>NC_134040.1:73878668-74512403 GCF_965140245.1 Athene noctua
GATCTCATTATTATAACAGTCTGCTTATTCAGTTTTTGCTGATAAGTGAAGTAAGAATGTCAGCTGTTCTGGCTGAATTACTGCATCCATGGATTACTAAAAAGAAAATTAATATAGTTATTATAGGTTTTTTTGGTTTTTTTTGTTTTTTTTTTTTTTTTTTACTACTGAGTAGCATTTAGAGGCTCCAGCCAGGATTAGAGCCTCATTTTAACAGATGCTGTATAAACATTAAAGATGGCCTTATATGGTAAATACAACATGCTGTTATTGTTTAGTTTAATGTTGAAACAAGCTGAGTTTTGTTTACAGTTTCAGGAAGAGAGGTCATGTTTAAATAATGTTGCTCGTATTTAACTAATACAATTAATTCAGTCACCCAAAACCTGTGTAAAGACTCACAAAAAGTATATCTTAGATCTGAGATTACACTGAAAACTGTCTAAAACCTAGTTCACTGATTTTGTACTGACACCTTAAATATTGTATTGCATGCTGATCTGGGGGTGGGGAAATGGGAGTAAAACAAATTGTTTTCTGTCACAAAACAACACTGAATAGAGTAACACTATTTTATTTACAGCATGGATGTTTATTTAATCAATTTATTGGTAGCAACCTAGAGAAAATTCAACCAAGTTGAAAAAATAAAGCACTTCATCACATAGTGGAAAAAAATAATGTGTACAGATATGTGGCAATTTATTGAAATTTACTGCACTTTGAGATACATTGCATACTGCAGGAAAGATAATTTATCTTTATATCTTATGTTATTATCATATGTGTCAAATAGAATTTTAGTTTGTCATATTTCTAAAAAATATAGGCTCATTTCAGGAAAGCAGTCATCACTGTATATGTATGTTTGTCATATTTATTTTAAAGTCTTAACCATCATCTCACCTTGATTTTTCTTGGAGTTATAGAAAAAAAAACATCTTTCTCACTGTTTAAAAGATCCAAACTCACCATCAAACAGGTAGGATCTCTAAATATGATTGCTCATCTGGAATATGTAAATATGATTAGCTCATCTGGAGCATGACGTAGAGAAAAAAGGATGCAGAGCATTTCTGCCATGATGTTCTGATAAACACTTGGAATGAGCCTGTTCTTGGAATCAGAAACCTTCTCACATAAAGAAAGTGCTACAAAAGCATCATCAGTAATTCAATACATGGTCTTTGGACTTCTCACGATGACTGTTAGGAAGTTTGATGCTGGGCAACAAGCCCGATTTGTCTGTATTTTCTGTCTGATGCTGCTGACAGGCTCCTAAAAAGATGAAAGAAGAATAAGAACCCCACCAACTGTTACATATCCTGGAAGTAATAGTGTATATATAGACTCTTAACAAGCTGACATCATAACGTACAGCTTCTAATAGGTGAGGTAAGACTGCTATTTATTTCATAAGTGAAAAGGGAGTGGGTTTCTGGATTTTGTAATAACCAAACACTTAGAGATCAGCACATAACCAATTATTTTAATTGGCTTAAGCAATCAAGTATAAAATACTGCTGTCCATTAGAAGTTCATAGTAGTAGTTCATAAGTGTCAGCAGAGGTGAGTGGGCGAGAGCACATGGGAATGGTATGCAGCATTTGTGCACATCAGGTGCGGAGTCGGCTGACTTTGGTGTTCAAGGTTCCTGGCAGCCCTTTGGTTCACAGATGTTCATCTTCCTGGCTTCATGAACCAGGCAAAAGAGCAACCATGTTATTTGATCATATCTGGATCCAAATGTATACATAGCCAAGACAGAATCCTCCTGTTAATATATGCTGACACCACGCACGCTGAATTTTGCAAGTGTTAGAATAAGCCTATCTAGTCTTCTCATTTTATGACATTATGTTTTTCTAACTGGCAGATTAGTAAAGCTACTTGTCCAGTACTAGGTGTCTGTAAGAACCCTCTAAATACCATGAAGATTCTTAAAAAGAACACTGAGTTTAGAAGGAGCAAAATTAATTACCTGTGTTTACTTTTGATAAATATTAAATTTAAGCTTTCTGACATATAGGATGGGTTTTTCTGTTTTTTTCCACTGACAAAATAGAGCATTTTGAAGGGTTCTATTTTAAAAAAATTACTATAGTCAATAAAAAATTTACACAGTATTTTTTTTCTAATTAAAAATATTATTTTTCAAAATACAGGGATTTTAATTAAAACAATAAGTATTTAGATTTTTCTGGTTTTAAGAGATATGTCATGTCTGTATACATTTTCCTAATTCTTAGTGAAAATGTTACCTTAAATGTCACAATTTTTCATTTTGATTTTTGTATACTAAAATGAACTCAGTCACCAAATGGAACTATTGATTCAGACATTTTTAGATCTGCTGCATAAAAATCATTTAAAAGTCATTAAATCATGATAAAATGTATCTATTCAGAAATCTTTGGGAATGGGAAGCTTCAGAATTTTGCCCAAACTTCTTATAAAATATTCCATACTGTTTATGCTGTCATTCAAGTTTAACAATGACAAACCTTAAATAGCAAAAAACTCACTTTGATTATACTAGTATAATAAATAACAAAGATAAGTAGCTCTGTTTCTTTTCAGTTATTGGCTACGGGGAAACAAGCTTCAAGTTTACTAAGATGGGGTTAGAAAGGTCTTTCAGGATCTAGGAACAAGTACAGTAAGTGACTATCTTTCCGCTTTTTGCTTTTGTAAGAAATCTTGCATTTGAAAGAAAAAAAAATAGTGTTCAAGATTATATTATAGCTACCTTATCTTGGTTTGTTTTGTATTTTTTTTTAACAAATGTATAAAAATTAAGATGAGAAAATAGATTGTACTTTGCTTTTTCCATTTTGCATTCAACTACATATTTTTCAAAGAAGTATTTTTTTTAAAAAAAAAAACACTAAATTTTGAAATTGCATCATTGCAAAAAATTATATCATACAGTAACAACAGTTACGAATGATCACTTGGAAAAAAAATGCAACTCGTTTATGTAAATTGATAGCCCAGAGGAACCCAAGGACCATAAAATAAATATGCATAACATTACAGCAGATAAACTTAGCTTCTGCAGAAATCACATCCAGAGCTTAATTAGAAATGGTTATTTTTGACAGAAATCTTGTGGTTTGAATTCACAAATGTAATAAAATATTCAGACTAGGAGTTAAAATATGTTTTCCTTTACCCTTTGAGTCAGGACTTAAAAGGGAATTGAACACATACAGGGATTTTTTTAATTATTATTTAGCAGTACATTAATACAATGTTAAAGCCAAAAAAGAACTTTCAGTGTAGCAATCTTTTTGTATTACTATACCATCTGTGGTTTAGTGGTATATTTACAGAACAATACCTAACACGTTTTATCACTGCAGTGTTTCCCAGAACCACCTCATCACTTTTAGCAACCAGTCTGTGAGTATTTTTGCTGGGTATGATCAGTATGGAGATTTTCTATATGCAGTTGGGTTTTTTGACATTACCACATTCTTTAAAGAGTCTGTCAATAAAAACTCCAGCTATTTTTGTTATATAGCCTAAGAGAAATACCAATAATTCAGTTACAGATGATTCATTCGTATCCAAATGAATTAATGTCATTTTGTAATGTCAAAAATTGAAGTTCAGTATAGCAGAGAAAAATGCGAGAATAATGTTTGCCTGTGTTGGTTAATCTTATTGGTATTTTGCAAGCTTTTTTAATCCTATTATTTTGTCAAATGTTATACATGCAATAAGGTTTATGTGAGCATGTCTCAAACCTTCATTTTTATGATACAAACTCTCAGATCATATAGTAAATATTTCAATTATAGAAAAAATCTATTTTGGGAGCATTGCAGTAACTCTTGCAATAGCTCACTGTAAGAAGTTTTGAGGGTTTTGCAAAGGTTAATTTTATGCAACACACAGATCAGTCAGAGCTCAAACAGTGAATAAATTAGACCCGGGTTGTACTTTAATGCAGTGTGATTGCTGATTGACAAGTGTTGCAGATTAACCTCAGTAATATATAAGCATCCAGTTCTCAGCCACCATACTTCTGTAAATATTTGATATTTTCCCCTTTCTTCCTTATAGCTGATCCAGTTATTCCTCACCCTCTATCATGAGTCTTAATAAAAGGAATTGTCTGGAAGTGTGCACCTGCAACAGGCAGTCTCGGAGACTTAAATTTGATCTTATCCAGCCAAACAGTTCCTGTCTCTTCTTTCTAATTTCCTGTGATTTTTAGCTTTAGAGTTGGCGTTTTTTGGTTTGGTTGGGGTTTGGTTGGTTGGTTGAGGTTTCTTGAGGGAATAAGAATAGATGTAAGAAGGGAATGGGAATCAGTTAGAATAGTAAATACTCTTGTCTTGAATCGTATGATATTCCATCCATCTAGTTTGTTTATTAATACATGTTGTCCTTCTACGATACCCAAGACTATCAGAAGTGTTAAGAAAATGTGATGAAATTTATTCTCCCTAAATCTGAGCCCCCACGTACCCATTTTCCATGTTGCTTAGCTGACTCAAATGCCAACGGAAGTATAACATGTCTGTATTCCAAAAAGTGATGTCACATTAATTATGTTATATTTCAACAGGAAAACACAAGGCACTGCGTATTAGCTTCAGACACTCACTGGGGTAGTGATGATATTCTCTGTCCTATTATGGCTGCTTGGATGCTCAGAAGAAAGTTGACTTTGCAGGTGTCTAAAGCTGTGTCTTTTATGGCAGACAGGTAAAGAGATGTGCAAATCAAAGGGCTGCTGTCATTTCTGGCTGAAGGCCAAACAACTTGGAACAATTCAGTAGAGAATTTGAATTGCTCACTCCATCATCTGTAGTGGAATAAGACTAATAGTCAAAATTCTTTTTAAGTGATCAAAAATTTATGCCATGGTAGGCTCAAAGTGTTGGAGATACATCTTATATATTAGGACTTAAAATATCAGGTTCGGATACTTCTGGCAACATCTTTGTCTAGTATTGCTATAATTTCAGCAGCACCTGACGGATGTAATAGAGAACAGTGAGTTACTGCAAATAAATTGCTTATCATGTAGCTTTGCACTGGAAGAATATTTAGTGAAATTAGTGTCAGTGTTAGTGACAGTGAAACCCTTTGGCAAATATAGCAGAGAATTTAAAAACTAATAAAGAAATAATATATGTATCTCACCCTCCTTGTCCTGGTAATGTATAAACCTGAGGACTCTCATATAAATTAAGATTAAAGCTCCCATCTAATCTGAAATAATTTTTTATAATTAATTAGTTACAGCAATATTGATATCTCTCCTGAAAATTGGTCAGTTATCATTTTCAGATAAACCTTAGACTTACATATCTTTGACCAGTACATCTTTCCTATTGTCTGCGAGTTGCTTGATGGCCACGCAATACAAAGGCACAGTTTTCTTCCATGTTTATTAAAGATATTTATCATTATTTTCTTTAGATATCAAAGCACAGTTTGGTCTAAGTAGAGGAAAACACTGCCTGTCTTTGTTGCAGCTGGGGAGATTGTGGCCAAGGAAAAGAAGACCAGAAATGTTCAAAGTTTATGTACCAAGTATGAAAAGTGAGAACTGGAAGCAGGGGAAGACAGGATCCAGAGGGCTGAGGCATCGAAATCACAGCACACAAGTGGAGGGATGCTCCATACAAGGTGGAACTCAACAGGAGGCTGTTGCTGTCTTTGCCTTCATTTTCCATAGTAAATCTTTACCTAACAAGTTGTCACCTTGGTGCATCAGCGTGCAAAGGAATGAACCATCTTAATAAGTTTCAAAGGTCTTCCTCCTCTCTGCTCATGACAAGAATTTGATGATTGCCTGTCCATTGGATTATAGCAGCCACCATGGATTACTCAGGCAAGGTAAAGAAAATTCCTTTGACCTGTACTTTTGAATGTATCTGCCCACTCCTCTGTTCAAGTTTTAAATCATATGAGGACAGGAATTCAAGCTCTAAATTACAATAAGATTAAGCATACAGTTTTCTGAGTTTTGGTTGGTTTTGTGGGGGTTTCTTAAATGTATTACAAAATGGCTTAAATAAGCTTTGATTATATTAATGTCAGGCGTTCACTATCAGACTTCTTGCTTTTCAGTATACCTTCAATGCTGATAAAAATACTTCTAGCAAAAGTTTGCTAAAATGTAAATGCCATGTGTTTACTTCTGCATTTCAAACCTAAATGGTACAAGCAGTTTCCTTTTAGCATTCACATTCATTCTGGGTTTATTTATAATCTGCTGAGAACAAAAAAAAATCTCAGTGTGAGTTGCCTTATCTTAAATAATGGACAATGGAGCCAACATGTAAAACCATCTATTAGCATGTCAGTCAGAGTGTTATTGTACTCCCCCAAAATAGTAGGTCTACTTTAAACAAGACTGTGATTTATGATTCAGAATCACAAAAACTCTCTTTCTAAGCCAGTAAAGAAGACATCTGGGAAGAGCAGATCTAAGCCTATTGAAACCTCAGAGATTTTACCTTTTATAAATTCAAATTATCTGCTTTCAGCTTTGAAATCGTGTTTCAGAATGACAAAAGAAACTGTTCACTGGTGTACAACAGACTGACTTAACCACAGGCTTCACTGCTGGTATGCAAGAGAGGTTTTGTAAATGTGGCATTAATAATAACTGGTGGTTATCTTCTATTTGCTGTGAGCAAGAAAATAAATTCAAGTAAATATAAATGATAGTTCTTAGATGGCAACTCCCTATAAATTTGTCTAATAGTAATAATTATATTTCTGAGAAAATTAAGGAACTGTAAAGGCTTTTGAATTCATATTTTAGATGAAGCTTTAAGAGCTTTGGGGTTTGTCATGTACAGAGTAAACAAAGGCAACTGAAGGATCTTCAGACACTGGAAGTGTGGTTGAAATTGAAGCTGCAGAAGTCAGAGCAGAAACACAGATCACAAGTGTCTAGGGTTCATGAAGTCATCAGATTCTGGTATGAAGTTTGGTGATGTTGTTTTAAATGCCAGTTTTGTGCTGAGCATGAGATCTGGAATAATAGTGTGATGAATAAGGATTCTGATTCCAGCATATTTGAGGGCAAATCTTTCATTGATTTCAGTTGAGCCAGGAGAACACCGAGTAAGAATTTTTGCATGTTGTAAATACCATGCAAAATGTAGAACCTACAAATTCTGAGATGTGACTCAGTATATTTGAGCCTCTTGTGTCTCTTTTCTACCTGACCATGCCACAGAATTCCTGTTCATCCCTTTTAATGTGCTTGCCACACTGTCTTAAAAAACAAAAAAACCCAACCAAACAAAAAGACCCCAACAAAAAAACCCAAGAAAAACTCACGCTGAATTCTGAATTTGTCAGTGCAAAATGCTATCTTGTTCTGTTAGGTTTGTAGATGACTTACCTACGGAATCCAAGTTCTTAAACAACTGTGCTAAGAAATTTCAAACATGACCTTCAGTATCACTTTTGTGTAGGCGGCAGAGAACAGCCTTCCCAAAATTGCTAGTTCTGCACACACTGAAATCTACCACTGGCTTCAAGTAATGGCAGGATTTTTCCCTGGAAGAGATTTTTCCAGTAGTGATGAATGATATAATGGATTTTTTATGTGAGCAAATGGACACTTAGTGTACATAATTGTATTTCCTCAGTATCATTTACCTAAGTTCAAAATGTGTAATTCATTTAGTGTTTAATAAATTGTTATTTTGGAGTTGTGCCAGAAATGAGAACAAAAATTGAAATGACCATAATATTTTTTTTTAATATGGAGTGCATATATAAATGGAAGAAACCAAATCAAGACATAATTCAGACTCATTATAAATAGCAACTTAACACTGAAATGTGCTGATACGAAAAAAAATAAGTTCAGGATTAATTATATAGAAAAATAAAGTGAACGTACGCAATGAACTAATTAAATGTGAACTTGTTCATAGAAAAGGAATGTTTACCCTGTCCAGAGATAGATTTAAGGTCTACTGATAATTAGAAAATCCTGCTAATAGTACCACAGGACACTAAAAATTCCTATACAATATTTCATCAAATGATAGGATTTGAAATACAGGAAACTGCACACATTTTTCATTCCTTTTAGTACCATGTGCTTCAGCAGTTTTTAGATACGCTGCCTTCTAGAAAGCTATATCTTCTGGATGGCACTGGCCTTGCAATATTTCTGCTCTACTCTAGTTCTTCTGTAACAGATTGGATTTGGTATTGAAACCCTTCCAGGTTATTTGGAGTATTTACGCCTCTTGCACCAAATGGAAATTAACTTGTTACATGATCAAAATTTATCAGGACAGCAAATTACTATGATAAATATTCACCTCTAAATGTCAATCCTTGGACACTTTTGATGTGTGGTTTATGGGAAGTACTAACTCTGAAGAAGAAATTTAGAGTTACACCAAAGGTTGTGTGTCAAGTAATACACATCCAGTAAGAGAGCTTGTTGCCAGGTTAAAGGGGAAAATACGGTAAGGTCAATTAAACCTTTACAAGTTTTTAAAAGGCATGTAGCTGTAGCCTTTCTTGACAGACCCTGGTTTGCTCTACCACAATATTGTAATTTGCTGCAATCCAAGGATGCTCTTATCACTTCAGTAGTGTGTGCAGCACATTCAGATGACATAATGTATCCACTTTTCCTGTTTGTTACATTCAGTAATCAAGGACACCTTTGAGAAAAGATCAATCATTTTGTGCATGTCTGCCAATTTTTAGAAAGATTCCCAGACTACTATGGGGCCACGGTTTTTTGTTATTGTTCATATTTTTTATAACATCCATAGAGCTTGGCCATTAGACTTATCAGAACAACACAGAGTTTTTTTATCTAATTACAATTACAGCTGTATTCATCTTTATTATATATATTTACACAAATTGATGTTTAAAATTGAAATGGCCCTGAACTGGAATGTTGACTCCAAATACTCTGAAACTTTAAAAATGTGTAAAGTACAGATAAAAATCTTGTGTTTTTCATGAAATTCTAGTTAAAAGTTATCTAGAAAAAGTTGATCTTGTTAAAAATTTCTGCTAATCCCAAACTTCTAAGTACGATTCAACCCTGAAGTCTCTTCAATAGTAAAGATGTGCTGTCTGTCGTGGTGAAATGAATTTTGATGAAAATAGTGGTTCAAGAACAATAAGACTTCTTTATTAGTCAAAATTTCCACTCCAGAGACTTCTTGGCAAAGTTTCCAATGCACTGACCTAACTCCAGCCCAACACTCACAAAAAAAGGACAGAGTAGTTTGTTACAGGTAGGTACTGCTCTAAACTGGATCTCTAAGGGATTTCAAAGCATTAAACAGGGCACGGACAGGGGTCCGAGAGTCATGGCCTTACTTCTGAGCTCTTGTTTGAGCGGGAGTGAGGTAAAGGCTGTTCCAATAAGTACATGGAGCCATTTGTCTCTACAGCTAAGAGACAAGAAATGAGAAATGGTCTCTAAGCACAGCAACCACAGTTGTTCCTGAGCTTTTTTTGTTTCAAAGAAGGAGGGATTATTTTATTATTTTCTCTTCAACCATCTGTGTACTCTGTATACATATATATGTTTCAGGAACAGATGAGAACCTTATGAAATGAAATATCTGTTTTTTCTTCCTCGTTATGTTTTATACATAAGAGCTTTTTTCTTTTTTCTTGTTATGCTTTTCTTTCTTGTTAAGAGTTATTTCTATTTGCATTCAATTTGCATGCAGGCCAAAGCCAAGCCCCACCAATTAGAAGAAGCGGTTTTGTGGGTTTCAGAGACACCGGATTTTTTAAATCCCTGAGACAGTCCCACTAACAGAGTGTGTTTTGGTTCCTTTATGATGTTACATTATGGTGAATTTTATAATTGTTTACTACTGCATAGTGTGCTAATAAATGCCTCTCTAATAGGCAAATACTTTTATTACTAAAATGTTGATTACTGTAAGTGATTCAGAAATCCTAATGTATAATGAAAATGTATACAGAGGTAATTTTGAAAATGAGTTTTTGGAGTGTGTGAAAACACAAAGAAATGTAGCTTGCTTAAGAGATGGTCATGAGATCAAGCAAGTCCAGCAGAAAATGGAGTTCTTGGACTTGACAGGAATAATTTTGTTAAGTGTGAGCAGATATAACTCCCAAAAAGAGTAAGCATCCAAATAAGAGGTATTTAATCTTACAATAAAGCAGTGGTTGAGGCATTTGTAAACATTTATCAAATGCTTTCAGTATGGGCAAGGAATATTTTAGGCTAGATTTTCACTATCCTTTCTGGCAGAATTGAAGTTATGAATACAACTGGCCTTTTCCTAGATGGCTAATAGTAACAGGTTACAGGATGCCTTAGAATCAATACTAAGACTGTGTCTTTGTGCCCACAGCTGGCTTGAAAAGAACATGAGGAATGAGGAAGTCACAGGCTGCTTCTGGATATGGTATTTCTTATGACAATGGTTGAATTTGTAAGTTTGGCTGATATAATTTCCTGATTGATATACCACAGCCCAGATCTGAACTCTTATGCATTTCTTTCTTGGGTTAATTTCTTTTGGAGAATTTATTTTTTGTCTGGACTCAGTCCTAGAATACCTTTTTCTTCTCAAGTTTTCAGTAAACCTATTTCATTTGTCCTCTAAGTAAAACTTTCTTCAATATTTCACGAATCCTGCAGTGTTTCTGCTCTCCTGTTAAACTTCAGGTGCTGGGGAGGTTGGATTTTACTTTTTGGTTTGTGTTTTTGGGGTCTTTTTTTTTCGCTAAAAACATAAGCCTTTTTTTCTGCAGATTTTTTTAAGTTTTCCCCAGAGTATCTGAGAAAAATCTTCCAAACAACTTCTGGCTTCTTACTCTTCTTTTTCAGCTCTGTACACAACACATACAAAAGTTTCTCTCTCCATTTTTTTTTCCCCTCTATGGAAAGAAAAGCTTCAGAAAGACTGCCTTTCCCTTTGCTTGCTATCTAGTTGTCTCAAACACTATTTATTTGAAGTATTCAGGTAGTGCTTCTTTTATTTGAAGTATTCAGGTAGTGCTGAGTGAAATGTATTTATTTTTTCATTTGCTTTCAGGTAAGACTGGATTATCTCATGATGTGTTGCATTAAAATTTGAGCTATAAAGGATGATTCTGTCTACATACTGAGTCCTGAGTGCTAAAATGCCTGAGGATATGATGTGCCTAACGTACAAACCCTTCTAAGAACCTTTTGCACATGTCACATACCCTCTTCAGTCCTCAGTTCAGACAGGATCCTAGGAAACTGCATGTAGTATGAACATCAGAAATGCCACAGCGTTATGTTCAGGCTGTGAGTCCTGTATTGGTAAAAGTGATCTTTTAATTGCTGATTTGAATCCAGAAAATAACACAGAAAAGAATTATACAAGGCAGTTTAGACTGTGCAATGAAAACAGGAGTGTTTGAACTGCCAACTACTGAAATGCAAATGGTTCACTTATGCTTATAGTTTTATGAAAAAAGATGCACTATCAATGTCACAATAACATTTCTATGCTGACTGCTGTGTACATAAACTCTTCAAAATATCACAAATGTGAATCAACACAGACACAGATAGTTATTTCATATTACCTTCCTCAGGAGAGCGGATTTTGGCAGTTGAGTACACCTAAAAATGGTCTGTGGTTTTGTGAAAGGTGATTTGTGCCATAAAGTTTAATTAGTCATTATTAGTAATTTTACTTTCTTAGAAGATGCTATTTAGCAGACCAGCATCTAGGCAGTCAGACAGATTTAACTATAGTTATTTGAAAACCAAACAATGGTTGGTTATCAGCTGCCAAAAGTTCAAGTGAGGTATATTCATTCACGGGAAGTCAGAGGAGTCAGTTTTGATGATCTAGAGCTTCTGCTTTTCTTCTGTTACTTTGGATCAGGAAGGCAATGTCTGTAACACACAGTCTCAGAAATGCTTCTGGTAGACAACAGTTTTGCCAGAAAATACAATGAGTGACATGTGTGTTGTCATGGAAGCACCTGGAGGAGAATCCAAGATCATGCAGCTCTTGGGAAAAAGGAACTCCAGAGTTTGACTGGTTCAGTGGCTGCCTAGGGACAAGGTGTTTTCAGTCCTTTATGTAAACTTTTAGTCCTAGATGACATGGGTCTGTGCTCCCTGAACTCTCATGAGTAGTACAGGGTTTAAGCTTCCTTCTGTGATTCTTCCTAATCTGTGTCTTCTTTTATTACAGACTCTAGGGTCATATACCTTATCGGTGTTTTTAAGGTATTCAAATTGATGGCAGCTTGGCCGGCACAACTCCACCTCACTCAGAATTTTACTTTGAGCTCCATTATTGGTAATGCCTCATATATATCTGATATTCTGAAAATGGTGAAAAAAGTTATGGTTTCAGTACTGAGGAAGGAGGATAAAGTTTACAGATGGTGAGAGAGCACTGGAAATCCCAGAGTTTTCATACAAGTATTCAGCACATTTTAGATCCCAATTTAATAGCCGATAATCAAGTTATTTGTCTGTATTCAGTTTTAGTAAAAGGTAGTAAATAGTGTAATATTTCTAAAACATTAAACAAGAATGTTATTCAGACACCAGATTTTTTCAGAAAGGAAAAGGACTCTTTCAGCGAAGACACTTCTGATAACACAGTAAAAAATAAATAAATCACATTATCAGTGGATGGAAACAATCCTAAAAGAACATTTAATCTTTCCTTTTGTATCCACAAGGAAAGAACCCATACTGCTTTAATCTGGGATTGTATTGGTTTCAGCTTGCTCCAGTGATGGATAAGGATGTGATTATTTGTGACAAATAAGAATTTCTTGTAGGTATTTTATATAAAAACATGGAGAGGTGATAGGAAACATAATCAGCATTCAGGCCACAGGGGAAGTTTAATCTGTCTTTGAAGCACATTTAGTTCAGTAGGAGTGTCCTGCACTCATCTCTGAATGAGTTTTAGTTATTTTGTGCACAGATTATGATATCACCACAATAAGCGTGACAAATGCTCGAATTTGAGCAGGAATCCTATCTGAATGTTAAAGATCCCTTTACAAGCACTGCCTCTGGATTTCTAATTTCCTAACACTTCTCATTATGAAAAATATATGAGATATCAACAAGTCCATATTTTAGTAAAGAAAAGGAAAGAAGGTAAAGAAGGAAAATCATCCAATTAAAATTCTCTGGGAGAAAGGCTTCTCCCCTATAAACACACGGACATATGCACACATTCACCCACACCCACCTTTTTCCATTACAGAATTCTCAATTGTTTTGGGACTCTCCCCACTACAAACTCTTCATGGGGGACCTGACCAATATTGTGTTCTATCACCTAAAAAGTGTTTACTGTGCAATCTCTGTAGGATGGATCAAGCAAGTGTAGTCTGAAAACTGAAAACTGTGAGTGCAGTGCAACAGAGTGAAAAGTGAGGATATTTGCTGACAGCAAAAGTTCTTTCACAGGGAAATACTGGTGAAAAATTAAGAGGTTTTCATCAGGTCTCAAATGTATATAGCCCAGACTTCTTCCAGCAAATGAATGGTGATCACCCTTAAAACTTTCCAGAGAAATGAAAAGAGGATGTAACATAAAGAGAGTAGAAATACATTTTGCACTTTAAGTTTATTTGTGAGGCATTATATGTGACATTAACTGACTTGTTAAAGCTCTCAAATTTGGCATCATAAGACATTCCTAAGACTTATGATTAGTGATTGTGGTTTTAAAATGTCTTTGATCTGAGCACACTTGCTATTTTTTTAGTATGCATACCTATGTTGCTGAGATTCTTCATAAGCATTTTTGTTGTTTTAGTTTTTGTATTTTGTGAAACTATCCACTGGCTTCAGTCTGAAGTAGAGCTCTTATTTTGAACCACCATTTCTTGTTCACTGTAATTTTTGGCCTTTACCTTGTGTATAGTATCTTGTCCTCATAAAATAGCTTTCTGTAACCAGGAGGTTCTTCTATTGATTTAAAAAATTTTAATGAAAATTTGAACTGGGAAACAGTGGCTGATGATTTAGAGTGTCAGTCGGACTGTGTTCATTGTGGTCACATGATTTATAAAACCTAATTTTTGATCAAACATTTTGCAAAATTTCTTTTAAGAATAGTTACATAAACCTAGTTGTCCTGTGTAAAATTCAGCTCAGTCACCTAAACCTCTATTAATCTTTTGGCTAAGTTCATGTGATACACAAAATGATGCCTTTATATATACACTATGTAACTTGTATTTCCATTTGTAAAGATACTTTGATTAACTATTTGGTGAAAGCTAGTTGCCCGAATGCAAGATGGTTCTAACAAAAGTTTAACTGTAGCATCTATTTAGTAATAAAGGTAAACTTATTTATTAAGAAAAATAAGTCTTTTATAATTAGAAGTAATCAGTGTACCTCATGTAATCTGGCAATAAATGACTGTGCACCCACAGGGCTACTTAAGTTCAAAACCAATTTGGTAACATTCCAACTGGAAATTACAATAAATTAAGGTCATTTCTCCAAGGAATGACGTAAACACTGAAGTAATGGAGCTCCTCTCTATGTTGAATCACATAAGTAAAATTAGAGCCTGCTTAATTACATCTATTGTTGAATGTATCGATCAGGCATTTAAATACCTGCAGTGGGGCTCACAATCACATTTCTCCCTGCTAAGCTAGAAACAGTAAACCCCCAAGAAATCAAGGCGAGCATATCTGTTCTATACAAAAGGCAGTGGGAGAAAAAAGGCTAACTAGTAAAATTATATGGAAAAAAAAAAAAAAAAAAGCCCAGCCCTACAGATTGTGGGTTTTTTTACATTTCATATTAAAATGTATGTTATTATTGTATTTTTACACCATGCCATTAAAAAACCCCCACAATTATCAGTTGCTCATAGTAGCTTCTGATTTTTGTTGGTTTTTTTTTTTTTCAAAAGGTATAAAGGCATAGGCCTTTTTCTACTTTTTTCTCTGCATCTCCGTGTAATTTTGCAAGATATACTGTACCTTCAAAGGAGAGGCTAATCAGCGTACAATACCATGTGGAACCACACAGCTGATTTGTTTTCAGCTTTCTCTGAACTCTAAAAATGATCATATGTAACTACTGTCATTCTCTAGTGTTACTACATGGAAATACTTCTTTTAGTACTCAGAATTTGCTTCTTGTCATTTGTTTATTGATGTCATCTTTAGTCAAACAGCAAAGTTATTCAGTGACGCAGAACCAGATTTTTGGAAATAAAGGTTTAAGCAGCTGAAGTCCTTGATGTGGTTTCCATGTTTCAGTCCTGGTAGCATGACTCTGGCTTTTGAGATTCGCACAGGCTTTCTGAAGTGGTACTGCACAAAGAAAGATGATTCACCTTGGGGCCACCATATGCCTTCTAAGAGAACAGACGTGAGACTTGGGGGGGGATTCTTTGCTGTTCGGTTTACTCATTAACCTGCTTAGTTCTGCACTCCATGATCCCTTGTTTTCCTTCCTTATTTAGGACAGTAAGACCAGAAAATGTTTTCTCATGTGGCTTGGAGACAGTACTGCACTGAGCAGACAGGAAGGTACAGATGCAGCAGGATTTAATTCAGGCCATTAGGTCTTATGAGCAATAGACACTAAATTTACAAACACCTGTTAATTTTATATTTTTCATGTTTCAACTTTTTGACCTATTCAGGTAAACTGGTATGCAATAACTTGACTCAAGAAATGCAAAGAAGGACTTCATTCAGATGGATTAGCTGAAAAAACCTGTGCTATAGTTGATGTTGACAAGTGAACTATAGAGTCTGTGTTTTATTGAATTTTGTTCAGTTCAATAATGTATGAAAATGACAGGAGGAAATGTATTAAATTTATGAATATGGATGTGACAATCATGCGTGAACATTCTGGACATAAAAAGCGACTTAATCATCTTTCTCAGATAACACTGTTTGATGTTGTTCTCAGAAGTACTTTAGATATAAGCAGATAGTATTAATAAAGCAATAGGATTGAATCTTAACAGGAATTTTATTTAAGTTCATGAACATGCATCCAGGCATCTTCTACCTCTGGACTCGATATCCATGATTTTCAATGCCTGCACAGCATGACCACAGTCCTGGGTACTCAACTAAAAACCTATTGTTCATAAAAACGTATAAATAAGTCAAGAAAGACCTCCTACGTGGCTACAAGTCTATATTGCTATAATTAATGTTCAATTTCATGTAGACAAAAATCAGATGTTTCTGAACAGTAATTATGCTTTTGCAATAGATTATAATTGGAAGAATAGAGTTGAAAATGTTTTCCTTTTTATATTCTGTGGAACCAGAACAGTGGTGGGTGACAGATATTAAAAATACATTAAATCAATTTCTCTTGCTTATTTCACATGGCATTTTATGTTTCATTGTATATTTATAATTAGACTTTGTGAGTATGTAAATGATACGAGTGACAAAATGTTCACTTTTAAAAAACATATTCTTATTATAGTAATATTTAACAACTGAGTTTAAATGATTTTTAAAAGCCTCCTTTCCCCGTACACTAACAAAACAAAACCAAAAAAAAAAATCAAAAAAGAGAGAAAAGATGCATTTCAACGTTGCTCAGAAATTAAAAATTTAAAAAATATTTATATCCCTATATGCAACATTATTAGTGGATGAAACATGGGGTTTTCAGAAAACTGAGGCAAAAAAGACTAAATCCATTCATTGTGCAAAGATGATAAAGGACTCTAAATTTACTTAATCCTTGCTTAAGGGTTTGCAAAGTCACTCTTCTTTTTATCTCAATGGTGAGGTACTTGCTTCAATGAAAGAAAAAAGGTTTACCATTGGCTTCAGCAGAAACCAAAATTTTTCCCTGTGAGGTGCAGAGTAATGTAGACATTTCATTTATTTTCTCAACAGGGTGCTTCTTATAAGGTATTAGAGAAGTTTCTCCAGACCTGCACTCAAATAAAAATAATCCAGTCAGTATTAAGCATCATGATGACATTCTAGGTTCCAAGAACTAAATTCTGCTTTTAGAAGGTTTCAGTGAAATTATTCAAGTAACAGGAACGGAAAAATGCTGTGACTGGGGTTTGGAATCCTTTCCAAACACGGATGGACTCACTTTTTATCTTCAGACCAACTTCCCTCACCTGGCTAAGTGTTCCCAGCTGGCTGGATATTTCCACCGTGATCCACATGAATCCCTGTCTTGTCTCTTGTGTGGTTTTTATGTCAGAGGTGCCGGTTAGTATGAATCACAGCATTACTCACTGGTACCTGAGTAGAAATTCAAAGAAATATCAATGTATGTATAAAAAATATTTTGATTTAAGGTGCATGGAAATTAGTAACACCTTTAAACTGAAAACCGTATGCTCTTGAGGCAAGTTGTTTCAAAATTGAAAAGGTTATATTTTATATTTCTGCATACAAAGCATAAGGGGTCTCCTAGCAGGCTAATTTGAAAGATCAGAATAAATAGATTGTAGCTTTCTTAATAGTGAACTGTACTTTGCTGTGAGACTAGTCGTTTTCCTAGCCAGAGATAGAGACTAAGAACTTGTGGAAATGCTTTATAACGTGGCCAGTAGTCATGGCGCAGTTTATCTCACTTCAGATGCAGTGAGGATTGAAAGGGACTCTCTACTAATCATATAGATTTTGTAGGAATGCTAAAGTATAAACAGATTATTAATAGCAGTATGTGCTTGTTCTTGTACCCAGTATCACCTGCCTGAATGGTTGTGTTAGCTTCAGAGTTGCAGATCGCGAAGACAATATTTAAATTCTGCCAATAAACTAAAGGAAAGATTAGAATATTTGTTCTACTTTTCCTTTTCAGCATTGCACTATTAAATTGCTCCTGCCAGAAGCAGCTTTTCCACTAGGCTTATGTGAATACCTTCCCTTTAGGACAGATCTTTTTGATTTAGAAAAGTGGGGGAGAAGGAAAAACCTAGAAGATCTCAGAAAGATCTTAATACCCCTGTTCACTATGCATATCATAAAGTGTAAAATGGATACTTCACTTTAACCATCTGTTACATTACATTTCTATTCTACATTTCTAACCATTTCTATTACAACAGCATCCACCAAGCACACCTGATCAATGGTTCCTCTGTGGTAAACACTGCACCCTATGGTACAATACAATCCTACCTCCAAGAGCTTACCATCTTAAGATCCTAGTCTTATAATGGATCTCAGTGACCAAATGGAGCACAGAAAAGCTTAAAGCCCATAATATCCAGACTTACGGCCCTTTGATTGTGGAATTGAAAAAGCAACAAGCAGTGCTAGCAGCAATAGGGAAGAAAAATTTCAAGCTCCTTTTGTTAGTTTATAACAAGGTTCCATTCAGCAGTGTCTAGTGTGCCAGCTAGAAGACTAGAGTCAGAGTACTTTAAGCAATTTCATTATAAACCCTGCTATTGAGAAATTTATAAGACTGCTATAAAACTTCACTCAAGGCTGATCAGTGCCAAAGAATGTTCCTTTTCCACTTAAAAATAACATGTGGCTGCTGCTTATAAATGATAGGATTGCAAAAGTGGAGAGAGAGAGAGAGAGAGAGATTTTCTAAGGCATAAATTGGGATTGGACACCCCATTCTCTGTTTATTGGAATATCAGTCAATAAATTCAAAACAAAAAAGGTGAGGCAAAAAAAACCTTTTGCACAATTCCTGTGAAGCAAAGCATAAATTTTGATGAATAGGAGGAAGTAATGATGGAAATTTACTTGCATGAGTTTTTTTACCGCTCAACAGGCTGGTATTTTCCAACTCTGTCTTTTACAATTATAATTAGGTTTTGGATTATGTTCTTCTGGTGATTGAAACTTTAAAAGGACAAGTTGCTAGAGTTTCAAAATTATCTTCTATAACTTCTCCTCGATATAATTTTATACCTGCCCATATTGTCATTTTAACAGCTTCCTGCTGTGATAAATTGTAATGACTATCTGCCCATGATCACCTGTCAGCTATAAAATATTGCAATATACATTTTAAAATTGGACAAATTAATCTTTGCATGATAGACTTTTCCACTGTCTTATTTCTTATATACCTCTGTAATATTTCTTCTTTTAAATTTGGCTGCCTTCTAATTAATAAAATTAAATAAGAGAAGTTAGACAAAGGAAATTAGATTCCAAGTTGCCAGAGGACAAAGAGCTTGAGTAATATACACAAAAGGTATGATGAATTGGAGTTCCTGTTACACCTCTGTTCTTCAAGGATTTACAGACAATACAGGTTGATACATCCCTTATTTTCTTTTTTTTTTTTTTTTTTTAGTATGCACAGAGAGTATATATAGTATTATTAACACTGTATATTTGCTGGGTGTAGTTTCTCCTTTCCATCAACAACACTAATTTCTAGTAAGGTGCTGTTGGTCCCCACTGACTTGGATATAAAAGTCTCCCTTATAAACGCTCTGCCTCCTCTCCAAAAACAAATTTGTCATCTGCTTTTGACCCAGACACAAAAAAAGAAAGGGTAGCTCCAGATGTGAACAAAAGGAAAAGGTGTTTTTCAGGAAAAGGGGTTTTCCAACTATTGCTTTAAAATGAATAACTGAAAAATAACTCTCCTAACAATTCTGCATTTTTTAACTTACTTTCGTTTCTCTGGTGCTTCCTTGTATGGTGGAAGATCAGGAGAATGCTGCTGGTCGAAGATAATCTAGTAAAAAGGAATGAATATAGACATATCACTAGTAATATAAATCCTAGGGATACAACTAGAGGACAAGATGATTTTGCAACTTACCTCCAGCCTTGTGAGTACTTAGGTTTTGTGGAACAGACTGACTTCTGCTTACAGGCTACAGAGAATCCACCTTCTCCCTTTAAAATCCTGACACTGAAAGGAAAAATCCCATAGAGTTCCCCCTCAGGAGAAGATACGAATTATGTCTAGATCAGTAAAATTTCTTAGGACATCTTTTAGCTTCAGTTAAACTGCTAGCCAGATCAAACTCACTATTAAAGACAGCCTTGTGCCTCCTTTTACATCTGATGGCCTTTAGCTTAGAATTCCTAATTCATTTTAGAAAGAAAAAAAGGACCTGTTACAAATGTGAGGTAAGTCTTATCTAATATAGCACTGTATTATTATTTCCCTGTTTCCAGATATATATTGTTATACCCACAAAAGTAATAATGGAGAAATGATATTGTGGATTTTCCTATGCAGGTTGTTCATCATTTCATATATATATATATATACACTTTTTAAAGCAATATTTATGCATTAAAAATATTATGTATACTGTGTATAGGGATGTTTTGTTGTGACATGAAAAATCTGCTTTTCATAGTAGCACATCATATGACATGGCTCTGAAATACAAGGTATATGATTTGCAGGAGAATAACAGTTTTAACTATATTACATGTTTAAAATCCCAACTGAACATAATATAACTTTACTGGCTCATTTCTCCTGAGGCATCAACATCATTTATCACTAGTACTTCCATCTGGCATGTCTGAACTATCATGATCAGCATTTTATGTGGAAATGAAAGCATTCAATATGGTCTCTCTTCTCTAATGCTCTGAGGTCAGATACAATACTGCTGGAGGCAGTGAAGATGCATTTTTATCACACACTTGAGAGACATCCATTTGACATATTTTATAGTTTTCTAGGTCAAGGCCAGCAAAGCTTCTTATTTGCAATGACCTGGCATGGGGTCATTTGCTGTAATAACAATCTGAGATTAATTCAAATTTTGTTATACTGCAGTGTTAAAAGTTTAGCACATGTAGCTAAATATTTGGGGACTGAAAACCGAATTTCTACTACAATTTTTGCAGAGCTTAGAAAGGCACTGGAATCACTTGCCCAAATGTTTTCTCCCAAGGGAAAGGTTGCATGTGGTATGCTTAGCTGAGGTCTTTGTGAAGAGGTGTTAGTTACTCTCCTCTTCTCACAGAGGATTCATGGAATGTGGGCTGATGACTTAGTTAAGAGTATCTTGTAGTTTAGGTTTAAAACTTCAGTTCCAGTGTGTAAAAATATATGGCTGTTCCTTTTTACACCACAAACTCATGAGTCTCTGTCAATTTCTAAGCCTCAGTAATCCATCATGTGAGAAGCGGTGTTACCACAAATACGTTTTATCATCAGCTCCTTCACAGTTATTTGTGATCATTTTAAGATAGAGGAGGAATTCTGGAATAAAATATTGAGTCTGCAACTCTTCATAGATCACACCACAATCCTTAATTTCTTTAGAATTCATCCTAATAATATGTATCTACTTACATAATTTCAAAGTCCATTTTTCAGTGTGATTAAAATAGACACGTTTTTATTGACATACAGGTCATGAAAAACACAGGTGAATTTAGTATAACCAGGATGTGGTAAGTACGTGGGATGTTTTGGATATATATGAAAATTTATTCTGAGCATTGCCTTTTATTGCCTTATGCTTTTGGTCGGTTGGGTAATATTATGCTAAGGCAAAGAATCTTCTAACAACTGTCATTTGCTAAGATGAAAAAGCCAACACTTGATGGCAAGCACTGTGAGTTAGTCAGAAGAGAACAAGTTCTCTCTGTAGAGTACCGCTTATTTTGCTCATAAAAACCTATTCATTGTCACTCACAGTGGTTGTAAAAAATAAACAAAATCGATTTTCAGTAATTCTACATTAAATCTACTGAGCAGTAGATAAAGGGTCAAATTCTAATACCATAGCTAGCGATTTACTCTGCTATTCATCTTGTATTACTGCAAAAAAACCCCCGTGGTCTATGATACTGTGCTACGTGAAGAAGACTAGAATCCTCTTCCATGTGATCTGGTTTAAAAGTTTAATCTCATAAATACATTCAGAAGGCTAAAAATTAGTTGATGGAAAATATAACTTGAAAACCATACACTCTATCAGTGAAATTTGTTCAGTTTTATTACCCTTGCAAATTCTACACTAGATAGATGCTGTCTTTTTGAAAAACAAAGAGATAACTTTATTTCTGTGGGTTTAGGTGTTTTCTAAATAAGAACCATCTGCAGCTATCTGCAATTTACAACATACTTGCAGTGTCTACCCTGTTTAGAATACAGTTGGAATTAATAGTAGTTCCTCCTTAAAATGTAGTGATGTGACACTACTCAGGAATTCTTATAGTGCCAGTGCTTTTCTGTCTTTCAGTCATGTTTCAGGGTGGACCTTCAGTTTAGAAACTCATAAACATTTTAGTGGATATTTCCAGTATTTCTTTAGAATCAAAACTTGGAATAATTCCTCACTAACTTTCCTAAATTAAAAAAAAAAAAAAAATTATAATTCTGAAATTCATTTAAAGTCTTGGAGGAAGACTGCATGGAAAACTGATATTTTCCTTTGGTTTCAGATACTGCTAAAGAGAAAACCACAAAATGTAAATAATCAAATGTAAGCAATCTAACACAATTAAAAAAAAAAAATAAATACAGTGTTTTAGTTTTAAGATGTTTAAGACTGATGCTTTTCTGATAGCGCCTGGCTGAGTTGAATATTGTCTTTAAGATGGACAAACTAGCTCGGCACAGCAGTGGCAATATATTAGATTTTTTTTTATTGTTAATTTCTTCCCAACTTTCTATCATCCTAATCTTGAAAATGGAAATGGAAATCTCTTTTCCTTTCTTTATTTTTCCACTGTTGTAAAAAAATTTACATATTTTTAACCTTTAAGACGCCAAAATTCCTTATCTGTATCTGTAGCCATCTGTCTTCTTCCACTTGTCAGCTCAAAAATTAGAAATTCACTGTCCACTAAAATATTCAGAATTAAAGAGCACAGAATATGAATGTAAGATTCATACATAGTACAGCATGTGTATAATTTCAGCTGTTGGAAGACATTATTTCTAGGTGAGAAAATGTAAATAACTCATGGTCACCCTTATCTCTCCAATTTATCTTTCTGCCTCTTGTGTAGTGTTAGTAACCTCAACCATAAGACAATGTACTGAGGAAGAACTACTGAAAGTAATTAGCACCAGTGCCAAAATCAAGTTATGCTTTTCTGGAATAATAGCTTGGGTAAACTATGGACTTAATATTCAGGTATAAGCTGAGTTACATAAATATATTAATAGTTAAGTTATATCAATAAAAAAACTCCAATGATCTTCAACAGGCTTGGATCGTTCCATAACTCTTACAAGTAATTAATATAATAAACGTACAAAGTGACGGTCTTTGTACATCATTCATGAAAGATTTGAAAAAACTAAGACATAATGATCACATTATCTGTGATTTCTCACTAAGCTGATTCTGTTGATAACGTGATTATTGTCAGTCTTTTTTACAGTCTTTCCAGTTATGGCCCTTGTTATGAGTGTCACAGGTTAACAACACTCTGAAGTCATTAATTTTACTTTGAAAATGAGTTCTCTATATTTTAAGATTAATTTTAAACAAATATAATTTTTAAAAGATAATGAAAACATTTCAAATAAAGTAGATGAGATATTTGTATAAAATTACGTCTGTGCAGTTACCATTCTTTGATTTTTGTAGCTGAAGACTAAATTTAGGTAATAATTTACTTTGTCATGAAAGCAAAATGCTGAAATTTCTCATTTTACTCTGAAAACTATTGAAAATGGGACTTCCTTTAAATATTGTCTCTATTTTGGAATTTTATTCAGAAACATGTACATCTCTAGTTCTGTTACATAATATATTTGAAGAAAGTTTTTTAAGGGAAGGAAGCATGTCTATGTTTATATTACATAGACTGAAAAAATCAGACAACTAATTCTCTCTAGAATTGAGACCATTTTTTCACAATTACATTTTGCTCTTAAATGATGGGGTTTTTTTGGTTTGTTTCATTTTTCACAAATCCTCCCTCATTAACAGCGTAAGTTAAGCACATAATTAACCTTCTGAAGTAAAAATCAGACTTTTTTTATATTCTTCATTCATTTTTGTGTGACTTTCAGAGATAATAGGGATATCTTGCCAAGCAATTATTTGTTTTCATATATCAAATAATGAGATAAAAAACAATTAAGAGGCACATCCTATAATAACTCTATTGCCAGTCTGTGTGTCCAGTATGTAACAAATAGTGTTCAGGTTATTTTAGTGCAACACTGTAATAGATAGAGTAGAGCATTTGTATATTAAATGGTGTTCATAGTGGTTACTTGTGTCTTTGTATCAACATGTGAGGTCTCTTTTTTTTTATGTTATGCTTGAATTATTACAGAAAACCGATTTTCACCAGTCTTCTAGCAGATTTGAAAATAATTGAAGAGCTTCAAGTCTTTTCTTTGTCTCTATCACTGGTCCTTTTAACATGACATTCTACTCTATTTATTGAATCAAATTATGGGAAATGTCCTACGTAGTGATGTTCAAACTACAGACTTTAAATTCCTTCTAAAGATGTTAGGAAAACTAATTTAGACAAGTCAGCCCATTGTCAATCGGTCTCTATGCCTTACGCAGGAGTTCACAACTTCATAGACTATACCAAAGGTCTCCTGTTTGGAAAATTACTTTTCTATGACGTATTAATTATGTAAAAATTGAGCAACTCTCCCATCAATTCTATGGGGAAACTTAGACCAGTTCTCTGACTACGTTGAAGTGTATCTACATCAGGCAAAAAAAAAAGAAATGGAGTAAAATGTCATTTAGCTTTAAAACCAAAAAACCCCAAGGTTTCACAGTTATGTATTCCCACAATATTACAATCAGCACATTAAAACATGACAGTGAAGAGCAGGCCACGTAAGTGAAAAGTTACCACCAGTTCAGCTATGATAATCACAGCTGGCTACAACCAGAGCTCAAACAGATCAAAATAGATCTGCATTTACTCTCTTCAAGAGCAATCCCCAAACCATCTATCCTATGCTGGAATAAAACAATCAGCAAAATGGAGGGGGAAAAAAATAAATCTCTGCTAGCAAAACCTTTGCAATGAGCAGGCTGACTCCCTAGCAAACATGTCTCTTAGAAGCTGACAGGGTCCATGTCACCACAAACTGCAGAATCATTGGAAATATAAGAAACTGCAGACGACAATCCTTCAAGGCAGAGCGAACGTAGTTCAAGCAAGGATACAGGAGACTACATAATGCTTTTCTGGAAGAAATTCAGAAGCAGCCACTCACAACTGAACCAATTCCTTTCATCATCTGCTGTAATGCTGCTAGCCAATGTCTTGTACAGGATTGTGGTTTTATTTCTTTTACATATGTACACTATGAAGACACCAGCTAAAAGCAACTCTTCCTTATGTAAATCCAGGTCCAGTTTATGCTAGGACATAGGTAATTCCAGGTTAGGGCCTGAACTCAAGCCCCAGCTACGTATTTTCCACTCCAGTCTGCCAGCAAATCTGGATGTATATACATGTAAACTTATGTATCCCCCCATCCAAGAGCATCCTGACAGGGAGAGAGAGAACAGGATAAGGGAAGCTTAGTTCCTAAAGGCTCTTGGGTTTTGGAATACAGGTGATTTTTCTAAATTCCTTGTCTAACACTGACACCTGACTTAAGCATCCTATTTCAGGGTTTTGAGCAGCGGAAGCATATCTCCCAGCCCAGGATAGCCACACGTGAGCTGAAGGAAAACCATTCCAGACCGGTGCAGGTGACCTCTCAGCTGTTCCAGCTCCTCTTAGCAGCGACCCATGAGCAACTCCACTCCTGCCTTACTTCATTCTGCTTGCTGTGAGAAAGCAGTCTTGAAGTGTGACCCCACAGTCAGTGAGGGCATGCAGGGGACCAGGAGTGTGAGATAAGCCCCCAAACATACCACCCACCCAGTGCCAAGAGTCTTGATGGCACCCAAACTCAATCTTCCTCTACATTTCACTCCCACGTCATTCAGGTGTTGTATCACTAAGGTTGAAATCCTTCATGTGTCTTCTTGGGCAGGCTGGTCATTTACACTAGGATCAGAAATCCTGTTAGGAGAACTTCATTTTGGAAGGTAAAGTTTAGAAATGTCTTTGAAAAACCTCATGTGTTAATCCAGTGATTAGTGTTGTGCTCAATAGCACACAGATGCAATGCATACCCTGAGAAGAATTTAACAATCACAAAGCTCTAAAATCTGTTATAAACTCTAAATTCGGCTAGGTTAGTTTTTTAATGCAGGCATTTAGTTTACTTTTAGAAAGAAGATAATTCTAGTACAGAAGCAAGGCTAAAAGACATTCACTGTTATTACAATTTCTGTTTATAAAGTGAAAATTACTTCTGATTTATTAGCATAATAATAACACATACAAATGTATTTATATTATCACAACTATTTTGCACAGTTTTTAAAAACATCCATCTCTGTTAATACTGAAAAGTTGAATATTTTAATTCTTTTTCTTAACTCACTGCTTAGCCATTAATACTTCCAAATAGCTTTTCTCATTCTCTGAAAATGTATGCTTTAGCGTTCACTAAAGGAGCTAAAATTAGAAAAATTTTAGAGAATTAAACATGACTGACTAGAATAGCAAAGAGTCCTGTGGGAACAGTTCTCAGTTTTGCAAAACACTGTGGAAACCTGTGGGGTTTTTCTAGCTTTGTATATCCTTTCATAGTCTTCCCAAGTGATGATAAACATGTTTTATACACTTTCTAAAGGTAAAAAGTAATTTCTTGATTTATTTATATTTGATTTTTGAAATCTCAGACCTAGAATTCTTGGAGCAGTCAAAATAAAAATGGGAAATCTAAAAATCAGAGTTCCTAAATTACTACCATCCCAAACTAAACTGGGTATGTGTGTGATAGCCAATGATTTCACTGACAGAGGTCCTGAAAGGCTTTAAGTATCCAGATAAAAACCAGACATTTATTATACTAAACCCCAGAGTTCATCACAAATAATTTCTTTTGTATTAGATAAAATGAGATTAGAATAATATTGTATATCAGTCTCATCAAGAGAATTATTTATACATTGATTTATCATTATTTTCAAGCTGGTTTTATATGATTTACATACATAATTCATGCTGCTGTAAATGATAATTTTGAGTTACCATCTCCCTGGAGTCTTTGAAAATTTTGTTTGAGCTATCTTTATCATTCTTCAAATATACTTATTGAATATTCCTTTTATTTTTTTTCTTTTTAGTTACAAATAAGTAATACAATCGGCAAAACTACGAAAACTGTGAAAACTATCTCCAAAGAACATACATATTTGAATGAAAAGTAAGTGCTTGTATGTTAGAATGTTTGTGTTTAATCTGGGTTTATGTACTACTTTCCTAATATATGAGATATCAGACACGGATTTATGATCATTTCTCTAACCCCCCCACAGTTTTATCATGGCAAAATTATATCCTTCCGTAGAACTGAAATGACAGTTGATGGTTAGTGCACTGTTACACCTTTTCACTGGACAGTAACGGAAAGTGTTTATAAATCTACCTGTTAAGAAGTCAATACAGATTACACTAGCAGTTAACTTGGGTCTTTGCTCTTCTTAGGTTGGCAAATACATGTCACATTAAAGACTTTTAAGACAAATTTCAAACACCTATCAAACAGTATGTTTTTCCGCAGAAGCATCAACAGCTTATTTTTCAGCATTTTATGGTGATCCAACCAATGCCACTTTACTGCAGAAAATGTACATCACAAACAAGCTGAAACAAGCTAAACAAACCTTTCAGAATCCAGGACATGGCATCAGTGCAGTCTGTGCAGATCATTTGTACAAGCCTGAACAAAATCCATTATGTCTTCTCTGTTCAATGAGGCTAGAGAAAGCAGAAACATTAGCATCACTGAACTGTCGAAAAGCAGACCTATTTGCAAGTGTTAAGCTTGAAGCACAGACGGGAACGTTCTACACGGAACCACCAGCTTTGCCTGATGGAGACATGCCTGAGATGTGGGCCAGAAGTCTCAGGCATCACAGTTTAAAGGACGTATTTCACAGCACATTAATGGCTCAACTTCTTTTAGGTTTTTATCACGTTGGAGAGATGGTACAGGAGAGGAACCACCCTTGAGTTCAGTGAAAGCAGAAATGTACCCATCGCATCACTTCAAAAAGTACTTAACTACAGGCAATACCAGTTAAGAGAAAATACAGTATATAATTCTAGGTTTTAAAAGATCCTGCAGCAATAAATACACAGTGCCACCAAAGTTTCAATAACCAGTTGTTGCATATCTGCACCACAAGATCTTTTCCTTGGGCTTCTGATTGCTGCCTGTGAAATTAATAGCATATGAAAGCAGTGAGGTGGCCAATTCACTTTTAAAAGAAATTTTGAAATGGCTGTGCAACTGAAGCACGACAGAGTTTGAACAATTCCTTCATCATTGCAAATTTTTTGGTCAGTCTATGCTATGTACTTCACATTGCTGGGTCCCTACTTAATTATAAAAACAAATCAAAACACAAAGTGTGAAGAGCAAGGTCGTTTTTAATTAATGCACAGGGACACTTCCCATAGCAAGGTGCCAGAACTCTCTCACTTAGCATGAACTGTATTTTGAGTGTACTGTTGGTGCTAATTTATTGGACAAATCTTTGACTAATAAAGGATAAATATTTGGAGGGCTTGAACTTAGATTTTGCTTCAGTTTTTCAGTTTTTCAGTTTTTCCCTGCAAAATGAGCATAGTATTATTATATTTCTTCTATTCTTTGTTTAATTTATGTAAAAATACAAATAAAAACATATATACATTTAAAGTGAGATTATATGGTTCAAACTTTTGTGCTTGAACACCTATATTGTAATTAGTCGCATGAATGACCCTATTTCAAGACACGTGAAATACTTTGTTTTCAGAGGTGAATCAGTGTCTGCAGAAAATGTTGCAAAAAATGTCACCAAAAAATCTTCCCATAGAATCTGAGTCTCTGTAAATATAGAAAATATCAGCTAACCATAGTGAAGTTTAGAATTTAGCAAAAAGTGAGTAAGAAAATTGTTCAACACTATTTTAAATGTAGTCTGTCTATCTACCAGTTATAAACAAAATTTTATTCTAAAAGAAACTGAAAATCTGATTTGAAGGCCAATTCTTAAAAGCCCTGAACAGCATGGATACCAGCTTTCCCTAGCTTCTTTCACCTGCTTTATGTACTTGCAAACTGTTCTCCATTTCAGATATTATTTCTCATATTTTCTGTAGTTAATATATGTCTCTTGAGGTTGGATGTGGATTCAGCTATTCCCATCTACTTCATAAAGCCTACAATTAAGACTGTATCTCATTTTTAAAACTCATCTATTCTTTGGAAGAATGTTGAGCCTCTACTAATCAGTAAATGTAGAAAAAAAAAAAAAAAAAAAGGTACAGTACTTATTACAGAGAAAAGAGTATGAGCTGGATATGACAACTTGGACCAATTTTGTTTCACCTGGGATCTTTTACAAAATGCCATTCCTTGATTGCTTCCACTTATTTCTGCTCTCATATGACCTCTTTTCTGTCCTTCTCAGTCTTACTTTTCTGCTGCTATTTCTCAACTCCTTTCAGCTTTCTTCTGTTGCCTTGTGCTGGATTTCTGTTGAAATATTTGCTGTTCATAATCATTTGGATTAACTATTGATACACTGTCTCTTGCTGTATAAATACTTACCATGCATGTATCTTAATTAGTATTTGCAATATTAATGGATAATGATAAAATCACAATGCTGGGATCTTTTTTTGGCATAATTTACATAAAGAAATTGTTCTTTATCTAGTGTAATTGAATGAGCATTACTTAATTGATAGATCTTGGAGGCTTTACCTGTATCATCAATAATGAAGACACTGAAAACTTAACATTAAACTAACAAAAAATGTAAGATGGTTAGATAGTCAAATCTAAAAGCTGTAAAGCAAAACAGTAGGTAGTAGCTTTCTTTTCTTTGCACTAAGTAGACATTCAGATGGTACTGGGGTTGTGAATAATCTGTGGATTTAATTTTTGCTGGAGCCACTAGCCAGTCTGGAAGATGAGCCATAGTTTTTATCTTGGAAAAAATATGATCATTAAAACTAGAAAAGTAAATGTAGATTTTAATTAGCTGAATGAAAGTGATACTCCTCAAAGCCAATATGGAAAGGTAATTAATCTTGTTGTTGAGTTTACCATTTAATATGTTTGTATAGGGAAGTTAGGATGCAAATACATATACTTTTTTAAAATCATGGCCACAAATATACATCCCATCAATCTACTAGCAGAAACACCTTTATTTTAGTTGTCTATAGGCCTAGAACAATGACCTTTCTTAAAGCTGTGAAATAGGAAGCTGAATCTCTAATAGCTTTACCTTCAAAGATTTGATATCTGAAAAGGAGCTCCGTATAAATCCATGTTAAGTTCTACAGAGGCATTAGAACTTCTTTACTGAAACAAAGAAAGTAAAAAGTGAATCTTGAGCATGACACAGAAATAGCAGGATGAAGACACTAAAAAAATAACTTGAGTGGAAGAAAAGAATAAAGAAAAAAATCCACTAGCGCTGAAATCGAAAAAATAGGGAAGAAAAGACATAAACTACAGCATATCTTCCAAAAATGTGCACAGGTGAAGAGTATGCTATTTAAAGAAACCAGCATTGTTTTTTGATACACTAGATGGACTTAACATATTTATTTAAGTCACAGAAAAGAGACAAATATAAACACATATTTGGTGAACGGAGTTAAATCTGGTTGGTGGCCGGTCACGAGTGGTGTCCCCCAGGGCTTGGTTTTGGGGCCATCCCTGTTTAACATCTTTATTGATGATCTAGACGAGGGGATCGAGTGCACCCTCAGTCAGTTTGCAGATGACACCCAGTTGGGTGGGAGTGTTGATCTGCTCGAGGGTAGGGAGGCTCTGCAGAGAGACCTGGACAGGCTGGAGCCATGGGCTGAGCCCAACTGGGGGAGTTTCAATAAGGCCAAATGCCGGGGGCTGCCGGTTGACATAGTGCTGAGGGATATGGTGTAGTTGGGAACTGTCAGTGTTAGGTCAATGGTTGGACTAGATGATATTCAAGGTCCTTCCCAACCTAGTTGATCCTGTGATTCTGTGATATGCTACAAATGTTTGAGAAATATGGCACTGTACATATAAATGAAATACTTTTTAGATTTCAGAAATTTATTTTACAGGTAAAGCATCATTATGACAAGGTCAAGCTTGTGCTGAGACCTCCCAAATTCTGTCCTGATACTGGTTTCATAAGTAAAGCTCAGAATGGAGCACTAAACTGAGAATGTAGTTTAGTGGGTGTGAGATTACATGGTTTGTAGGTACGTGTGATCTTAATCATTTAGTTCTACCATCACAACTTGATGAAAAAAGATTGAAGGTAACAAAGCAATGATAGACAAAGTTGTAGAATCGGTCTGAGTTGAATTTGACATTGCTAATTTATAGGGTAACAGCAGCAAAACGTTTCAATGCTTGCAGAAATGTTTATGGGAAACTAGGAATTTCAATGCCTCTAATAGAAGCTGATGTTAGAGGAACCGAGAAATTACAGACATATAAAGACTCAGAGTAAGACCAGAGAAGAAAAAAAAAAATCCTGAAATCACTACTGCTTTATCAAAATGACACAATGCCTATCTACGACGGAATTTTTTTTGTAGGGATATGACACAAAATTTTGAAATTGATTATCCAGGTCACTTCTAAAATAGGAAAAAACAGCATGTTGAATCTCAAGTCAGTTAAATAGAAGACTGGCAAGAAAAGGGTGGATAAATTATCAGAAAGGCATACAGTATCATTTTAGAGAGGGGATTTTAATATGCAGCTTTTGTTTTACCTCTCTCTTTCAGAAAAGGTCAGTGTTTCTGAACAGAAGTATAACATGCCTTGTTAAGATAGCTGAGACCGTCATAACACTGTCTGAAAGTGATTGTGCATCTCTTGACAGCAGTAAGTATGACTGACAGACAGCACTACGAATTTCAGAGGTGAAATGGCATAAAAAAATTCAGTCAGTGGATAGATTACAAATATTTGGAATTACATATCACAGTTCTGTAAATTGTTGTTGTCTTCTTTGCCTGGAAAAGACAGACGTGAAATTAAAACTTAAGTGCCAGTTTCAACAAGCACCCTAAAAGCCTTAATTCCATGTAAACCTCATATTTTATGCTGGCTAGATCTGTCCTGGTATCTTGGTTGGTTTAGGGAGTGTGAGCTTGAAACTGCAGAAGCTCATGATTGTTTGGTAGGTGTGGATCAAACTGATCATCGAGTAAAAGGTGCATTTCTTATAAGTACGTTGGGTCCAAACTGATTTTGTACTCAAAGACAAAATTCATAATATACAAGATACATGTCCTTACTAAACCATAACAAAAGCAAAAACCCCATAAACTAGAATTCTTTGATACCAGTAATAGCATCCATCTCTCTGGGTGTGATTAACTGAACTTCTGTAAAGGTAATATCTTTCCTACATTCCTGCCCTCTGTAAGAGGTAGACAGTGAGGACTTAGAGCAGAATTTTGTTCTGTGTAGACCCGAGTGAGCTCTTCTGCTATACAGTTCAGGAAGGGACCAGACTCATCCAGGTTTGTAGAAACAGAGGCAAACTCCTGACTGAGTTGTTATTTTGTACTCCTTGCTTTCACAAGAAGAAAATGAATGTCTGGGCCAATTCATGCAGTTTACTAGAGATTTAGGTTTTGACAAAGTGCGTTATACACAGAGGTGGAGTCTCAAAGCTAGTCCCTGCTCTTTGTGCTGTATAAACCAACCTCTACTATACCTTCACTCAATTCCTCCTTTCTACCTGATACAGAGAAGTGTGATGTGTTAATTAACAAATCTTCTTTGTAATTAACCTGTCCTTCTCTTTATCCTGACTATCCGTAATAAAAAGAAGGATGTCAGGTCGATCAATTTACAGCAATCTAATCTGTTTACAAGCATATAGGCAGTTTAAAACAAATAGTATGTTAAAAAGGACTCAATAGGGAAGCGAGTTTTATTACCAGATACTGAGGTAGTAAAAAATGACATTTTCATTAGAATAATATCTATGCTGTACTCTCTAATGCCCAGCTTGGGAAAAACTGAGGAGTGTTTGCTACAAAAAAAAATGGAAAACATGCCTCACTGGGCAGAAAAAAAGGAAGAGGAAAAGATTAGTCTGAAACAATCACGTGCTGGAAGGATGCTGGATCAGAGAAAATGTTTCCTGACAGCAACCTTTGGGTGAGGCATTAGTCATTCTCTCCTGCTTGGAGTTACTTTATGTAGGTGGGTCTCCTGGGGAAAATCCTGCTAAAGGGTGATTAGTAGCAAGAGGGTTTCAGGGATAGACTACCGCTTTATTCTGTTTGATTTAGGTGGATATTTTTTTATGGAGGGGTTTAATTTTTAATTTGTGTTGTTGTGAGTGTAACAAAAAAATCTAAACCAGCTAAGGATATTCAAAAAAGAGAGTTATGTATTGCTACAAAATACTGCTAATGCCTTGTTTTCAAGTGACTGAGCTCTTGAAAGGAATCCAAAACCTCATAGGAACTCTTCAGTGTAGAGATATATTTTAATTCCATTCCTTCTCCACAGCACAGGTGACCTACCTACCAGAGGCTCAAAGTTTTAATTTTGCTTACTTTGGAACTCAGGTGTGGAGACACCTGTTGAGTTCTCCTTTAAAAAGAAACATTAAAGCAAGGGAAAAGGGGAGGGGAAACCAAACAACTCCGTAGTTGCATTTCTGTGAAGTGAATGGTAGTTGAGTACCATGAGAAGTACAGTCTGTAGTATTTTACTTATCTTACCCAGTTAATGTTTCATGAAAACGTTTAAATAGCCTTGGCACCTAGTACTTCACTTTGTAGGTAAGTTGGGTTTTGATTTTTTTTCTTTTTTCTTTCATAGTTGTATAAGTTCTCTTTTTACATGGTCTTTCTAACAACTGAGTTACTACATAATGAAGTTGATAGTATTTGATAATATTTTCCCATGCAATGTTTAAAGGTCACTAGCATGACTTTATTCTGAAGGCATTTTATGAACATTTTCAAGCATCAAGAATCACAGAAAAAAAATTTAAGAAATAAATTCTAGTTTCTTATATTAAGTTTAGGTGGGAGATTGTACAGTCTGCCTGCTGAGCTCTGTCAGTACTGAGGTGTTTGTGGAAATACGGTGAAAAAAAAACTTTCAGCACTTGCAAGATTATCAGAATAAAGAAGAGGAGACGACAATGACAATCTGAAGAGTTTAAAGTGTGCTGAGGTAGATGAGCAGGGATTTCCAGAACTATAAATTCTGACTTAGGTGGCTATCTTCTAAGTCATGCTTCAGATGTTGAAATCTTACTTTAAAACAGGCTACTAAAGCCTCGGTAGGAGGGTTATAAATCCAAAAGACTTATTGTTCTATATTCCTCAGGTACAATGAAGAACAGTGAATCTTCCCCCACCCCCCCACCCCCCCAACACACACACAGTCTCATCACCTTTTTCTTAAAGAAAAGTGAGAGTTGTTCTTTTAAGTTTAGAATTTGGCCAGTGTTCAAATGCAATACAGCAATTAACTCAACCTCAAATTAGGTGACTTTTCAAATCTTTCTAAAGATAAAATCCTTTTCTTTGAACTGAAATTTCAGGAGCACCCTCTTGAGTGCAGTGTATGTTGTTTGGTGATGCATGGCGTGAAGGATGCAGTCCATATGCTGCTGAGTGACTCACAGGGGAGAATGTCCTCAGTGCAAGGGGATGCTGTAAGCTTATCCTGCTTTTTAAATTTGAGTTCATTTGTTGTAGTTGTTCTGGAAACATGATCAACATAAAAAAATAGTGCCCGAGACACCATTAATAGATTTGGGTACTTAGCTAAAAGCAGGCAAAACCCTATGACAATTTTCACTTTGCTCTGTTGCAGTCATTTCTCTTGGCCGTAGTTTAAGACTGGGTCTGCAGGTGTAAAATGTTGTCTTACCTGTATGTCTGCAGAGATAGGATGGGAACACAGTCTGTCAGAAATTAGTTTATGTTATTCCAGACTTTACTAGTTCCAGAACAAAGTGCCTTTTTGAGACATGTTATCAGGAACTAACATTAATGAGTCCAGACAGTATACTGCCTACCATCTCATGCAACTGCAGGGAATGGACTTGTCCAAGCAAGCACAGATACCATTCTCCGTGTGTTTTCTGGAAGTGTATGTGTCTCTGTGACTCTGAATGTCCTTACCAGCTCTGGGCACTGTGGCAGTGAGAACTGCTGTCTTTGGAGATGCTGGGAGCGTGCAGCAGCTTTTGATGTTGACTCCTTTGTTTGTTAGGAAGGATCTGTACCTTTGAATCCTAGCTAAGGGTTGGCTGCCTCCAGACAAGAAGAAATTGGCTTCCTGGTGTTCCTCTAGGGATGCTACCTGCCTTACAGCTCTTCTCGTGTGTTCTTCAATCCACTTTAAAGCAGCATTAGGAATTTTCATTCATACTGGCACAAACAAATGTTCATTGAAGACAGTAGGGGCCCTGCACCTGTGCTACGTCCCGCTGCCTTTGAAAGTCAGCATCACAAAGTAACTGCACAGCACTTGAAAATGAGGTTCTCTGCAAGTCCTACAGTTATTTCTTTATCAAGTACATTACTGCTCCAAAATGATGGGGAGAGATGACGAGCATGGATGGTTGTATCTATCTAAGTTAAAAAATCCTGACCCATAAAGAGTGAAATAAACTACACATTATATCCCGAGCAACAGCCAACTAAATCACCCCTGATTATTCCCGACATCAGCCTCTGGGATTCCCTCTTTCCTCCTGAACTGTGTGCTGTAAGAAGAATTTACAAAATAAAAAAATTTCCAACTGCTATTCAAATGATAAGTGGTGCATGCTAATTACATTTTATATGGTGATTAATTAAAAATAACCATGCAAATGTCTAATTTAAGAGTCACTCAATTCACTAATTCTTCAGACACTGCCTAGCTGCCCTAGGCATTTGGTGGTTAGGCAATTTATTCAAGCTTTCAAAATATTCTCAAAATGTCTAAGATAATGAAGGTTCTTGAAAAAGTTCCAGTTAACTTGGAATATATAAACAGAGGTTTCAGAACTGTAAAATAGCACTGCATATATTTGCATTTTTGAGCCGAAGTACTCTGTGTATACATAAAAATAGATCAGGAAGGGAATAATAAAGATTCTAAATAATCTGAATATTTAGCTGCAGCACATAGTGGACTAGTTCACAGATTATTTAATTGGCTGAAGAAATTTAAGCATAATCTCACTTAGATTCAACTTCCTTTTTTCTTTAAATAGGAAGCTTTTGTTACACACGTAGACAGGGACTTTGCCTTATTCACAAATAAATATAATGGTATCAGGAGACCTACATCATAACTGTGACTTGGTTCAAATATAGTGAATTTTAATCAGTGGAATATGCAATTTACAGAACAGATTACAATTGCCTAGTGGATGGGAGATTAAAATATACAATATGAACAACATTTTCAGAAAGTAATCAATACAGATTTACAGGACTATAATTTATCTTTTTTGCTAATAAAAAAATAATGTTAATACTTAAATTGCTACTTTAGGATCTCATTCCATATGTCTTTTCTTGTAGAATTTTTATTAAATTTGGTCAATATATAACAAAAAAGAAAAAAAAAAGAATGAATATGTGTCCAAGAAAATCCCTGCGTTTGATTTCATGTTTCTGTTTATGTTGGAAACAGTACTGTAAATGATTATTGCCACGATTCTTCTTAAACAAAATACTTGCGGTTTCTGTATCATACGAAAGAATATATGCTGTTCCACAGCATCATACTCTTATAACTTACCTTTTTTATTTTAAGTCTCTTTACCAGATACCCCAATGTTTTCCACAGACGTGAATGTGTCTTGTATTATGACAAATGGTCTTAAAAGCATCATCTGCACTGGGGGCAGCTTCACCCCTGTAAAGGAATAATTGACATGGCCATCTTGGAAAAGAGAATGGTGTTGTAAGGGCATTAACAGAGCCGTTCTGGGCCAGCTGAGAATTGTTTCATCTCTAAAACTGTTCCAGTAAATTCTGCGTATACAGTAAGTTTATCAGCAGGAATATTCTGGAATTAAAACAGAGAAAATTTAGATCAATAAATGTGGAATGCACTTATTTTTCCATGCACTAGGGATGTTCCTACTGCTCTCTAAATATTCCACCCAATTTTTCAAAAATTATTTCAGTAATAACAAATACTTGTTTTCTGGGACTATTCTAGTTTACCGAAGGCTATAGAGTGAGAAGTTTCTGTATCTGCAGACATTCCTACCTGCAGATGCTTCACAAGTATACAAGTAAAATTAATTAGTTATAGTATTAATTATGAAGTATTGCTCCAGATTTTATAAATAGCAGTATTTCTTGCCAGGTACAGTGAAACCCACAGTAGATGAGATTATATAATGACACTTTCCTCTGTTCTCTAAAATGAGTTTTACACACAGAATAATTATTTTACTTTTTAATGTTTAAATAAAATTTACTATTTAAACACTTCACATAGCAGCTGCATAAAATCATAAATAGTAGAGATGGAAAAGACATACCATGGTAAGTTTTTTGCTATCCTCTGTTTATACAAAACTTGTTACTTGTTTTGTAAAAAATTTTCAGTATGCTATCTATTCTATTTTTTCTAATTCTAAATTACTCCAGCATTTCGAGTGATGGGATTCAGGTTATTTCACACTGACAGCACCCATTGTAGATGCATCAACACTGGAATCTCTGTGTGTCTACCAAAACTCCTCTTTGTGTGTCCAGAAATTATGTTAGATGTTTTTTATTCTGGTATTTTCACATAATTAAAAGAGCTTCTTGTTTCCTGATGACCTGCCAGTGGAGGTGTTTAATGTAGTTCAAAACTTTATCAGGTAATACCTGGAATACTGTACTAATTACAGAGAAGTATTTCATAGACTCTGTTGTCTCACAATATTCTCTAGTTCCAAATGGAGATGCTTCTTAATTGAGTTAAGGTCCTGGGTTTTCTTAATGAGTGCAGTCAATCCATAATTGTTTAATTTTGGGTGAGGTGCCAAAATACATGTTTATAGCTTTTTCCAGATTTGAACATATAGCTTAGACCTAGTTTTTTGACACTTAATGATCAAAAACTCTGTTTTATGAAGTAGTTATTTTTTCCAGTATAACTTACCTATATAAAAATACCCCGGATTTCACCCATAGCCCAACAATTAAAACTGATTCCTCATTTCTCCAGGATGTTTGAATTAGAAATTAAATTGAAAACTTCTTAAAAAATTTTTTTAACCTTCATAGAACTATAAATAACAAGGGAAAACATAACACATGTCTTTAGCAAAATATTCCATTGCTCTTCCATCCTTTGATTAAATTCCCCCATGCTGAAATGTCTCTTGGTTTCATCATAATATTAGTCAGAATCAGGTATGATCTTAGATCAAAATCGGTGACCAACAGTTGAATATTGCCAGTATGTAAAACAGAGGTATACTATTCTAGGTATTTCTACTATTTCTCTTTTCTTTTCTCATGTGTTTTTGGATACTTACAGGAGGTTTTATTGCTGAAGTTTTGTAAGTATGTTTTATTTTCACCTGGTATTTGGCTGATTGTCTCTCAGCATGGAAATGATTTCCTGGGAAGCTTGAAAACTCAATCAAACCATTGCTGGGAACAAACGGAGTAAAGATTAGAGCTGTTGTTTTCAGCAGAAAACTATAAATTCATCATTAATAAGGCCTGTTTCACATTGGTCAGCAGCATAAGAGATCTGACTAGGACCAGGAAGCAGTCAGTGACTCAAAAGCATCAATATGTTGTCTTCCAACCCAGCTCTCTTTGTTGAGACAATGACAAAGGGCAAGACTTCTTGGGAAGAGTATCACAGCTCTGAGTCTCCTGCCTGTATGGTCAAGAAGCCCACAGCTTCCCTTTCTCATCCCACTAGAGCCTGCTAGCACACATTTCCACTTTTTACTTGTGGTCCCCACTGCTGGACACTGCACGGGCAAAAATAGACATCCAGTCTGCAAAATGGTGACTGAATTAGGCAGATGTTAACTCCCTTTGTCCTGAACATCTACATTTGTCTCCTGTGTGTACACAACAGCTACATTTAGCTTTCAGAACACTATAATTCAACTGAGTTGCTGAGTCTTAAATAACACTGTTAATCAAATCACTATTCCAGTTGCTTGACTGTGAGTGATCTTTTTCTTTCATTTTCTTTTTTTTCAAATTTTAAAATTTGAATGAACTGGGAAACTGCCTAATAGGCTGTCTCACTGAGCTTGTTCTCCCTTTTCTTTCAGAGTAAACAAATGTTATATATCCATTAACATGTAAAGAGTGTAATCATAATACATGTTTATATTTCAGAACAACGATGATGACTCTGTCTAATTCTTAGTAGTTCTTTTGTTCCATACTCTATTATCTGAAGTATTTCTAAAGAATTTTAATAGAAAACTTTATATGAAAATTCTACAGAGAAAAATACCTAAACATTTTCTAAGCTCTTTTACCCTTTTTACAGGCCCAGTTACCATAACAACTTGAATTGTTGCTATAGTAATATTTTTTTATTCTGAAACACAGTATTTTTTTTTGTGCACAAGATATTTTCATATGCATCTTGACCTTCAAAACTAAAGTTATTTAAAAATATTTTCTGGAAAGTATTTCATAGTTTCACAGGACAATATATGCAAGGGATAATTTTTTAAAAGTGGGTTTTGTTTTTTATTTAGAAAAAATCAAAAAGCTCCTCAGAAGTAGCTGAAATCTTACACACTTATATCATAATGCTCTTTACTCTTCCTCTACGTTTTTTTAAATTACTTTATTCATTGGTTTATGAAAAGTAGAAAAGATAAAGATTTTCTTAAAAGGTTTTTTTTTTTTGCTTTTCATGTTTTTCTCTTCTCACATTTACAAGGACATTAGTTACTTGAAAGATAATTTTCTGGTCATTTCTATTTATATATGTAAGAACCTGAGGCTCATAAAAAAAGATAATGCAGGTTTTTAGGAAATGCCTTTCGTTTCAAACAAACAAACAAAAAAAATAAGTATAGTAATAATATAAAAATATAGTAAAAAATAATAGTATGTCAATATAATATATAAATAATAGAATTTATATTATTACATATAATATATAATTTCAAAAATAATGTTTGCCCTTTCTTAGGCAGCCTAATATAGGTTATGAGAGAAACATTCAAACTTTCTGTAAAATAATTATCTTTTTCTAGACCTAAACAATGTATTGTGAGGATATTATATTTTTATACCAGCTTCTGTATATTTCTCCCTTTGCAGTTTCCTGTTTTTTTCCCTTCATGAAATTTCCTCTTACTTCTTTTGTATAATGAGAAGCTGCTTCCTGGCTCCTACTCTGGGTCTCCAAGGATAGAAGACTGTCAAGCCCCATATTGTATCCTAAAGAGAGACATAGTAAAGGAATCAAAGCAGTTAAAAATTAGGTTCTCTAGAGCAAGCTCTTTCTTTAAAAACAAACCATTCACCTGAAACAATAGAAGTTTTCAAAGATATACTATTCTTAAGAAAGGTTTTTTTAAAAACTTACACATAAATATTGGTCTCTATCAGAATTATAATGTTTGTTAAAAAGAAAATTAGATTAGGGGGTTGATAATGCAAGCTAGGTATTTCAATTTCATCAGGTCTGATTCTATTTCTGATATCTGTTGTTAGAATAATCTTTTCCACACTGGTGTGTCCTGCCTGAGGGTCACATATTTTGAAGGTGCTGTTCTGGGAGTTTACATATGAGTAGTGGAGAATTGAATGTTCCCCACCTTTTGTCAGTGAGACTTTAGCATGTAGGCTCTATGCAAGAGGGTTTATCAATGGCATAATGACTGTTACAAAAAAACCCAAGTGATTGCTACTAATTCTTTTTGTTGCAAGTCTCATCTTTTAAAACGCAAAAGGCAAAATTTAAGAACATCAAACAGAGGTCTTTGAGGGATTTACTTAGACTGAACATAAGTACTGAGCTGTGAAAAATTATTTTTTCCAGAACGAGGACGTAAGAAACTTTAAGATCAAAACCTTCTTTAGAAGACAGTGTAATTAAAGTACATGATAAGATAGAACTTGAGGAGATTTTAATGCTTGCAAGTTTGGACGTCGACTGGAGTAAAAGTCCAGCCAAGTCCCGATTCGGATGTCTTCCTTCCTAGTGCTAGCGATACCCTTTCTGCAGTTGTAATGCGCATCGGCAAATTTTCTCTGTGACCTCACATAAAGACTGTAAAATATCTTTGTCCTGATGTAAAAACTGTTTAACAAGCACAATATTTCAATATTGAAGTTTTCTGGTCCTGAGCATCTTTTTAGATGACACTTTCTGCTACAGCATAGCCAAAGCTATGTCCTCCATAATGAAGCCCCTAAGCTAGTTCACTTATCTCCTGTTCATACACAACCTTGTATGTTGAATTTTGTGTAGAAGTCTACCTACAATCACTAATCAGACATTATTCCTTTGAGTAATTTTACACTTCTCTAATTATGAATGTATTGACCTATGTATTTGTAATAATGCTAAGAATGTTGGAGGTCATCTTTGAATGCATTTTAATGTCATAATTGCAAAATCTACAGGAGTGTTCATTTTCTAGAAAGAAGGTCCACAAGGCATATCTGTATGAAGAATTTCCAAATCATATTCAGTTATTTTCTGATCAGACATTTGGCATTTAGTGGATTTTTTTTCATGTTGTACAGCCTTTTAAAAAATAATCACACTTTCAGCAATTATGCCTATAAAATACCAAAATTACTTTTAGTACCGTCTTTCACTATTTTTCATTTTACCATCATTATTTAATTTCTCATTACTGTCTAGTCGGACACTATATAACGGGTCTTACGAAAAAGAGTGTTAGCTTTCAAGTAGGTATGAGATCATTTTTATTCCTAATATTTATTTCTATAAGAATGTATCTACTGTATAGGCACTCATAGTATGTGTAACACATTAGTTATAGATATAGCAATTCATAGTGCACATATACTATCGGTGTCTATACAATGTTCTATTTCTATATAATACCATAGATACACTTCTGGAACAGTACAGCAGTTGCAAATTTGTGGTTGCAACATGGATGCTCTGAAGCAGACCCACTGATAGGTCTTTGTTTTAACAATGTGAAAATTTATCTTCTACATGTTGAGAGCAAAAGTTCAACAGTAGTTATTCTACAACTTTTCTGATAAGTTATAAGAAAGGTAATAAGTCTTTGGTTTAATGTTCACATTAGAGGGTATACTGCATTCAACAAAGGTTTACATAGTGTGAAACAAAGTTCACTCAACAGTCAGAATCCAATATAACTCTTCAGCAGGTATTCTTTATTCACAGTGCTGGGCAGCACTGGGGATCGCTCCACCACAAGTGCCACACTTACTAACAAAACGTTCTGACTAATATACAAAAAAGCACACATATCAGATTTCCTGGAAAAGGCAGTCTTGTGCTAATGGATTCTCAGAATTCATTTACATAGTCTGAGTATGCATAGTAAAAAGTAAGTAAAAGTAAGGGTCTTCTCCCCGCCTTGGTGGTCCACACAGCCTTTCTCGCACTGTCTGCTAGTTGAACTTTAGGTTTTTTGTGTCCATACAAGGTCATGGAGTTAGCTCATCCATCCTTCAGCTCCTCTTTGTTTCAAGGGGTTTAGTTTAACCTGGCTTACAGTCGCTTATCTTGACACTGGCATCTTCTCAGGCACTTGTCTTGCCTTTTTAGGTCCCTGTTGTCAGGGATGTATTCGGTGAGTTTACCAGACTGTCCAAGGCCTGTTTTATCCCCACTAGGCAAGCAAGGAGTTACAGGTTTCAAAACATTTTACAAGTAGGAGGAAAAGAACATAAATGAAATTATATACATTACAGTAAAATACAGGAAAAATAAAAGCTAGTAAAACACAAGTGATAATTAACGTTAAAACTAAATGTCCTACTTCACTGGTTTCTATACACTAACAAGGTCGGGAGGTCTTGTAATTTCAGGTATACTTGCAGCCTTCAAGTGTATATCAATGAAATATTATTAAGCCTTGAAAGGGCCAGGATCATATTCAGTGACAGTTACTCATCTCTAGAAATATTTCATTTTTGTTATTAGAAACAATGAGGGAGTTCTTACAACAACAAAAAATAATTCTGGTTTAACTCTAGTTTCCCTTTATCCTAGTACATAATAAATTATGGGAAAAATCACCTCTATGAGATCAAAATTTGATACCAACATTAGGTATGCACAGAACTGTGTTTTACTCCAAATTATGACTTGCATGCTAGCTGTTGAAAAACAAGATTGTGCGTATGATGATGTAGGGGAAAATCTGGGTGCAGGAGCCAAAAAACACTCCTACTTGCAGAAACCAAGCAGAGGTATACCCAGCCCAAGTTTGCCACTCTATATTTCTTCTGTCCCTGTAGCAACATGAAATGATCAATGTCACGCACAAGATCTGGGACCCTGGAAAGGTTCCAGTACTGTATTTGTAAAGGCCAATAAGATCTGTAAATCAGCCTGTGCTCAGGTTAGAACAATATGGCTGCACTGTAAAAATCTAGCCATCATTCAGCTACTAATATAGGTGCCTGGAGAAGGGGTTAGAGAAAATGCTGCACTGTAACATCCGCCTTAACATACACAACTCTTAAATTTTAATGTTAGCAAGGCCTGGAGAACATGGGGAATGAAGGTTTAATAGGTGAAGTGGACATGCATGAGAGAAAGTAGATTGACTTGATTTTCAGGTACTGTCATGTATTTATTTCCTTAACAATGTTTTTACGGAAGGACTCTTCTACATTCCCTTTTTCTCTTCCCACATCTCATTTTGCACTAGAGATACCGTAGTAATGCTGTTTGCAAGTTCATGCTGTCCTTTACGTGTGAGATACTAAAAATGTTAATTACTCAGCTTTCTTTCCAGCCCCCACCCCCCTCTTCATTTGTAAGCATTCTGTAAGCCTGATGGAACTGTCATGCAGTACTTATCAAATAGGAGCATTAAGAATTAGCTTGTATTTTCAGGGTCAGTTTAGAGAACTTTTTTTCTTTTTTTTTCTGCTTTATGTTATGCACTTTCTAAATACCATCAAGGAATTTTTTGGGTCTTGTTTTGCTCTCTTATCATGCCCATTCACAGGCTCTAATGAAAAACCTGCTTATCAGTGAGGCTGTACGATTAGCCCTTCACTATGTTCTTTTAAGTGTGAAGGGAAAGATATGCAACCATATTGAGCTTTATAGTTAATTATAGAATTTTTCAACAAATACAGCCAAGTGGTTAAACCTAAAATGAGTTCTAAATTATCAAGTTACATAAATGATGTTTTACCTTTCAGTGGTATTGGAAGTAGAGACCTAGAGCACTAAATTTAGTCTCATAAAGTTCCACTTAGACTTCTGAATTTAAAAACATGGTCCATTACTGTTTGAATTTTGGTATCAGGATCAGTAGTGTGAAGGTAATAGCTGATTCCAAACTCCCTGCAAAGACCTACCACTCAACCAGGTGGCCTGTAGAAGAAAAGAGAATGTCCCATCACACTAGAAAATATGAAAATTGTGAGGGTCTTGGGGCTCTGGTGACAAAACTACATATGTGTCCTGGTTTCAGCTGAGATAGAGTTAATTTTCTTCCTAGTAGCTGGTACAGTGCTGTTTTGGATTTAGAATAATAATGTTGATAATACACTGATGTTTTAGTTGTTGCTGAGCAGTGTTACACTAAGTCAAGGACTTTTCAGTTTCTCATGCTGTCCGGCCAGCAAGAAGGCTGGGGGAAAAAAGCAGTTGGAAGGAGACATCTAGGACAGCTGACGCCAACTGGCCAAAGGGATATTCCATACCGTGTAACAACATGATCAGCATATAACCTCTGCGGAAAGCTGGCTGGGGGGCTGTTGCTTGGGAACAGGCTGGGTATCGGTCAGTGGGTGGTGAGAAACTGTTTTTCATTTTTGTCACATGTTTTTCTTGGGTTTTATTTCTCTTTTTGTTATTTTCCTTTTCATTACATCATTACTGTTATTATTTATTATTATTTCATTTCTGTTACTAAACTGTTCTTATCACAACTCAGTTTTTCTTATTTTTACCCTTCTGATTTTCTCCCCCATCCTGCTGGCCAGGGAGTGAGCGAACGGGGGTGTGGTGCTAGTGAGGTTGCTGGCTGGGGTTAAACCACAACAATATGATTATGTCAAATGAATAATGATTTGTCCTCCTCCTTTTCTGGAGGGTATCAAAGTCTTAGTTTTTAGCAGCATGGAAATAATTTTGTGTACTAAACTGTGAGAGTGCAATTCTATTAATCTGAAACCTAAACTGAGTATATGCCACTTTCCATTCAAATTTTAGCAGTCTCTAGGACCATCCTTTTCTTTATGTTAGTACAGGCAAGGCTAACTGGAAATTCAGAACCATATACCTGCTTTCCCTGCAGATTCTTTGCTGCCATGAGACAGAACCATAGTTTTACAGCCTTTTAAAATTTTTTCACTTATTAGCAATAATCCATATGGAGCTATAACAACAGCATCCAGCTTTTGTCACCCAGGAGATCAGGACGTAAAATATCTACCAATACCTTCCCTAGTGAGAGAAGCTTCATGCAACTTAGATAAACTATCTATTTTTATTAATTTAGCTACCATAGATTTTTTTTCACATGCTCTGAAATGACATATTTACATAAGTCTGCACATATTCTGCTTCAGTTGTCTGCAAAACCTGTTTGTAATATTAATAGTGTGAGCACTTGCACATTATAACATTCTCATCACCAAGGAGAAATTAGGGGTAGTAGGTAGTTCATAGTTAACATTAATGATATTTTAGAAATAAAAACATAGGACTGTAATAAGTAATAAAATGCATCATCCATCAGTTCTGAGTTTTATGGCAGTCTAACTGGAACAGTTGTTCCTGTTACTATCACACTTGTTTTGCTAATATGAAAACAAATAAGCCAAGCCAGAAGGATTCCTTCTGAAGCATAGATCCAACTTGGAGTCATTTCATGCCCACTTCAACAAAGATTTTGAAGGACAAACAGAAGTATTATTGTTCAAATGGCTTGTAAAAAATTCAAACCACTTGTAAAAGTTTTGGAGAATAGTTATTCTCTAAAAACCATGAAAAAAACCTAGAAGTTACATGTCTCTTTGGACCATCTACCTCCATTTATTTTTATCTTGTTGAATTCAAATGACATTGATGATGCTATATAATTCTTTAGCCAAGATACTGTGAGATCGGTCTTTTCTTCTGTTCTTAAAAATATCATCCTTGAATTCTAGATTAAATTAAACTCTGATCCTACTTTTGTGTATTTCCCAATAGATCCAAATAACTTTAGTTAAGTCACTTAAGTTACTCTTTCTTACACCAATATTAATTAGTGCACAATATGGTCAAATTTATCCTTTTTGACAATGAAGCAGTGTAGCTACAAGTCCACATTATGTAGTAGTTTATTAACTTACTAAAATAATTGTTATCATAAAAGATGTCTATCCAGGCTTAGGCACCTTAAAACTTGAAACAGACACTTCAAGAATCACCCCACCAAATTTAAGGGACTCTCTTTCCCATGTAACAGTGCCTGTAGGTTGCTAAAGATTACCTTAAGCTAAAGTGATGCAGAACTGCAAAATTCTTAATGGTTATATAGAAGACCTTCAGTCATTCAAAGCAACTCTTCAAGGGGTTAATCTCAAACATGAGTTTGCCACTGATTTCTGAAGGCACAGGATATCTGGAAAAGGTGAAAAGTCTTAAAGTGCTTGAGAATCAGAGATAAATTAGTTTGTAGTTTTTAAGGGATGCCTTAAAGGTGAGGTCATTGTAAGAAGGAAATAGGATAAGAGTTACATTTGTAGTGTTGACACAAGGGAAAGAATTAATAATAATAAAATATTCTTGAACAATTTTGAAGACATTCAAATAATACTAAATTCAAATTTAGTATTATTCAAATACTAAGGAAAGAGAAGCATAACAGTAAGAATTTGTTACAGATACATTCCCCGTTTCTCATGACTCTCACATCCTTGATTACTAATGATTCCTAGCACAATAAAGTATAATGAGTAAGTAATGATAGCTCAATTTCATGGTCTTCAGCAGTAGTAGTTGAGTCTTGCTCACTAATGAGAAAGCTTGAAGACCAAATTGTTCCAAAGTTCCCCCACAACAGTGATTGTGCATTTGCATTGCTGCTCATGTTTTCTGTTTAGATAACAGCAGAGCCAATAACCCATTCAATGCCTTCAGAAGCCCAAGTGTGTTATTTTTAAAAGATTAATGGTTCTGCAAAGCAGTAACATATATAATTAAGAAGCCTATCTTCCTACATTTAACCTTAATCAGTGCCCTACATTTAAAAGAAATGTAAATTTGGCATTCCAGTGAGCTCTGTCACAATATGAACCAAAGGCAATTTAGTTATAGTGCCTACAACAAAGTAGAATGAGGGCAAGACCGAAATTAGCTTGATCTAGTTAGAATCAAAGGCATCTTTTCATCAGGTAAAACAGAGGTCAAATTATGGAGAACAGTGATATAATTGTTGGATCTAGAATTAGGAACAGTATCACAAAAGGAAGGCTATGGCTAATGGTAGCATTTACAATGGGTACTTGCAAGGTAATGGCGCCTGCAGCCGTTAGTATGGCAATAAGCTAAAGCTAAGCCATTATATTCAAAATAGTACATAACCTGTAACCAGCAGGTAGCCATAAATTCTAAGATTACTGAATAGGATATTCAGAGTTGTCTGAATAGCTGTTTCTTGTTTAACCATAACCAATACACAACACAAATGCACCAGAGAGCATCGAGGGTAAACGTAACTTTTCATTATTTTCGTATTTGATTAGTGTGGGAGATGGGTTTTGTTTCCCCATTAATGCTTTATTTTTCCCCACTAACACTATGAATATATCTAAATTGGCTCTGATTATGTCTGAAACCATGAATTGTAAAGGAATGCAAATATGGTGTGTTATGGTATGTTTAATTTTAGCATATTCCATCGACAAGATGTTGAAATGCTGGTTATAACAACTTGTTATAAAACTTGTATTAATTTTTTTCTTTTAGTAGTTATTAATCTCTGGGACAATTTTAGTGATTAAAAAGTAATTAATTCTAACAATGTGAAAAATATTTAATTTGTGCAACAGACTTAGAGTAGCACATGTATATGGGGAAACAGAAGAGGGGGAAGTGCTATGTGCAAAACCAGGAGGCAGCAAGTAAACCACACAGATATCATGGGAGATGAAGTACCCTATGCAAATTGTAGTGAGTAGAAATTTGGGGTTGATAAACACACAGAATTTTTAGCTAGTTCCAGAAATACCAGGGGAAAATAGCATCTTTCTAAATTAATAGTTCTTTAATAACATATCTTGAGTAAACTGCTAAGAAAGACAAGATAGTACGTTATGCACTAATACAAAGATATTGGAAAGATATAAAAAGAAATCTTCCTTTTAAACGAGGTTTTCTCACTTTTTATGGGAAAATGCTACTCTTGAAAACGGGGAATTCTTCTCCCCTCTACTCAGTGCTGGTAAGACACATCTGGAGTACTGTGTCTAGGTCTGGGCTCCTCACTACAAGGGAGACACGGACATACTGAAGTCAGTCTGGCAAAGGGCCACAAAGGTGATTAAGGGTTTAGAGCACCTTTCATATGAGGAAAGGCTGAAGGAGCTGGGAATGTTCAGCCTGGAAAAAAGAAGGCTTGTCCATGTGTACAAATATCTGATGGCTAGGAGGGGAGAAAATAAAGACAGCAGATGGTATTTACTATTGCTGGTTTTTATGAGTGCCCCTAATGGATGTCACATGAAAACATTAGGGATCTTGGTAGCTGTAAGCAGCTCCGGTTATATAATTACAAATAGCATAAAGGTTATCATATCTGATTAGACTATGAATAAGAGAAAATACTGCTATGGTTAACAAAAATTAAAAGGTAGAGTTCCGGAGATTTCTCCTCTCTGTAAAGAAATGTGCCACAATAAAGAAATAAATTTTGCATGGCGGCTTCTACTCCTGAAAAGACAGATTAGAATAGACGTAGTCTTCATTAATTGAATTCTTATTGGTGTCCAGCATCTCTGTAGTAAAAACTTTGGTAAGGCATAGGAAGAGGAAAGAGGAAAGCTGATAAATAGTAATAATATTTAGGAAATCTTCATAAAGGCTTCTATAATTATAATTCTGATATAAATGTCTACAGAAGCTGAAAATCTCTGTGGACCTCTGATAATAACTATAAATAGTAAAAAGTCCAGAAAATTGCACTGCATAGTTGCTGCTCTCTAGGGAAGGTATATTCTCTCTGTGATTCACAGCTAGATTATGGTTTCAGTCTGGAACCTGAAGGCCAGTTTAATGGACATGGACTATCATCTGTGTCTTACAAGGGTTTTCTTTCTTTCGTTCTTTTTTTTTTAAAAAAAAAAAAACAAAAAAAAAACAGCCATGTTTACATTAGTAGTTTACCCACTAATTACTCGTAGATCTTGCATGCTTCTGAGCCAGCAACTACAATGATTCAACTGGGCCATATTACACAGCATGAGGCTATATGGCAATACTGCTTGTTTTACGACATTATTTTGAGTTCTCAGCAAGATGCAATATTCAAACAGTAAAACATACGCTACTTTACAGCGTAAAACAGCTCCTACCTTTGTTTTCTTGAGACTGTAGGTTTGGATAGCAATTCCTGATTCATGGAACAGGTTTTCATCTGAAATGTGTCTTCCTAAGGAGGAATGGCATATGAATGCTTTTATATTTCCAGCTATTTGACTAGTGTAGCACTTTCAGATCATTAGCCTTTGCTGACAGAAAGGTACAGTTTACATCAGTTTAAAAGTCTACAAGAAAGAATTGTGGCAAGACAGGCTGATTCACATAGTGTTTCTTCAGTTTGCTTACTAAGTGAGGATCTTTCTAAAAGGTATGATAATCCCTCAATGCCTTCAGTGAAACATTAAATGTAATGAAACTTTGGAAGTCCAAAGAAATACCTGTACAATGAGCTATCTTTCCATTTATTAGTTGAGGAGAATGCATTGTAAGATTAACCTGGTGATGTGCTGAGAAACTGAAAGACCAGACTGGAATGGTGCTGCAGTCTCTAAGAATCAAATACACAGCAGAATAATTAGATAAAATAATTTGTAATATGATATTTACTGATTGCCATACCTTTCAGTATTTACTTATCACATAACACAGAAGGTTTTTTTACAATAGCCTAAGAGAAAAACACTTGAATATGAATTGCTAAAATTGACCTTTACTTATATATTGTGACTTTTACATGGCACTATTATGATAAACTGACTCTAGCTTCAGATTTATTACTCAACCCTGACCTTTGGTTATATTAGAATATTGCTTTCAACCAGACTAAATAATAATGTCTCTGTGAATGTAAGGAACTGGCAGATCCGAGATGTCAATTGCCAGCTCAATTTTCCTTTCACCTGGGAGTACAGCATGTCACAGTGCTTTATTGATCTAAGAGCCATTAGAGTTCAGTGTTATAACTCTTTAGTTTTCCACACAGTGCAGTACAGTGCACTGTAAAAGATATGAAGCATGGACTGGAGCATGACTCCAGTCAAGACTGGACAAAATTTGGAATGTCTGTTTCATCAGAAATAAGTATAATTATTTTGAAATTATTCTATTTCCTAAGTTGGAACATGCAGCCAAAATCTATCAGGAAAGATCTTTTAAAAGATCATTCCAAAAGTATTATTGCATAGTATTTTTAGTATATTTTGGAAACAAACTGGTTTTGAGATATAAGTTCTTAGTTTTGATGTTACTGGAACCCTTCAAACAACTACATTGTTGCAACTACAGTTGCAAAATATAGTAAAATATTTTTATTTCATCATTGAATTTAAAATTCAAAATGAAGGACATCATTTTACCACAAAGAAACTTCCTGAGAACACTTTTCTCTAAATCTCAGTGATGTTGATAGATTTTGCTGATGTTTTGATTTAAAAAAATCAGTATTTGCTGATAGAAACTGTTTAAGTAGTCAGAAAGTTTTCAGTCTGCTGTAAACTAGAGGATAATAACGAATAAAAGCACCTCCTTGTAACTTCTGCTCATCACACTTCAGAAGAATTATTGTATTTCTGTGTAAGAATGTGTTTCAAGTGGTGCAGCAGCTTCATGTGAGTTTTCTTTTCAGATAGGGACTGAAGTCGGTAGGATTATTACTTTAGAAAAGACTAAGATCATAATCCTATAGAAACTTGCATTATTAAAATAATAATTCATTTACTTAACCTCTACATAAATATTAAAGAGTTTGGCCTACTGTTATTATGATGCTATTGGGTTCTGAATACTGAAGCACATGTCGGCCAGCATTCAGGGCTTAGTCAATTTTGAAGCATGTTGATAAACTTGCTAGCTGTAATTGAGTCTTAAACAACTTGTCACATGCTTCTGTCTACTGTGCTGCTATATGGATGAAGAGCAGAGCAACTTATTTTTCCTTTTTATGAGGCTCTGTAACTTTTATAATGTAATGTTTTAATATTTAATATGCTGTGCTGTTTGTGTGGTGGGTTTTTTGGTAGCAGGGGATGGAGCTACAGCGGTGGCCTTCTGCAAGAATCTTCTCAAAATCTCCCCTGGCTCCAAGCTGGACCTGCCTCTGGCCAAGGCTGAGACAATTAGTGATGGTGGCTGTGCCTCTGCTATAGCGTATTTAAGAAGGGAAACCTGAGAGGAGGTTGAGGGGACTTTGAGTACAAGTTACAAGAAGGACACCTATGCAAACACAGAGGTCAGTGGAAGGTAGGAGAAGGAAAGGGAGGAAGGTGTGACAGAGCAGAGAAACCTCCTGTATCCTGTGGCAGAACAGTAGGGCCCCTCTCCCTGACACTCATGGAGGTCACCAGAAGAGCAGAGATTTGCCTGTGGAGGACCCCTGGGACTCTGGGAATAAGAAGCCCCCACTGTTATAGTTCAGCACTGGGAGGACTGCAACACGTGGAGGTGACCTACGCCAGAGAATCTCAAGAAGAGCTGTATGCTCATTGGGGAAAACTCCCAGCAAAGAGCGTTTGTGGAGGACTTTCTCCCATGAGAGGGACACCATGTGGCACAGGGGGAAGAATGCAGAAGTGTGCTTCCCCCCCACCTTGGAGGAAGAAGTGGTGGACTGACTGCATCCCCCCCATCCCCTGTCCCTGTGCCACTGGGGGAGGAGTTAGAAATAGCTGAAACCAAACTGAGCCCATGAAGAAGTGAGGGGTTGAGGGAGGTATTTTTAAGATATGATAATACTTCTCACTGTCCCATTCTGTCCATTAAGTGTTGTTATCGTTAGTGTTTTGAATTAAAGTGACATATTTTTTTCTTCCCCTAACTAGCCTGTCTTTTGCTCATGACTGTTTAATGGGTGAGAGACCCCTCCCTGTCCTTATCTCAATTCCTGAGTCTTTTGATCCATGTTTTTCATTTCCAGCACTGAGGGAAAATGGATGAATGAAAGGCTGTGTGGTGCTCAGCTGCCCTCTGGGCTCAAACCAGGACATACACAGATTAAGCCTGCTGTCTCAATCCAAATTATTTTTAAGGTATTTGTGTTGACAGAAAGTGAAAATGACTAAGTAGGTAGGTATCATTAATATAAAGCTTTTTTTAACAAGGTGTTTTCTAGAACACACACTTTTGGATTCCTTTATTCTTCCAATGATGTTTAATTAGTAGTAGAAAAAGCAAAATTTCTCCATAGGTTAGCAGTGTATAGTTTTGTGGTTCAGTATTTCCTTCAAACTAAATAAATATTGGTGAGTATTTTTAATATTATGGCAATTTTGTGTAATTATTTTAAGTGTACATTTTTCCTGTCTTATGGTAGATAGAAACACTGTAATGATGGAGGTGGTAAGTAAAATAAAAAATATTGATATTGTCTTACAAATAGCAATGTCTTTCAAATTCTCATTTGTTAAAATCCAGTTTTGAAAACATATTTAGGTACTGTACATAGTGTTTTACACTTTTAAACATAATCTTTAACATTTGCTTGTAGTCGTTCCACCATCACAAAGAGGTCTCCAGTCATCTCTCTTTAAAATCAGAACTGGTTACAACAGATACAGGATTTCACTAGTTTGTTGGCAGCAACAAGCTTACCTTTAAAATGTTCACATTAAAGCAGAGGGACTTTCTGGAAACAAATTCAATATATGATGCTTTGAAAGCAGCCATCAGTCAGCAAAATGGTTGTAGAAAAAGATTCTACCAACTATTCTTTATTTCATTTGACTGATTGATCTGATAAGGCCAGTACAGCAGAAGCAGTTTGTTATTCCAAGCACTCTAAACTTAATCTCACTTAAGGAAAAAAAAAAAAAAAAATCAATTGTCATGTTCAGCTTTTTAAAAGTCTCTGCATCTTATTTTACAAAACAAATAGTTGTTCCTATTATGATGGAGGAAATAAAAACGCAACTTCTGTCTAGAAATTACTGCTTAGCTTATTGCTATTTTTATGAGTGTTTCTTCCCCCTGACTGAGAACACAGTTTAATTGCTCAATAAAATTGTAAGGTTTTAAGACAAAAAAATCTACTATAAAATTAAATGAGATTTAAAAAATGTATGCTAAACAATGTGTCAGTTCATTACACTAGTGCTTGTGGGTTTGAGAGCTGAGAATTAGAGGGTCAGATTCATTAAAGCTATATTGATGTCAGATGAAGTTGAGGCAGCATTTTGCCCTAAGTTTACAGCATACTCAAATTCAGCAAAACACTGAAACAAAAATTTTGTGGAATTGATCACTGCTGGGGATGTGAGGTCTTTATTCACAGATTATCTCGTCTTCCCAAATGAAAGAAAAGTCAGATTGCAACACTTTATTGTTTGAGAGGTTTGGGCTCTGTGACATTTTATCTGTGAATTTCATTTACAGGGCAGTGACAAGGTAGCCAAACAGAATTCTTCATGCCTGCTCTCCTATTCAAAAATTAATGAGAAAAGACAGTAAAGCCTAGGTTTTAAAGCCCCTGAGAAGAAGATGTTGGAGGTGCACCACAGGGGAAGGATTTTTGCCTGTAGCATTTTTACAGATTCAACAGATTTGCAAATAAAGCCAGTGCCTGACAGTGGGATATGGTGTCACTCCACAAAAACTCCTGTCAGCTGTTGCATTCACCTCCATGAGGTGTTTGGTATTTCTGTGCTGGAAGAAATGCTCCAATCTCTATAACCTTCAAACTATAACCGGGACACTTATTCGTACCAGCTTTGGCACCTGTCAAACAAAAGTAGAGTTTTTCAGGGACTGTGGCCAAACAGCAGCCAGAGGGACAGGCACGGGACTGGTGTCAAGCTGAGGTTTTCCTCTTGTTTGGTTTGCACAGGAGATGGGCCCTCCCAGTTTGGGGTGGGATCTGGGTGGCAGGAGGCCATTCCCCTATACTGGGTGTCAGGGATCAGCAGGTGGCAGTGGTGCAGAGAGCGAACTACAAGAAACCACTGATGAGACAGTTTGAGGTTAAGTGGAGGCTTCCAGTTCCATTTTGGTACAAAATCAGAAAACTTGGGAGTGACTGGGGTTTTTAGAATTACCTCTACCACAGCAAAATTCAGGGGTTTTGTTAAGCCAATGTGATACTAAATTTAAATTATGAATCCTTTCCAGAATCCTGACCAGGATTAAAGCATATTGAGAGAGGAATTTTATGGCCATTTTTACACCTATTTCCTTTCAGTTTTTTATCTATATTTCATTGCCTGTTGAATTCTTGCATCACTGGAGAGCCTAAAATAACTTTCTTCTACAGCTGAAACCAAATGGACTTCTAGTGAAAATAGCATACTTTATTCTTCATTATTTTTTTGTTTCACTATTAACCTTTGTATCTCATAGATGTCCATCTGCTACTTTTCTTTGTTCTACAGGTTGGAGAAAGAATTCCATACTAATAAGCCTAAATTGAATAACAAGATAAACTCACTGGCCCTACCCTGATCTTCAACCATGGAGGCAGGGCTTTTTCTTGCAGGTTGTACCTGAGTCTCAGAAGTATAAATCTTTATAGGAATATGCTAGCAGAACTGCTGAATTTCTCACAGTTCTTATAATCTCTTATTGAATTTAGATTCCATTTTGTGGATATTTCATGAATTTGTAGATTCCCTCCTTGATGAATGGTTACATCATAACAACATAACATCTTTTACCACACTGCTGAGCAAAAGGTGGTACAAAGTTTGAGTCACTAACCACTTCAGGATGAATCATCTACTGACAGGGAACACTTCTCTGGACTTTGGTTATTCTGTTTGACACCTCTGCTTTTCTGAGATTAAGTCTGTTTCCAGATGGCCTCTGCGTACTTGCAGTGATGAAAATATATGCATGAAATATGTGGAAAAATGCCCCTTATAGAAATGGAAGAGAAAGATATAATTCAGAAAAGCTCTGGACAATGATACCTATTGATGTTTCTCCACAAAAAAAGAGAAATATTGGATTGTATTTTATCTATTGCAACTTTGTAAAATTCAGATAGAGAAAAGCTGACTTTTCAGTTCATGAAGTTCCTCTAACATTCCTTTCATACCTCAGGAAAAAGAAAGAATATTTATTTTAATTACACTTTTCAGAAACAGTGGCTTTGAAATCAGTCATTAATACAGTAAAATTAATGGCCTAGTGTTGCAGCTCCTAAGCAGAGATATCCTGTTGACTTGCATGGGATTTCTTAGATTGCAGCTGAAAGATTTCATTTTGGATTGATCCTGATGCATTTTCTTCTTGGAAATATTTCATTTTATGTACAAAAAAGGTGATGATATTAATTCTTCTAGTTACTTCCAGCACTTCAGAAAAACAAACAAACAAACAAAAAAAACCAACACAAAGCATCTCCCTTGCTTTGTTCTAGAATGTGAACGTTTCATTAAAAAAAAACAGTCCTAACACCTGGACACTAAATATTAGAAGCATTATGTGAAAATTAAAATATTATGGCCATTTTTATGACTATATGCTTTCAATATTTTGCATATATTTCATTGTCTGTTAAACCCTTATATCACTAACGAGCCTAAAATAACACCTTCAGATCTATGTGGGCCAAAGCTTTTCCTTCTGTTTAACAGTTGTTAGTTGGAGCAGGGATCTTTGATAGCTCTTAATAATTGGTTATATAAGAAGACACAGCTTAAAACTGCTGCTGAGATTGCTGCCAGATGTTTAATCTCACTTAATTTTCCATGTTATTTTTACCTATTTTTGTGAGTCAAGTGAGTCAAGTATTTATTAGTGCAATAACATGTATGATTATACTATAGGTATCTGAGTAAGAGGTGTATGCCTTCCTGCACAGAACTTTTATTAAGAAATGTCCCATGATTCTCTGCATAAATTTATCATTCAGAATTTTAAATGTTTTCTGTATAACATTTGTATAACTCCATGTTCTACCAAAGAACTCTTTCACCCGCTTTTGTATTCCCAAGGCTTTTAATTGTTTAACACACCTGGAAAGCTTCACTGCAAGTTGTCAAGGTTGTGAGTGACTTAAAGCATTGTGGGAATTAACATCTTCTATTCTGATAAAATTATATGGTGAGTAATGTACTCATTCATTTTGAATGAACATTGCAAAACTTGGAATTAATTGGCACAGATTTTCCTACTATGTCATTTTCTGAAGCAGCATCAGTACTGAGTCTGAAGCACTTTTCCATGTTTTTTGGCATATGAATTATAAAAATGTACTTTATTTCATTTTAGAAAACCATGACCACCAATTGGAAGGAATCCTATTGCTTTTCAGGACTTGTAGGATTCAGCAGACAAAAGTAGAAGAAACTTTTTAATTTTCCTCTACCAAGACAACTGGGTCAGTGGATGAAGCAGGCAAAGTATTGAAGAGGTACCTGTCTTTATAGAGCATGGAGAGAGATAATTCTTTGTTCTTCATTGCTGTGTTTTCTGTAATTAGAATATATTTTTCAATCATGCTGGATGCATTCAAGTTGTAAGTGGTTCAGGATGCATGTAGTGAATTATTATACTGCTGGTCTATACTGGAAGCTTTATGAGCCATTCTGTATCCCGATTTGTTAAAGGAAGATAAACCAACATAAAAATCAAGCTGAAAGGTACAAAAAGCATTGCTGCTTTGGTTTTCCTATTTATGGAGCACTGAACTGTAGAGTACTCTAATGATAGCTTGTATTAATTTTAACAAACTTGAAAATCTTGCTGACTAGTCTAACATTTAGATGCTTTTTCATTCTGTTTCTCATCAACCTTTAGCTTTCTGCTGGAGGCACTACATTTGTTATGTTAGTGTAAATAGATAATTACAGACAGTGGTAAAATGAGACACTACCACTGGTAAAGCTAATAGGCTTTTAAAAGCTTTATCCCACTCAGTTAAAAAAAAAAAAAAATCAAACAAACAAACAAAATATGGATTGTGAACATACCAGTTTTACTAACACAACCCCCGTTTTTTGTGCTGCTTGCTAAATAGCTTTAATTCTGTTAGAAAATATTCTGTTTCCTAAAACTAGCATTTCCTGGTTCTTGCTTTCTACTTACACATGAAGAGTAGAATTTGTCTTTAGGAACTACCCTGGGGACTTGAAAAAAAAAAATTAATCCTTCTTCTCACAGATTGGTCTTTAACAAAAGGTTAAACTGCATAGCAGTTGAAAGTCTGGTGATCCTGAGTTATCTATTGGAGGTGATCTTTAGTCTTTTGTAAGCAGAACTTTATTTTGCAAAGACACAGGGGACATGTTGTAGGGGAGACAGGGTATAATGCCTGATGTATTGTACTGGAGAGATGATGAAGAGAATACTAAAGAGGGAATAATAAGGGTTAAGAGAACAGCACAGGGCACAGCAAGTCCCTCCTCTTCAGTTAAGTTTAGAAAATAAAAAAAACACTGGTGGTTCATTTGGATCCTTAATCCATAGCTGCAACTACTGATGATGCTTCAAAATTTGCTCCTGTCTAGGCAGAATATACTTTATATATGTCCTGTAAATACTACAGCTCTTAATGCTTCCTTTGGCCTTTGTTCTGTATTCCATTATCCCGTGTGAAATTCATCCTGGGAGCAGACACTGGGCACAGGATTACATGAGAGTCAATGAAGTTGTCAAATTAAAACCTAAATGGGAAATGGACTGGCCATTTTCCAAGGATGAATTTCACCTTTTTTGGCATGAATTTCTGACTCTTCTTTTTCCTTTGTGAGAGGTCTTCTATTTCTGTTTAAGGAGACCTTGAGCAATTTAGAAATTAATATGTATTTTAGTCCTTTATTAAAGAATGTGACAAGAATACTGACAACTAAGTAATGTCTTTCCATTCTTATACCTTAGTGAGGTTGTTTAGGGAAAAAGAAAAAGAAGGGAATACAAATAGACTGGCACTTCATAATACCTATTTGTAAATAATATCCTCAAAATCATGTTCCTTTTTTCTTTTTCCTGTCCTGTTTCAATATCAGCATATGCCCTAGGGCAATGTTACAAAAAATTCTAAATATGTTATTACCATTTTTTCATTTCCATGCTATGCTATGCAAAAGAGTAATCAATATTGCAGAACTGTAGGTTTTGATCCCCCTGACTTTATTACGCATGAAGAATGTGTACTGCATCCACAGGTATTTGCTACTAACCTTGTCTTCATGTGATCCTTGATAAAAATAAGGAAGATATCCTGCCTTAAATCTACAGTTGTGGATGTATTCTGCAGTAATATTTTTCTAAACATTGTTATAGAATTTACTTTTAAAACCTGTTTAGCACTAACCTATCAAAACTTGTGTTTTATAATTAATTTGATGGTTTTACAACTATCATGGTAATTTTTAAGGAATTTTTTTACACTCAAAGCTTGTAAGCAAATATTTATGCATACAACAATTCACTTTTCTGCATACTTTGTGAAGGTCACATTTTCAAGGAAAGTGTAGACAGTCCGGGGGAAAAAAACCTATACATACACAAGCACACACACTTCAGCACACATACGGTCTTTATGGCATAATTTGTTATGATAGAAACAGAAATCAAGTATATTGGGTGTAAGGGAAATTTTTAGGCTAAAGAAAAACTACTTCAGTTATTATCCTTGTGTGAAGAGGAGAAAGAGTAACCATATGCAGTTTTTCAGGGGTATTAAAATAGTCAAGTGTTAGAACTGTTTAAACAAATGTGTACTGCAAGATGGGAATGAAGCATATGGCAAAGTTGTTGAATATCTTATTGCAAGAGTTGTAAACTGATTTCAATTTAGGTCAGTCACTGACATTCCCCAGAACTCAAACCATAGCTTCAACAATCCTTATTTAGCAATATTCTGCATTTGTGTCAAATGTAGTGGTTGGTTTGTTTGTTTGTTTGTTTTAAATGGGATAATGGTCTTGAGTTTTAAAGTACTTTTAAGAGGCAAAAACATAAGGAAGTGCTTTATATCAAGCGAAATAACTGAAAATAGAAGAGTGTTGTTTTCCAACTTCTTTTTATACTACACATTCAAAGTGATTAACTGGTTGATACATTCTGTTATAAATATGCTTCAACTGAAGAGGTGTTCAATTGCCTGTTAACACTTTAAATTAATCAGTGCGTACCTCACAGTCAGCTAAAACTCATTTTTGTGACTGTAAAGTGCCATCTTTGTCTTCTTCTAATACAACATATATATATATGCTTTTCTCCACAGTATCTCTTAAATAGTGCTGAAGTGATCTCCAGGGAGCATACTTGTCATGAGATAATTACTGTCCTGTACTATATGAAACTCTTGGCTGCTCTTCATGCTTTAGGATATCCCAGGAGATTAATCACTGTATTATAATGTCTTTTCTATTGTGATTTAATATCTTCTTGCACTGATTGACGAAGCAGTCAAGATGAAGATAATTTCTCTTGTACCAGTAGTTTCCCAGCAGTCTGAAGTGAAAAGACATTGGGTAATGCTGCTCAGAAGTGTACAACAGCCCTCCTTTCTGAAACTAGACTTCAGCTACCTACAGCTACCTGCATTTGAAAAGCTATGAAACATGACATCTGGCAAGCTCATTCTTCTCAACTTCTTTTTACAATGAGGCTTAAGATCTCAGGGGATACCCCCTTGCTGAAGGTGTACAAAACACAGCTGCTGATACAGTCTTTAGATCTTAACATACATAGGTAGAACATAAACACACAGCTGGAGAAAACGCTGACATTCAGCACTGGAACAATTCACAGTATGGGTCTTGTTGGGGTTATGTCACCACTGCCAGGTGGGGTTGGCTTGTGCAAAGCTAATCCAGACCCCCAGTTACAGAAGTATGTAAATCAGGAGGAACTGTGTAGGCTCACTTCACTGGCCGGTGAAGGGAGTGGGTAATTCCTAAGGAAACCCCTGTGGGGTCCAAATGAATAATTGTTTTAGGAAGACTCACTGCTTCTTAAAGACGGGAGTTTGGTTTTGTAAATGCTTTTGGGTGGACATGCTTTTGAAATACATGCACATGCTGTCACAAAAAAAAAGCCAAACATCTTAAGCTTTAGTACCTATGTAATGCACAAGGAAGCATATGGAAAGAAGGCTGGAAGCCATTTAAATCATTGTATGATTTATTACGAGAGGAAAAATAAAGTTATAAGAGAATTTCTGATTCCTCTTTCTCCAGCTGAGAGACAGAAAAAGTACAATATAGCCATGATTTGTGATACAATTTATGATTCGCCCTTAAGATATTTATGAAACTATTATCTTTATTTCCCCTTTTTCTTCTCATATAATTTGATTTGTGGGAAAATTAATAAAAGAAATTACATACACAAAAGCATAGCCCATAACTGCTGCATACTCAAATTGATAAATGTGAACCATACTCAGTATGATATTTAACAGAAATTAAAATATGATGGTACTAAAGTTATATCTCTTTTTTCTCTCTCTCTCTTCATTGGCTCTACTATTAAATGAAAGGAAATCTGAATATTATGTGTCTTGACAATGGATTCTTACATAGTGAAACAGCATTTAGTATTATTAAAATGGGAGTTGTCCTTGTAATTGCATTTTTTTTCAACACTAAACCAGTGATTGATATACACAATATTTGCTTGATAAGTCACAGAAGGTACAATAATAGTAAATTTCTTAAAGCAATTAAGCTGTCTTTTTTTAACATTGAAATTACAGCCAAAGAATACTTAGGTTAATAAGTATATTTGTTGTGTATATAATTGAGATTAAGGTAGAAACTAGTCTAAACTGAATCAAAATGTATTTTTACACATAATGTAGTTCTAATAATATGTCTGTTTGCTTAGACAGACAACCACAAGCCCAATCTATGCACCTTGATGCAGCAGTGGAAACATACCACCAGAAAACTCATCACAGAAAGGAAGCTTTGAAAACAGAAAAGCCAATCCAGTGCTTCTTTCTTTCATGCTGCGGTGGTGTGGTTTCTCTGTTTTCCATGTAGAAAATAAGAATAAAACATTTTCCCTACGTTATTGCTATGTTGATCTTCATCCGTTGTAGGATCATAAAGAAATGTCTCAGATATTACGGTAACAGTGGCTTATGAGCCTGAGAAATCACTAAAAACACTTTATTGTTTGAGTAAAATAAAGAATGTATTTGCTTGTAGAGCCTAAGAAAATAAAAAGGTAGAAAATCCTGGAAGTATGATTTGCACAAAACAAAGAACACAAGTACAACATGCAGGTAAAGCAGTGCTGTGGTGACATGCAATATTGATTTTCATAGATCAGACAAGAGCAACTTTCAGAATCACCTTAAAAACAGGAATTATAGAAAGCCTTCCCACTGTGCTCAAGAAACCATTTGCCATATTTTCGCAGTGCATGTTCTGTGGTTGTTACATGTTTTACAGAAAAAAATGTTTAGAAAATATTTTCTTCTTATTTATTTTTGCTACTACTTTCTGTGAATATTAACACTAATTCTTGTGCATAAAGACTGAATATTCAGTATATGGGGTAAAATATATAATGATCAAATTTTAGAAATCTATGAAATTATCTAAAAAAAGCTTCAGTCTTACTGTCATAATCTAAAGTCTCACTACCTCTTTATTATACAATAGAGTCTTCTTGTGCTTTTCGGAAGCTAGAATTCTTGGATTCCTGTTATTGGAGGCTGAGTGAAGCATCATGTGCCAAATATCTCTCTAATGCAAAATTAAATATTGCTAGTTTAGGATTGAATCTTGGAATGAAAATTCCACGTGCAAAAGCAAACCACTTTGTTTTCTTTTAAACACTGTAGTTGTCTGAAGCTACTCAGAGGTTATACCATAGCTCTGTCAAATTTTTAAAGTTTACTTAGAAAACTTTCTAAAGAGTGTTTCTAAGCAAATAATGAACCTGTTGTGTGCATATGCATGAATGTTTGTTCTATGTAAATAGTGGCACTGAAGTCCTGCCACATTATTTCTGGATTTTCAAATAGTCTGCCTAAAGTAGTGTTTTTCACCCATGTGCAGACTTTTGGCATAAAGAGAACCAGAGGGCAGGAAAGCCTTTCCTTCTCTGGGACTCTAGGTCTCAATGATTTATTCCAAGAAGCTCCATATGAATTTTTCCAGATTAAGTGATAACAACAGGAGTTTTGCCATTGTTCAGTGGGATCAAGGCTTCACACAAAGCCACTGCCTGTAGTTCAATTACACGGTGTCAGCAGCAGAAAAAATACCAGCCTTTTTTTCACATATGACTTGACTGCATCTTTGGTTTCTGCTGGTTTGTAAAATAAGTGAAATATGCATGCCTGAGCATCCCACTGCTACTGTTGGCAAGCCTCCAGCAGCACAGGTTATAGTGTCCCAGGCTACAAATTAACACCATCATACCGGAAAAGTGGTTGGTTTGGGGTTGTTTGTTTGTTTGTTTGTGGTTGTTGTTTGGTTTTTTCCATTCCAAGTGTGCACAGCATAAAGCTGCAAGTGTGGCACAACATAAAGCTATGTGTTTGTTCTCTCCTGGATGGCAGGACTGACCTTCAACCAAGTATTTAAGAAACTTTGCAGAGCCTGACGTGCTCCATTCTACATGATTCAACGGGAGAGAAGCCTGCCTCTACAGGAGGTCATCGGGAAAGTAAGATAAAGCAACACTCTGAAAGGAACAGCAGCAGGACATGGCTCAAAATATTATCAAAGGAAGAAAACTGTTTTCTTAAAGGGCAACAGTCTCCATTGCAGAGGTAATACATTTGCATTGCAACACTTCTAGAAGGTATGTGATTTTCGGTGGGGTGTCATGACATTTAGACACAATGCCACACACAAAAAGAGATTTCATGATCTATCGTATAGTTTTTAAAACTGCCTGAATGTTTGTCTGCTGCTATGAAGAACTTAAGCAGTTTAAAGAGAAAGAGTTCTTCAACTTCCTCACCTAAACAAAAAAATCTTTCTTTTCCCTCTAAAGGAAGGTGTTTAAATGAAGGTAAGTATTGGTTGCAACTTTAACTACAGATGTCCTATAGAGCAGATGTGGTAATAGCACACTACAGAAAATATTTATTTTCCGTCTCATTCTTCTTTCTTCAGAATGTATTTCTAAAGGGAGAATTTAGTCTCTTATGTGCAAAGATCAGGAGCAATATTTTTAAAGAAAGATACAAGACCAATACTTTTCTGTATAACTTTGTGATTTATGGTAGCATAGTAAGGCCTTTGATAAGTTCATCTGACCTCACTATGCTCCTCAAGTCCTGCTTGAGCAGGCGTATAGCAGTTAAAGAATGTATCTCACTTCAAACAACATCTAGTATTTGTCTTCCTTTGTGTTTTTTAATGCAGTTACACAGAATTTGAAATACCTGGAGTTTCCCCATACTCCTTCAAACTCTTCTGCTTTAACATTTCAGCAGATACTTCAGATAAAAATTGAAATTTTGAGCGAAGGCAGGACTGAAAGAGAAGATGAAAGTGAAGCCGAGGGGATCAGTGTAACCCTCCATACGGTTGGTGACGAGCCAGGCTTACGCTGTCTCTGCACCGGTCCATGGCGCTAGGCCAGTAGGTGCTAGGTAGGATGGTTGCACCTATTAAATTAGATGTTTATGCAACACTGTTACACCAGCTGCCAATTCTAAAAGTCCACTCACTAAAGGGAAGGGAAATAGTTTCTTTTCTCTGTTTTTAATTACTCCATGTGAGTCGGCACAGGGAAGATGCAGGAATAACCGCAAAGCCACGGATGAACTGCAAAGAGTACATTTATTTTCACTACCTCATCAGCTGGGGGATCCCTGAAGCAGCAGCTGGGCAGAGACACACAAGCAGGGATGCAGGCACTGCAGAGCTCGGACCATGCTACAGGATCACCAAACCTGCTGTTTTCACCTGTGTTTCAGGGATTTGTGCAGGTGTAACTTACCACTGTGCTTTGATCTTTCCCACAGCAGGGCAGGAATCTCAAGCATGTTCAGTAGGGTGACTCTATCACAGGCCTATGTTATCTAAACACAGATTTTCTACTTGTCCAATACACAAGGCCAAACAACAGTTAGTAGGATATATTACATACAGATCTCTCATATATGCATGTATACATACAAATGTTTATACACATATGCACATGTATACACATATAAATGAATGCAAATTTATAATACATTTTAAAAGGTAGATAATGCCGTTAATATTAAAGAATTCATAAAATTTTCTTTAAAAGTAAATATTGATAATTATATATACGCATACAGTCACATACTACTGCAGTATGTTTTAAATACAGTTTGAATGCTCTGTGATTATAATACTCAAATATATAATATCAAGACTGTCTGAAGGCAAAGGAATGTCAGAAGAAATAGATTATGAGAATAAAAACTACATAAAACTAGCCAAGTAAGTCGGGCAGAGCACTGAATGATATTATAGAGTAACTGTGCCATGAACCCTGTACCTTGTCTGAATGTTATATAATCTCTCCCTCAGATTTTGCCCAATTTGTTTGCATTACTCTAAGTTTTAATACGTAATAAATGCAAGCATCTAAATTTAAATGATGTGCATAGTAGTTGTTTTCTTTAAAAAAAAAAAAAAACAAACATCCTTCCTCCCAAAAAAACCCACCTGTCACCTGTTAAAAACCATAGCCATGACTGGATGTATTAAAAATGCTGACTGAATTATTCCAGTTATTGACAAACACTTGGCAACTTGAAAATTTAGCCACAAGTATATGATATGACCATTTAACTGTCCTGGTTTATCTGAACATGATTTAATTGCCTTAGCACCTCCTTCTGCCAAAATGCTATAGCATTAGAAGTGTAGCAATAGCAGTTGCATTGGGATGATCCTACTGATCAGAGGAACAACCCATCACTGCTCTCTCCCATCTCTGTTGGTGGCCAGTCACAGGTGCATAGGGAAAATATATTGAAAATAAAGGTAAAGTTAGATGTATTATCCTTTAATATTTCCTCCAAGTTTTTTAAAAAATCAGTAATACATATCTTATTATATTATTTTCCCCCACATCATATACACAAGCTTTTGATTCTTTTTCTTTTGTCACTTCTTTAGTTATTTCTTAACCATTTTGGCTACTGCTAAGTGCCATGGCAAAGTTATGTAACTTACAGTTATTTTCTTTTGCTTGTTTTAAATGTGTTTCTTGATAGTTTAAGAACATTTCACCTAGTTCAGGTGTTTTGGTAGGAAAAAGTGAATAGAATTTTTTTTCACTTAATTCTGAGCCTTCATAAGCCTACAGCTCTCTACCAGATTCTCTCCAAGCCATCCCGTCTTGAAGGTGGATAATATATAAATACCTAGAAGTACTTATATAGAAACCTCTCAATGGTTAGCCTCCTCACCCTTTTTTTCTATCTCTAGTTATTTTTGAAAGTACTATTTCAAGTTTGTATTACAGAATTTCTCAATTTTCTTGCACATCATTGCAGAATAACCTAGATTCCTCTAGGAAGCTGAAATCCCACCAGCAATCTTCCTTTGTTCTGGCAGTAAAGCTGATTTAAAGGATAACTAATACACTTAAAATACTGGCAATCTGACATTGAAATATCAAACAAATATCACATGATCTGTGTGATTTATTAATATTCAATTTATTGATCTGTTTTTGAAAACTATCTATTATCACGTCTAACTGAAACAACTCCTCAGACTAATGTCCTTCAAAGAAAGGATGTGGTATCAGCTTTCCTTAGGCTTCTCTGCTATGAACATCAAGGCATTGGGATGCTCAAATTTTCTGTGAATTTTTTTTTTTTTCTTCCATAGCATCCTTTTTTGTACCTACAGGTTCTACTGACCTTGAAATCGCAGAGATTTGGCGCAGGATTGCAAGGCCATACAACTATTTGGCAGATTCCATGCTTATGACAAGTCTGTAAAATTAGTCATAGTTTTGACATATTTACTAAAACATTCCTCAAATCTTTTGTTTGTCTTGCATTGTTAATGGTTTTGTATTTATGTTATCAACAGTAATGCTTCTTCTGGTCTGATTTACTCCTAACTTTCCTGTCATTGATGTATTTTTTCTGTAAAATCCTCCGATTTCATTTAATGATGAAGAGAGGGGGCCTTTTAGATGTGCTTTCAGTGTGATGTCATTTTTATTCTGATTGGCTAGTGGTGTCTTTAGCTGTTTTCCATGCTGTATTTTACCCTTTCAGCTGCTCTTTTTCATTTCCCTTTTTTAACAAGCTTCACATTTTTATATGCTGCTAATTGAAGGTAAGCAATAGTATTATGAATAGTTAATACTGAATCTCTTTTCTTCTATAACGATATAGGTCACTCTTACAAAGTCACTATTTGACTGACGTATTTTGAACTAAATCCTGCCTGTGTTCAGAACTGAATCAGTAATTTTTTTCTCTTCTTGTGAGTTCTGCAACGAGTTGCTTTGAGTAGCAGTCATATATGATATCAAAACCCTGTACTTTTAACTATATACCATCTGACATTTATCCACTGTGGATTGTGTTCCCATTTATGGTTTTATTGACCACTCTTGGAACAAGATATCCACTAGTCAGTCTAATTGAACCTTTCTTCTGACCTAAAAGTAGATTAATCAAACTTCCAATCTTATTTACTCATATACAGTGTAGTTAGTAGTATTATTATTAAAATGGATCCCGGAATTACTTTGGAAACTTAATTTCAAAAGGGCCATGGGAAATCTAGTCCATAGATAAGGAATGAAAAGAAAGTAGTTTTTAAACAGGGAAGAAAGAGAGGTCTTCCGTAAGCTGAAGAAGCTGATATCAAAGCAAATTTCTCAAAGAGCAAATATAGACACAGTTCATGAAGGAACTGTGGAGTTCTAGAAGAGTGAAATAAAGTTGCTTATGGAGAATAACAGAGAATACTGTAAAACTTAATGATTACTAGTTACACAAGACCCAAACAATAACACTCAAAAGCTTCCCTTTCCCCCAAAAGTGCAGGATAGCAAAAATTTTTATATGGAGAAAGAAGAGCTAGAAATTGTGCTTTAATTTAGACTTTCATCGCTTGGTTCAGGTGGATTTTGTAATTTGAAGTGACAAGGCAAGATAAATGGAAGAAATAAGTATTTTTCTAAATTACTAAAGAATGTCCCTGTTGTGCTGAGTCTGTGCACTCATTACTCACTAGATTTGTACTTAACTCTAGTATTCCTTCTCTGAAACAGCAAACACATCCATGGCACTCTGTATAAATGTCATTGTAAATTAAATGCTAAACTGAAGTGCTAACTATGGATTGACTATCCACATAATCTGTAAATTACTTTTAATAATACATAAAAGGAAACAGACTGTCATGTAGAAGGTTTTTGCTGTATCTCAATGAGTGCAGCTCTGCAGAAGACACTTGAGCTCTACAGTTGCATTCTTCCACTCTGGGAATATCTCCTAATGCCTCAGGTGGAGAAAGGTCTTCAGCATCTAATCCTTGTAGCTCAGATCTTCAAGACTGCAAGAAAAAATGTTCCTGTAGGTGTTCAGATAATATAGTCTCCCTCTCTGGCACACAATCATAGGATGACTAGTTGAAGTCTGGGGAATAGCATGTCATAATTGAACAGGGAAGAAATGGAAATTGTATCATATCACTCTGAATGCATGTTTTATATGAAAAAAACAATTACCTTCCTGTGAGAACTGTGCTGAAGGGGAGTCCTTACTTCGAGGATTTTCTTTCACGTTGATGTACTTCTACCTCAGAAATCTTGATGCCACACTAAAGGTAATGTTACTATATAACATATGCATACCATAATCTTATCCTTTCAAAGAACATAACCAGGCTGGGTCCACTTAGAGAAGTGGTGTCCTGTAAACCTGGTGTCAGATCTTACAGTTCCTGTATATACTAGTTAGACTTAGTCATTGAGGACTACTCAAGTGTTTACAGTGAATTACAAAGAATTTACAGGATCATTGTGAAAGAAAAACAAGACTTGTCTCAGAAATGTTGATGATCTTTCAATATCAAAAGACCAGTATGAGTGTTTTATGATCCATATCAAACACAGATTTTGGTGTTGCTGATATTTTAGTACAGCTGCATAAAAAGAAGCAGTCAAAAGAATAAAACTACATGGCTGAGATTCAAATATGCTCATAAAGCACAGTGTCTGGTTGCTCAGTGAGCTTTGTAGCCCCAATAATTCTCACTTGTGTCACAACAGAAGCCTTTAGGCACTCTTGTCCTATGATGGCATCTTGTTAGCAAGCAGTAGACCCCAGCAGAAACAAAAGCTTAGGGCATCTCTGCCTAACTGCCCATGAACTCCAGTTTTGTTAGAATTCTGCATAACAAGAGACTTGGTTAGTAATTTGATTTGTAGAAGAGAAAAACCCTGGCAAATTAAAAGCAGAAAACACTCCCAAGTGATTTGCTGAAAAGAGAATATGTAACTGCTTTAAATGAATCATATTCCATTAGTTTCACATAACAGCAAAAGCAGGATTTTTTTACTAGTTTATGAGTGCAGTTGTCTTGTTTGAAAATATCCATTATTGGAAGTTGTTGATGGTAAAGATGGCTTATAGACAAGGCTTGGTTATGTCAGTCCTTGATTCAGAAGTTGCTATTTAAACAGTATTATTGATACCAAGTCATCATCACCTTACTCAAAAATTGCTTCATAGTTCATGAGAGAAATGTATTTGGAAAACATCAGGAAGATTTTCATGCTTAAGATCATTACCACACAATTACAAGGAATGAGAAATATTTCTCGCATGTATGTCTCATAGTCTAGTGCTCAGACACCTAGGTTCAAAATCAAACAAGCTGGACATACTCAAAGTATGTTTTGCCATTGTTTTCCCATTACAGATTTTACAAGACGTTGTAACAAGAGCTAACTCTATCAGAAGAAATTAAACAGGTGAAAACTGGAACAGATGGGTCTATTCCAGTTTTGACATACAGAAGAATTTGAGAATCCAAAATGTCTTGACCTATTTTGCAGGATCAGAGCTAAGGCAAAGATTGAAATGGCAACAATCTCTACAAATATAAAAATATTTTAAAATACAGAATAAATATAGAAGAAATTAGGACTTCAGATTATAATGCTAGATAGAATGAAACATTTCCCTTAGCACTGGCATGCTGTGCTCTTATTCATTCTCCACACATTCACTCTCCACCATCTTTCTTTTTTTCACCATGATTTCTGTCACTCTTCCATAAGCAAAATAAAACAGATGTGTCAGTTTTCACATAGAAACCTCTGCTTTTAGTGGTCAGCATCATTCACTGTTTTATTTCCCTTTATTTTAAAAAACTGTTAAAGCTAAGCTAAAGCTTAAATTGTAGAAACTATTCCTCTCCTGATTTTACAAACACTTTGTGTATTAATCTTTATTCACCTTAGCAGTACCACTATAGTATAATGCTTAATTTACATTAATAATACCAGTGACTTCATTTGGTTCCTGTTGTGGACAGGGAAAGACAAATACGCATCTTTAATCACATGCCTGTCGAGCCCATTTGGTATTCAGTACTGCAACAGGAACCAGATGAAGTCATTGGGATTATTAATGCAAGTTAAACATATAAGCATTTTCTGGCCTAATAGTCTATTGTACTTAGCTGTTCCTCACAGTCAGTAGAGATAACTAAAGTGAATTGTGATTATTATATATTTTCTAACAATCATGGAACTGAAACACAAGATCCCTCCTTGGAGGCTGTTTAGGACTGTTTTTTATTCTGAAATATAACAGATATGAACTACAGAGTAGGTACAGCCTACAGAGATGCATGCTACGAGTAACATTTAAAAGTATAACTTGCTGATACTTGTCTGAAAATCTTGAGAAATATGGTGATATTCCCTTGCCATAGAGGCTGCTTAACTGCTATAAACCTGATACTTTTGTAAAAATCTTGAGAAATATGGTGATATTCTCTTGTCGTTGAGGGAGCTTAGCTGCTATAAACCCTAGTGTTATTTCTATGTTCTTAATTATTAAAATACCTATTTACTAGCTAGAATGAAATAGTGGGTTTTCTGTGGAAGGAGGTCAACACTGGAGTCCCACCAGAATCTCTGTTGTGAACCCATGTTGATTACTGTATACTTAAATACCCTGGAAAGGGACTTGAATAAGTGAGAGTAAATGGTTTGCTGTCAAACCAAAATTGTAGGAGTGTAGTAAGGAAAAGGACCAACTGTGAGTAATTATAAAGGGACAAAATAACCACTGACTGGGTGTTCAAACAGCTGGTGAAAATAATAGTGTGTAATGTAAAGTAACAGAGGAAAATATTTGAACTATATGTATGCAGTGTTGAGTTCTGAGCTGACTGTTATTATTCAGGGATGAGATTATGGAAGTGCAACAGATAAAGCTATCCAGAATAAAATAAATATTTTCTAAGAAAGCTGCATTTCAATGTATAGTGTTCCAAAAAACACCCCCCCCCAAAAAAAAAAAAAAACAAAACAAAAAAAACCCACAATGTCAAAAAGAGGAGCAAACAGAAGAAGTAAATCTGCCACTCTCTAAAACCACGGCATCTGGTTCTTTTGAAAACTCTGCACAGTGCTCTGGTTCGTCTTCTCAAAAGCGATAAAGTGGACATGCATGGCAAGGTGTGACAAGGATACAACAGGATTTAAGGCTTGATTGGGCATTTGGTCTTGCACATTGTAGCTTCTTTCACAGATTAGTAAACCTCTGTCAACAAGGTGAATGCCTGGGCTAGAGAATACTCCATCTGGCCAAAATGTCCTATCCACTTGCAGATCTTTGGGGGTGGAGAAGCCCCCGTGTAAGACAGAACACCCCTGTGGGACTGGTGTCAGACAATCAGCATGACTGCGCGTTCTAGTACTGCTTTGTTGTTTTCTCAGTGCTCCTCCAATTCTTCAAGGTTCATTCAGTTTGTTGATGATGATTTTTTCACATTCCTACAACAGTTGATCACAATTTGATAACGGAAAACACTCATTATGAATGATATCGGTATCACACTGCTTAGTCAGTGACACATCTCAACCTCTCAGCCATCTTTTCCCAGTTAGATTTTCTGTTCTTTTAAGTGCTGCCCTAGATGACAGTGGGACTAGTCTGACACTTGCTCAGCAGCAGTTAACAGACTAAAAAAGCTTTTATAACACTGCTTGTATGTAGTTGCAGTAACATTCATATTTTTCATGTAAGTTGGAGAGCTCTTTTTTTTCTTTCTTCTGAAACTTGTAGCCACATAGTTAAGCAGAATAATGTTTCATTCCTGATGCAGAAATAATTCTGAGGCCTGGAAAGGTCAAACAGGTTATGGTCTGTACTATTTTTACAGACTAATTGGCCAAAAAAACCCAACTATGAAGCTTGGAAATTCACAACAGGAAAATCCTCAGTCTGTAAAGAACCTGCCTGTGGGAATGAGATAGGTAAGGGACAAAGGAGAAATGTGTTTCCAGTTCCCAGCCATTTGTGCCTTTCCTAATTATGAAAGAGAAATAGAAGGTACTTCTCACCATTTAGAAGCTTTATGCAATATAGACTTCTGTAGCAGTAAAAACCACAGTAAGGCTCCTTAGGGTAAGAATAGATAAGCAAAGGAACTAAATTACTAAGGCCTAGCTAGGTATCACTTAAGAATTGACAGTGGAGGCTCCCTTTACCTCCTTCAGTTGTGAGATGCACTGGTTTAATATAGCATGCTTTAATGTTTAAAAATCTGCATTTTGATAACTTCCTCTGTTAGGCTGAATCTGATGGGGAAACTACATTTTTATTTCTATGCAAAAATGCATTAGTTAATCATAAGGGATGGCATACTTTGTAGATGTGAGAGATGGTCATGACCATAGAGCAGCTAATGCCTTTGACTGAGTCCTAGTACCTGTAAGATGGTAGGTATTGCTCTAGGGCAGAATAGCTGTGAAGCAGTGGGATTTTTTCACACATGCATAATCCTATTTACTATGGTCATTACAAGAGCAGAAAAGAAAGAGTTGATGATGTGTAATCTTTCATATACTCTTCTTGATAATCATTATTCACCAGAAGTACTAGAAGTATTAAAAAAACAGGTTTTGTGAGTTTTGGCTTCAAGGTATAATTCTTCCTCACCTTCAGCCTAAAGGAAGCTTTAGAAGTATGTGTACCGAGGTAAAAGCTCAATCTTAATATACACAATATGCCTTTTTATAACCATGTGTCATGCTTTTATCCTTTTTATAAACAACTTTCAATCCTAGGGTTCATGAGAAAAGCTAATGTGCAAGGATCTGTGCCAGTCTGAGGGCATAGTTATTAAGATATGATATTGACAGAAATGACCTCTGTCAGTAAGATGGACTAAGCTTGCTTCTGAAGCCTGTTACAAGTTTTATATTTCAGATGCTCCCTTCAGCACATCAGTGCACTGCCACATTAAGTTATGGAATTAAAGGAATGTAAATTCCACCACTGAAAGTATTCCTATTAAAAAAAAGTTCAAACTTGTTCAAAATTTGCTGAGCTGGTGACTTCTGAATACTGATTTTCTTTTCTAAATGCTAGATCAGACTATATAAAAGGGGTTGAATCTTTCAGTGCTGGACTAATTTGATTGCTTTTTTTACTGGTGTGACATCTTCCTTTTGCTCTTCTTTGTTTCCCAGTGCTCTCAAAGAATCCATCTGGGTTATGGATAAATTTAATTATACCTAGTTACAATTCAAGCTTACTCATAGGAATAATCCTGTTAATCCTGAAAATTAGATACATGTATCATCATACATTAAACTGCTCACATCTACATTAAATGTTTCCCAAATTAACGTTTTTAACAGCAAATTACATAGCAATTTAGGTCAAGTCTGCAATTTTTAAATTCCAACTGTTTATCTTGTTCATCCTTTGGATTATTTTTCCAAATATGTGTAAATGAATAGGTGGTTTTATGAATTAGTCTCTGGGAGTGTTTGGTTTTGCTTCTTTTTCCACTGAGAGCAAATACAGTTATGTCTAAGGTAGTTTAAGAGAAACTCTTGCTTCATACTTGTAGTGGACCACATACAGAGAAAACAGGAATGGCCCTTAGAAAATATTACTCTTTTAGAAAATATTACTCTCTATATACTTTTTAATTTTTCATGTATGTAAAACAAAAAGAGAGTAACTGGATGCATTTTACAGTACCTAGTTTATATGTCTCCCTCACAAAGAAATATTACATATCTCTAGAGCTCTCTGAGAAAGGACAAAAACCAAAATACTTTGAGAGAAATAACAGCCAGGGACTACATTTCTTTGCTGGAATGCTGAAGCTGTAGTACCTTATTTTCTAAGGTATTATATAAAATTATAGTATACCCTAAATGTTTAGATGCTTTGTTATCTATAGAAAATCAATATTTTTTGCAAGCAGCTGCGGAGTCTGATCAATCATTCATTCATATTCTGCTCCAAAGTCTGTGGATGTGTTTTTAACAAAGATCTTTTGTATCAAATGGTAGACATATTAAATGCAGTTTATTGAGATTAAGTTTGAGGCAGATTTCTGACTTGACCTGCCAGTTGCATCTTTTTGCAAAGCTACAGGTAGCTGCAGCGAGATGCATTTACAACTTCCAATAAGCTTAAATCTAAATGATCAGCAGCACGCCTGAGGCTGTGGTGAAAAACTAGGGCAGATTCACTGCCTTAGAAGCCAATAAAGGCAAGTTTGCTACATGCTACAGCTACTGGCAAGGGAGAGCATCCATTCAGCACCTGCTGTATTTCAAGCTCCATTGAGCTGCTTCTGGGCAGCTCATCTGATAGCCCTGAAGGAGAGTTTAAATTTGAGCAAAGTCCAAAGAAAAATCAAACAAATGTTTTGTGCCTTGGAGCACTAGATAGAAAGAAATTGTATATGTTGCATAAAGTAGTAACTAACATAGATTTTTATATGCTTTGCCTAATTTTATAGGCTAGTCTTCCATTTAACTGACCAAGGGAATGCCAGTAAGCCTGACACTGAAGCTTTTATTACTGTTCTGGCAGTAGAAAGAGGCACTTTGGATACACTGTGATGTGATGTGACATGATCTTTCCTGTGAGTAGCCTTAGTGGTCACAGTTCCTAAGAGTCCCACTCTGATCTGGATACTGGTTTTAACACATAAATGTAGAATATGAAATTTATAGTAAGGAAGAGTTATTATTACTGGTATTGTTGTTGTAATTTCCATCCTTTTTTTGGTGCTTTGATTCATTGTGTGTAAATTCCTGGTACAGTTTCCACATTGGGAAGTAGCATCAAAGCATGTGTTTTGAAGTTCAGAATATATTAATGCTAGTGAGTCATTAGATCCCCCAACATCATGACTTTCTTAAATTGGGACTGTTTGTCCCAGCTTCACACCAGATTATCAGCAAATTATTTGATCACCATCACCAAGAATCAGCCTTTTAATGAGCACTATCAGCTCATGACATGGTATTTTTCCAGACAGGAATGTCACGTTTTAGACACAAACTGTGATTTTTTAATATTATTTAGTTTCCTGCCTTTTTCTATTTTCAACAGCCTGAACAAAACTGAATGAAAACAAACATTTTTTTTTCATTCCATTCAAACTAGAAGGGCTGCTGTTGCACCTAGTGCAGAAAGATACGTAAGGAAAATGAAACAATTTTTTATTAATTTATTTTTGATAGGGATAATTTTTTCTGAAGTGTGATTAGAGCTGAAGAAAGAAAAAAAAATTGCAAGTAACTAAAAATTTATGGAAAACATTCACTATGGAGGAAGGATTTTAAAAGCCTTCTACGAACTGGAAGTTTCTCTCCAAAGGATCTGTCTGCTACTTGAAATTTGAGAAAACTGAGACACACTAGAAACACTGAAATATTAAAACAAGTTATTTTCTTTTCCCAGCACAGAGAAAAGCTGTAGATGCTTCATAGAGATATAAAGGCAAAAAAGAATATTCTGAGACTGAGGCTATTTAGTCAATGTATTCTCTAAGGGAAATCACAAAGTGATTCACAACATGAAGCAGACCCAGGGCATACAGCCAGGGATTTATCTCCTCTAGTAAGCAAGACATGAGAAGAGGCTATTGCAATGGTATTATTCAAAGTTTTATTGAATGCAAGTATTACTGGAGTGTTTAGCCTGACCTCTATAGTAACCAGTCCTTATCTTCTGCCAAGATACCCCGTACTGAATCCAAAAATACTCCTGGATAAAGCATATCTTCCAGAAAAGTAGCAGGTGAGTCCACCTATCCTATTAATAAGGCATTGCAATAGTTAATCCCACTCATTGTTGAAATTGAATGCATTTTTTCTCATATGAGTTTGTGTGATATTAGATTTACAGTGCCTGTTTCTTCATCTTGTCTTTTTTAAGTGTCATGCAGTGGTTTTGCCCTGTGAAGGTACTTGGGTACTGTTTGAATTACCACTACTGGGTGGAAGGGGGAAGGGAGCAGAGGAAAACAAAAGCGGTTTGCAAGGTGTCTCATCGTAAAGAGTTACTTTGCGATGTCCATCAGAAGATGCATCTAATTACCCAGCAACACCTTTGATCTGGCAATGCTTAAATCTTCTAAGTTTCTGTAGACCCATTCTGCCATGTGTTTTCCACTAGGCCTTTAACTTCCTCTATCAGAGTTTTACATCCTGTAAGTTTTAAGTTTATATTATTTTCTATTTTATTCTCGCTGTTTTCTTATACTATTAAGTACTGTCCCCACATTGCCCTGAACCAGGATGCATTTTTGGATCTAATTCTCATCTTGATAACAGAATTATTACTGCATGATTCTTGCTCTCTAGCAGCCATCTTATTTTTAAAGAATTTCCAAATGTCTTTTGACATCTTTCTCTTTAAACATTGTTTTCTCACCTGTTTTGCTTATGATGGCCTTCATTTTGGGGAAAATCACTCATTTGGAAATGTATGTACTAACACAGTTCTTAGTGGCTGGGACTATGTTCTTTTTCCTTATGGAGAAACCAGTGGGCAGCTGCATTATTGTTACTGATCTCTAGGTTCTGAAACAATGTCCAGTTCTGTTACTGATTAATCTTTATTAACATGATGATATACAAATTAAATTAGAATTGCAATTAAAAGCAGTGTCTTTTGAGCCTGGAAGTTATCTTCTTCATTTAGCATTACTGTTATCCCACTGTTTGGTATCTTATACACTTTAATGAAACTGTATTGCCCAAAATCCAGGTTTTCTTTATGCATGTTAGAAAAATACTTAAGAATCATGTTGTCCTGGTGATATTTTTTTTTAATAACTGTTTTCAAATATTTTAATGGTCTTTTTTAATTAGCAATTTCCTAAATATGTTTTTTAAAATCTATTTCAGTGATTCACATCCATTAAGGTTATGCATTAGCAATACTTGATTTAGTTACAGATTTTTCTAGTATAGAGTGATACCCTCTATCTTTTTGTTTGTTTTGTTCTTTGTATTGGCAAGCAGTTTATTGGTGACTTTTTAACACTGCAGTAATCTGACTCGTTCCACCAGTTTTCAGGCAATTCCTTTGCTCTTCTCATGAGTCATAACAATTCTTTTCCTTATCAAAACAACTGGCATTGGTTATATAAGCAGTTTTATATCCCTTGTCAGCTCAGCTGAACTTGTTTGCAATACGCTGAGTAGGAGTTTGTATGACAGTTGTCATCTCAGCAGCCTTTTCTCCCTGTTGCTAATGCAACAGCTTCCTTGATGTCCAGATAGTCTCTGAGATCATTAGCTCATTATCATCATCATCAGTGGAGATTCAGGCTGTTCTCATCGTCCAGCCTCCTCCCTTATGGGGATGTTGTATGCTATTTCGCAAAAACAAGTCTTCCACTTTGCACTAGCTATGGAAATAGTAGTGTGTCTGCAGCACTCGCAATAACAAATTGTGCTGCAAAAATAGCTCTAGAACTTTGCTAATATCCTGATATTTTCTGCTATAGAAGTAGGTCTCTGATAGCAAAGAGGCATTAGAGACAGCATAAAATTTTATGATTTCATGCAATTTACAGTTGCATTTTTACTTTTGCTCCAAGCAATTGGCACATTGTCTTGTACCTAGTCCTGAAGGCCTTCACTCTCACCTCAGCTGTAGTAATGCTTCCAGCTCTTTTTCTCCAGTCTCTGAAATACTGTGTAAGTACATGCAGCTCTAACTGAAGAACTTACAAATTAGGAAGGTATATTTTAGTTCAAACAGTACTTCTCAGGATTGATTCTTACTTCAGAGCTTACTTAACCTCTAACACTAACACAAATGGAAATTCACTACTAACTTGCAATGTATATTTCAATAGCTGGTTTTCCCTCATGTTTAAATGAATGGTTTAAATGAATGGAGGTGGATTGAATATGATAGGCCAACAGCTATGTATGAAAATGTATTCTGTTAGCATTCTGTATCTATCTCTGCATAGGAAGTACCCCTTCCAGAATGAGTACAGGATGTGCATGCCAGTTGCACACACAACCTAAAATTTGATAATCCCCCTAATTACTAATATACTGAACGACACTCATACATACAAATGAACACTTAACACATTTTTGTAGCTCATTAGCCTTTATAAGTATTTTTAAAGAGCACAGCCCTGAAAATGATGTCTCCAGAAATCTGCAGAAGTGACATCCTGTTACTGCTCTTAAATGAGGAAGAAATTTAATTCCTAGTGTGTTAGTTACCAGTGAAAACACTGTGGGAACCTGGGAGGATGCTGTTAATTCCTTCCATCAGCCAGGAAGAACTAAGTCCGACGTCCAAGGAATCTTCTCCAGCCATAACTAGGAACTGAAACCTGAGCTCCTCAATTTAAAGAGAGCTCTTTGCTCTCTTTAGGACAATGAACAACCCACTGTAATCAGACATAAGAGAGTTTTTCTGATAACATGATTTTTAGAAGGTCTCAAAGTGAAGGTTCACAAACCCATAAAATTGTACTGCCACATGCAGCAAGAAGCTGTCTCTGTCATATAGCTCTTAATCAGTTTAGGAGACTGCATCAAATAGACTGGACTCTCTGTGACACTCAGTAGTTCATCCAGAGTAGTAATCTGGGATTTGAACTCTGTTTCCACAAGCAAAGTAGTAAACTGGGAGGGTTTTTTCTATTGAGTGTCCCCAGAGTGACAAGAAGAGATGTATTAGGAAGCATCCGTTCTCTCTCCTAAGAGTAATCTAACCTGACAGAAGATGGGAAGCAGCACCGAGCTTCACTCACAACTTCAGTTTTGGTGCTTCTTTTTTTATTTTTTTTCTTTTATGAAAGAGCAGTACATAGCTAGTACAAAATATCCTAGAATTGCTCTTATTTTATATCATTATTTTTACACATATTATTTTAATGTGTAGCTGAGCATTAACATCTATAATGCTTAAAAAAAAAAAAAGAGCAGAACAGCTTTCAGTTTTGGAATTGAGATTAAGGCTTCACTAAAAACTGATGTGTACGGTGCTTTTAAAATATGCTTGTGAACAGGGTAGAATAGTTTTTGCTTTATGAATCTAATTTTTGAGCAATACTTTAACAAAGGAGTGATTTATGCACTTCATTTCAGTTAAGATGCTTTATACTGAATGATATTTTTCATTGGCATATAAAAGTATTTATCTAAAATCAAAGATGCTGACTGTCCCCAGGACACTTGATTACAGTCTGAAATATTCGTGGAATGGCTTTGTTTGTATGATTATCTTTCGGCAATGGGAATTTCCCCCTTGCTGCAGTATACCTATGATATAATCATACATTCAGCAGCAATGAAACTTAATGACTGGCACACAACATAAACAACTAGCTATTTCAGTTAATGAAATAGACTTCTTGAAACACTTCTTCAATTGCAGCTAGGTCTAAGAAATCGCTGTTATGTAACTGTTATGACGGAACAAAGCATTCCTGTAGGAAGATGAGTGCTCTCAAACTAACATCAGGTTTCTGATTCTCTCAGCAGTAAGTGCAAAGCTCATGCTTTTGGCTCCACCATGGAGCTACCAATTGTAACTGCAACTGCAGTGTTGACACTCATCACACGACTTGAATGTGAAATGTCTTTATATTACTATCTCTAGCCTAGATATTTGTAGTATAACGTCAGTCATAAGACATTTTAAAAGCACATGATGTTTTGTCGAGAAATAGTTAAGAGTAGAAAGATTGCTAAGCTATCAAAAGAAATAATTATAGTTTGCAAGTTAATATGTTTTCCAGACTTTATTTAGAATACAAACGTGATGAAAAAAATATTTTAAATCCTCAGAGGGGAAGCTGTTTTAGTACATTTCTATTCATCAAAAACCTCTTTAACTTTCTGAAGTTCTTTAACTTCATCATCATTTTCCTGTGCTTATGAACTTCTGGTAGTCATAAAATTGTGCCTTCTTACTGAACCATCTCAGTATATATCTCAAAACCGCAGAATTTTGGTCTGCTTTGATGAAGATTTTCAATGTTCTTTCAATCTTGACAACTTATATATAGCATTTATTTCATGTTTCATACTGTGTCATTTCCATGTTACCCTCAGCAGTTATTAGTTTTAGGACAATCCTTCTGTCTGATACAGATTGCTGTGTCTGGATTAGTTAAGGATGACTTAACCTAACCTGCCCAGGGTCACCATATTTTGAAACAGATTTTTCTGTTCCAAAATATTGGCAACTTATTAATGAGTCAGTTTATGAATTTTCATTTTTAAGAAATTTAAGCGTTTTGTGACTCTGCAATATAAATAAATAAAATAAATGAGTGCAAAGCCTAATTTTGCCTTACTTCAGGCACCCTCTTTATAAAGTAGGCACTCTGATGCTTAAGTTTCTGAGACCTACTGGCACGCAAAATTCTGCTGAACTTCATATAACTTTGGCCAGGCAAAATACCTGGCATTCCAGCCAGGAAAAGACAGCATCTTAGACCTTTATAAGTCAAGAACTTTATGGGGTGGATTCCCCCCAAAAGTAGAATTTTCATATGTTTGAGCTTATCATGATGTATATTGAGGAACTTTGACAACTTTTCAGCTTATCACCAATGTCCCTATACAGTCACACTGACCAAACTACTCAGGCTGTGTGCACAACTTGCTCCCTTCAAAAGTAAGCAAACAAAAATACTCTCAAAAAACTTAAGGTCTGTTTTGTCTTCCACTTTTGGACCTTTGCTCTGAATCAGCTGGAGAAGAAATAGTAGAGTTATGTGACTCGGTACATAGTGGGTGACCCAATACATAGAAGCAGCTTTATTGCTTCCCTCAAAACACTCTGACCCAATTCCAGCTTGGTTTCAATAAGGCTTCAGTTGGGCAGAAACAGTATTTCTCTTCCTGTGCTTTGCCAGCTTCATCTTTTGTTTCTTTTCCTTTAGAAGTTAGACTTAGCCATCAGCAGTTTGAATTGTAAGCATTTTCAAAAGGATCCAGTTTCAAAATATTAATTCCACAATATTAATTACACAATTGGAAAACTAGGTAAGACAATGCTCCTGGCCCTTGAACAGGAGAGGAATACACAAATTTGAGACTTTCAGACTTCTTCATAACATTCATTAAGAAAGAAGGGAGGAGTAGCATTAGTCAAATGGATTAAACAAGTCAGTTGAGGTCCTCAGACTTGAAGGGACACCTGAATCTGTAAATCAAGGTATCTGCTACTATATGTAGCCACAATGAATTTTCCTAATCATAAAGTTAATAAGATCCTCTTAAAAGAAATTAAGTTGCTTTCTCCTAAAAGTTGATGGAGTTTTAGTTTACTAGATAAAATGTCATTCCCAATTTCCACTATCTTTTTTTTTTCCCCCTGGACATTTTGTATATGGTCTTACCCCAAACTATACCAAACTACTAAACTCAGTTTCACTTTTGTTATTCTATCCCTCAGGGTCATCTAGCTCTTCCTATATAAGGTCATATAGCTATTCCTATTCTGATCTTCTCCTTCATTGCTGATGACTCTTAAATATCATTAGCATGTACCTACTTTTGTGCTAAGATCACTAACATAATATTCAATAGCATTTTTCCCCAAGACTGATGCTTGCCTCTGAAAGAGCTGTATTTTACACAGTGAAGACAGATTAATTTTTTTTTAAAAAAGGAACGTATATTTAATTATAATCTAAAATAGTGCATACTTCCTAAAGACATAAGTATATTTCTCAGTCGACTTGATGAAGCACAGTCAGAAGTTCAAGAATGGAGCTGAAGGAGAAACAAAATACCAAATAACTCATGCCAGTAATGAGAAGCGGTTCTAAATACAGGTCTTTATGCAGATGGCATCCCTTTTCTTTCATAATACTGTTTGATATGGAATATGGGTTAACTCTTTTCTCTCTGTAGAACCTCAAGAGACCAGAGGAAATCTTTCAGACTGAAATTTCAATTAGCTTTTGCTAGCAATAATGCTTTGACTTGAGGCTGACCAAAGACTGACGTAGTGCTGCACTATTAATCACAAAAACTAGGTAAGTTTGGCTGAGACCCTTTCCCTTCTTGACAATATTTCCCCACTGTCTTCTGCACTGACAAAAGAAACCTATTATCAAATAGAGAGGTGCAGTCTTTCTGAAAATTAGGCAGTATAGATGTACCTCTATGGCTATATTTATGCCATTATGTTTGCTAAACCTACCATGAAAACCACTCATAGTGGTGAAAATTTGTTTTCTACAGGCAGCCTGTGAGCATCTCCTCCAAAACATGCTTCCCTGCTATGATTTTAGGATACTTTTCAAGACAGTGTTCAGGCAAGTGTGCTTAAGCAGCTTTTTTAAGTGCAGATGCATAAACACGGTCACCAATCGTGCATTAAAAGCTGTTGGAACCCCAGCTAAGCAAGGGCTACTGCAAAATACTGAAGAATCTTTCTTGTAAAAGCATGGGATGTTGGTTGAAAAACAAATTTGTGCTCACAGTGAAGAAAGGTCCTTAGCTGCAGTGACCTAAGTCAGCAATTACATGATAACAGATATAAGCAGGGCATTTGATTTATGCAAAATGGCAGTTCCATCTTTACTCAAAACCAGGCATAAGCAGTGGTCGGAAAACTCTTTAAACATTGGGGGTTTTTTTCCCCCCTTTTTCATCAATAAAACTTGTGCCTCTTCACAAGATATAAGAGGATGTGTCATTGTTATTCATGGAAACTGTCAGGCTTTTTAACTCTGCTGAGAAACATGAAGAGTGAATGACAGATGGGGACTGCTATCTTGGCAAGGAAGTTCTCTGCTAGCAGAATGCCATGGTATGAGACCTGAAAGAAAGAAGAGATGACAATTTAACTTGTTCTTATACATAAACATTATCTGAAAAGTGGCGTTTCATTGTGAAGTAGCCTGAGATGCCATGATATTAACTCCTATGTATATAGGCTGTATATAGTCTTCAGTCTTAGCCTTAGATGCCAAATGGTCTTGAAAAGCTTGAAACATATAAATTAGCTTTAATATTACTAATGCAGACTGCTCTGGTGGCTTCCAAAAGGCTGGAAATCATTTAACACAGGTGTGATACCTTGAGAGCATGAAATTGAAGATGTTATAAGTAACTTCAAAATCCTCACCTATTGCTGAGTTGTTCAAACTGTAGTGACTCTTTATCTTGGTAAGTCCTTTGTATGGTATGTTTTCACAAGCCTGTTATATGCTCTTCAGGTCAGGAACATGTTATCTGTGTAATTATCTCCAATATTATACATCTACATTCATGATGTGCCAATGTCCTCAATGAAAGGTCATTTAAAGCATGGGGAAGACATAAGTGAAAGCACTGCTCAGCTGAGCGTGTGTGTGTAGGAACACTGGTGGGGCAGGAGAAGGAGGCTGATGGACTTCCGAAAAACAAAACTCTAAACTAAACAAAAACCCTCATATACATTGAAATGGAGCACTCTCTTTGAACTTTGTTTAAAAAAGTCTTAGGGGATTTTTGCAATTTCAAATTTTAAAAGTTTCCTTATAATGTTCATGCTTTACTTTTTCTGGATTTTGGGGGGGTTTTGTTGTTGTTGTTGTTGTTTAGTTTTTAACCAATCTATTTGCTTCCACAACAATTAAAATTCTGAATTTTTCATTGAGTGGAATCTATAATTACAGTAGAAAGTTTCTTCCTAATTTTTTTCTCTCTCCTCTAATATATATAAAATTACAGATGCATGTACCTGGAAAAAGTTTTAGAGAATTCAGGATTTACCACTTGACAGACTTCATTAATCACTTCATAAAGAGCTCTTAACATTAACTATTCTTAAATTTATCATTAACTTCAGGATGAAAGTTTTCTGAACATCCATTTGGCTCTGTTCTTAGCTATTTTTTATCCTTGAACATGGAATGATCCTCTTGTTATTAAGTGACTGAAATTAGCTCCCCAAGGTGTGGAAGGCCCTCTATATCCTAGTTATAAAATTGTTTCCCCTAAATAATGAGGGAAAAAATCTAAGATACATTTGCTAAGATTGGGCATTACTGTGGAACAGCATTTCTGTTTCTGAATGTTAGCTTTTTTTAAAAAATAAGTTTGTCAAGCCACATGAACAAGTACTGTTTTATTGCCTGTAGCCTGATTCACGTCCCATTTACTCCGCATTGCTGTAGCTAAAATGAAGCTGTTCTTGTTCTCACTTTAAGGAAAAACTTCGAGCCAGCTACATGTGTTCAAGAGCTCTAACTCTGAAATGAAAGGACAGCACAGAATGCTTATTGATTCACATTGCAACAGTGGAGGATGTTATTGGCTTTCCCCATGTACATTTCAGTGTTGTCTAAAGGACTATCAGCTCTCAAGTTAAGTTACTGTAATTCTAGCACCTGGTGTTGCTTCTGACTATTTGGAGGCAAAACAAGATTTAGAAATATACAGTAAGCTGCGTATTTTGAAACAATGGGTTCATGGATATTTTAACACCAGAAAATGCCAACTGTGACAAATATTCATAAAAGGGATAAAAAAATGCTCATGGAGACATCCACATATTTGGTAAAATTATCCCTTCTTTCAGTTTCCTGAGAGCTATTAACTTGTCTTTTATTCAAGGTATGAGGAGAAAAACAAAAAAAATCCCAAAATAAACCAAATAGAAAAAACACATCAGCTTCTTTACATTTGGAGTCACTTAGATTGATGTAACATGTTTTTACATCTGAGAGCCATTAATACTTTTCTCACCTTTGTGCTAATATCAAAATCATTGAAATTATAGGGTTTAGTTCAAAATTTTAAATATGCTTTTGATGAAACTCTTGAGTTAGTTTTATCTTTATTTCCTTCATAATATTCGGTGATGTCTGCATTTCTTATACTTGATCCTATAATGTATTTTGAGTCCCACTACTGTTGAATATCCTATGAGCCTGAATGAAGTCTGAGACTTGAAAAGACAACTTGTGATGTCAGAATTTTAATAGCCAAAAAAATCTTCCAGTTCTCATGATGGCTATTTTGAAATGTGGATAACAACTTCCATGGAAAATACTAAATACCTGATTAGTAAGACTGTGGATCAACCTGACGGCAACTACTGCTTATTTAATAAGAATTTTTCTGGTCATTCTAGTCCTTCATGTTTTAGCTTTGGTTGGCTTATCTCTAGTCTTCAATGTTTTCATGTAAAATGTCAAATATATTAGACATTAAAAAGCAGAAAAAACTCTTACTAATACCTCTTAGGAAAAACACTTTCTAATATAAAGTATTTATCTTGAGCCTTGTTTCTCTCAGCATTTATTTTCTTACTTGAATATGGTGGAATCAATGTTGCAAATCACATTCATACAGCTCATCAGAAATCACTGGGTTTGGTGATTATAATTTTAAATAAAATGACATTTTCTCCTTAATGATGGAGCAATATGTAGTCATTAGAATCCAGGTTACGTAATTGCTGGGTTGCACCCCAGAATATATAAAACGATCATCTTGCCTTCTGTGGCATCTATGATGCTTTTCCACAGTACAGTGGAATTCAGTGCAGTAATGTAGTACAAAGGTGATGCTTTTTACTTGCTTTGTGGTTTTGTATATATTTATACTAGAAATTTGCACTGATAGAACTGGAGCTGTCAGCATTATGATCTTCATTTAAATTCTCCTTGACATTTTCTTCATCTTCAAATTTGAAGAAAGTATTTATATAACACTTGTTGTCCTAGGTATACTTCACAGAAATTAATAGTCAGCTGTTGGTGAGGTAGGGAAATACTACATGTTATTAGCATTGAACTGTTAGTAGCAAACCAACATTTTAGTTTGCTCACTTTTCAAACTGATATCTTCATCTCTGACACAACAGGGAGAGAAAAAGGTACAGGCCATTACAGTGTTTGAAGTGACATGAGGTCTCTGTGCAAGCCACTAGAGTGGCTTCTTCAAAGCGCAAGGAGGCATAATGTGCTCCAAGGAATGGCAGAAAGGCGCAGTGAGGGTTTGGGGCATGTTGGTGCTCAGATGGGGGAGAGTGCATGGAGGATGACAGATATGCAACTTGGAGTCATCTCATCCATTCATCCTTTTAGTATGATTAACTGAAATAAATGATTCCTAGTGCTGGACCTGGACTTAGTCTTGGAAAGAACTGGAGCAGCACAAAACGAAACTGGAGGCAAATGAGCAACTAAGTAATGTGGAGCTCTCTCTAGCCCATTCTCCTCTCCTATTTATCAGTGTAGACATCTCTGAAGTTTGTTGGCGATGCTTCTAGTGAGAAATCAGAACTGAAGGTGACATCTGCTACCTTTTGATATATTCTGCACATTTTACAAATTTGGTGAGATGAGACTTTCAATCTTATTAAGGAAGCTTTGCAGAATGTACTGCTTTATTTCCAGTAATATAATGTTATTTTAGATCCAGTCTGGATCCAACCTGTGTGATGAGCTTGTGAAGGCCCGATGTACTATCAAAGGAAACTCTTGCACGTGAAAAGAGTAATGCTGATGTGTGGCCTTACTAGATACTTGGAAAATGTATAGTGAGCTTTCTGAAATGGGCTAGAGAGAAGACCTAAAAGGAGGGCTGATCTTCAAAAAAGCTGAATGATTTTCCTAGCTAATGCAGACTTGAGTTTGTTCTGTTCTTGTGAAACTAATATATTTCTTCTGTTTGTTGAAAAAGATGTTCTAAAAGAAGATAACTTTTTTCATCCAACTTCCTGCAAATGCCACGTTCCTGCACCATATTTAGGTCCAAATTACTGTGGATTTTTGTGAAAGGAAGAATGAGCAACTATTTTTCCTGACATCAGTGTTTTATGATTACTGAGCTATTTAGAAATATTTGACATTGTACTGATTTTCTCTCTCAAAATAAACTTTTCTGATTAGCCTTACATTTCAGTGATTTCTTTTGTGCAGTAGTGAATCTGCAGCTTGTGAGGTAACTGGCAAAAAGTCTGATCCATCAGCATTTTTGTTTGCTTTCTTGAGCTTGTAGTGGCACAGCAACAATGAAGAAGCAATCATCCATCATCCAGCTAGTCAAACAGAATAAAGATTTGAAAGTGGAAATAATGCATGGCGTTAGCTTTACTCATTTATGTTCTATGTGACTTTTACTGGAGCAATAGTTTTTCCTTGGAGTTTAAACCAAACTTTGTAATTCTGTAATAGAAATGATGTTTTCTAAATGCCAGAGATTGGGGGGGGGGGGGGGGGGGGATGGGGCAGGGGGGGGACACACAGGACACGGACTGCCCCAAAAAGCTTTTCATATCATTTAGTTCTTCTCATTGCCATTAAACTTTTTATTTAAGGTAATGGACCTTTAAGTGTACTAAGACTAGAAAATCTCCACTGGCTAAAAAGAAGACGTCTTCAGTTTTAGAACTACTTCAATTTTAATAAATAATTGTAGTATACTTTTCAAGTAAATTTCTGTCTCTATGCAATATTGCCAAATCTAATAACTTAAAAAAGTCAGGATCCAAAAATCTTGATAAAACGAACTTCTCTTGAGTTTCTCTCCAGGGACTGAATTTCTGTATTTCCTATATGAGTAGGAGGGCTCCTATCTTTCCCTTTCAGATGAAATTCTCAGTTAACTTTGAGAACAAGAGTTTGATTCTAAGAAAAACCCAACGAATTAGATTTACAAAAAATATTTCAACAATAAACAGCAGTACAAATATGTGATGATGATTTTGAAACTTGATGACAAAACCGAAGACAGAGAAGGCCAAAATGACTTAGAAAAGGAAGGTCAATAAGAAACTGTTGTATGTATCGTTATTTATAGCCAGAGTCTATATATAAATGAGCATTTCAGTTTTTGAGGTGAATATGTTGAAACTTCTCTCTGCAGAATATATTGAAAATATGTGTTCTCTGTGGGAGTTTGGAAGATCTTGGATTTTGAACTTTTGTAAAAGAGTACTTTCTTATCACATTGAATTTCCATTTCTATTTCTAGTATGTTACGAGTATCATGCCTTTCCCCTGAAAATTTGATCTTAAGACAAGAAATACAGAGAGAGGGTGTGAGGTGCTGTGAGGGACCCCTGGAGATCTGAGGATGAAAACCAGCCATGATAAAAGCATGTCAGTCTCCTAAATACCAGAATTGCCAATTGTTTGCAACTCCATTTCAGATCTGGGTTATACTAGTAGAAGAACAGACCCCTTGGCCCTTCTTCCTGCCTTTGGGAGTGGTTGGCAACACTACGTGTTGTCTCTAGCTAAGCCGACTGAAACAAAACATGGGAACAGACCTGGTCATTTTACATCCCAGGTTACCTGGAGGTAAATACTTAATCAAAGCAAACTCCTGTTCCATTAGCCTTATTCACTCTTTTAGATGGCAATATTACAGATGGTTAATCATAATTTTACTAGGTTCGTTCTTTGTTTCGAGTACATCAACTTCTGCTGTTTGTAACAGTGAACGTGAATGTGGGTATTTTTCATAGGAGTGCAGAGTTTAGCTCCTGAAATATATGCACTGAACAGTGGCTTTCCTACATGAAGAGTAGTGATTAGCCATGAGCTGGAGTTTCTTGTGAGTATTTCTATATGTAAAGCTGTGATCTCAAAAAATTTACCTCACAGGCTGTCTGAGTTCAGCTTCTAGGTTTGAAATGCATGGCTGAACAGCTTCTCATAGTCATCTCACTTGGCAGCTCTCATCCCTGCTAGGGTGTTTCACACTCTTCTCTGATTTTACGTCCTAGGTAGTATCAGAAGTCTTGGTGGAGCTTTTGGCTTAGGAGGACATGTAGGACCGGAAATGAAAATATGTCCCCAATAAACTAAATTTCAGTGCCAAGATGTGCACAGTTTCAGAATGCACCTCTCTCATTCTTTTTCATATGAGACTTGAGATGTCAAACAGCAAATGCTTGAAGGTTTGAACATATTCCCAATGAAGAAACTGTATATTCTGCAGCTCTGCTACAAGTTCTTCTAGGGCAAGCGTACGTTATTGCCACATGCCTTGATGTGTGTTTCCAGCTTTTAACTCACAGAACAGTGATGCTTTTTTTTTTTTCCCCCCTTTTTTCCTTCCTTTAACATTCAGCAATTCTTATTAGGGCTAGGTGGCTTATGAATGTGTGAAAAAATTATTTGCTGAAAAATGTGCCTTTATTCTTTTTCTTTGTTCTTTATTCTGAATTTGCCAGTTGTGAACTATGACCCTTAGTACAGAATCCTTCTCAGGATTCAGGAAATTAAACTAAATTTCATCTCCTGAGAATGACTGTCTGCATTCACTTCAACCTCCAGAGAGGGGTTTAACCGGCATGCTGTGGAATTCCAGCATGCAACATTTCGTAAAAATTTCCTGCCAGTAGTCCCACTTTTTTTCTATACAATTATTACATGATCTCATAGCAATCATTTCTTTACTTAGGATGGTTCTATCTATTATACTTCTTGCACTGAGTGGAACAACATCAGGGCTGGATTCCTTCAGACAAAAAGGCAGATGAATCAAGATCTTCTGTGTGCTGGGTAAGTTTCCTAACCCTGGATCATGAGCTAAAAAAGTAAGTGGAATTTCTGACAAGAAGATCAGTGCCCTTTGGTTTTGTGAATACTTCTAATCCTTTGGTGGATTCAGCTCTTGAATAAAACCCCAAATTTTTTAGATTTGGTTGAACGGAATACCTTCTTGGTTAGCTGCAACAATCAAAAAGTGTAGCTGCTTGTATAGCCTTTTTTGGTGATCTTCCATGACATCCTTATAGCCTAGCAGGGTTGAAAAGAAAACAATGAAGTATATCCTTTGTCACTGAGACAATAGAGCAAAGCCTTGCTCATGACACTCCTCTAAGGAAGATTAGTTTAGATAGGTATTGCAAGTATCAGGATGAGTGCAAAATTGGAAACCACAGAGTAAAGTATCAACGGCACGCTCTCAAGTGTGGGAGGATACATTATGGCAGAGCTCTGCAAGGGTCTGTCCTGCATTTGAGCATGCTGAAGTTCTTGCTAACAGGCTGGATTACAGAATAGAAATTGTTTATTAAATTTGTATACGACAGTGGAAGACAGGCTTAAATTCAAAGTGATTTTGACAAACTGGATAAATATTCTGGAAAAAAATGATGATGTTCAATAGAGACAGTACAAGATGGAGAAGTATTCAGCCACAGAGATAGAAACAGGAACAATAAATTAGCTGGTGGTTAATTTGAGGGAAACAAAACCAACCAGAGTTTGAATGGTATCACAAAATGGTCATTAGTTAACAGCATCTGGAAGTGGGCTTCAACCACATAAAGACTGAGGGGAATACTCCGCTTGCTCTTCGGTGGCTAATGTAATACTCTGAAATCACAGCAAGGAAGATTCAAGTTAAGCATTAAGGAAAAGTTTGTAACTGCAAGTCAGAACAGATTGCCTGAGGAGGCTGTAGTGGTGCTATCGCTGGAGGACTTCAGAATGGGGTAGACAAATGCTTGTCAAGAATGACATAGATGTAGGTGATCGTGCCTTGAGGAGGAACCACGGAGGATCTGACCTCGCAGGGTCCCTTCCAGTCCTGATTTCATGTGAAGAGCATTATGCTGCTTCCTCCCACCCCACCTTCAGTGTTCAGAGTTCTTCTGTTCCTCCCACAAGCTTTCCTTTATCTCCAGCTACTCTCCTAAAAATAACCTTTAACTGCCTCTTTTACTGTTTTATGCATGTGTAGAAAAGGCTTTCTGCATAAGACAGTTCTGTGGATGAACAAGATCCATCTCACCTGTGAAAAAGGACAGGACTACTCTTCACCATTTGTAGTGATGCGCTTTGGTTACAGGAAGAGGATTCTCACTGCAGGATTTAGACCTAGACTTTCAGAAATATTTTAGCCACTGATGGAAATACGGACTATAGTTGAACAGCTTTTTATATGCCGGGCAGGAAAAAAAGGAAGTTTGAAATATCTTTATTTTTCAATATTCGTTCTAGACACATTAACGTTCCAAGTCTGTACGCACTTTCCCACTGTGATGTGTCAGAGCTGAAAGGGCAGTAGGTCCTGTTAACCTAAGCGTCCTCCTGTTCTCCAGAGAGGACTTAGTTTGCGAAGAACGGGTAATTGCGCTACGTGGGCAGAACGAGCAGCCGAACTCAGACCACAAGCCCAAAGGGGCCAGGTGCAACAAGCAGGGCAGAGCCAACAACCGGAGTGACGCCGTTTAACATCTCCTTCCCTGGGCGGGGGGCGACCCCAAGCCCCGCGGCGCGGGGAGGGCGGGGGCTGCCGCCGGGGGACAGCGGCGCTGGGGGGGGCAGGCGGGCGGGGAGCCCCGGCACCGGAGCGCCCCGCACCGCCTGGCGCAGCGGCCGGGCCGCGGGGCAGGGACTCGCCCGCGGGCTCTCAGCGCGGTTCCCCCCGCGTTCCGTGTCGCGCCGTGGAGGGCGGACCGGAACGGGAATTGCGAGCCCCGTCCCCGGTGCGCGGCGGTAGCGGCGGCGGCGGCGCCGCCCGGCTCCGGCCCGCGGTCCCCGCGCCGGGGGCCGCCCCCGCGGGGCGCCGCTCGCCCGCCGGCGCGGAAGGGCGCGGAGCCGGCGGATGGGGCACGTGGGGCGACCGGGACGAGGGGGCCTGGCGCTGCCTGCCCCGCATGTGGGGGCGCGGGGACCGCTCCCTCCTCCCTGAGCGCGGAGGGGCGCGCTGCGCCGCGGCGCCGGCCTCTGCCTCCTCTCGTATTTTTTTTAATTTAAACTCTTGCTTAGCAAATTGCGCGTGATGAGCTCACGATGCCGCGCCCCCCCGCCCCGGGCCCGGGCAGGCAGGGGGACGTGAGGCGGGCGGGCGCGGCGAGCCGCGGGGGCTACGCGCAGCGGTAGCGCTCCCGCGGCACCAGGAGGAGGGGGCGCTTTCTTGGCCAACGCTGCTTACCGGACTGGGGTTGTGGGATTTTTTTTTACCTCTTCTTGATTCCCCCCCCCCTCCCCCTCCCCCTCCCGCTGTGTGTGGAGCTGTTTGCCGATCCGTGCGCAGGTGGATCCATGCGCTCCCCCGGGAGCGGCCCCGCCGCCGCGCAGCGCCGTGCCGGGGCGGGGGGAGCGGCCGCCAGCTTCAGCCCCGCCGCCGCCGCCGCCGCCGCGGGGGGGGGCCCCGCCCGGGCACGGGGCGGGCGGCCGTGAAGCGGGCGGGCGAAGTTTCTCCGCGGCGCCGGGCCCCTCCGAGGGACAGTGGGGAGGGAAGAACCGGGCCCCGCGGTGCCGGGGTAGCTGCTGCTGCCGCCGCCGCTGCCGTCACCCGAGCAGCCCGGCTTTGGCCATGAAGAGGAAACAGAAGAGGTTTCTGCAAATGACGCTGCTCTTCACCGCGGCTCTGATTTTCCTGCCTGACATCGGCCTCTGGTCTCTCTACAAGGAGAAGCACCTGGTGAAGCCCGTCGAGCCGGCCGAGCCGCAGGTAGGTGCGAAGCCGCCCGGGAGCGCTGCTCCGCGCCGCTCCGCGGTGCCCCGCTGCGCCGGGCGGGCGGGCTGCCGCCTCCCGGGGCGCGGCCCCGGCCCTGGCTCCCGCCCCGGGACCGAGCGGGGCCCGGCGCCGGCGGAGGGGTGCGGGGCGGGCAGCGGCAGCACATGTGCTCGTCCGGCCGCCGCGTCGGGGAAAGAAAGTTGTGGGCGGCCGAAGGAGCCGGCCGGGTTGGGCTTCCCGGGAAGGGCAGGGGGGAGCAGTCCCAGGGGCTGGCTGCGAAAGCGGGGCGACGGGGGGTTCTGCACGCTTCGATGGTTCGCCAAGGGTGACGCTGGGTTCCGGTTTTCATGACGAGAAGTGGAGTTTTTATTGCAACTTCTATTTGTCCGCCTGTCTGCAGTACTTCTTAAACTGATGTGTGGCTGTACGCTCGCTAAAATTGTTAGGGATCCGTCTAGGTAACTAACCGCCTAGGTTTTGTTTCCTCTTCCTTTCTGTTGAAAACCCGGCAAAAGTGATCCACAGCCTTTTTCTCTTCTGAACGTTACTAATGTGACCTGAGACATCTACGCGGTGTGTAACTGCTTGTCTGACTGATGTCACAACGAACTTTCCAATATTTCCAGTTTACAATCTTCTCAATCACCATTATTAATAACAGCATTTGACATAAGCTGTTCTTTTTTTCTCAAGTTATTCTTCAACTCGCTGGGTTTATGTATGGCTTATAAATCACAGTGTGACCTGCGTTAAATGAGATTTAGTTTGGGGGGGGGGGGGTGTTGTAACGCAGTGCTTTAAAACCCTGCCTGTAATTTACCAAAGCTTATATTTGTTCTGTTTAACAGTGCTATGCTCCTACACTGTAATTATCAGTGTCATTTAAATATAATATAAATATTTCAGAGATCATTAGTAAGAAATTGGGGGACTGTCTGATCTTTTAGCTTGTTTACCACTTGCATAGCCTTCATGTTAGAGTATATTAGACAGCATCATGTATCATTTTAATGTATTAGTAGTCTTAATTTCAAGGGTCATCACCCATGTATATAATGCACTTTCCACATACTAAACGTACTTAAGGCAATGGCTTCAATTGAGCAATAACATACTTGATTCTTTGTTGATACAGCTATCCATTACAGAAGTTAGTCCTCCAAAGTGTCATAACTTTGGTTAATGAAATAGGCTGAATGAAAGATACTTTATTACTACAGGAAGAGGTTAGGGATAGCTTCTTAATTTGAAGCATACTTTATTGTTCCAAGGGTTTTGAGGTGTCAGGTGTTAGATTTTAGTTGGAAGTAATTTCTGCTGAAAGAAAGAAAATGGTACTCAGTCGTGTCTGTTATTAGTTTACAAGGTATACTGTAGTCTTCGTGGTTCCTAATTTACTTTGTGCTTTCAGAAAGCTAAGGTAGTCAATGCAAAAAATTACTTCCATGTTTGTTGCACGGCTCTTTACAAGACACGTGCCTTGGCATAAGATGAAATTTCTAATGTTTATGAAATTTCTAATGCTCAAGACTCCACTCTAAGTAGAGCATGACTGGATAGCACTCAAAGGGAAAAAACTTTTTATTTTTTTTTAAAAAAAAGGTTTTCCATAAAAGGGTGGAAGAAATCCTAGGAGGTTGTCAGCTGAGAATATATGAAGGGTTAGTGAGACTTGCTAATGAGACCTCAGAAAAATTTAATTCCCAAGTTTTCTGAAAGGGGGCTTTTACTAGCTTCTTTTCTTCTCTCTCTCTCTCCCCCCCCCCCCTCCCCACCTGAATACTAATTGCACAGTAATGGGACTGTTTAATGGGGAAACAATAAAAATGAACAATGAAACTTTGAACCTTACAGCTGACACTAATGTAATTCCGTTATCAACTATCTGAATTGAAGTCATGTTGGCAATGTCATTACCTAGTGAGGATAGCAGGTTGAAGTAGAGGTGAGTAATGCAATTATGGTACTCGTGTCTTTTGACATGCATGTTATAACCCAAAATGCATACAAGGATCAAGGATTGAAATACAAGTTTTGAGTTCAGCTCTTTCACATATAAAGGAAATTGTAAGAAGGTGATCAGTGTATTTCTTTGAGACTACACTAGAAATGAGGTCATACTAGGAAAGACTGCATTAGAAGTAGTATCATAGTAGAAATACAACCTTTTCCCCCTGTTAAGTTTGTAGGAAATGCAAGAATTTCAGTGTTCAATGCAGTCATTCTTTGACCTTGAAGCGTTCAATTACTTGATACTTAGTGTGACTTCACTAAAGTTTAAAGGTCAGTCCTACTGAAACTGCAGCAGACTTTTCTTAAATATTCTAAAGTTGTGTTAGGTTACATAAGTATGTATGTAGGGTCAGCACATGACAGCGATGTACAGTCAGACTGCTACGATATGTCCTGACCATGGAAGAGCGGCAGAGCTGTCAGTGACTTCAATAAGTTAGCCATAGGCTGAACTGGTTTTGCCCTCATGGGTAAAATGTCTGTCCAGTGGTATTCTGATGTTGGTAGTAATATTTATGAACGTGTTACTGGATCATCAGTTGTTTTTGAGGAGATGGCATGGTGAAATTCTGATTTTCTGACTAGTTACAAATTCAACTTTCCAATTCATTGCTAAAGCAGACATCCCCAAACTTCCCTGTGAATGAGGGCTCTGTCAGCCTCTCCCACCACCTCAGCTGTTTGCCACAGCACTGGAGCGAAGGAGGGATAGCAGGCTGATGGAGGAGGCATTGATATCCTGACAGCAGTAAGCAGAGGAGCTGTTCAAAAGCAGTCCACAATGCAGAAATAGCCTCATTCTATCAATGGTAGAACAGTGTCCCCTGGGGACTGTGTCATTCTCAGTGCCTGGAAGAGGGCACTTGTGCTCTTTAGTGCTATCTACAAATTCTAATATGACAAAATAAGTTGACTTTTTTATTCTTTAAAATAGGACTGCAATAAGTTACATAAGAGTACTTTTTTTGTCATCATGCAAATTCTGATTCTGAGCAGAGCAGCTCTTCTTTAGGAAAGATTAAAAGATGAGAAAATGGTATTGAAAACACTGATTCCAGACAGTATTAATGGTTTTGATCACTGTACATTAATTCTATAAGCATTATTAACCTGTGTTTCATACAAACTTGCTTTTTTAAAAAAAAAAATACGTCATGTTTTCCTAAAGTTTTTACTTGTGAAGTTGATAGGCTTGGATCTTTATATTTTTATAATTGTTACTCGGTTTATCACAGTATTTAAAGTGGAGCTCCAGGGGTAATGGAACAGCTATTAAGGTTCCGAGTTACATGGAGCAACAAGTTCTCTGTAAAATATAGTTTTGACAATAAAGCAGTACACATGAGGGGAAGAAAACAAAAAAATCTGGTTTAATTCTTTCTAAGTCAGTCCTCCTTGCTGTACTATGGGAGTAAGGGAAATTGAACAGGGTATTTTTATTGCCTTTTTAAAAAAGTCTTATAAATTCCGTAACACATGGTATCTTTGAGTTTTGAATAGAGTTTTTGCAGTTAAACTTTTTTTTTTGGTCACTGAAATATTACGTATGTGATATAAGTGTCTTGTCTGATCTCTTCTTTTGATAAAATCCCAAGGCCAGGGTGTTTCGATACTAAATTATGCTTATAAAACTTTTGATTTCAGTGTTGGTTTTTTGTGGAGGAAAAGCAACAGTGCAGTACAACCACTAGTATGTAATTCCAGTCCAGACCTCGTTATCTAATGCTACGTAAAGTTTGTGCTATTTTATTTGGCTACAGTAAGGCTTTATCCTTGTCTGTTTTTATAATTTTGATATATGAAAAATAACTTTATGTAAAAGAACTAAATTTCTTGCAGCACCTTACCAGTGTCCATAATGCAAGTTTTTGGTGAAAAGTCATGTGAGATGTGTTTCTTTCTTTTTTTTTTTAATGGGATGCCAGTGTGGTTGGTTGAAAGGATAGCAGTCTAGTGAAATAACTCCTATGGCATTTCAACTTCGCTTTGTACTTTTCTCATTTGGTTGTCATCTTCCTGCTTCCCAGTGTCAAATCTCCTCACTTAAAATTGGATTGAACAGCGGCATCTCTTAGTCACAGATGCTCTGTAATACTTACTCACAGATGTGTTACTGAAATGCTTTATCATGTGTAAAGTAAGGAAAGAAGGTAGATTTCTGGTTTCATTTCGCTTATGCTTTGGTGCAGTGGGGCATGCTACTTTGACCTTCTGATTTAGGCACTTCTGCAGGAGGAGCTCTCAGTGGTGTTGGCCATTGGTTATTTTGGTGCGTGCATCGTGCCCAGAGCAAAGACCAAAATACAGCCATGCTGTAAGGGGAAAGTGTTGTTCCTTGTCATTGTCACAGTCTCTTTCTCTTGTCGTGTGAATTCTGTGTTTCTGTCTGGTTAGCCCCATGATTAGGTCTTTCTCCTGGGGTATGTGAGGTATGCATTTAAATGAATTCCTCAGGATAAGGAGAATTTAGTTCTTACAAATCCTGGGCCTGTACTGTAGTTGGGAACCAGGCACAAAATCCACCTTCCAAGCCTGCTGGCTGTGAAAGTACTGACTTTGGCTCCTGAATCCAGAAGTGGTTTCATCTTGAAATCCGTCTTGCAAACAGTCATTTGTTTCTGAAGTCTGTGAAAGAGGTGAAAATTTAAATTTACCCCAAAGTGCAATGTTTCCTACTGTTTAGTACGGGTTCTGATAATCATAATTGTTCCAGGACAGGTTACTCTGTTTACTCCCTACTGATGCCAGTGAAGTACACAGCTTGGGTTGGAATTCTGTTTCTGGAGCTGCATAAAAGCTGCATCTTGAAAGTGAAACTTCCCCCCCCACTTAGCTGTGTTTCCCTTGCTTTTCTAGTTCATTTCAACAGCTACAAAATCTTATACTAATTATGGTTTGGTAGGACACAAATAGATGCCTGTTTCCCATGTTGCACTGTCAGGACACTGTTAGTTGCTTGCAGATTTAGTTCTACTGTCTCGGTTACCTTTGCTTTCACCACAAACTTGTGAGGTGAGAGAGTTTTGTTTCCCTTTAACAGAGGAGTAAATAGAGTGACAGACAGACCCAAGCCTCCAAAGTAGCTGCTTGACTCTTGCTGACATTAATTTGTGCTATTTTGGGAGACTTCATGGATGACCATAAAAAATCCTGATAAAATGAAGTCTCACTTTCTATGTTCAGTTTCTATGCATGTGTACTGTTCTGAGTAAGTCGTTATTTCTCTCCCCAGAGCAGCAGCTGGGACCCGGTGTGTTCAATCCTCTTTTATTTCACAGCTTTGTTCACTGGTGTGCTGGTATGTCAAGCTCCAAGGGCCCCTATACGTGGCATGGCAAAACAGAGCTTAGTGTATTAAAATGCAGTGCACTTGCAGTCTGAGTTTGCCATTAAGTATTTAACAGTCTTACAGTTAACATTTCCATAATTCACTTCTTTATATGAATTGTGCCTGTATAATTTTATTCCCCTGTATGTATTTGAGCCTACTGAGGAAAATATCATTTGAGGACTAAAACCTTTGTTACTTTTAAGATACAATATTATTTTTGGCAATTAACAGTATGTTTCTGTTGTATTCGGTATACCAGAGGGAGCCCTCCTGTGGTTAACTTAATACCTATCAATTTTCAGGAATGTTACTAAACAGGGTATATCTTACAGAATAAAATGGACTGATTTCTATATTTAGTTTTCATATAACTCAGAGTTTGTAATGCATTTTGGCTAGTATTACTGTGTGTAGTTACCTTTTTTTTAAAGCATAGTCATTTCAATTTTATCCAAATCCGAACATAAGGTCCAGAAACCTTCATGCATGCAAAACACTTGGACTTGTAGAAAGAGCACTGTGGTAAGGGAGACTTGGTGGCCTTGTCGAAGCAATGGGATGCGGGATTCCTCACTGACTGGGGGGGCATACCCAACTTGTTTTTTTTCCCCTCACTACAACATGATTCCTGCTTCTTTTCTTAAACTTCCTCATCTCCCTGTACAGGGAATGTAGCTCTTGTGCTGGGGTCTGGGGAACCGCAGCAGTACTGTAGGTGCATCCCGGGTGGGAGCCAGACTGCACCGTGCCACTGTGCCTGCCGTTCGGTGGAACTGCAGTTGTGTGCGTAGGCAGGTGTCTGTTCACATACAGAAGAAAGAACAATTCAGCTTTGCTTTGCTTTTCTTTTCTTTTTTTTTTTTTTTTTTTTTAAATGCTCAGGCAGGTAACTTATGGTCTTTGTCTAGCAACACGCTGATGCGCACATTTATAGCAATTGACTTCAGCAAAACTGAGTGTATGCTAACTATTTTGATGGATCGGAGCCAGGAGCAGACGTGTTTGGTTACTTTAAATAAGGCTGAAAAAAAATTAACTCAGAGGTTGACAAGTTAAATACAGTGCAGCTCAGGAATCCCAGGCTAAAAATCCTGTGTCTGTCTTAAGTGTTCCTCACTGTCAAGAGACCAAATTATGCTGACTGAAAGAAACAGCAGTCTCTGTTTTTTCATGTTTCTTTAAAAATGTGAAAAGGCTTTATTAGGAGATGTCAACTTGCTGTACTAATTCATTTCTGAGATTCCAGCGTAAACTGGTTTTTAAGGTCAAGCTCTATTGTGATTCATTGGTTTCAAGATGGTTTTGACAATTGTCACATTTGGAGGAATTTCATTGGGTGATAGGCTTGGCTGGGTAATCTTTCTCAAAATGTGTCTTTGACAGAGAAATCCTTTCCCTCTTCTTTATGAAAAAAATGCTATAGAAGAGACTGACTTGAGGTTTGCTCCAGAGGTAAAGGAGAGGAAGAAAATCTATTGCAGGAATTTAACAGGATTTCATGCTTCTCTTTCAAATTCTTCACCTTCATTTTCATAATTTCCACACATCATTCTTCATAGAGATGACATGACTCCAAGTCTATGCAAACACCTGCTGATTCAAGTCAGCTATTTAATCACCAAACTAATAGCAATATATTCAGAGAACTGTAGGAATACAGATGATGAGGTGTATGTGCAGTTAATGCAGGAAATATACGAGCTAAAATATCCCATTCTTTTCTGGATGTTTGTACCCTGTAGGGTCAGAGCTGCCATTTTCCTGTTCAAGGTGGTATTTCATGGGGACAATGCTATCTTATGCTGCCATTTTAAGATCTCTTGGCAGATCTTACTGAAGGAATTTCCTATGCTCTCTTTCTCCTGGTCAGATCCTGTTTATTGAAGACCTGTGGCCTCACTTTCGGAAGCAGTCACTAGCTGAAACGTGAGGCTTTCATCTAGCCACATGTGGATTTAACAGATAACTGCAGCATCCCTTTCTCCCTGTCACCTCCAGCTATTGGTTACCATCCAATGCCTGAAATTTTCAGCTAAATCTCTGGTGACAGGACATAACGGCATTTGACAGATGCTTCATTGGATCATCTGAAACCACCTCCACAACAGTTTAAGCCAATCTGCCAGACTTTTCCCTGAAGTAGTTGAAGAACATTTGCATGTCGTCTTCAGAGCCATGTGAGCAGTAACGCTTGTAAGAGCTGCAGCAACAAGGAGGTTGGAGATTGGTGACATCTGGCAGTGCTGTGAACATTCAGTGCCCTGAACCTTCTGTCAGGTTTGTGCCAGCTAAGAGTTACCATGCCCAGTTTAGTTTCCTACACTTTGCCAGTTGTTTGTTTTGGTTTTGTTGTGTTTTTTTTGTTGTTTTTTTTTTTTTAATGCCAAATTTACTGTGCAAATTGGGCATAGTAGACTAGAAAGTCTGGCCCGTACAACTTAAATGTTTCATTGATCAGTGGTAAACCGTTGATTCTGTGCTTAAGATGCAATGGTGAGTTTACAGTGGTTTATGAGAGGATGTGATACTGCTAAGAAATTTAGCTAGGCAATTACCTGAACTAGAGTTTAGTCAGGACACTAGTGTTAATACAGGGTGCTTCAGAAATTGGATTGCTCACTGAAGTGTGTAAGTGTACATTTATCAGACTAACTTAAGGTGCTCATTTGCTTAAAGAAGCAAAATTTTTCATACTTGTACTTAAAATAGATTAACAGATGAGTTTATTTAGAAGATTTTAGCCTGCTTACTTGTTACTGCACTCTGAAAATAGTATTCTGTAAATTAAGTACTAGGAGAATGCAAACAAGTGTTTAGGACAAGCAAGAATATTTTCTAGCCAGGCTGTGACAAGTTCTGTTTATAGCTGAAGATGGAGAAGAGCAAGGGCTCCCTGTGTCTCTGTTCAGAGCCAATGTCTGGGAAATACAGTTCCTGCACATGTATTCCTGCAACATTAACAGCTTCTGTAGCATGCGATAAGTGTTTTAGCCCATATGTTTTTGCCTCTGTGATTAAAATCTCCCAGTTTTGCATTAGATAACATAGTTGTCCATCATGGGCAGTTTGTCTTTCTGTTTTTCATCCAATTACTGGGCTAAAAGTTATGCTTCTGATGTAACATTTGGTTAATGCTCTGAAGCTTTCCGTGGTTGTGTCAGAGAAGGCAAGGTCAAAGAAGTGCATTTTACTTGGGAGGTTTGAGATATTCCCACCCACAAGAGTTAGCTCCAACAGATACTGGCAACTGAAATCTCTCTTCTGCACAGATTAGCTATATCCTTGGCAAAATTTTGCCAGTCCCTGGCAAAGCCTGAGCAGATACAACAGTAGTTAGCCAGAGCTAGATAACTTGAGAAGAGACTGTAAATTGTACCAAATCTTGTGCTGAACCAGTATATCCTTCAGTGGTTCACCAGCTCTGAAACATCTGTTTTGCACAGAATGTAATACATGGTTTAGTGCAATAGTTAGCTCTTTTTTTTTTTTTTGTACGGGAGGCATAATACCTACTGTGACCCTTCAATGGGAAAACTCTCTTATTTTCAACATAGCAATACCCCTCTGTCTCTTGCCTCTCTCTGTCTTTGGTTGTTGTTGGATTTTTTCCGAAAAACATGTTTCAGTTTCTATAATGTTTTTGATATCTCACTTGATTGCTGGGTAAATTATTATATTGGATTACTTGAATCTTGGAAAATTTCGGATTGTTTTTTCTGCAGAGTGGTAGTTTCACATTAGCATGGGGAATGCATGAAAAAGACACATTAATGCCATCCTACCAGAAATGTATTGCTATTTTCAGGCTCTGATAAATGACTACATTTTAAGTTGCATTTGATATGGATACAAAATGAATGACAGGCTTGAATGGATGTTGTTTTTCCAGAATTGCTCAACATAAACTAAAATGACAGTCAAACTGCTGATCAAATTTTGCAATTATAACACCAGTATAAAAATGTAAATCCAGAATTTTTATGACATTAAGTAACGAATTCTCCACTAAAGTTACAAAATAGTTAGAAACACAACATACATGGACATATAAAAATTACCTGGGATGGCTGCAAAAATTAGCAGAAAACTAAAAAATGACATGCAAAAGCCTCACAGCAAAATATTCCTGCAGTATATTTAACCTGTGTTTCACATCAAATTAAATCTTTTTCAGCATAAGGGCATCCTTGACATAATTCCCAATGATGTTGAAGCGGTGGGAATTTCTCCAAGTATATGGTGACATTGCTCCTAATGATAGACAGATTTTATTTCACTCTATATTACTTCTTGATCTATGTAGCAGTCTGAGAGAAGAGTGGTTTTATCTCCCCATTTTTCCTAAAGTAATCCATTTAAGAGATACAAGCCCAATGAAAGTGCAGCCAGAACATCTATATTAGGCTATGCTTTGCTAATATGAAAGTGGAATTGCATTCACCTCTGCTAACTGGCTATATATACTAACAGAATTTTAAAACAAAATTGAAAGCTGGCATCTTGACCACTGTAAACAGACGTGCCGTGTGTGCATGAAGGGCTGCAGAGGAGGGCAGGGAACTTCTGGAGCTCCTTCAGGGAAAGCAGCAAAGCTGCAGAGGGGTGGGAAATAAATCTGTCTGGAAACACAGTCCACTGCCTTATGTGATCTTTCCCCATCTTCCTCGTCTCCTTGCTTCATGAGGAAAGGAGAGCAGTAAAGATGCCGAGTCGTTGTTTGAGTCATCCATACACAAAGTGTAGAGAAAAACTGCTTGAGAAAGAAGTGTTATTAACAGGAGACTTACTTTTTGTAAAACTGAGGTGGTATCTCTGCAAATTACTACTCAGAAATTCTGAATGGTGCAGTTCATGTGCTGACCCCACACAGAGTAATAGTGCAGTCACTGAAGATAAAGGTGTTTTCATTGAAGCAAATTCAATATGAACATGAGAGAGAAATTTTTCTTCAAATGCTCAAGACATGCAACAGATGTCTCCTTCAGAAGCAATGAAGAAAAATTGTATTTTATATTGGGAGAAGGGAAATGGAGATGGCATCATGCTAAGCAGCAACCTGCTTCTGCATCTGGAATGGATGTGCATGACAAATGAACACAGAAGATCAAGCCCAGTATGTGTATTTATTGCCTGTGCACCTTGTAACCACTTCAGAGATCTTTTTCTTGTGTTGTAGTAACGTTTGTTCTGTGACTTATGAGAGTAATATCTTACTCTATTAAGTTTAAAGCTAAAATTCAGTTAATTGAGACTCTTCAATGTATTTTGAAGAAATTCTTAGTAAAACAGATTCTTGAGAAATGGGTTATTAATGTGTGCTTTGAGATTTTCCTTTATATATATATACACACATATACATACACACACACCCCCATATCAACACAGATGTGTATGTTTGTTTGTGGGCAGGAGGAGGTGAGGACACCATCTTTGCTTTCTACAGGGAGAGGGAGTTTATTTTTCTTTATGTAACATGCCCCAACAATCTTACAAGGAATGGAACAATTTTGTGAAGGACACCATGCAAATACATGGGAAAGCATATGTTTATGAGTATAAATTCAGTACAATCTACAGTGTCTTTGGCATTTTCAAGGTTTGGGTTTTTTTTAATAAATGGGGATTTTTTTGGTTTGTTTTTATCTCTCCTTCTTTATGCACAGATTGTATGTGGGCTGGCTTTATGTTTGGTTTTTGAACAGTGGTAACTTCAGACGCTCTACTGAACTTTTTTCCTTCTCCACTTCTAAGTCATGAAATATGTAGGAAATAAAGACGTTGGCTTATTTCATTTATGCTCTTGATTCTTTACAATCTTTCCAGTTAGTTATTTCTATTCTTTAGACATTGGACTCCCATATAGATTTCTTTAGGAGACCATACACAATTTTGTTCAAAAAATACTGGCCCAAGGCTGCCGTCTTTACAATATACTTTGCTAACCTGCTTTTCTCCTGGTATGTGTGATCTAAATAATCAAACGACTGACCTCTTACATTTAGTAACCTTCTTTATATTGCAGATTAATCTCCAATTTACTGATGGGGTTGTTAGAGACACCAGCTACTCTCTTTTAATGATAACAGAGGGTAAGAAGCTGCCAGAGTTTTAGGATGGAAGTGTCAGGAAGGAAACATGAAAGGAAGGAAAACGTACAGCCAGGAAAATAATAAGGAAAATATATCTCATCAATTACCTTTCTGGAACTTCTAAGTCATGTTGCTATCGTGTTTTCTATGCCTTTCATGTTGCTCTAATTTGCATCTCTGGCATATGTTGTTATCATATTATTATTTTTTTAAATGCATGCTAACTGCAACCTTGCTTCTCTAATTTATTATAGCTTATTAGTAAAGCTGCTTTGGAATACCCTGGATTAATGATGCATTTAAACTGTTTTAAAATGACCCAGGGCTAGGTCAATTATTGAAGTAGTGCCAGTGGGGAATATTTTATTTTGATTGCGGTAAGCTCTTAGTTTTATGTTAACCTCATCGTACAAACATGATCTGTGGGCTTTTAATGTTGCAGTGAATTGAAAATGTGTGAATAAAGCATGCTTCATATTTTTGTGTAGCAAACTGAGGCTCCTTCTTGAGAGGTGACTTTATAATCTTGCTTTCTTCACCAATAACTTTAGGCTGTAGTTGGTTTCAGTTGTTTGGTTTTTGGTGGTGGTTGTTGTTAAATTAGTCTTCTGGAAAAGGACCTGAAAACTCACTTCAGTCATGGTCTGAAAGTGCACTACACAGAACTTGTAGAAATTTGCTGAAAATAAACAGAATATGCACCTCCCCAGAACACTGTTTTCAACTGATTTAGAGGCCTATCAAGTATTTAAGAGGGATAAAACCAGTGTTTAAAATTGACTTCTACCTTGTGTAGGAGAACAGTGATTTGGCAGTGACTGGAATGCTCAAGAGATCTGCAGAGATCTTGAACATCAAGTCACTTAAGGGGGAAACAAAATGTAAAACAAGACCAGAAAAATTCATTCCGATTGCTTCAGAAGAATCATGGGAAGGGAAATATATATTGCTTTATGTTTTGGGGTTGTTATTAGTCTGAGATACTTTCAAGGTGCTTGAAAACTAAGATGATCCATGCCTACGAAACAGGGGCATAAAAAATGATCTGTGAGATCAATAGCCAGTGTTTGGAAGATTCATTATAATGGGCAGTGTTTACATAATGGAAGAGAGAGGAAATAAAGAATGGAAATTTGGGGTAGCATATAGCCAGAATTTTACTGTTATAGCTAAAGATCTCTCCACATAATCTGTCTTTCTTTGTCTAGCCCTCTGAAGTAAAATGTAGATAAATATAAAATCACATATATGGGGAAGTAAATAATCTCAGTTTACATATACAGCAATAACTTTTGACATAGTAATTGCTACTCAGGAAGGAGCTCTTGATGCTTGTATTAGTTTTATGAAAATGTTAGCTTTCATTTCAAAGAGGATAACATTGTTATGACTACTGTGTGAATTCATTGTGTACTCTCAAATACTGTATGCTATTCTTGTGCAGTCGTAATCATCACAGATGGGGTGGAAAAGATACCCATCAAGGGTGACTGAATTAAGTAAAGGCTTCATTGTTGAGTGACTGATGAGAGGACTGATAGAGGTATCTGAGAAGAGAGTAACATGGAAAATATATGCAGGGATCCCTTTATTCACTTTCTCTTTCAATAGAAATAATAGCATCAAATTAAATGTACCAGGCTCAAAACAAATGACAAGTACAGGTCTTTGTACAATAGGTTATTAAGCTGTGGAGCTTTCTGAACCAGGCATTGTGGATATTAAAAGCTGACATGGCCTCAATTGAGTACATTCATGGAAGAAAAATCTATTAGGGCTAAAGACAGCACCTCTGGCTTGCAAAGTCCTTGAACCACCAGTTGTTGCTGGAGGCTGAAAGGGTGTTGTAGGAAAGTTGTTTGTTTGCTGTGTATTTATATCTTCCTTTATGATTTGCTGTTGATCGTTGTCAGAAATGGATAGTTGGCTAGATGGACTTTTTTGTGAGACTTCTTTTATAAAAGTCATTCTTAAACTAATAATGTGTAGGTTAAACTTATCCATAGTAGCTGCTGACAGGGAATCAAGTTGTGGAACAGGAGGAGATTTTGAATGAGTTACTGGATGATAGAGAGTGTCCTGGTAAGCCAGAAAGAATAATAAATGCCTGACAGGTTCAATGTTGCAGTTCCACAATGAATTTGAGGTGTGGCACACTATGTGGAACAATTTAGGAGGGCAGGGGGGATGGGTGTAGTGTTTGTTGGGTTTTCTAATACTGAAGAATAATATTTGCCTATATTGAGAGCAGATTATGTAGGTTTTTTTAATTTAAAATATTTAAATTACCCTGTGGAATATCTGCAGAGCTGTACATGCATTCCTCTGTAACTTGGACTCTTGGGTATATATAGATACGAATGTGATGTTTTGCTATTTCCAAGTGGTTCCCATTTTCCTGGTATTGAACTTTGATATCAAGGCTATATCTTGGATTTCAATATGAATAGAATATACCACAGGAATACGTATCTTAACCAACTAAGAAAAAAATCTTTCCCCCCTGCCTCGGTAGAGGTTACTTACAGGAAACCTTATTCATTAGGTTTCTATAGGTAGAGCTGGTCAGGGATTTGCCAGGTGTTTACCAGAACACCACTTGAGAGTTTGCTGGCAGTTAACTGGTAAGGATAAAAGCTCATCTCATTTTCCTGCCCAACACCCCCAACACGCCCCCCCCCCCTTCTTTTTTTTTAAGTGAATTGCATAATGTGAAGTTGTTAATACAAAGAAGTACATCTAAGATGGAAAAGGTGTTTTTAAAGAACTCTCCCGGAATGGAATTTTAGAAAGGTAGAATGGGTTGAGCTGTAAGGGACCTTAATAATCACCTAGTCCAACCGCTTTGCCATGGGCAGGGACATCTTTCACACGGTTAGATTGCTCGATGCCCCATCCAGCCTGACCTTGAACGCTTCCAGTGATGGGGCACCCACAACTTTTCTGGGCAACTTGTTCCAGTGTCTCAATACCCTCATCATAAAAAATTTTATTCCTTATGTTCTATCTAAATCTACTCTCTTTCAATTTAAAGCTGTTGCCTCTTGTCCTGACACTATAGGCCTTATTAAAAAGTTTCTCTTCATCTTATAAGCCCCCTTTATATATTGAGAGGCTGCGGTAAGGTTTTGTCAGATCAGCGCATGCTTATTTGCCGAAACCTGCTTCTGCACCGCACTTCCACGTATGATGTATAAATTTGTTTGATTTCTCTCTTTCCTAAATGCATACCTGCTATATAGTATTAACTTGTATGTTGCAGTGTGATACTATCAACTGTACTGCTGACCTGGTGTCAGGGCCTGAATTTTAGAATCTCACAAGTGCTTCCAGAGTATTTCAGAGCAAAACAACAAAAAGTAGCCTTCACTGCTGTCATCCTCATTACTGCAGTAAAGCTCCCATTGCCTTCAATGGGAACTGAGTTTTGTAATCAGTGCTGTCAGTCACCATCTGCACTGACTTTCTCTTTTATATCTGAATCTTACCATAGAGTCCTTCCTTTCTGGGATGCCATCTGTCAGACAGTTTCTTTTGACTTGTTTCCAGCATCAACCTTTGTACCTTCTTTCATGTCATCTTTTGTGTTCCAAGTAACCTCTCAAATCTTCATTCCCCCCGCTGTTTTCAAAATACATTTTGAAAACTGGTGTACACAATGGAGTACCCTAGCAATAATAGCTATTACCAAACTCTAGGCAACATCACAGTCATCTGAAGAAAATCTGTCAGGAGGCCAAGGCTTGGAAGGCATTGACCCCAAACCCTTTTCTTATCCCTACAAGTGATATTTCAAAGCAGTAGCTGAGGAAGAAGTTTGAACCACTGATGACTTTGAGTCTTTTCTGTGGATAAATCAGTTAGCATTGCAGTTAACCTGATAACAGCTTACAAAAGTATCAGCTCTTATAGGTTTAAAAATAAGATCAAGTAGCATTAATCTAACAGTGTAACTGTTTTTGAAAGGCTTTTATTCAGTAAAGCTGTATTTCTGAAGACTTAATAAAAAACCTGTAGCTTTGAGCTGATGGTTGCTAACAGTCCTGCATACAGTGTTTTCACCTTGACATAGTTACTGTTAAATGCCAACAATTTATCTGTCACGTTATAAGCAAATAGAATGAAAAGTGTGAACCCCAAACCTTCTAGTTTGAAATTAAAAACAAAGCATAAGAATGTATTAGAAATAATAAATACATAACTTTGGAGAAAAAGATTTTTTTGAGTAAATCCAAGATAAGCTGAATCCAAGAAAAGGCATGCATCTTAAGGAAATAATGATCAGTAGTTAGCATGTGGTTTAATTAATGATTTAATTTTAAATATTATTCAGACATGATGTCCACCGTGACTCATGCATGGAGGAGATTTGTATGTATCTGAACATCAGCCTTTTTTTCAAGTGGTTTCAGGGATGTGATATTTTTTCCAGTCAAAATTTGAGTGAACTCTTGTTGGTTTATGAATTTGATTGAACTATAAACAAGGATGATTTAGACTTTCAAAGAGATAGAATATAAAGATAGAGTAATTTTTATAGCAGTAGGCTTTTTTAGTTTATATATTAAAAAAACCCACCCCACCGAACTCGCTCACCTTGTGACTAGATAGCCTACAGGTAGAAACAGACCAATTACTGTGTTCATTTTGTGTTCATTCTCAAAGGAAAATATTATCTAGTATGAGAAGCCCTGCTTATTTCAAAGGTTAGAAAATGTGGCAACAGACAATTGTGTAACAGAATATTGAAACAGAGATTTTTACAGTATCAAGGCTTGCCAGTACCTTACCATACTATATTTGCTCATGGTTATTTTCCATGAAAACTAATAGTAGAAGACTGTAGGAAAAGTATAACTACAGTGCAGAATGAATAAAAGCTGACATGCAGTATCTATAGCTAATGTCATTTGATGAAATGTACTGAAATGAGAATAAGCAATATTCTTCCTGAGAAACTAAGTTAGCATAAGATATGTCTTTTTCCAAAGATCAGATCCTTTTCTTGCTGGAAAGTGGTGTGAATGACCAACTAGTGGCTTGTCCCTAAGTGACTAAGGCTGTTCATGACTCTTCAGTTCTTCTGTGATGTTTATCACTTTGTCCACTGTGATTTGTTTCCCTTATTTTTAAGATGCAACTCAGAGAACTTCCTCTAGAAAGCAATTGTCAATTGCAAATGAAGAGAGTGATACATAAAAACAAAATGACTAATAATTATTGTGTGACTGATGTTACTGCTCAGCTTTATCTTACAATGGTTTATTGAAGGCTCTTTGATCTCTGTTAGGTGCTGCAGGCTACTTCCGTGGGTTTTTTTTCCTAGAGTAAGATAGCTGTGATTATCTTACACCTCCAACTGCATGGTGTCATTCTTGTACTATTCCTCCTTGAGTGGAAAATGAAAAAAATTGTCTGACAGAAAAGTTAGAGAGGCTTTTCACCCAGGTTATTGACACAAGTGTTTTTCAATCTTGCATTAAATCTTCAAGGTTCCCCAAGCAATGAACCTGAACTATTTCTGTTATGGAAAATTGTCCATTTCCCTCAGTTCCCTCTTCCTTCTAAGCAGCTAAATAGATATGAAAAGAAAAGTATCATTTGAACTTTGCCACCAAATTTACTTGTGGTGTCTTTCTGTGAAGTAATAATAGGTGGGAGCAGAGATGAGGAATCTGGCTGTAGTGTATCTGCTTTCAGCACCTCTGATAGTTTACCAGACTCATAATTTTCAAGGCAAAGCTTTGGTAGCTCCTAATTTGGCTTTTCTTTCCATCTTGGAATTTTTCTGATTCAGTTCATGCACTTTTAACTGAAATGGCGGTGTGTGTGTGAAATTTAAAGTCTGAAGAACAACCACTGTCCTGTTGTCACCTAACGGCTTCCCTCTCCCAGTCAGATTCTGTAGTATGGTGCCAACCCTCACTCCTAGGGGCCAGTGAGCTTCTGATGTCATAACCTATATAGAAAGATCACATATATGATTAAGTTTTCTTTCCGGGCAGTGAATTGCATACAGTTAATGCTCCTTGAAACTGTAGTAGAGCAAAATACATGGGAGTCTCCCATATGCACCAGAAAAACTTATTGTCGCTACAGTCTTTGTTGGATGCCTTTGCCTTGAGTGATCTCTGCAAGTGTATTTTGTCAGTATGGTGGCTTTCACTTTACATATTCATGGGCACAATTCCACCATTTTATCACTTCTTTTTAGACCAGGCCCTGAACTGTTATAAGCTGTGAATCAGTCTTGTTCCAGCAAAAGCAGCTAATTTCAAACACCTTCTATGATATCAATTATATATGCAGTCATCAAGGATTTGTAAAAAGACAAGGTGTTTATAATAGTCGGGGATCATATCTAGAGAAAAAGAATTTTGCAATTGGGAAAGATGCTGTAGTGGGTGTGGTGTGCTTCTGTTTCTTACTTAAGTCCTCTGATGGTACCTGATCTGACTGAGCTTCTTCAGGTAGCTCAGCAATGTGCCTGTGTCTTAGAATTCCTCTGGAGCAGTGGTTTCCCAGCAGAAGTTCCCTACTTCTTCTAAAGAGTCACTTTATGAATCTGAGCCTAATTAGGAACTAGGTAAAAATTAATACTACTTAGTGTTACTATGTAAACTTTTTAAAAATAAACATTGGTTAGTTTTTGTTTGTAAGTATTGGCCTTTTTCACTTTATTTGTGATGAATAATCACAGTATATTTACAAAATATGAACTTCTGTGTTAGATAAATCTGTTGTTATATCAGTTTCATCAGCCCCTTTCCAGCCCTGGCTAGTAAGAGGTGTTATAGAGGACTGATTTTTTTTTTTTTAGTTTTTAATTTATTTTTTTTTTTAGTTCCTGTGATGGATGATTATGGAATAACATGCCCACAGGGAAAATTATTTCTTCCTAAGCCTTGTCACTTAGTGGTTGGCTTATGTCCTGTAGTCTGAAGACTTATATCCTATATACTTTACAACTAAGTTCATACAGTACTTCATTTTAGCTGACTTCAAATTTTGTTCATTACTGACTTCCAGCTTGGGAATATTATTATTTCTTATTGTTCCGCACTTCGACATAATCAGTCAAGAGGCTATCATTCTAACAGAAAGCTGTGACCGATTGCTTTAAAAATAAATGATACTTGCACTGACACAAGAGAGAAAAAAGGTTCATTAAAACTCATGTTGGAGAACTCTCATCACTCTTTTTCCATTGCATTTGACATTGCCTGAGAGACTGTTATATGTTTATTTTTAGAGACTATTGTTCTCTTTAAATCTGCTCTGCAACATGCAGAAAGCAATAATGCTTTGAAACAGAACTTAAATTTACAGAAGCAAGTCATTCCTGTTTCTGTTATAGGAAGGGGGTATCTCATGAAAAATCTCTAAAAAATGTTTGACTTTGGCAGGGAAGGAAAGAAAACCCCAAGAGGAGAACCACAGACTGCTTTAGGGCACACAGATTGAAAACCTGTGCACCTTTTATCAAGAATGTAATGACATGTTCGACCTTCAGCACCTCATGCTTATTTTAATAATTTCTTTTGAAGTGCTGAAAAAGCAAACTAGTTTCATTTAGTTTACTTTTTCCCTCAAGACTGACCTACTTTGCTACTCAGTGTCCTGCTTGTGTACAGCGCTCATAAAAACCTAACGTGTTCTATAATTACATGACTGGAAAGGCAAAATACCGTTCAGAGCTAAGCAGTTAGAGTAGATGAATTGGAGTATATTACAGTTCATTTTTTAATAAATATAATATAAATCAATTAAAAAAATGACAAATTGTTTTGGTTTTAGCATAGACCAAAGCTAAAATACAACTAGTTTCAGTTAAAATATACTTAAGTACACAGAAGTATATGGTATAACCAGACAAATTGTAAACCAACAAATTTCCTCTATTTTGCAAATTGGTGAGCAGATTCTGGGAAAGCCATATGGTTTTTTGTTTGCCTTGTTTTCATTGTCCTCCTCTTTGTTTCAGTTTCCTAGTTTGCAAGGATAAAATACTAGTTATTGCAGGGGCCTTCTTTCTCCTTTTAGGTATCTTGTGGGTCTATCACGTACAGTTAGCATCAAACAGACTACAGGATCGTGGTTTCGAGGGGCTGTGACTTCAGACCACCTTTACAAAACCCTAGTTTTCAGCCCTCAAGACTGACTTTCGATCAGGTGACCCAGACTACATCATCCTATTTACATGTAAAACATGGCATGCCTCTCCTCTTTCCCATTAATACCAGAGCATCATGACTTGATTTCACCTGAACTAAATGTTTGTGAGGAGAAGGAGATTCGTGACTAAATAAAAATTCCGAAAGTAAAGCTGTCATTATATATTCTACATTGCTGAAGCAGCTAACACATTATAACAGCTGCCAAATTACCTGTAATCAGCATCCACACAATAGAAGGCACTCTGCATACTGATGAAGTTGTGATTAACACTTATTAACAACATGGAATTTGTCAATGAAAGAGTGATTCATTGCAGTATTCCAAAAGAATTACTGTCTGTGAAGTTTCCTGACTTTGGACATAGTAATTTTAGATTGTTGTCAGAAATTTGCTAACAGTTTAAAAGCATGCTTTGAAAAACTATGTTCGTAACTGATAAGAAAAGAAAATGTGTTGCAAAATTATGTTTTAATGGAAAAAGTAGCAAGTCTGTCCTCATGGCTCTTCCCCTCCCTCTTCTGACTATATTAAATCATAATTATTTTTTTTTTGGTGTGTCAGGTTTCTAATTTCATTGGGATTGTCTGTATAGATATTTTTCTCTCTCTTTTTCCTTATTTTATTCTGCATCCAAGCTCTATAAAACTTCCTGTAGTAACCTGTGATAGAGGGATACACTAATTACTGTAATACCACCCTTGCTAATCCCCCTGGAATAATGTAGAGAACACATGGGCTTCTCTGTAGAAGTTACTAGAAGCAGCCTGGCAAGAAAATGTGATTTTGCTTCTGCTCTCTTTTTTTAATGCCTCAAAATCTCAGCAGGTACTGAATACACTATTCTAATTATTGCTCATGTTGAATTTCCAGCCTAGGACTTGTCTTGGGACTTCATGATACAAAAGTCAGCTTAGAAACCTGTTGTTTATGGGTTTTAACCAGCTTGGAGCCCTATGGTAGTGTCTTGACTGTGGTAAAGTTATAGAAATCCCCCTTTGGAATTTGCGAGTTTGTGCTTGACTTGATTGACTTAGAATTGGGTCTGAAAAGAGGATGGGACATTGAAGTGCTAAGTTTTTCAACACTTAACACTTAGGACAACTGCAGAGTGTTCCAGAAACCTGTTTTTCCCTGAAGTTTCAGTGTCTTGACCATATGCTTACTTGCTTAAATGAAGGACAGAGGGGATGGGCCTGCATGGAAGTAGCTGGAAAAAAATGCTGCCCAGAATCTGATTCCTTCACTGAATCCTTGTTAAGAATTCAAGCTGAGGGGAGGTGTAGACTACTTACGTCGATAGTGACCCTGGAACCATATTTTAACATCCTTTCTGTAAAGGAAATACAGTGGTAGTTTTTTCCCTCAGCATTTTTCTTTCTGACATTAACATAGCAACGAGAGCGTGTGTAGAGTCAGGTTCAATTCCCTTTGCCTAAAGGGAGTTAAAGTTCAGTTTTCATCTCTCTGGAGAGAGAAACTACCTGTTTTCAGGGAATTTTAAGATAAGAATGCTCTCCTTGCTTCCTGCTGAAGATGTACCGGAAGAGAATTCAGCACTTGTTGGTTATCATCTAGGGAAATGATGTTATTTTGGTGTCTGTCTCTCAGGTGGCTTAACTTTCCAGTATGTTCAGTATCCACAGGGCCTAACTGGTTGAAGAAACAGGGGATACTGGGCAACTTCGATGCTGTGCTTGGAGCAAGAGGTGTAATGTCAACTGCGTTAGCTGCTGGGTAGTTGAGAAGTAGGTGGATTTCTGAAATAAGAAAGCCTTGCAGATGAGGTCAGCCTATTTAGCATGAGTTCTGGAAATACATTATCAAATCTCTTAGCTTGGTTTGGGGAAAAAAAAAAAAAAATCTTCCTTACAGGGTTTTGTGAAGAGAGGTATCAACGAAGCCTATCTTAAAACACTTTAACTGCATTCTACTGAGACATCTCATGTGTCAGAGTTCCTGGTTTGTTCTCTTTCTGCAGTGTATTTTGTCAGGTTGTTTTAGACTAATCCATTAACAAAATGGGCTTGTCAAATCTCATCATGGTTTAAAAAAAGTATCAGTTTGGTAATTGTTAAATTATTTGAAGATTTGTCAGCCTCTGTGGTAGTCTGCTGTGTTCTGCCAGCAGAGTAGCATTATTAGCCAAATTTAGGGTGTTTGTTTCATCCACACAGACCTCATTGGTGCTAACGGAAGGACACAGCTCTAGCTAGGAAGAATAACTTGAGCCAGAATATGTAAAACCAGAAGTAATATACAGAAAATTCTAATGGCAATGCTTTTTTTTTATCATTAAAGAGTATGTAAATTTTAAACAGTTGTGGGGTTTTCAGTTGATTTAAGGATGCAGCAGTTGAGATGGAAAATTTGCAGTGCTCTGCATTTTTTGTCTGGTGACATGACAACTGGCAGTACTCACGGTGCTCTGATAAGACTTATCGGGAATAATTAACTTGGGGTTTTGGGCTTTTTTAGTGTATACATCTGCCACTAACATTGAAGCTTGGAAACTGAGAAAATGAGGTTTATTAGGTTAGAAATATCTGAAATATTTACAAGGGATGGGGAAGACCTGGGTTCTGATGTCAAGTTACTAGACAAATTTGTATCAATATAGTACTTCTGGTTTTTTGTAGACAGACATTTTAAAGGTACAAAGAAAAGTTATTCCCTAAAGTCAATAGCCACCCATGTTAAAGGAAGACAGGTTGAACTATTTGTACATCCAGAGTTGTTTTATGAAAATGAAAGCTGATGTTTTAAGGACTAGAAGAAATCTTCAAACCTTGGAGGTCTGTGTTTTATGTGTGTAAAACCCCTTAAAAAGTGAAAGAGCATGATGGTGTAGGGCACTTAAGAGTGCTATAACTCAGCTCTTCTCAATGCTACCAGGAGGATAACACTGCTTCTCCAGGGTGAGGTGTCTGAACTATGTAGAATTTACTGCCTCTTGTTTCTGTGAGTTTGCTTCCTTTGGAGCTGGTGCAAGGTCCTGTCATTGGACCTTGATGACCCCTAAGGCCTGGGTAACTTGGACCCAATGGAGATCATCGTGAGGTTATGCAGGGAGAAAATTAGAAGGGCACTGGTGACGTCTCCTCAGGTGTCAAGACTGCGGAAAGCAATTCTAGCTGCCTGTAGTGGGGTGCACGTTGCTTCTCGTGTTTCTTCTGGCTACACAGGTACAATTCTCTAGTCTTTCCATCAGCCTGGTCATCTGTCGGGGTTATTCCTGTGATTCACCAAGCAACCAAGAACAATGAAATTCTCTTTACTTACTCCTCACTTGCTTTCCTCTGCTCCCTAAAACATACTGGGTTGCCAGTTCTTCTTCACATGCATAGGATTGGTCTTGGATGATGAACTTTCCACTGAGAATAGATATAAAAATTTACCATGATTTCCTGCAAGCAATAAGAAATGAGAGGGGGGGATAAAATCTTGAATCGATAGCAGATAGCCAGGACTATTTGCCTGTATGATTAAAATTTTGTGAAGAAGACAACTGAAAAAATGCATCTGGGTGATCAGATTTTCACAGTAGAGTCAAAAATCTACACTACAATACTCTACAAGTCACAGGCCTTGAAATATCTGTCCAAAATATTTTAAAAGCTTCTATTTGTTCTGCTGTCTTTCAAAGACTGATTTTTTTTTTTTTTTTTTTTGTGACAACAGAAAAGCAAACTAAATTTGTGATTAATTTACAATGTGCAGCATGATTCAAGAAGTTCGACTGGTTCTAAAACACAAGGTTCTTTCCTTCCTAAGAAGCTTGGAAGCACAGTGTCTGGAAAAAACCCCACAACTTGCCATCAAAATTCCATGTTTCTTGTTCAGTTTTAGATGAAGAGTGGGAGAGGCTTTTTGGGGATGGTGACCACCTGCAGATCTGTGAGGCTCTTGACTGCAGCTGAGTCTGCCCCCTCCTCTCAGAGGCACATGAATCACTGGGCAGCACCCTGTGCTTCAGTTGTTATGCTTAAATCATTAACCTACAAGGTGAACATTTCTGGGAATGGAATAGCATGACTTGTATCTTTTACATAACTATTTTGGTAGTACTTGAAGGAATAACTTTAAAGTGTCGTAATTTCTACAAATATATATGGTGAAATGTAATAAAGTTTCAGACCTAGCACAGAAAGCTAGTGTCTCATCAAGGTTACTCTTTAAGTTTACTATGTTCTCTCCAGCGTTGGAGTAACATGCAATAAAGCAATGCTGTTGTTTGGAAAATAATGTAAAACAATGAAATATGAGATTCATTCAGCAAATGGAGCTAAATGTATTGCAGAGAAGGTGATTGATTTTGGTTTGGATTGTTTTTTTTTTTACTGCTTCCAAGTTCTGTTTTCAAGGTGATTTTACATTATTGAAAGTTCTCTACCTATTTTTTCAAGGACTAAAATACTCAATATTGTTGTGCTATGGGTTTTTTGAGATATTTTTGTTGTTGTTTCATTTGTGTTTTAATCCACATTTTAAACATAAGGGACCAGCTTTTCCTCTGAGTTGTTTGGGTTTTGGTTTAGTTTGGTTTTTAAACCTTTTGTTGTCACCTGTGTGCTTTTAAAGTGGAAATAAAATGCTGTCAAAACAGAACGGCAGTGTTTTGCATCTGCTTTGCACCTGGTTCAGAAGGAATAAATTTTAACACACAGTACATATCATGCTCTTATTCTTCATTCTTGACCAGATTTTTTTTTTTTAAATGGAAAATAAAGCAACTTAAAATATTTCTGTTTGTTTATTGCTCTAGGGAGTTGCCAGATAAAGCTTTGTTTCTAGATATAGTGGCAGACTTTTTAAAGACAGGCCTTTGCTTTTGCTCACATGAAAGTTCATATACTTTTAAAATAAATAAAATCCAATCTGATCTAAGTAAAATTTCTCATGTTTGTTTTTGTAATTAAATAAATATGATATGGGAGTACACACAATCTTAACTGATGCTTCATTTTTATGCATGATGTGATATATGGACAGATTTCTGGTTGCTTTAGGTGCTAGCAAAACCAGAGCTATTGAAGGTTTGTTTCGTATAGATCATAATTAATGTATAGATTGAACATGCAGGGATTTTACCAAATTTGAGCAGTCTCCGAATTTATCAAATTCCTATCTGAACCCAAATAGTTTTAGATCTCAGTAGTGTAACTTTTGTTACTTTTTTTTTTTTTTTTTTTTAATTCTCATGTAAGGATAATAAGGGAAGATTTTAATCATGCTTTCTTCTTTTAGCATCTGACAATCTAGATACACCAACCCTGAAATGCTACTCACAGCGTTACCTTTTGGAAGACAGCAGCTGGTATTTTCTTCTCTCCTGCAGGTTATGACAGTCTCTTTGCCATATCGGGTTATTGTGCCTCTTGCTTTCAGACAGATTTGGCTAGTTCATGAGTTTTCAGCTCCGATGTCTGTCACTTTTTTATGGCAGTAATCCGTCTACACCCATCTGTGCAGCAGTAAGAGGTTATTCAGGTACTGAAGTGGAAAGGAAACAAACAGCAAGCTGAATTAAGTGGAATTCACAAATGAATGTTAAATCAAAAAAACCTACCTCATAGAGAAACTTCTCTGGTGGAGAAGAGCAGCAGAGAAATGAAGTTGTTGAAAGAGCAAATGAAGTTGTTGAAAGAGCGCAGAAAGGGAGGTTACTGCTAAGAGCAGACATAGGTAGATGAGCCTTTGATTAGATTTTAATTTTTTGTCTCTATTATGTTGATAGTTTGCAAAAAAAAAAAAGGAGGGGGGGAATTGGGGAGGAAGAATGTTATCTCTGTGTCTATGGCTAAATATACCCCTTGTTTTTTAAAAAAAAAAAAAAAAAGTATGATCACACAGTCGTCCTTCACACAGAGCTAGAACAAAATACAAATATCCATTTCTGCTTTGGAGGGCAGCTTCTGAGCAGTATGCAAGTCCAATTTTTGAACAAAACTCACATATCTCAGGAAACCTAAGTGAATTCATTCTGTTGCTGTTGCTGATTGACTAGAAATAGTGTGGATACAGAGACCTCATTATTTTAGGCTTTTTGTATCACCATGCAATGCAAGACAATTAATTAATCAAAATAATCCTGTGGAAAGTGCAAGACCTATATTTGATTTTTTTGAATGTATTTTCTCATATAATTCTGTATTTTCAAAGCAGTTTATTAATATTGTTATATTAATAAGTTGATGCTTATTGAGCTGGATATGGTATTAAATAAAACACCCCACGCATTAGTTTAACTTCTTTTTATAACTTCATGTTTGAATATAAAGTCAGAATTTATGCAACTGGAATCAGTAACTAAAGTTTTGCATTTCCTTGGTGGTCTTTCTGTACTTCTTAAAAAATTTGTCTTCTTATTTTGTAATGAGTTTGGCACCTTTAAAGAAAGGTACACCTTTATTTAGCACAAAAGATTCAAATGCTTTTTGTGTCTTTTAAATAAAGTTTCCTCTGAGTTCTGTTTTTATATTATTAGTGATATAATCCCTGTGTAGTACTTGAATAATTTAGTGTCCTTTATCTTGGTAACTCTAGATTAATTAAGATTAAGACAAAAAGTATTTTGTCTTGCAGATCTTCTGTTGATTTAAAACATTAACTTATTTGTGAGAGTATTTCAGTGTAGTCCATGTCCTTCTCTCATGGAATATTTAATTATAGTACTACTTAAAAAATAAATATTTGATTTTAACGCAGTGGTATACTACAGTGGGAGAAAGAGTGGTCAGCATCACACTACTAGTGTTCTACTCTTTTGACTTTGCTCTCCAAAATATGTGCATCAATTCCTATTGAAAATGGGAATTCAGTGGCTCTGTACAAACACTTTAACCATATGCATGAGCTTCCTTATGATGAGCGTAAAGGACTTATGCTGAATCTGTGACTTGAATGAAAGATTGGTCAAAAGGATTATAAAGACCCATAAACCTTCCTGAAATTCACTTCCAATGCAACTGTTCAGAGTCATTTTGTTTCACATTTCCTCAGAGTTTAAAATAATAACAATAAAAAACCAATTAAGAGGTCTGTCTCCCCTTCAGTCTAGCCCAGATTTCTGAACTCGTGGTCTGTTTGCTTAGTTTGGCTCACTGGTCATTAAAGCTCCATGAAACATGAAAAGCATTTGGGAAAGGTCTCAGTAGGGCAATTCAGAATTAACCCAGGCAAACTACAGTTTGTTTATCCTATATTACAGATTTTTGGATTACTGATTGTGAGGTTGCAGACTTGTTACATTTATAGTTCTGAGTTAACATATACTTTGGAAAATAACTGGAGTTAAAATAATGCTGATGTATAATGATTAACTGATTAAGATCAATTATCAATTTATATAAATTTTTCTTTGCTTTAGCATTGAATGTTTAATTTTGCCTCTCTTCCCTGTGTTTTAATATGCTCTGGCTGCCTTAAAACAAAGGGTTGTTTCCTGTTGCGTACATATTGGAAGAGGGTAAAAAAGGCATTTAAAAAAAATTGTTCGGAGTACTTCACAGTTGTCTCTAGAAGAAAATCTAAACCACTTTAGATTAATTTTCAGTGGTGATGTTCTGCTGAGTTTGTGAGAAAATAAATGGGTTTCACAGGATCTGCACAGATGGATCTCTGCACCATTTCAACAATCCCTCCTGTTCTTTATGTATCTATCAGTGTTTTAACAAAATGACTCAGCAGCGTTGAATCCTAGATTTAAAGTCTGGGCATCTAGTGTTTAGATGGGAATGAATTAATCTGGTCGGTGTCTGACAACTTGTATAATCACTGAGATTTTTTTAAGTATTAGTCTTTTTTTTCTTCTGTGTTTCAATTTTGTACACAGAAAAAGAAACAATTCAAGGCATTACATGGTTAACAGAACATTGACATAATTTTGGCTTGGTTTAGGAGTGAAAACAGTGATGTTTGCAAACTGTGGGAGAGAAAGAGTTGTGTGCAGGACAGAGCTGTTACTAAGGTAGCTGGCTGAGTGGTGTCTGGTGGCGTGCTGAGAGAAATTTTAGTTTGGCAGATTCAAGTTCGCCTTTTGAATAACAGGAGCCAAATCAACTGAAGCACTGTTTTGTCAGTCTACACCAAAGAGTTTGACAGCACTGTGATGAGAGTTTTGAGGCTGTGGGAAAGGAGGGAGGATGCTATATTTCTCTAGATAATTTTCTATACTGTCCTAGCAGAAATAGTTTTACTGACAGTGTTTCAGTGCAAGTCTAGGTCATTCCTATAGCTATGGGCTGTACTGAAGATAGAAAGTGTGTTTTACAAGCAGAAAGTTAGCTGTCAGGAAAATGACTTTGGTGAGAAAGTGCTGACTAAATAACTTAAGAATGGCCATTGGCCAGCTTCTGAGGAAACACAAGAGGGAGTGTGTGTCTTTGCCCTCCCCATCACACCATGCTGGCTGGTAGGGGTGACATGAAGGGGAGGTAGGTGTTAAGGGGTATTAATCTGCAGTGTGCCACCAACCATGCAAACTGGTAGAAAGCAGGATCTATGCCTGATGCTATCCATGGAGCTGTTGTTCCCTCACACACTCATGTGTGATCGTTTGCCGGGCAAGGAAAACATCTGAAGTTATGCTCACACAGACCACCTAAGGTCATTTAAAGCAGGTATGAAATACGAAAACCAACTTGAATAATCAGCAAGTTGTGGATTGCCTTTCTGCAGGCACTTGGCGGTACACTGAAATGGTGACCCATTTCAAATAAACTCTTTTTCTAAAATGCAGGAGCTTGAGGTAGTCCATAAGTGCACTTCTGTTGAAAAGCAGTAATTATTTGTATCGAACTATTTCATTAAATGAACAGTGTATTGGGTGGGTTAAATGTGCAGTGGTTCTTGACACTTTTTACAGGTTTCTCCTATTTTAAGTACGACATCAGCGCATTTTGCATAGCTATCAATGTGCTGTCACTGCATGTTTACTTTTTAAACAGAACCTTTTCCCCTGAAATTACTCAACATTGCAGACTAAGTCTTTAACTGAGCTCTACTGCTGGCTCTGCAAAGTAATTTTTAAATTGTCTTAACTGGACCATTGGGATTTTCTTTGCTGTGATTCTACATCACTGTTTAAGAGCTCATCGCTGATGTGGCCCTCACCTGCTGGAGAGTGGTAATTTGATCACTGACAATAGAATAACATGCTTTAATTTGAAGATGAAAATGCAGTTAGAGTAGAATAATGAGTCAGTTCCTCAGTCATGTAGATGGTAGCAACACCATTGACTTCAACAGACCTGTGCTGTTATACATCAAGTGAGAATTTGACTCAAAGCCTAATGAACTCATTTAACTCCTGTGACTCAGAAATATTACTTTTTTTTTTCCCTCACTGTAGTGTGAAGGGTGAGGTGTATTTAAAAAGATTTAATTAACCTGTCTAAATTTGATCATCTGACTAATAGATATTCCTGTTCATTTAGGGATGAGGCAGAATCACTGTGTTTTCTAATTAAGAACTAAACTTAAGGCGGTGTGCCCACTTGAAATATGTATTGTTTGAATTAGAAGAGGAGATTTGGAAAGAAAAAGAAAGCCATCTGAACACTTCATAGCAAGGACCTTGGCCAGGAAGGAAACATAAGCATTGCTGATCATTACTCCAGGATAACAAAAAATAGAGATTAGGCCTTTAGTTCACGTATTTTGCAGTGGTCCTTGTGTGAGGGTTTGCACACCTGGTGTTTTACTTCTCTTTCAGATTTACTTCTCATTCAGTTTCCTTCTTTCTCCTGGTTCTCCCTGTGAGAACTGTAGCTGTGGGAAGGCTGGGTTTAAGGTTATTTCTTTCAAGAGAGCTCTGACTCATTCCATCTCCAGCTTAAATAAAGTATTTACAATAAATTTGTGATTTTTTTCCCCCGCTTCCCCTCCACCCTTTGTTTTCCTCCCCTGTTCTCCCCCGTCCCTTGTGCCTCACAGCTCAGGGCCCCCTTTGTCTCCTTTACTGAGTATACCACTTGCTTCCATGTCCTTGTGAGGTATTTTACCAGTTTCAGTGCTTCCATGGCATTTCTCTGAATCATGAGGAAATTCTCTGTTGTTCCTCCCCTAGGGCAACTTTGTTTTCTGTTCAACTCAGTCTGAACTACTGCTGTCTCTCGTCTCCCCCTGCCCCCGAAACCATCATCATCATCTTCTCTGTGAGCTGAAGTGACATTGCAAATGCCATCTCTGTTTTACTCACGGTTGTTCTTGGGTCATTTCTTTGCTTCTGGTTCCCTTGTGCACTCTGACCTTGTTACAGCTACTTTTCTTCCTACTGTTCATCCTCTCTCTCCAGGATGCTCTGGAACTACCGGGAGGGATATTTAGGGCAACACAAATTAGGCACATGAGCAAATCTTGATGATACTGTTCCTTTATAAGCTGATCATTATGCTGTGTCTGGCCTCTACTGTCATTATTTCTTGTGCCTGCCTTTCTGTTATATAAAACTGAGATTAATTTCTGCTTTTTAGAGCCACTTTTGCTCAGGATCTTTGTTTGCCATGCAACAGTGGGATGACTTTTCTGTTCTCTTTATTTCTCTCAGTTGGTGAGATTGATCTTATTTTACTGAAATTGGCTGTATGGAGGGCTTTGTAGTGAATGGAGTTTTTTCAGTTTGCTACTAACTGAAAAAGTAGGAATTGAAATGAGTTTTAAAATATATAGCAAATACTGTTACCCTTCTTGTTCGCTGTATCTTTAATGATTTTTAGAGATTCTGAGACATCCATTCTGTTTTCTCCTCAGTCATCATATTCCCAACCTGGAGAATCCCAGTCTTTTTAATCTTTCCTTGTAAGAAGGCAGGTTGTGTGCTTGTGATCATCCATTCCTAGTGCTACTAAAGCTTATGAAATTAGGAAAGACCAAAATTTCATGCATCCTTCAAAAGGTAGATACACCTTGACTTACACAGCAGCACAGTAATGTTCTTTTATTACCTTTCTAATAATTCTTGACATTTTGACTATGTTCCTGTGTATCTGCTGGGTACTGTCTCTAGTATATACTTTACTTCTCCCTAGCACATGATATGTAATTCTGGCCAGTAACTGAAGAGAACGTGTCAGAGCACTGACAATTTCAGGTAGACAGAAATACAAATGATGGAATTTGAGTAAACTAGGGCAATTAATAGACTGGTGTACCTGAGTTGAAGTATATGTATCAGCTGAGGAATTGAGACTGCTGTAATGGGAGTGTTTAAAAGTCTGATGTATCAGGCCAGTTCTAAACTTTAAACCTTATTAAGCTAGGCTTTCACTAACAGCACACCTCCTCTTAATAGGGTTTTGTACATTATTAATCTTTGTCACTGTGTATTCAAAGCAGTTCGTCCATAAAACTTGTGTTCTGAGTTGTGAATACATAGTACCACAGAGCTGATGCAGGAGGAGATGGCTCATGCTGGTAACACAAACCGTTACCATAAGCCAAGACAACTTGAGGTTTTCCCACCTTCACATTCTACTCTTTGACTTTTAACAGCAGGTCTGGAGGAATTTTTCTTTTCTCACTCTGAATCATAGTGCTTGTCAGAGTAAAATTCTGGGAGAAGCTGGATGGCTCAAAAGAGTGTTCAGTTCATATATAGCTGATCTTGGGATCCTTGTGACCTGACCCCACTCTTGGCAGCATGGGTAGAAAGATTCCCCTTTGCTTCAGTTTCAGGTGGGTCCTTACAAAGCTCTGCTGTTTTAATGGTAGATCATATGAATCAGTGCACGCAAAAGCACAGAGAGACATTCTGTGTCGGGAACTGCAGATCTCAACTTGGATGGCACTCATTCAAGGCCAGCAGGCACTGGCTGTACAGTTCAAGGAGGCCAGTATTAACTTTCTTTGAGATAATAGCTGTCAACTCTGGAAAAAGCAATTTTTATAAAATTTCAATTTTCTGAGATTTAACAACATAAAAAAACCTACTGGTACATTGCTAATGTCAGAGGAATTTTGGTTGAGGTTAAGGACTAAAAGGCAAAGAACACGTGCTGTGACTGATCTTCGGATACTGTAACTTGCTGTAGTTTGTAATTTCAGGCTAATGGAGCTATAAAAGTTTACAATGGCAGAGAAACTCCTTAGTTTTTAAAAGTACACAATTAGGTCTGTAAATGTGACATTTCAGCAGCCAGAAATAAGAACACAGTGTAAGTTGATGCTCTATACTAAACAAGCAAAACATTCTTGGTAGGAATTCTGGATTTGATGAGCATTTTAGATTAAAAACTGTATTTAAGCGCTTTGGACATCAAATTCAAATACTTCAGCTGTGTTTCTTAACATAAACACACACACATATGTATATGCATGTTAAGGATATATATTTCTCTCTGTCTCTCATTAAATTCAGTTGCATCAGCCTAACTGCATGTTGTGGTTTAACACTGCAGTATTTTACCCAAACTACACGGTTTGCCTTTTTCAAACTTAAAACTGTCAGAATATATTTGTAAATAATATATCTAGATATGTGCAGAAATAGATGTTTTCAAGCAAAGATGGAAAGCTGTGTTATAAATTCTTACTAAATTCTTAACAGAACATCGAAATTACTCTGTACAAAATTTTACATATGCCCTTGAGAAATGAAGCTTTCAAAGTTAACAAAAAATAAATGAAGAAAGAGGAGAGCAAAAAGAAAGTGGCAGCAGCCTGTCAACAATACTTAACAAAGTACTTAACAAAATGTTCATGAATCTTGGGAAAAATGACACTTTTTTTGTACTCAAAATAAAGAAAATTCAAATAAGTGAGTTTAAAGCATCAGCTAATGGAATATGGCATCTGGCAATACTGCCAGACTCACAAGAAAGAGATTAAAGTTTATGTGACTTCCAACAAAATGTTTCAGGTCATTTGGTGATCTAAAATACTTGAGTTTAGTTCAAAACAACTCAAGAAAAAAATATTTTAAATTTTCTACTTTCTACAACATCAACCTGAAATTTTCCTGGGAGGGGGGATCAAATTCTTGGAAAACATTTTGAAAATTTCCAATGAGATTTAATTACTACACTTTTTAATTTGAATTTTTTCTATCTTGTGTCAATATAAAGGATTATGAAGCCGTTATCAATATGGATACACAGCCTTTTAGAAACTCCTTAAATACTGAGTATTGTGAGGTTTGACTTGTGTATAGAACTAATCTATAGCTTACTCTGATTATACTGTAAATTTGTTGGCCTCAGAATTGTTGTGAGGCAGGACAATTACCCGATTTCTACAAATACTTTTTTCTTTTAATCACACAACACAATCTCCATAGCATCTGTAGATTGCAATCACAAATGTTCGCAAAATCGATAATGTGGAGGTACATCTGAAAATTACATGCACAGATTTTGTACTCATGGTATTGATAAGCCGCTAGAACTATATCATACTAATAATTTCATTGCAAAGTTGGGATGGTTCATCACTACAAAGAGCTGAATTTTCTTGAGGTAAGGGGCTAGGAATTAAAATTCAATCATATTATACAAAAATACATAAGATGTTTTACCTAGAGCTTAAGAATCTGTTCTATAAAAAGGGAGCTCATCACCTGGAAGTGACAGCTGAGAAAAAATACCTAGTCTCATCAGATCATTAAATAATTGCAATCTAGTGATGTGATTCAGCAAGAAGGAGACGTGTGACTGTAATTTTATGAGGAAAGAGGAAGGGAAGTTATAGCACAACCCCATACATAGCTGACAGTACTGTGTCCTGTTCCCCCTCTTCCTGAATGATGAATGTTAACATGTGCAGACACCTCTTGGGTAACCAGAGGAGGGGAGATGGAGCACACAGGAGTAGATTAACAGATCCTCTTGTGTTTTGCCAGTTAGAGAAAACACCAAAACCAACCCACTTTCAAATATCCAGCAAAACTGCAGAAAAGAGCCAAAAAAATTACAAACTAGTCAGGAACACATCAAGTTGGAAATGTGGAGGAGGTCCTTAAATGTAAAAATGATGCAGAAGTAGCCTGTCAGAGCAGTAATAAAGGGGCAAAGAATCCTTGAAGACATGTTTGACTAGTTTATGAAGTAGATTAACCAGTTTTTGAGGTAGTAGGCAGCTGGAGTCAGCATCTTGGGGGTTTCCTTGCTGTTTCTATGCTACAAAATACTGAATTGTATTGAAGGAATACTTAAAATGTATTGCAAAAAGTAGAGATATTACAGAAATGCTCAAGGGCTAATCTGTTTAATATCAAAGATTTTAGCTGGATGACATAATTAAAAATGCAAACAAGAGTTGTGTTTTTAAATACTATGTAAATCAGTATTTTGCAGCTTGGTATTGTAATATGCTGGATGCTTCTAATGCCACAGTTTTGTGAAAGTTCATGGTGTCAGCCCCTCATGCAGTTGTACTTCCTTTCATCTCTGATTTGGTTTGATTTAATTATGTTAGGTTTCTTTGAAACTGCCAAGTTACTCTGTGTGATAATACAGGTCTTTTATGCATGGGGGGTAGCAGGCTTTGCATAAATATTCAGAAAGGGAATTTTAATAAGCAGATTTACTATGCATACCAGGAACAATAAATTACAACCTAATATCAACCAACTGTGTTTCAGGACACAATTAGTGAATTAGCTGTCAGCACTTACATATTTCAGTGATGGTTATGTGCTTTTTAAGAAGTCTTCTAAGCTCCTACATGCTATTTAGATACCTATTATTATAGGAAATCTGCCTCCTGATTTTTAAATCTATTCAGTATCATGAAAAGTTAGAAAAGAGGAGGGCAGCTTGCTAGCAGTACAAATCGGAGAAATTAATTTATAAGAAATAGTCTAAGTTGTTCATTGTTGTTTCGTTAAGGTGTGAAGGTGAGGCTTGAGCTCCTGAGGAGGTCTAAGGAACTGCCAGGGTGCTTCCTGCAATAACAGCAGGCACTGCTCCACCTCTGGTACTTCAGTGAGGGGCTGCCGGTCACCTTGCAACTCAAGCAGAGGCTCACTTGATTCTAAAAAAAACATATACTTAAATACTGTAACAGTTGAAGCATTTTTGTACCCAGTAAAAACAATACTGTCATTGCTAGTAACCTTAAACTCACTGTGCCTCATGAACAGGCATTGTGCTAACAGTGTGGGGCCTAGTCCTGGCCTTTTACTAGGCTCGTTATCAACTAATGATGAAGTCTTGCTTTCTTGGTACTGGGTGCTGTGATGAAGTTGTACAGCCTAAGGGTAACAGTAAAGACCTTGAAAGCATGGGCACAGGGTGCAAGTAGAGGCTCCACAGCCACCATGCCTCGCTGGTAGGCGGTGAAAAAGGCAGCTTGGAGATCTGGGTAAGACTGGTTTTGTTTTAAGAAAATTAGCCGAGCAATAGGGTTAGGCAGCTGCTGTGGCCTGGGGAAGAAACACCTGGCAAGCACCTTGCAGCAGGTGGTGCAGTCTAAGGGGTGACAGTTGTCTGCAAAATCAAAGGTCTGAGAACAGGACAAAATCCCAAATACAGGAGGGGGCAGATCCCCCTTTTAATTCTGGCTCCCTGCCTGGATGAGCTCTCTTGAGTCTGTTTGGTTTGCTCCTGAGGGTTGAGACCATCAGAGTTGAGGTGACCATCAGCTCAATGGGATTGGAAGATCTGAACAAAAAAAAAAAAAAAAACAAAACACCACCCCCCAACATTTCTTCTATGATGTTAAAATGAATGTGCAATTTCATATCTCACCATTGATTGTGTCATGTTTGCATAATCTCTGTAATACGTGTGTCTTGCACTTTCCTGACAGAGTATCCTTAGCTTTTATGTTGTGAGTTGCTGTTGGCAGATTTCTGTTTACATCAAGCCCTGGATTGCAGAGTAGCAGGTTGTGGGGGGCAGAGCTCCATCTATTAGAGCAACCTACACCGTAGTAGACTGTAGTAGGTATACTAGTATACTACACTAGTACGGTGAACTATGAGAAATGTGTAACTGAGGAATAGCATATACAAAATGCAATGTACAGATGAGACATAGGATTGACTTTTAAATTTGCAAAGTGCTTTGTTCTGGCCTAATACTAGTATTGCAATGTGGACACGCCTTCTACCTGTATGACTTAAGCTGAAATTGAATATTGCTTGTTGATTGCTGGCTACTAGCTGCAGGAGGTGCCAGAACCAGTCCAGCTTATAACAGACAAAACCTGGTTTGTGTAGAGAGAATTGCAGTCCTTGGGGTGGAGATGCTCAAAACCACTAAAAATTATTCAAAAACTTCCTTTTTTCTTTTCCTGGTTTTTTTTTTTTTAAAAAACAAAAACAAAAACAAAAAACAAACCACATAGTTTGTTCTATCTTCAATCATTTCCCTGTCCTAGATTGTAGAAGAGAGATAGGGCTATTTTTCAGCATGACTGAGAACCAGTTCATATTACTTTAGGGAGACTGACTAATAATTTGCAAGAGAGAAGCTGGAGTGATTTGAAAGGTTCAAGAAAAGAGAGTACTTTTTCTTTATGAGTTATTGAATATAAAAGACTGATTATGTCTTCTGTTTTTGTGGGGGACAGAACTCATCATTGCAACACTACCAACCCCATCAATCTGAAAAACCCAACAATTTAAAAATATTCTGTCATAGTTTGTGGTTGCATAGTTGTTCAGCTCCTTTCTCTGGAGTGAAATAATCTGATGTAGTATTGAAACTGCCACTAAGAATTGTTAATGTATAATTTATCCTTGCAATTAAAAAGCATTTTTAACCAAGTGTCACAACACAGTGACAAGTAAATTAGGCTGTGATTTACATTACAGTGCTTTGCAGCTTGATTTAGTGTCACTCTGGAGGAACTGACAAACAGCCCCAGTGGAGTAAGACAGCGCTTTCAGTAAAGAATGAATTCATTTCCCATGTGTTAGCAAGGATTGAAAGATAGTTGCTGCCTGGTACTGAAACAATGATTCATATTTTTTGTTTGTGTTCTAAAATGTTAAGCAATATGACAGCAAAACTTTCTAAACAGAATACTCAGGTCAGACACAGTGATTGATAACTTGGTGTTTTTATAAAATAAAACTTAGTTTAATACCTTAAGGCTTTTATTCCTTGTAGTAAGAAACTAAGATGAACCTGGTTATTTTATGTTTTCCTTAGTCGTTGTCTAAAATCGAGAGCTTTGGAATGCCAGAAAATTAAAACCATGAAAAAGTTAAATGCTGCTTAATGCTGTTGGTTAAATGCTACTAAATGAAACTCACCAAAGGTAACTTAGGTGAAACACTATTACCATTGGAGTTAGAAAAAATGCAGTTCCTTAAATATCATCAGTAATACCAAATATTCACTACATTAGTATTTCAGGATGTCATTCACTGTTGATTTTGGATGCTTTCATTTTTTTCTTATTTTCTTTCCAAGGAGTACTATAACATTGTAGAAAATAAGTATGGATATATAATGCTGATGAGATTTTTGTTGAGGGGAAAATGAGGAAAAAATTCTCATACAATGAGTGAAATGAGTCATTCATTCTCCTCATTAGCTATAGTTAGCTGTTTCTAGGGAAACTATACCAACAGCGATGGAGTGAGATTAACCGGATTGTTCCATCTGTACTTGTTCTGCTCTGGTAACTGGAAGTAGCTGAATGAACTTCTCAGTGTCCTGGCAGTGAGAAGTATTCTTTCAGTCTTTAAGATGACTTGGTAGTTGCAGTCACTAGAGTTGGTTAAAGACCAATTGTTGCAGTGGGAAGGAACTTCCCATTGTTGTGAGATACTTGTATGTTAAATCCTTTAAGTTCTTCCTCTCTTCACATTTAAATTCAATTGTTGATTAATTATGTGCATTTTATAGACATGTTGTTCATCAGTCAGTTGCTAGAGGTGCAAGATATTCAGGAAAGCATCTGTGCAAGTGGATGGCATTTGGTAGTTCACTGACTAATGTCTCAGTTCTTCATTGCTGTTTAGTTGCCTGTAGCTAAAGGACAAAGCAAGGAGGAAAAATACCATAAAAGGGTAAGAGTCCCGCCATGACTGTTTTGTTAAAACACAAGTTTTATCACACCCCTTAAAATGAGCAAAACATTTTGTTTTACAAATAACTCTTGTTGGAAAAGTAGAAGAAAAATACGATTTAACTGGGTCTTTTTAAATTTATTTTGCACTGCAAGAAAATTATTATATGGAAAGAGCTGATATTGTAGGGAGGAATAGGTGTGTGTCTGTTGGTAGCATGTTAAGCTTTTATGGGGGTCTTGGAGTGGATTTAGCGTAGTCTTTTATAAAAGGGAGTATTTCTTGCAGTAGAAAATACTAGCACTTATGATATACATAAATGGTTCTTAGGTAAGATGCTATGATTCTGGCATATTTTAATGGTTTGCCAGATAACAGAAAAAATACAGACCTTATGAAGTGTATATATTGTCAGTGAATTGGTGATGTACTTTTCTGTGTAATGAAAATGTTGCATAACGAAATTTGGAAGGCATGTCCAGGTTGGCATTACTGGAGGAGGCACTGAAAAGCCTGTTGGTAGAAAGTCTTTTAAGATGGGATAAATAAAATGAGGTTTGTGCCTTTGTATCATCTTGGCTTATGTCTGCCATGTGAATTAGATTCTACCGTATTCAGGTGAGCTTCCTGAAGACAAGACAGGTATGTATTATGGTTCCTTGGTTTTCTGCAGGTAATCATGATTTCGCTTCATGAAGGATGGGAAAATACCCTGGGGTACAGGGATTTTTCTCCCCAGCTCCCTTTAGATCCTCTTCAATAAAGATGATGAAAAACTGACAACAAATCAATCTCAGTCAAATGGTTGCAGACAAGTTAAAAAAGGTGACAGTAATTCCACATTCTAAGAACATTAACTGCCTTTCGCAGTAAATTATCACAGTGGATATTCATACAAAACATCAGCTGTAAATCAGTAAGTATGAGCTCTGCAGGGCATGTTGTGACCTGCTTACTCTAAGGTCACAAACTCTCAAGAGCCTGCAGGAAAGTAAGTGTTTTTCACAGTTTACAAAAGCTAGTTTCTCCACCATTTTTCAAATTGGAATCTGACAAATTTTGTCAGTTTTGGCAAAAAGTGTAATCCTTTATATCTCAAAGTGATTTGGCTTTGGCTATGACTTGGACTCAAGTGCCAGCTATTGTTATACAAAATATAGATAATAAGCAGACAGGTCTAGTGCCCAGTGGTATTTCCAAGAACTTTTTCTTCATGAGGGATTACCCATATTGTTATAATTAATCTGCTGTAGCCTTGGTACCTTAATAAAGTGTCCTCAAAAGATCCTGAAACAAACTGACTATATCTGGAACAAATTACGTGGCTTTTCTTCCACAGGGAATATTAATTCAGCCCTAGATATGAATTCTTAGCTGGGACTCCTTACACAAGATCCTGTTAGGCAACTGTTTTGCATGCCAGAAAAAGTATGGCAGCAAGAAAGCAAGATTATCTTTTGGTAAAGCTCAGGTGTAGCAGCTGGTTTCCTGGTTTCTCAGGCTGATGGTTTGAGTACTTCACATACATAAGGTGAGGAGTGCGTTGGTGTCATCTGCTCCAGAACACTGTAAGCCAGAAATGAAACCATCATAATGTGAACTTTCCTTCTTAAGGAAATTTCCTTCTGTTCCTGCTCCTGCTGTCAGTGAACTCAGTAACAACACCTCTGTGACCTGTCCAACAAGAACAACATTAATCTCTTGAAAGTTATTAATTTTCAAAAGGTTTTTGTGTTTGTTTGTTTTCCCCCCCTCGTAGGATTCTTGTAGGATACCTCTTTGTGTGTTGACTAACACATTGAAAAGATTCTTAACATAAATGAAACGGTGCCCCTTCGGTACCTTTTTTTCTGGATGATCCAATTAAAGTAATAGAGGTATAAATCTAGGCATGTGATGAGCTTTGTAAAGAGAGAGCTTCATGCTGAACATCTGGGTGAAGCAATGCCTGTTCATTCCCAGTTTTGGTATTAGAAAGATATATTTTGTATTAAGAAAAAAGTAGGTAAGTCCTCCTTTCAAAAGCTATGAAATACTGTTGAGAGCACAGGAGCCAAGTTTGATATTGCTGATTTTTATGAATGTGACTTCAAAGGTATCCAGACTTTTGGATTTTCTGGGCTTAAATTAATGAGACAGGGTTATTTGTACCGTGTTCTCCCTGGTAACTTGCACTCATCTTGACTTGTGCCCTCCTTTATTTCTCTCCATGGCACAGGTCAGCATTACAGAAAACCTCTCTTATGTCTGTCTAAAGTCATTGTATTGTGCTATTGATTTATGCATGAAATATGTCTGTGTTACTGTCCAATGTAAACTAGAGTATATAAGGGACATTACCTGAATGTATATTGTTTTCTTAAGGTACGTGATGATATCTCTACAGTGCTGATACCAGAATGTGTGAAAAAACAGAGTATGTGTAGCAATAAATAGAGAGAAAAGGGAACTCTTACAGTGTGTCCTAAGTATTGGAAGAAGAAAAACAAGCAGGTGGAAAAGGAGACCAGCCTGGATAAACAGGGACCTTTGGCTGGGTCTCAAGAACAAAAGGAGAATCTATTGCCTTTGGAAGAGGGGGCAGGTCTCTCATGAAGACTATAAGGGTGTAGTAAAGCTATGCAGGGAGAACATTAGGAGAGCCAAAGCACAGCTAGAGCTCAACTTGGCTACAGCTGTTAAAGATAACAAAAATGTTTCTATAAATTTATTAACAGCAAAAGGAGGATTAGGGAAGATCTCCCTCCTTTACTGGATAAAGAGGGAAGCATGGTAACTGAGGATGAGGAAAAGGCTGAGGTGCTCAACACCTACTTTCCCTCAGTCTTTAGCAGTGGAACTGGCTGTTCCCTGGACACCCAGCCTCAGGAGCTGGGAGATGGGGAGGGGAAGCAGATTGAGGTCAGCACAGTTGGAGAGGAGGTGGTCAGAGACCTGCTGCACCACTTGGATGCACACAAGTCTGTGGGACCGGATGGGTTACACCCAAGGGTGCTGAGGGAGTTGGCAGATGTGCTCGCCAAGCCACTGTCCATGATTTGCCTGAAGTCATGGCTAACTGGGGAGGGGCCATTGGGCTGGAGGGTGGAAAATGTGACACCCATCTACAAGAGAGGCAGAAAGGAGGATCCAGGAAACTATAGACCTGTCAGTCTGACCTCGGTGCCAGGGAAGGTCATGGAGCAGGTCATCTTGGGTGCCATTAAGAACCATATAATGGACAACCAGGGGATCAGGCCCAGTCAGCATGGGTTTATGAAAGGCAGGTCTTGCCTGACAAATCTGATCTCCTTCTATGACAAGATGACCTGACTGTTGGACGAGGGAAAAGCTGTGGGTGTTATACCCGGAATTTTGAAAAGCATTCGACACAGTTCCCCATAGGATTCTTATAGAAAAATTGGCTGCCCATGGCCTGGAAACAGTCTGCTGGGTCAAGCACTGGCTGGAAGGATGGTCCCAGAGAGTGGTGGTCAATGGAGTTAAATCCAGCTGGCAGCCAGTCACTAGTGGTGTTCCTCAGGGCTCGGTGTTGTGGCCATTTCTGTTCAACATCTTTATTGATGATCTTGATAAGGACATAGAGTGTATCATCAGTAAATTTGCTGATGACACCAAGTTAAGTGGGAGTGTCGATCTGCATGAGGATAGGGAGGCTCTACAGAGAGACTTGGAGAGATTGGATCGGTGGGCCAACGTTAACGGGATGAGTTTCAACAAGGGCAAGTGCCAGGTCCTGCACTTGGGCCACAACAACCCCATGCATCGCTGCAGGCTCGGGGAGGTGTGGCTGGAGCTGTCTGGAAGAGAAGGATCTGGGGGTTCTAATTGACAAGCAGCTGAACATGAGCCGGCAGTGTGCCCAGGTCGCCAAGAAAGCCAACGGCATCCTGGCTTGTATTAGAAATAGTGTGACCATCAGAAGTAGGGAGGTGATAGTCCCCCTGTATTCTGCATAGGTGAGGCCACACCTGGAGTATTGTGTCCAGTTTTGGGCACCTCCAATACGAGAGAGGTATCGAGGTGCTGGAGTGAGTGCAGAGGAGGGCAACGAAGCTGGTGAAGGGCCTGGAGAACAGATCCCATGAGGAGCGATTGAAGGAGCTGGGGCTGTTCAGTTTGAGGAGGAGAAGGCTGAGGGGAGACCTCATCACAACTACCTGAAAGGACATTGTAGAGAGGTTGGTGCTGGTCTCTTCTCACAGGTAATTTGAGATAGAAAAGAGGGAATGGCTTTAAACTGCAACAGGGGAGGTTCAGACTGAACGTTAGGAAATAACTTTTCACAGAAAGAGTGGTCAGACTGTGGAATATGCTGCCCAGGGAGGTGGTGGAGTCACCATCCCTGGATGTGTTTAAGGGTCGTTTGGATGAGATGTTGGGGGATATGGTGTAGGGGAGAAGTTTGTAGGGTAGGGCTGATGGTTGGACTCAATGATCCCAAGGCTCCTTTTCTGCGGGAGAGCTGAGCATGCACACGACCAATGTGATCAAGCAATGCCCGTTTATTACCACTAAGAAAGCCCTTTTATAATGTTCTCCCGCACACGTGAGTAACATGCAGTACAAGTCCTCAAGATTGGACAGTTGACTTAGCCCGCGCTTTAAACTTTCGTATGACTGGATAAAAAGTGCCACATCAGCCTTGCCAGGCTTCCTGCCTTGTGTAACTTCCTCTTCCGTCCCAACCCCTTCTGGGGGTTGTTTGTCTCCTCGAGTTTCTCCCCCCTCATTCAGGGTCACATCCTTATTGCATTCTTGCTCGGCTGAGGCTCTTACCAGTCTTGTTCTCACGCAGGATTGCTCACATGTCCATTCTCTCGCAGAAAGTCCTCTTGAATCCCAACACTTTTCAGCCTGAATGATTCTGTGAAGAGCTGCTGGCAAACCATACTGAGAGGAGGGACTAATTTATTATTTGTGTATGACAGAGATATTGGTGGACTTACATTTAATACTGTACTTACAAAGACAAAGTATATGAAATACTAAAGGAGAATCTAGTTTAACTAGCTGGGGGCAAAAACTATTGTCTCCATCCCTTTATTCCTGCATTTCTCCAAAGATCTGAGAGCTGTGTGGCATTTGGTAAGAATTAGCTGCTTGGAGCTGGGCTTCATACTTTCCATAAGACTCTGTGTGGTTTACATGTCTGTATACTAAATAACTTGGTTATCTACTGTGATTTATTTTGAGTTTAAGCTCATTTTATGGTGTAATTAGGGTGGATTAGGAACAGAAAAGAGGCAGTGCAAAGGGAAAAAAGAAAAAATGGTGAGGCAGGAAACTTCAGGAGAAAGGTGATGCGGCAATAGCAGGAAAGAATACTTCCTTAAAAAAGAAAACCTATTTATTACCAATGGAAAGTCAAAGGTGCCTGGTGCTGATAAAGAATGTAACAGAAAGAAAACCACAGTGCCTTTGAATTTTTTGCTACGAAGGAGGATACAGTACCTTCATCACAGGACATGGACAAAGAAGAAGGAAGCAAAAGGAAGGTGAAGCAATTTTCTGTCAGGATTCCTTGGCTTGGTTCTATTTAGTGTCTTAAAACACACAGTAAATACACTAATTGCACTGTTACAAGTTTTCTTATAAACAACAAAAAATCAAGAGGCAAGTTTCTGTGATACATTTCTTCCACACCAGCAATTTGAGAAGGTGATAGAGGAAACAGGCATTTAAGAGTTAATAAACAAAGTGTTTTATAAAATATATTAAAGCAGGTATAAGCTCCAAGCCAGTTTAACTTTATTTATAAATGTTAATTTTTTTTTTTTTTTACTCCTAAATTTGCCAGTTAGTTTCTAAATCCTGGTCTTTCAATCTTATCCAAGTAAGAATATTTTGTCCTAAAATTTCTCTGCGTACTCTTATGGCATGCAATAGAAGTCCTTAGCACTGTTTTATAAATGTACTGAAAAGTTGCACCACAGCCTTCACAGCGCTTCAAGTATACGGATTTGAAAAACACAAAATTATGGCTTGGGCCATAGAAGGCTCCCAGCTGGGGACAGATACCATGCTGGGAAGGTCCTTCTGTGAGCAGCATGTACGTGAGCCACTCTGGCCTTAGAAGCTGCTTAGTTCTAGCAACAGAGATCGTTACTGAGCGTGAAAGCATGCGACAAGGTAGATACATCTCAGAAAAATCTGTGGTGTAAGCTATTTGATTTTATACTGAAGCAGAGCAAAGAGTTGTTTTCAAAGCCAACAGCTGGTATTCAGCACACGGTTGGAAACTACCAACATAGCACAAGCAGAGCCTGAGTGAAATGTCTGCTGTCTCTCAGCTGATAGCAGTGCCTGTTTGCCTGAGCTTTTTTTCATCTGCTTCCATCCAGCTTGGTAAAGTGCTGCAGATAGCGTAAGTTAAAGCAATTTGATGTTTTGTAGAGCAGATGAGAACTGAGATGGACAGACTCTGCTAGGTAGTCTCTGCTAGGAGGCCACATGCTGGGGGTGCTGCTCACCTCAGCTGTTTGTCACCAGTGGTTCTCTGAGGCTCATGTCCCTGCTTCTTGCAGAATGTGACTAGCTCCATCTGAAGTGTCAGAGGAAGCTTGCCCACGAAGGGGAGATCAGGCTTTATATGACTGCGGGCCTAAATCACGATTGAATATGCAAATTCTGCCTTTGATATTTTACCACAAGGAGGTAACTCCCAGGCTGATGTATGGAAAAATAAGAGTCACTTTTTGTAGCAAAATACAAAAGTACACAAATGTGCATTCAGGGAGACGTCCTACTGAGAAACTAAGTGCAAGTAATAACATACAGGAAAATGTTTGTGTGTATGAAGAAGCAGAGTTGTGTGTTTTCAAGACTGAAGCTTACAGTTACATTTGTTATGCAATCAAAATCATGCTTTTTTACTGGCATTCTTTCTAATTGTAGAAAATTTACTGTTTTGTTAGATTCTAATAGTGTATGTGAAAGCTCAAAGTGGTACTTGGAGCATTTGCCAGTTTATATTAAGAGAAGTAACTGCAGTCTTTCATTCTGTTTTTCAGTCCCCTTTCTCAATTTCATTTTTCTCCATTTATCTTTCTGGGGAAAACCATGGTAGATTTTGTATTTATGTACTAAGTATTGTTCGGCATTGAGCATAACATCCCAGCCACAAGAGTTCATACTATTCAATGCCAGAGAAGAGGAATAAGTAAGGGATGGTTCTAGCTGTTGTGACACTGAAACCAAAATGATAGAAACATTTAATGTATAGGATGTTTGTAATAGGTACTAATATTCGGTATTTCTAAGTCTGGTAATTTCGTTTATAAATGTACTTTAAGTTAGTTGAGAGAGATAAGTGGTAATAGGAAGCTTGTCATAAAACTGTCTGTTCTTGTATTCTTAGTTTTTTTAATTTATTCCAATAGTCTGCTAGCTGTAGTTTGGTTGCAGAACTGCAAGTTTCAGCCATTTAAGAAATTATGACAGCCTTAACAATTTTACACTATTCACTTTCAATCTGAAAAAAAAAAATAATATTCCAAAGACATAGAAAATTGCAGGTAAACACTTAAAACACCTGTACCAGATTTTAAGTGGTATAAAGTGGTGTAATTTTACTAACTTCAGAATTAATTCTAATGCATCTCTTCACTTTGAATCTTCAATAATTTATCACAGATAGCAGGGGAAATTGCTGTTAGGTTCCACAAACCTGAAAGAAAATGCAAAAACTGTAGGGGGGTAGGGGGGGGGAAATTGAATGTTTAAAGTAATTGATGTTTGACATCCTGTTCATGAGTAAAAAATGCTTATTGGTGCAGTTTATATAATGGAAAAAACATTTTATTTTAAAACTCAGAAGGACTTCAGAAACTGCTTAAGGAGACACTGAACACTATGGTGAATCTTCTTGGGAGAAGAAATTTTGATGTTTGGTCTTTCAGTAGTGGTTTCTTTAGTGATTTATCTGCTGTTCCAATGTAATTTCTGATACACCTTATTGAAAAAGTTATGGTTCTAAATCCTATCGCTGAAGAAAATAATTGGCATGAACACCATTCTAAAACTTTGCTTTCTGTTCCCTCAGATTCAAATAAGTGACACATGTGATGCTGATTGCTATCTTCCAAAGACATAAATGCTGGAGAGTTATTGGACTTAGAGCACGTGTATTTGTAGCATTGAAATCTTTTGTGTGAATCCTTCTACACTGAAGGCAGGGTGGATAAGAAGGAATTTTCTCACATTAACCGGCAATGCTGTGTGGTAGAAGATGCTATGTGTACAAGACTCAGTAAACAAAGCAGGGACATAAAAAGTCAGTGAAATATGCAGAACTTTCACACTAGAAAGAGAACTACATCAATAAAAATAATGATTTTTGCTTTCATAGAAGAAAAAAATACAGGTGAAAACACTGAAATTAGGTCTGTCGTAAACACAAGATTTTGTATCTCCATATGAAGAGCTCTTCATGCAGTTTAGTCATTTTTATAGTCAGTGGCCAAACAATATAGTGCCTGGAGCCTCTAGAGCAATTTGATTTTTACTAGGAAGGATTAGGTCTCACAGTCAACATAGGAAAGAAAGAAGCAAGCAGATTAATGCATTTGTAAATTGTAATCTGGATTATGTAGAAACTCCAGTGAGGTAATAAGTATGTGCTTAAAGACACTTGGAAGTGAATCTATTGTACTCATGGTAAATTCTTGCAAACTGTAGAAATATAAAAAAAAAAAAAAGTCAGAAGAATAAAAAAAAAAAAAAAGGACTTTGCAGATAAGGCAGTTATTTTGGATGCTGTGATAATAAAAGATGATCTGCAGGAGATGAGTAATGGCAGTGCAGTAATGAGTTCTGAAAGGGAGAGAATGGCAAAAAGACGTGTTAACTTACAATTGCCACAGATGTAGGACTTTTAATTGGAACTGCATTCACTGCTCTTAAGGACAATGAGTAAAGGTTTAGTTCTGGGTTTTATGAAGACATCAGATGGGATGCCTCAACAGTTTTATTTTGAATATCATCCCTGCAGTTTTGTGCAATTCATAGCATTCTGTCTTTTCTCTCTTGATCTTTTCGAGTTCATGTCACTTCTTTCAGAGAATAGAACAACTGAAGGAGACAGGCACTTGGTGTAATGAAACTATCATTTACAAAGATATAAACACTGAAAGGATATAAGATAACACATAATATTTAGGTACTTTTGCCATGTGATTTCTTTCTCCTACCCACCACCACCCCACCCCCCCACCGCCCCCCCAGTGGAAATACATAACCGAAACCTATACAGTAAGGAAAGGTTACTTCATTTATTTATTTTTTTAAAGGGAAAATATATTTTTCATTTTGAAATGGGCTGTGCTTTCTGTACCTCTTTTAGAAGGCTCATTCATAGGCAAGGACACAAGCATGTGTTTTTTTCCGAATACAGATACTGTAGTAGTTCTGTGAGAATATGAACTCTGCATTGCTTCAATTAGCGATACTTGTAATGCTGCTTTTTTATTGCACAGATTTCAAAGCCAAACAAATAAAAAAAAAAACTAGCCTGACATTAGTCTACACGTTTATAGTAAAGGAATAGAGTTCTGAAACTGTAATCCATAAATTTGATCTGCTCATTGTCAAAAATGTCTTGAAACTTCTAATTTGACTTGAGGGTCATTGAGAGATCTGGATGGGAATCCCAGTAGGAATTGCTTTCCTTATTTCTAGTGTCTGACATTTTATAGATTTTTAGAGGAAACCAGCAGAGAGACAATTCCACAGTCCTTCCAATAAAAAAAATAAAGATACAACCTTCTTGTCTGGAGAGAGGGAGAAAAATAAAATTTCTGCAAACTGAAATCTGTATCCCAGAGGAGTGAAAGCATTATATTAACTGTGTATGCTAATGCAACACTATCAGTACAGTGATCTCTAGCATTATTGAAGTACATCCCACATTTTGGGCTTATCTAAACTTGTTAATTAAATACTGCATTTTATATTTGAAAAAGTATGTTTTCTGTGTGTTAAGGGCTAACAGGAGTGACACACTGCTTAATGTTCTATTCATCAACAATTTGTCTTCAACCAGATTGTAATGGAAGCCTCTGCTCTTTCCTTAATTCTTCGAAAGGGGGCTTTAAAAACAGAATCTGTAGCTAAAGCAATTGTTAAAAGTAGTGAGGAACACCTGAAGAAATTTTGGAAAATGTAGCATTTTAAAGTAGTTCATATTTGTCATCATAATTATGAATGCTAGATCTTTAACTTTTCTTAATAGCTGCAGAGACTTGGGCTAGTAACAGTACATTTTGCTTTCATAATTAGCTTCTGTAGATGGGCAGACTGTTTCCACTTGAACAGAATCCCAGTGACATCCAGTAGTACACAACTGGTCCCTGTGTGTGCCGTTTGGAAGCAGGAGCTCTCAGAGATTGGTATCTGGTGAAGCATGTTGAAACCTAGTTGCCTCTAAGCACAGGATTTTAACCAGATGATTTAAAAGTGAAACAATATATTAATATTGATAAAAATGAAGACGGAGAAATTGTAAGTTAAAAAAAAAAAATAAATTCTACTAGTAAGATTCTGAAAGCGGCTTCTTTCAGAGCATTGGTCCAGAGTTGAGCACTGCACTTTTGCTGCAGCTGAAGAGGATCCAAAATTGCATTTGCTCTGTATTACAATGAAAACAAAAACCTTTGCATGTTGTTTGTAAAATGCCACAACCCTTCTCCAACATTTTCATTTTAGTCTGATGATAAGGGCAAATCTGTAGCTCAGGAGTATTACAACTTGAGCAAGTTCGTGGCAATGTCCTACTTGATTAAGATAAGAATTATTTACTTCAGCAACCCACCTAAAATGTCAGAGGTACTTCAGTTGATACTGCCCAAGTAACTAAACATAACTGACATCGGTAATGATGATTAGAGATTAGTAATGATGTTTAACAGCAACTGCTTCCTGCTTCTGGGTTTGAAAATGCATCTACCCTGCTTCTTTATGGTGTCATTTGGAGTCATCAGGTTATTTAGCTCTAACTCTGATATTTCAGGACCCACTGTGTAAACCTCACCTGAGCGGGAAGAGTAAAGACCAAAGTCTTCTCCAGACACATGACTGTCATCATCTGACCTTAAGAAAAGAAAGGACTATGACCTGTCATTTTGTAGCAGGATGCGTATACTATGTATGTTTTCCAAACACCATTGCATGAAACCTGTGATAGTGGAAATGCTCACTGGGTACCGCTGAGGATATTTTCCATGAATGGAGTTCCTATCTTTGTATCTTAATGAAGTTACCCTGCCAACACTGAAATATGTTCCCAACTGCTCTTAAGTGACCATTAATATGCCTTGTTTATTGAAGTCAGTGGAGATACAGAAAAGAATGAAGTTACTCACGTATGGAAGGGTTTGCATATCAAAAGTTTAACAGAAGGGTTGTTTTTTTTCTGCAGAAATAGTTATCCAAGCTTGACACCTACTGAAGAAGGTTTCTGAAGTCTGACAAAGAATGAGCCACAAAGATAAGAAATTATCATTGACATGTTTTCAGGAGAGAGAGGAAAGCATAATGTAAACATATTTTTCATAAGTAAAGCACTGTCCACACTCAGATTCTAACTATATCAAAACATAGATGAATAGCAATATTTTCGCGGTATAGGTGTACTTTAAAAGAAAGGAAAAAGTGATTATGCGAAGTCTGGTGAAGCGTTTTTGGTACTAAGTACCAGAGTAAAAATCTGATCTAGTCACAGTAATTGGTGGCATATAAGCATTTTGTTTAGGCAAAAGCAAATTACTCCAGAGGTGTTACTAGCTTAAGTGTAATTTTAAAAGAAACCCCATACACACAACACTTGCCTAGTAAAAATTTTAGAACTGTAAAGCCAACTTCTCATAAAAGTTTAAGTATCAGTCCAGTTTCTCTGATGCTATAATGTGCCTTCATGCCAGACTGCCAGTGGCTACCCAGATGGATACGTGCAGCTGTTCTCTCTGTAGGTAGCAGCCTTCAGCAGAGACGTATTTCAGGTCCTCGAAGGTGCTTGTTTCATGACCACACTATGTAAATACAAAGTGTAGAAGGTACCATCACAACCTTACAGAGTTCAAGAGTAAACTTTGGAAGTCATTGCTCCACCATTTTAAACCATTGTTTAATTATTTCATTAACTCAGTTAATTGAAATGATATTGAATTAATTTCTTAATAAATTTTTAAATTCGCTTTAGTGGAAAAAATATGGTGTGGAAAAAGCATAACTAATTATTAGTGAATGCCTAGTACTGCAGTTAAAATTCTCTCTTTGAGTATGCTGTATGTCTTAAATTTTAATCTCAAGGAAATTACCACCCGTATTGACATAGGATAGAGTTGTTCTTGTTATTTCTTAGATCTGTCATTTTTATAACTGGGTAACTTTAATGGAATTCAACATACTTGTAAACTGATACATGTGTATGTCAGCCATCTTCCTAAAATGTTTGAAGCATCAAGAACATCAGTCTTGAAATACCAGGGACAGATTAATGTGTAAAGTATGAATCTTTGCAGTCCTTTCTAATGTAGGCTTTAATTTAATTTAATTCATAATTATTCTTTTATATTATAAATTACTGAGTGGAAAAGCAGAACTTGGGGAAAGTTTTAAGAAATTTTTTTATGAATCATGTATTCTGTGTACTCACATAATTCTGTATGTACCTTCAGCGGTAAAAATATTTGCTGTTTTCTAACCTCTTCTAGGTGTTGCACTAAGCCATTGCTTTTGTGCACAAGACAGTTACATTTCAAAAAGGCTACCTGTGCTTGAATGGAAGTAACGTATTTCCCTTATTCACAGTTTATTTAAACACTTAGGATCCACATCCTTAGAGAACTAAATCTTGATTTTTAAATTCAATTTGGGAGCCAAACCCCTATAAGGATCTGAACAATGGAAAACAATATCAGTAGGATTTAACCATTTTAAGTGCTTCTTTTTGTTTATCTATAAATAAATGTAAATTTTCTATATTTTATATAAATAATATAAATTTATGTTAAAATTTACTGGAAGATTGAGTTGGTTTGATAGCTTATAAATAATGAAAGCTTTGCAAATCTGAAATCATGTTAACTTAATAAATCTGAAGTCATTTTTTTTCAGATCTTGTTAATAAGTGGTTAATAAAGTATGTTAAAAGATCTCATCGTTCTTTACTACCTGTGTAAAACTGCCATGCAGTTTGATGCAGCAAAATTTATATTATGAATTCCATCAGTTAATTACCAATTACTGCAAAAATGATTATTTATATCCATTTATTTCTTACATTTTTAATTTTCTAAAATCTCTGGGTTCTTGCAATAAGTTTTATAGGAACCTTAAATGCCACTTGGAACAGCTGTTCTTCCAGACTACAAACACTCCTTGTAAGTTTAGTTTATTTTAGTCTCTGCTTAAATTTGTTGTGCGGTCCAGTCCCATTATTTTAAAGGAATATTGCAAACAGGACAGCTATAAAATTGGAGAGTTGCCAAATGTGCCTTTTTTTGAGAAAATAATGGAAAAATGAAATTATAATATCTCTAATTGTGTTTATATTGGATAAGTAGAAAAATAATTGTGATAAAGTTTTCATACTGCTGCCAAGTTTTTTCACTAGGACAAGTTTGGTGTGGTTGATATCTTCTGTGCAGGTGTACAAGATTCGGTATTTAGAAGCATCATTGCCAAATGAGGGCTAAGATACAATGAGAGCATTACCAATTTTGTTGTCCATTTTCAGTCATAGGATGTTGTGTTCAATCTTAACTGACTAAATTAAAACTGAGATTTACTTGCTTAAGTGGCAAAATCTTCACTAGACAGAGAAATCAAGTAGAGAAGGGTATTCTGTTTTGTGTTCGGATGCTTGTTTCTCATATGCAGTTCTCTTAATTTTCAGTGGTGAGAAAAAGGGACCATTTTAGTTATTTATATTGGGGACGTGTAAATAATTGTGTGTATGAGACATGTATGTATCACACTGTATAGTGTAGGTATAACGTATAATACTCACATACTTTCATATACATAGATGCAAATTCTTTCCTTATTGATCTTTCACATTTCTGTACTACCCACACACACAGAATATGGTTGATAGTATAACATTTTCATATAAAGGTAATCCACTATAACAAATACCCAGCATAAGAAGATACAGTAATCAAAGTTACAGAGTTTATGAATTACAGTAACTACACATTTTATTATGATACACTTGATATTTTACCTTTTATTCTAATATGAATTTTATGATTATTACAAAGATTGTAGCTCCTGAAGTAATTTAATGTTGTGTAAATTGTTGATTTGATACTGGTACTAAATTGTTCCTTACTTTTAGCAGATACAGCTGGAGTTGTTACCTGTTCTATTGCATGGTGGAAAAAGAATAAATAAAAATCAACGGGAAAAGATTCTCAGACTGAGTTTTGCATGTTGTGATTGCAGTTCTAGCGAAGTTAAAGAGAATAACATTGTTGTCTCGCTGCACAATAGCGACATGGATATAGTTTAGTGGAGACTCCTGAAACAAAGATCTGAAGTGCCAGATTATCTAGTATGTAGCATAGCAAATGGTCACAAACCTATTGCTTTAAAGCTGTCTGTGACTGATGAAGTTGAGCGTCAGTGTAGGAGTAAGTGTGGTTCATTATCTGGTGTGAGTACAACTATGTATGATGAGTGTTTTCTATTAACAGAAGGATGGGTTATTACATACTGTCAGTTTTTGAGCAAGGATGCTATTAGAGGCATTTGTAAGTGAGGGGATAAGCTCAGAATTTCTCGGTGAAGTATTAATGTTTTCTACTGTTCTGAAGTATGTTTGTATAGCTTTTTGTTTTCAGTGGAGTGTCTCTAGTCATACACTATCTGCTTAATAAAATGCCCTCTGATAACTTCTCTATTCTTTGAGGATGAGTTTATATTTTTAAGAATATATTTAAAATTGGAGAGTCCTGATAAACAGTCTTCACTTTATCTTACTGACTTTGATAGGAGTATTGCCAGTGGATCCAACAAGTACTTACTTGGTACTTGATGCAAGACTGTTCAAGAACCTTAAATTTAGATGAAATAATCTGAGATGAAAACTGAGGAGCAAGCTGGGATGGAGCTTTTACTTCTTGAACTGTGCAACTAACAGGGTGGAAACTTGCTCTGGTGAAGTGTGAGCCTTCTTTAATCCCAGCTGTGCCCATTGGCTTTCACGTCTTTATTAATATGGCATAAGATTCTCACATTTCTAATCAGTGCGTCATTTGTACAGTGAGCCTGATGCTTTTGGCTTACTGCGAGTGTGTTGGCGTATAGTTGCTAATTCAGTGTGGTCTGAATTTGCGGGTTGAGCCTGGCAAGTCTGACGAGTTATGATGGTGCTGGGATTCAATATTCAGGTCTCAATTTTGCTTCACAGTACAGTCATCGTGGATATGTTGGACTCACTATTAGCACACAGCTAGCCCTGTGCTTATACTTCTGTAAGTTGTGGGTTTAACTTCTTTGCTTTGAAAAAATTTCTGAGGGGAAAAATAGAGGACTGCATATGGTGGGTCTGACTTCAGACGCTTTGAGTAGTTGCGTATGTTGTATCGTGAGCAAAATGCTCCATTGTTGCAGAAATGAGCTGGTATTTGTAGAATATCAAAGGAAAGTTCAGGTGGCTTGTTGTGAACCCTTCCTTTCAAAACAAAATTCTGAAATTTTCAGCCTTCACTCATGTCAATATATGATTGAATGGGTCGCTTTATGACTCCAAGGATTAGTTGGCAATCTGGGACACTCAATACTTCTGATAAGTAAAGAATTTCCATAAGAGGAAAATGTTTCTCACGCTGTCTCTAAATTTATGCATAACTTTATTGCCAGGTAGATTGCATATAAAAATAAGCATAACAAAACAGTCTTTTGAGAGGTTTATGCACAAGGGGTTTTTTTAATGCATGCCAAGCATTGATACATGAAGAGTTAATGTGTACAGATATTTGAATTTTCTAGAACTGGGGATATATTTGGAAGGAAGTGATCATGAAAGTGATACAACTTAGTGTCATTGCCATAACAGCGAAAGAAGAGAATGTAACAAACCATAATATGCCTGTGGTGTGGTATGTGAAACAAGCTGGAGGGGAGACATACTCTTGTTCTTGGGGCCTATTGAGATGTCAGAGAAAAGGAAAAGAAACAGTTGGGCAATAGATTGATTTCCCCGCCCCCCCCCCCCCCCCCCCCCTTGCCCCATTAGTAAGTTCAGTGGGCACTGATTGTGGAACTTAGAAATCTGGATAGGAATTTCTGATATTTATTCATAAATAGTTAATATTTTTATAAAGTTAGATTCTTCAGTTAACTTTATTTGAATTGTGCATCTGACATGATTCTATTAGTCATCTGATAACTCTCATCAGCATCACTGCGCTACACAAAAAATGTGTATCCTTAAAAAAAAAAAAGAGTTTCTGGTCAGAGCTGAAAGTCACTGGAAGGTTTTTTGGATTATGCAGTCTTTTAAATTTACATGTAATCTCTGAGGGGTATTGAGCAGAGGAATAGCTTGTGCTTGACTTGGTATATCTGTGATTGTGCTGTGTGTCCTCAGATGGTACTCCCTAGAGTTGTACTATATCACTCTGTTTCTGAAAAGGGTAGAAATTGTGGCCATTTCTGACATCAGGATTAGTTCTTTCTCTTCATTTTAAAACATGACTTTAATTCACAAATGGAAAAGGTGAGGGAACATAAGATTAAAATGTCAGGATATCTTCCTGACTTGGATAATGACTTGCTGAACAGAACTTCTGAGCCTGATGAAGTTACGCTGTTATATCTCTAGAAGAATGTCACAAAACAATTAGAAAGTTAGATATTTCAGGATTACTTCAGGTGGTTTCCTTCATCTGGTTGGAAGGGGCTAAAGAGGAATTAAAGACCTTCTTTCTATCTTTCCGAGTGCTTGGGGGATTCAGAGGAACATCATGCTGACCCAGTTCTGTTAAGGTGGTTTGTAGCTTCAAAGGAGATGTCTGTCATTGCTTTACCTTTTGAAGCATAGCTGAGCTGAGGTCAACTCTCTTTTGAAGCCCCACAGTTACCAAGAAGAACCCAAGCTCCTGTCTGCCTGATCTAGACTTTTCTGACCACTACTGAGCACTCTTGCCCGTCTGTGTGAATAGACGTCTGTGAGTTGACTTTGTGTAGTGTCTGTGTGTGTTGATTAAATGTGTGTTAATATATTACACTGTCATGCAATACATTTAGTTGTTTTCCTTTGGTCTCCTTCTTGCCCCCGTATTCAGAGAATTGTTTCCATCCAGACCATGCTTGTGTCCTGTCCGATCAAGTCAATGCTGGACAGTAACCCTGTTTAACCATAAATGTCGAAATAAATCTATCAAGAGTGTTTCCTTTCTTAAATATGGAATTTATTTTCCTAAAATTAAAATTTTCTGTGGAGTTAGAAGTCTTTGTTCCTAGGTTAGTAATTGCTTTAGGCAGTAGACTGAAAGTGAGATCTCTGCCACTGATGTAAGAGGCATACCAAATTCAGTGGGGGAAAAGGAACTGGACATACTTCTACAGATTTGTGTTTTTTCATGAGTCATTTGAATGGAATGAGTTAGGTTCATATCATTTCCTAGCTATGAAACTTTCTGAGAATGAATCCTTTTGTTTTAAGTGTATTTTAGCATAGAAAAAAATACTATGGCATAAATCTTAGTTGTTTTAATCTATCATTTTTTAAAGTTTGAAATAACTGCAGTTGTACAAAAAAAAAAAAAAAATCTATAAAACATTGTGGTGTAATCCTTGACCTTAAAAACATAGTCTATAAATTATATTAAAATTTGAGACTTTAAAAAATTAATATGATTCCCTTCAAAACTTTATGCAAATTGTGTGGCAGACTGTTGGGCATTTTTTTTAGACATTGTATGGCTGTGTCATTGAGTAATCTTTAAGAGGTATTGGTGGTGAAGAGCTATTGATGGTAAAGTGTGTTGAAAGTAGCTTTACCACACAGTCAAGTGTTACTCTCCATAGATGAATGCAAAGTATTTGTTTAGGGAAAAATTATTTTCTATGCTGGATCACTTGTCTACACGTTGCTGAAACAGCCTTGTCCTTGGACTTGTTCCATTCAGTCATAGATCTCAAAGTCATGAAGGTGGCTCACAGCAGCTTGCAAAACTGTGATTTTAGGTGTAAACCCAGATGACCTAAATTCCACCCAGGTCCCCACTTCATCTTTGTTTCTGTATTGATTGCCTGTAAGCCTCCAGAACTGAAGGCCTCAGGAACATAAATAGAATTCAGACTATCTGGTCCTGAGCTTTTGTCCTCAAGATAAAATGAGATTCATGGCATGTACAAATTGGTGCTTGTGTCCTTTGACTGGTATTCCATATACAGGTTAATTTCATCTTTTAAAAATGTATTAGCGTGTGTAGTTCTTAAAAGAGAGGGTTTCATCCTGAAGTTCGGGGTTTTCTTCACATAGCTGAATGTTAAACTTTTAGTAAGCAGGGAAAATTCTGCTTTCATCTAGTCTCATGTGACACTTTTTTGGTAAATAAATAGACAACATTCAGCAAATACAGAAGCCATGCCCAAAACAGATGGAGCACATTTAATAGGGAAACTTGGGCTATCTAGTCTATCTACACATCACTTTCTTAATTCCTTTATTGTTTTTTATTTGTGGAGAAGTTTGTGATAACCTGCTTAAGAAGTGTATTAATTTTGAGTTGTCATGGCTGTGAATTCCCTTTTGAAAATAACAGAGGAGAGGAGTTATTCTGTTTATAGTTTAACTTGTCATGATCTTTTGAAAGGAGTTTACAGTCTCACTTTTGTGCCAACAGAAAACTATTCTGGGGAAAAAAACCCACACTTTCAAAGACATTTTGTTGAATAGAGTTCTGTCATCTCTCATTGGACCAATGAAAATAAGACTTTTCAGCCTTGATGGATAAAGTAATGTAGAATAAAGCAGTGTACAATAAAAGAACACCATACTAGTTGCAAAGTCTTTTAAAATTCAATGTTTTAATTGCAGTAGGATCCTTTATTATTTTACCTATGACATATTTTATGATAAAAAAAGCACAGAATAGACACTTTGTTGCATCTCTTTCACCTAATTGTAAATTAAAATTCAATTTAATTGAAATTGTAAAAGTTTTTGTGAACTTTTACTGTGTTACCATGAAAATGGTTTAGTATTTAACTTTGGTCTAGATGGCTCACATAACTACTTTTTTTATTTTCTGTCTCCCTTGAGATACTACACTAGATGCTGGTTTTGTTACCTTTCACAGGATGCTCTGGAAAAGCTAGAGAGGTTTTTTTCCTCTGCATACTCTTATAGAAAAAAGCTCCAAGCGGTAGCAGTTTTTTTCCCTTTAGAGTGTCTGTGTCTATCCTTTTTTTCCAGTAGTTTATGAGAGTCCTTTTCCACAGGCTCAATCAGTGGAAATGAGAATATTGAAAAACCTTTGAAAGAGAAATGGTGGTGATGTCTTTATATCACCTGACAGATGAAAAAGGAACAATGAAAAAATTGAGTAGTCCCCTGCTTCTCCTCTTGCGTCCTTACAGAAGAGTCAAACAGAAATCAGTCCTATGCTAGTATTTCATTTCTGTTTATGTTGTAGTGGATAGCAACAGATGTTTCTTGACTGAATATAGGTAGAATGAAAATATACTTTTATTTTAAATGCTTGCAGTAAATACTGCCTTAATCTGCATTCAGACCGCTTAAATTAATGTCTTTTGCTATCATGTACCAACTGTGACAAAATATGCCAGACTCTGTCCCGGAGTCAATGGGGGCCTATGAACAAAAGGCTCTCATACCCAGTTATTTTTATGAATATAGAGCTCTAAAAAGAGTGGTAATAAAATTAGAAAACCATTTTATTTCCCACTACATCTTACAAAATGTTTCTCTGGTAAAGTAAGAAAATAAAGTGCTTATAAAAATGAGTTACTGTATTTTGTACAAGCAATAATGTGTAATTCTAGGTATTATGTGTAGTGGATCCTACAAGGAGATTACCTGTAGGTTCATAGAGGACTAGCAGGGAAACATTCCTTACCTTCCAAAGGTGCATGGGGGGCTTTTTCTTGTAAATCCACAGTAAAGATCTTTCTTCCTCAAATAGAAATAAAGGGGACTTTTATGCCCAGTATCTGGGCTATAAGATAAGAGAATGATCAGAGTACAGATAGAATAGCATGATTATTAACCAAAGAGAAACCTAATGACTTTGAGGAAGCAAAGACAGATAATATTAATACACTTGAATTGTTTTAAAACATAGGCCTAAAATGCTGTATTATTTAGAAGTTGCTTAATCTCTCTTTGGACTGAAATTTTTCCAACGTATATCTTGTTTGTCTTATATTTCAATACTAATGATACAACAAGGTGTAAAATTTAAGCTTTGTTAATACAGTTGGATGATTAATTATAAATAGAAAGTGAATTATGATAAGTGTACTTTATTAATCTTCAGTTATCTGTTCTACTATTACAGTGCATTGTCTTTGCCTCATAGTGTGCCTAGGAGTAAAGTAGTATTAATACATCCTCACTGAATAGAGCTGAAAAATCAGTCATATGCTTTTATTTCACTATTGAATACTTGTTTCCAAACCAATCTGCTGCAGAAAGACAATTACTGTGAATCAGTAGCTGCTATTATCACTAAATAAAGACTGCTGGTTACTCTGAAGATGGAGTTTTTCTAGTCTTTGTAAGATTTACATAAGTGTTTTTCTGAACAGAATGAGCAGTTATAATCTAGACATTTGGTGTTTTCATTTGGATCTTCCAGTCACTTTCTCTCCTACTAGAACTATCATAATGCAGATTAAATCCATACAAGTAATCAAATTAGAACAAGTCTTTTTCTTCAGCAGTTTGAGTGTGAGATCTGATCTCTCTCATTAAAGTCACTGGCTAAGCTTAGAGTTAAAAAAACCAGAAACAAATAAGGAATTTGAAATTCATGTCTTTCGTTGTTGTTATTTTAGTGAGTGTGTTTCGCAAAAAGATGCATGCTCTGTGCTCACAGCTGGTGACAGCATTCATAAAGAAGCTCCAGCTAAGACTCTCATAATTGGAGCTTTTACAAGAGGATTTGCATTTCTCTCGGTGTGGCAACCCCACAATAACTAGTAGCAGGTAGAAAGAACCCTGGGAAGGTTCATGATCAATGGAGAGCAGCTGAACAAGGCAGCCCAAAGCCAGTGGGCTGCTAAAACCTTTCAAAGCATGAAAGATGAAAACCAGCTGGTAGATGGGATGTCTTGTTTGTGTGAAGGTCTCCTGTTGTACAGCTCTTCAGAGAAATAAAAATGCTTTGGAGGCAGCATGATCGTGGAGAATATTTTGGCACTATTTATGAATTAATACTAATGAAAGGCTGGGGAAAATGACATTGCTATTAAAAAGAAATAGGATTTAAGGAATATTTTCATAATATGACATAGATAAAGGCAGTATGTGAAATATGGTTTAATGTGTCTTGTCTAATGTGTAATAAAGCATAGGTATTTCAAAATAATTCATGTTTATTACAGTAATACTCAAGTATCAGTGAGGCATGGTTCCATAGCTCTATAGTCCCCATCCCACCATAACTGTAAACACAAAAGTATGTACAAAGACAAGGGGTATAAGCTATATAATGTGCAATAGTGTGATTATTGCACATTTGAGGACTGTTGGCTCCCCAAGGAGAGCAGAAAAGCTCATTATAAAATGTCACACAGAGATTTTTAAGATAAGAGGCTATGATCCATAACTGGTGATAAGGGAGCAAAATATTTCTCCGTTTATCTTCAAAGTACTTCCATGACAGATGTCAACAATATGGGTGATTACTGTGTCATTTCAAAGGGAAAATAGAACACAAAATAAACATATGCCACAACTGAATATATTCAGTGATTGTATTTTGAATAAAATTATTTGATATTTTCAATATTAGCCTCAATTTTAGCTTGTCCCTTGTTGGTTGGATAAGTCATGGTATTATTTCTGCTCCTTGAAAGAACTGCTGCATTCACAAACAGTTCAGGAAGGAATCATGAGACTTTTCTGTAATTTGCTTTCTGCAGAATTTTAACTGCTACATTTTCATAGCTTGTTCACTGAGAACGTAAGTTATCTCACAGAACATATGCACATTATATATTTTGTGTGTACATGTACACATTAATTCTCCCGTAGTTCTTGCTTCTAACTTCAGTGCTTTGTCTGTTCATTTCACTGATATTTTTGCAGAGCCAAGCCTGTAATTCTGGTAAATGCTAATGTTATAAGGTAAGGTATAATATTTTGTTGTTGGTTGTTTTTGTTACTGTCATTCCCACCCTCCCAAATTTAGAAGCACTTCAAAAAAACAAAACAAAAAAAAAGAGCTCTAGATTTATTGTCTTTCTTGCTTGCTGTTTTCCTTCTTTTCCCTTTTCCATTTCCTTACCACTTCAGTATATATTACTTGTAGAATCAAAGCTTAATAGTTGCTTGAAATTAGTTTAACTTTCCTAAGAAAATAAGAATTAACTTTATTTTTTAATTTTTTTTTTTTTATCTGATCCAACTTTCGGGTAGGTCAACATTTCAATGTCCTGTTGTTCCCGAGCTCAAATAAGAAGTTTTCTTTGCAATTTTTTTTTTTTTTTTCACAAAAGGAGTAAAGTAAAAGAAAAAAACAAAACCCTACAATATACAGTAGATGGTTTATACCCTGCAGCTTGTATCTTCTTTTGAATATGATTCTTTGTATGGTTTTGTCTGTATATAATTGCAAATGTGATACAAATAAATGCAATGAATATAAAGTAAAAATTAAAATAATATTGGTATAGTGATTGCAAACGTTATTCTGAAAAGAGCAGAGAAGAATTAAGTATCTCCTTTTACCTTGATACTCCCAGACTTTTTTTTTATTACTTTGAATAACCAAAAATTTAATGAAAACATTTTGACAAGCTGAAATAAATTATGCTGTCTTCCTCTCTCTGTTCTTTTGGCATATCTCAAAACTTGTACTAACTAGTCAGAAATTTTCATATTTTTCACTGTGATTTCTCCATGCAGTAAACTTTCTTTGTGGTTGTTGAAAATTTCGACAAAGAACAGCAGTAAGATCAGCTTCTCTCTGTAGAAAGGTTTTTGCATCATGGAAGCAAAATAGCTGAGTATGTGGCTCACAGTGATTTAAAGGTTTTGTTGGGTTTTTTTTGGTCTGAGGCAGCTCTACCAGTCTGTTTAATATAAATGAACGTGCCATGTTTAGTAGTAATAAAACAGATGGATGTAGAACTGTTATCAAAATGGACGGTATTGGAGTAGAATTTGTGTTCAGAACACCTTAGGCTTAAGTACCTTTTTGTTCTTTTGTAACTGCATATGCAAATAGTTATCCTTTCAATATGTTTCTCTTCCTGCAGCTGGCTTTTTTTCCTTTATCTACAAATCATTAACCAAGCAAATGTCAAAATCCTAAGAAGAAGGTCTTGTGTGGGAAAAATACTATATTATAAACATGTATACTGACATGATTTATATATATTCACTGCAGGAAATTTTCTTTGTATTTTTGAAGGAATGGCTTTTAAGCAATTTATTTACCTACAGTAATAAATCAATAAATGTGTTACATCTAGGAATAGATGTAAAAGTTTCTGCCTGAACATAAAAAAACCTCGTAGGTATTAAAAGCTTCTTTGATTATAACAAGATATTTTTGTCTGAGATGTTCACAATAGTTACTGAGGTGGAATTTAATAATGTAATCATTTTAATTTTTAAATGTATTAATTTTCCCATGGAATGACTGTAAATGATTAAGATTTCATTTATAATTATTTAAATTTTTTGGAAGCAGGTTTGTTTTTTATAACTTTGACTATGGGTTTTTTCATGTATAAGTTGTACTTTGTGTTTTATGAATGGTTAGTGCTCACTCTTCCTCCCACTCCCATGTGTCTCTATGCTGTTAATCTGTGATTTCAAATCAAATATAAAGCATAGTGAACTTTAATCAGTTTAAAGAAGGAAACCAATATCAAGAGCTGTTGTAATTCAGAACCATGCCCCACACATGAAGAATTTCTAAGAATGCAAAATTAAATGTTTACGTGTATCAGAATGAAAACAGCTCTCTCTTAATGTTCTATGAATTAAGAAGCACCCTGTTACTGATTAGTTGTGATTGATCCATTTGACTTCCCAGTAGTCACAAATGGCAGAAGCAGCTCCTGTCCTGGGCAGGTTTTGTGCATACACGCACCAGTGCAGGAGTGCACCTGATTCTCTGGATGGCTTCAACTTTTTCTCTGGTGAAAAAAGTTGTCTAGATTGCTCTCCTAAATGTATTGCTTGACTATTGTACTTTATACCTTCCCAGATTTCTTCCAAGAATGCTACAGAAGTGCTTATGGGATTACTTACCAGCCAGCTATGTGACACTGGATTGTGGTTCTTTTAGCACTAGTCTGACTTTAAGCTCAGGTTTGCATATTAAGTTGGTTTAGTTTTGTTGATTGTCTGTGACTGTCAGTATTTTAATGTGGGATGCTGGAATATTTTAATGTACAGTTCATTAATTGAAAGTGGTTATAAGAGAAGTAGTATCTGATGTGGAAATATGTAAAAATTACTTAATTTTCTCCAATTTTTTTTAATCCTTATATGTAAAAGCTATGTTGTTCCACACATATACATCCTAGGCTATAACATGCTTTTCTACTCAGGAGATTCCTTGAATTGTTATTGTGGAACTAGTTTATTGGAAAAAGAAAATCAAGCCTCAGTTTATTGTTATTCCTGGTGAAATGCTGTGCATTTGACAAAGACCATAATCTTCGAAGATCCAAATTATTATTCTTTTTTCTTTTCCCTAAGACCTTGTAGTGTTCTGGTTTCCAAATCAGAGATGACAGTGTCTTTTTATCACCAGCATTAGTTCTTTATTGCAAAACAGGTTGCACAAGGTGAAGCAGTGTCATTATAACAACTGTAAGTCCCCACATAGTAACAAAATCTACTTTCACCTTGGGTATGATCTCATCTGGCAGACGAGATAGAGAAAGGAACAAGACTCCTATGCGATGCTGAGCTGTGTTAACAAATCCCATCTTGGAGTTAAAAAAAAGCGTGCGTGTGTTCATGAATGTCTAATGTATACTTTAGAAAGTGATTTAGGAACAAGTAACCTCCAAAATACAGTGCCATCTGCACACTCTACAAACATTAAGGTGAAGAATCTTATAAACATTGTATAAAGCACAATACGTGCAGATTTCAACCTATATTTAAGCTATGCCATTTTTGGCATAAATTTCCCAAATTCAAGGAAAAACCTTGTGCAACTTTTGAAAGACTAGTGAGTTGGTCGCTAATCCCTCTGTTCCCGATTGTGAACACTAAACATGCAATATTTTGTTTTAAATGTTTTTCTGCTGTGCAGTCTGGCAATTCTCGACAAGAACAATTTTCCAGAGTTGCATAAATATGAGCAGGTAGGTGTATTTTCCTTTAATCACTCTGTAAAGAGTCTTTCTGCTAATGCATTGTGCAGAGCACTGGGTAGAATGCCAGGGAACTGATTGCAAAGGTATCCATAAAAGAGAAATACCAGTCTCATAATTCTGTATTGATTACCTAAGCATTAGTGACTGCTGCACACCATGTCTCATGAAATCACTGAATATGAAGTGTGAATACTCTTTAAAAATTTTATTGACTTCAATCTGACAGTTTTATTCTCACGTTAGTAAATTGTCTCAAGAGTGCTGCCTTTTTCATGTGACGTGTCTAGAAATTCAGTTATTATTAACAGAACAAAGGCTACATTGCAGTCATATTCTTTCCCATTACTGAGAAAAATAGTCTCTCCAAGTGCCTAAAACTGCAGAGGAGCTTGTGTACCTAGCTACCGAATAACTGAAAATGATTTCTTTAAATATTTCAGTATTGTTTATGAGAGCAAATGAAATCAGTTTCCCTTACCCTGCATATCCACCCCCCAGGATCCTGTGGTATGTGGTTTCCAAATGACAAATAAGGCCGTTTTTCATTGTTAGCATCAATTTATGGCTGCAAACTGGGTTTCCTCATCTGATTCCTGTTGATTTTCATTCCTGACCTTTGTTTGCTTCTGTGGCTGCCGGTTGGGTATCTAAGCTCTGGTTCTTTCTGATGAACCAAATGCCATAAGGTACATCCCTCTTTTTATGATGAAGGCTTATCTCTTTTAAAAAAAAGTAGAGTTATTTGTAGCAGCTTTCTTACCACTTATGCCACGGAAAGGTCTGCAGATATGACAAAAATACTGTTCCTGTTTTCTCCCCTCTTTTTGTGGGTACCAGTTTCTCCCGATTGATAGCGGAGTAGCACCCACACTGTTGCTACTGGAGGAGATAAAGCTTTCACCACCCAGCTTCCTGCTGTTTGCCAGAAGGTTTTGTATTTCAGTGTCAGAACAAAACTCAGTTCTTTTGTACGCCAGAGAAAGGTCCAGATGAAACTTACGATTTTTTTATTGGTTATGGCAGTTCCTACAACACAGCTCAACAGGATTATGGTACAGTTCCTTTTACACTAAATCAAAACCAGTGCTCCAACCATTCTTGTGTTTGCACAGGTTTTGATCTAGACATGGCCAGTAAAAATGTAGAAACCTAGTGAACAATTAAAAATGAGCATCTCTGAAATCTCTGTGAAACTGTGTAGCCACACGTGAGCCTTGTCATTTGTATCCATTTTTAAGTGCCACTGTTTTATCTTTCTGTGTGTGTGTGTGTCTTGGGGGGGGCGGGCATTTGTTGGGTTTTCTTTGTTTAGTTTTGTGTTTATTTGGTGGGTTTTTTGTGAAGCTAGGGAGAGAAGTTCCTCCATGGGGAAGAAGTAATAAAAGATTATTTCTTTTTTCTCTTCTTGTTTGTGAAAACATTACAAGGAAAGTAGGGTTAAAAATAAAATATAATTTCCTGTGAAAGTGACAGTGAATGTGAAAGATCTTTTGTTTATTTATTTTGAACCGGTAGGAGACGTAAACAAGAAAGTAAATGTTGCTTTGAGTCACCCTATGGTACTTGTCTTATGAAATAAAAATTTTACATAAAGTCTTTTTATTTTTTATGACATTACAGAATTCTTCAATTTGAAATAAGTAGCATATATAGTAATTTGTATATGCCAGTGGCTTCATTATTAAAGCATTAAAAAATTACAACTGAGATCAGAAAATATATGGTATATTTAGCAATGGTTAGACTCTTTAATAAGTTCAGAAACATACATAGGCTTTTTTCTTTGAAGAAAATAGTTTTGAAATATTCTCAATCATTTAAATTTGCTGAGAATATTAATTCAGAATGCATGAGTTCTTAATTTGCATGAAAGAATGCATGAGAACTTTCATTTCAGAATGCACATTTTCTGAAACATGCTTGATTTCTGAATGTGTACTTACCTCGATGTAGTAATGACAATAATCTGAAGCATGCATGTGTGTGTGCACATTTCTTTGCATCTAGGGAGCAGTCATCCGGTTTGTCAGCATAACTAATTTCAAAGTGTGTCTCTGGAGCAGCAGCGTTCTTCTGTTCCACACTTACAGAAGAAACAGGTTTGAGTTCTCTGTAAAATGCTTTTCACTTTGAAGGCTTTGCTTGGTTTTTTTGTGAGTTGCTGCTAGTCTCAGAACTGCTGTGCAAAGAGATGAACTTTCCCCAGGTGCCTGAGTCGGTGTGAACACTTGCTTTTCAGGTGACGTCTGCCACTTTGATGGCACTTGATACTATCCCAGGTTCAGTGGGCTATCCAAGTATATCCTTATTTTCAAATGCAGTTTCAGTAATAATTTTTTGCTTAAATAAAATTGGGGGTTTGTTTACACCCTTTGCTAAATTTCTCTCTGTACCAGGTGATATAAAAGGAGGTAGGAACCCAGGCCTGTAAAGTAAGGTTAGTCCTTAAATCTTAGGAGTTGGGGGTGCTCAGAGCCCCTGCAAGTCTTTGAGTTATAGGCATGATGGATCCTTGGAGTTCTCTGTTCACTCTGGCTGTGAGAGGGCAGAGAGTTCCGTGAAGGTAAGATTTGCTCAGAAGATCTATTTCTTAAATAATTTTTTACATCTGTGGACTTAGGTATTTGAAAGTTGTATCTGTTTCTTACAGAAATGTGTTTTCTTCAAAGAAAAGCATGCTCTGTTTTTGTATCATTCGCATGTCATAGACAGAAATAATATATATGTTTTATATTACCGTTCATATTATAAGGATTTTTGAGATCTGAAGTGTCATAATGTCTTAAAAAATATATAATGAAGAGAATACAGATAAAGGAAATGGTTATCACTGTCCTTTCAAAAATAAATTAGATTGTGATCTCTGAATCAAGATTTCAAGGTTTGTTCATGCTATCTTGTAGTATGTTCTTTGTTACAGACTTTTATAAATCCTATAACTGTATGTCATAGATCCTAAATTGTTTAGCTACTATATACTTGTATTCTAGTATTGCGAAATGAGGAATACTCTGCCAATTCTAAGGATATTTTTACTCTGTTTTTTAACTGTCAGAATATATATAATTAAGAATACACGGTTTTACTGGACATATTTGAAAGCCTTTGCAGCAAGCTAATAATTTGCCTTTTTCTTTTGCAAATAACAAAACTCTAAATGCTTTGTTGCTATTGTGGTTTGTTGGCAGAGGTGGAGTGGAGCAGATGTCTCCACATCAGTGTGAAGTCCTGCTGTAGAATCTGCAGTTTGCAGATTTCTTTACTAAAGGAAGCATGCAAGGCTCTAGGTCAAAATTTTCTTCTTCAGAGTCAGCTTATTTAATGCCATCATTCTTATGGATAAAATCCACCACTATTTCAAATATTGCCAAACAGTACTGGTTACTTGGTAGCTTGAAGTAATCCCTTGTCTAAACAATGTTCTGGGGTTTCATAATTTCTTTATCATAGCCCAAGTTGTTTTGTTTTGTTTTTCCAGTTTTAGCAAACTTTGAATGGCAGCAAAGCAGCAGTTACTCAGTTATGAAGCTAACTAAAATGTGCTATACAAGATGACATTGATGATTTGCAGTTGACTTATTTACAAAATTTAATGATAAAGGTGGAGGGTTTTTTTCCCCCTAAAAGTGAAGAATTGCTAAGATGAAGGGATAAATTCACTTAATTTATGGGATTTTTAAATATTTGAGGGGGGGGTAAAGAATTAACTTTTTCCAATTTAATGTTGAGGTTTATCTGCATTCACTTCACTGCTTTATGTTGATCATCTTTTTTCCTCTAAACATTAAGATGACTATATTCAAACCAGGAGAAATCTTTATGATAAATTGTTCATTTTTCATTAATAAACCCCAAAACTGGTAAAAATACTTGAAAGTAAAATGTATAGTCAGATTTCTTGTGTGGGAACTTTGCATCTGGAGGGAATTTTTATCCCTAGAATTACCTTCTGTAACCTGAAAGGTTTTTTGTTTTTTTTTCTCTTTGGAATATCTGGGAAAATAGAAGTTTCTACAAAACATAAGATTTCTGCCTTCTAATGAATTTTTACCACTATCCAGTCTTTAATAACTCTTCAATATATGTGGCTTCCACAGCTTCTAACATTGGCTGGTTGGAATATAAATTGCCTTTGATGTATGGCACCTCTTGGAAGAGGGCCTTCTTAAGAATTATTTTTCCAAAATAAACTCTTTAAGAACAAGCATCACCCTTGTCTTTAGCTCAGGGGCAAGAAGGAAATAATATTTACCTTCTTTACTGAGAAGTCATTTAACTGCAGTGCTCATTGATAAATGTAAGTTCAGTGGTCCTTCTGTTCAGATTTTCAGAAACACTTTGAGTGTTACAAATTGTAATGGATTTCACAGTTCATGTGATATCTGAGAAAGTCTTTTGTGATTATTTTTTTTCTATTACTTTTAAGGGTGTTCCCTTACAGTTTGCATTATGAGAAACAATAATTAATGTTTTCTTATTCAACTTCTTTATACCATTCATGATTTTTATAGCCCACTAAGCTGAAGAGTCTTGGAGCTGTTCTTTGAAGCTTTTCATGCCTTTGATCACCTTTGTTTCCTGCCTTTGTACAAGGATTTTAGTTTTATTTTAGTTTAGTCATATGGTTTTGAGATAAGGTGGATATTGTGCAATACTTAAGGTGCTCAACCATCATAGATATATATTGATTGGCCACTCAGTATAATTTGTTTTCTATTCCTTTATAATAATTCCAGAAGCTTTATTATCCTTTTGGCTTCTACTGGAAAGAAATTCTAATTTCTGCTTTTTCCTAAGAGATAATACAAATTTACAACTTGTCATAAAAATAATCACAACTAACTTCATTATCAACACTCAGTTTAGATTCTTTTTCTGTCAACCTCTACTTCTTTTCCATTTAGCTTTATTTTACTTTATTCTGAATAATTTCAAATCATCATTAAACTTTGATATAACATTATTCATTCCCTCATGTATTTTCTGTTGAACACACCAAAAAATACACAGCTAAGATGTTGTAAAACTTGTAAATACTATTTATTGTGGAAATGACCATAGCTTCTTTCCTTTGGCTTCCCGTCTTTAATACATAATCTTTCACAAGAATGCTTTTGATTTTATTCCATAACAAGTTAATTTCTTTAAGAAATTTTAAAAACCAGTGAATGCATTTTGGGAATTCAGGTAGGCAATAAGATCAGCCTATTCTTCCCATACAAATTGACTTTTAAGAATCCAAATATATTTGTGAAAGACAGCTTTCTTCAAGCCGATATTACTATAGGCCATTGCATGGAATGCCACATGAAGTGTTTTTCTGGTGGATGAAATTTAGCCTTATGAGACCTTTAAGTTAGTGATTTTGTTTAGAAATTATATAACCAGTTGTTTTGTATGGTGCTACATAAAATATACATGGGGTAATGGTTAATAGAAGTCCTTTTTATAGAGGTTTCTGTCTGCTGGCCATCTGTTTGCCTAACGAGGCCAAGAACCAACATTATGAACTGACAATTCTAGATAAATGCTGCAGTGAAGTCTCTTATTCCATTGGTGTCTCCCATGAATCACACCAATACCAATATAATCATTCTGATCTGCAATAGTTTAATGAGGACAAATAAGCTCTCAGAGCTAATCTGCAAAAATCTATGTCATTTCCATTCTCTGCGTGACTATTCAAGTGTCTTCCCTGGTCCTGATGCCACATTGTTAAAATAATATGTGAACTTGGCTGGGGCTATATGGTTGTGTGTAAAAAGCCAGTCATTACAAGACCCTATAGCCACAACACAGGAGGTGAAAGAGTGTGAATAGTAAAGAAATTCTTTTTTAAAAATGCAAACAATTTAACAGACTAGAAATAAGGAATTGTCAGGCTTGTAGTTAGATTTGTCAGCAGGAATAAACTCCTTTAACCTAATCAAACTTAATATCTCCTTTTCATTGACATTAAAGTAATGCTGTGAATAATTGAAAACTGTAGATTGTCATCATCCTATAACAAGAAAATGTTTTCTGTGTGTCATCTTTGTTAGTAAATAGCAATACGATAATTTTTCTAAAATCTTTACATCTCTCTCCATCTGAGCTTCTCAGCCTAGTTCTCTCCTGTCTCTGTGCTGTGTTTTTGCTTTGATGGGTAAATAGAAGCTGTAAACTGGTGTGACTAAGGCCATAACTCTAAGCTTACAGTTTCTGTAGCTCATTCCCGTTCTTTAGAAGCAAACATGCATATAATGTAAAGCAGGTATCTATATTTCCTCTTTCACTGCATCTCTGCTTTATCTGGTGTTCCACTGCTAAGGACGGCTTCATAGAAAAGACCATTCAGTGGATATATTTGGAAATGTAACTTTTTAATTATTAATCTGAATACCATGAGTATGTAAATCAGAAAAAAATAATTTTCCTCTATGTTTGTGAGAGATGGTTTTACATACAGATGGTCTGATGTTAATCTCTTAGGGCCATATACAGTCAAAAATACAGACTCCGTGCCATAAACTGGAGAGCAGATTAAGTCAGGCTTCCTAACTCATTCAGGTGCCTATAGCAAGAGAGAGGGTGTGTGCCTTACATGCAAAAGACCAAAGTAGAGAAATTCTCTGTTTGCCAGAACTTGTGAGAATCCTCTAATTTAATTTTAATTGATAACAATATTGCTCGTTCTGGAATATCTGAAGCCATTGTATACAGAGTTGTTAAAGCAGTCCATGGAAATATCGCATAGACACTGAGTTTCTGATATTTTTTTTTTTTATAAGAGAAGTCATGTCACGTAATTGAAATTGCAAACTCTTTTTAGTGCTATTGTTCTAGTTCAGCATTCTTCACTGCTAAGAGTATTTGCTTTCACTTTTTGGCTTACTTCAACAAATATTATATAAGTCTCAGCAAGCTATATCAAATGTATAAATCATTACCAGTTGGAAATCCTTTAACTTAATTAACTTCTGTGCAGTGTACTCAGGTCTTCATATAAAGCTTTCCACTTGCTGTTACTCATGTATCAGACAGGATATATTGAGTCAGATGCTACCAGGGGATGTACACAGGGATACAGTAATGTTGTAACCTGAAAAGGAGCTCTTTTCATCCCACACTGTAGGGATGTTGCTTCAGGATCCTAGATACTTCTGATAAATCAGAAAATCCCATTTATGGTAATTCTGGAAATCTCCAGGTTCACATCACTGTGATGTGTACAGAAATTCAGGCACTGCAACAGAAATCTTGAGGTCATGGAGGATCACAGTGTATTTGGGAATGGTGAGAAGATCCAAGATAATTTGGGGAAAGCAAGGAAAATTTCTTTATATTTCTGAGATATGTAGCACTAGTAACATTTTATGTGTGACAAATTTGCTGAGGTTAGCAGGATTCTTTAAAATCACAGGACTGAGTGAATTTTCCAAAGTGTTACACTAAACCTGTGGTGAGAGAGAAAACAAAGCAAAAATAACTCTCTTTTTAAACTTCTAATTTATTTTGAGTATATTTAGAAGGGGTTTTTTATTTTTAAATTATTTTATTCATGTTTCAAATCTGGAGGGGTAGTAATTCCAATGATTATGGTGAGGATTTTTTTGGTTGGTTGGTTGGTTTGGGTATTGGGGGTTTTTTGGTGCATATCTTGGATAATTCAGAAAGTAGGTTTGTGTATCTGGCTAATGTAATACCATATGAGAAATGAAGTTCTGCACTAGGGATAACTTGACATTACAGGGTGTATTGACATTTTAAAGACATTGCTTTAAATGCTGATGCAGAAGTAGTAGGGCTTTTGCTTCAGGGTTTGGTTTTTTTTTTCCCCTCTTCAGAAGAAGCTACAATACTATTCATAGTTGATGCTTGAAGAGGCTTGGAAGAAGAGCAGAAGGGAGATCGGTACTCTTGCTACAAATAATTAACAGTAAATAAAGTAATATGACAGATTAAAACACATGGAGGAAGCAAGACAAGAGGATTAGCATGGGATACAGTGTGCTTGCAGTTTTTGCCAGCCCACATGGTGCAAGATGGGAATCCTGCTGCCTGAATTGAACTGTGAGAGTAAAAGAGAATAAGAGGATATAAATGCATTTAAATATCACCTTTGCTACATGAGATGGGTTGTCTGTATATAATGAAGGCCAGAGAAACAGGAATTATTTAAAACAGTTCTTTACCTTGCTGAAAATGGAGTGATTGGTAGAATAATAACATAGCAAAAGGGCAGTGAAATGAATGTTGAGGAAACAGATGTCATAGCAAAAATCTGTTGGGAATCCAGAAACTCTTAAAAGTCTGAGCAATAATCCATTGGAAATGATTGAGAAAAAAACCTGTAAATAGAATACAGCGCTCCCTACAGAACTACACAGATTTCCCAGTTACTCTCTCAAGTGTTGTCAGAATTTAGCAGTATAATATCTTTAGTATAAGGTGTATTTCTAGTTTGATAATGAGCTGCTAGTTTAGTTAAATGACCCCAATAGAAAATGCTGTGCTGACTGTTAAGAGGTGAACTAGTTTCATGGTTTGGCATAGTGATGTGTGATACTTTAGATCACAACTGTAAGTAAGGAAAAAAAACCCAACATACAGATTGTGTGTGATGAGGTATTTTTATTTTGAAGTTTTTAGAGGTCTTTTTCCTGTTGACTGCTTGAGCTTTTGGTCCTCTGTAACTACGACAACTACCTTAATTTTTAAAAATTTTTTAGAACAACTTAAAATTTTGTTTCAAAATTATTTAATTATTCTATCACCACTAGAGACCTTGGCTTCGAAGTGAACTATATTGTAGATCCTAAAACTGAAATCATAGGTGCAGTGATACTGGATTTTCATCTATTTTAGCTGAACTACTGTTCAGCAGTAATGATAACTTAAACTAATATTTTTATCTTCTCGATGTGACAGAATAATCCAAAATAATTATTGTTTGATTAATTCTGATCTGTTGCTTAGCTTTTTACCATGCTCAGTAATTACTTGAAGCCAAAAGCAGAAGTCCAGTATCTGAAGCAGATGAACCTGTCTGTCTTACGTGCAGTAAGCTTCCACGTTTTTGGCAAAAACAGTCCTCTGCGTCTTTTTTTTTTTTTTTTTTTTTTTGCAGTTAAATAAATTCATAATAATGACCAATGTCCAATGTTTGTATGTCAAAGACTTTTCAAACACTTAGTTTGAAACACAGATGCCTACAACACTGAATGAACTTTCAGGACTCCCCTATATGTTAGTTCCTGTTGATGACTGCCAGTTAGTCTAGTAGTTTTTCTTGATGTTTTATAGCTGTTGCAAATCTGAAGGAGATGACTTGAAAAACGATTTGTTGATTTCTTTCTCTGCCTCTTTAAGGAACTAGAGAATTGTTTCCTACTTCTTCATGGTACATGTCCATGGGGGTGAGAACCTCTGCCTTTTACAGTCGTGGTATTGGATTGGGACAGTGCTATATTTTTAGCACATGGCAGCAATTACGGGCACCTTAGTTTATATATAAATAGAAAAAAACCTTCTCATTCTGCCTGTGTTGGGTTTAGCACCTTGATGATGGAAATTATGATGATGAAAGCTTGAGCCCAGTAATAACTTTTCTCTTACAAATCTTGCCTTTTTCCAATTTTTAATTGTATCTTTTGTTTTAAGTGAATGCTAGATTAGTAAGACTAAAATCACTGTTATCTATTCTTAACATTTTAACTTGCCCATGGCTATTCACTCACTTCCAAATATTGTTCCTTCTGGCACACATGGGACTCTGTGTCACTGTCATTCCTGAAACAAGTAAACTCATATCCATTCACAGTGATAAGCTGATAATTTTCTGTGGCAGTATTTGTCCAGTCCTCCTGTGAAGAACTTCATTGAACTAATGTTACTTTTCTTACCCATTTTGGCAGTGCTGCACTTGCTTTGCTGTGTTTTCACATTCAGTTTTTGACCCTGGCAAAAACTTGGAAAGCAGGTAACACATTGCTGGTTTTTGCAACAACTTCTAAGTTTAGGCACTGCCTAGATGTGTGTCACTTGCTGCACTTTGTGTGGCTTTCAATATGTGATCTGGTTTTTGTGAGCTGGATTTTGGCTCTTTATTTTGTTTTTTGGTGAAGTTAGATTTTTAGTCCTATTTGCTTTTCTTAGGAATATTTCTCATAATACTTTGCATTATATGTTGATAGCATTGCACATAGTGCAGTGGGGTTTCTGTCGACATCTTCATACACATACTGCAAACAGTAGTGGTTGTAAACTGTTGCAAAGGCATGTAGTATGTACTTTTACGTCATTTTCCAGACACAGTTTTAGACTTTGCCTATTTTGTATTACTCTAGAACAGGTTTTTTTCCACTCTCTCATAAAGTTTTTGCCCATAGTCTCCTCTTTTCTTGTAGGGTCTTAGGTTGCTTATAAGATTAGAAAATGTTAGTACGCTCAGCTGGCACATTCTAATAGTTTTTCCAAGCGTTATTTTGAGACCTAATGCCAGGATGTATCTTTCTGAATGTTTTGATTCGGGTACTCTGTAGTCTGGAAGATTTTTAGGCCGATTGCACTATTTCTGAAATTTGTCACATTCTCAACATTCTTACTTTAAGTTAATTGGTACCTTATTGCCCATTTAAAAAAAAAAAAAAAAAAAAAAAAAGGAAAAAAGCACATAGGAACAAGTTCTCATCTTCATTGAGAAAAAGCTGTCATTTTTTACTAGTGCTCAATAATTGAGGTGCTGTGTGAAATTCCTTTTTTTTTTCTACAAATTTCTGTTCTTTTGATGATTCTATTTTAGTATTCTTAGTGAATATCATTGCATCCTTCTTTCTATTTCCAGAAATTTCAGAGTCATGAAGCTCTACTTAATAGTGCCTATAATCTAATCTGCATACCATAATTTCTTCGTAGAACAGGAAGAAGTTCCAACAACTAGTTTAAATGACCCAAGCCTTTTAATGGTACACTTCTTGACATGTATTCTGAGTATAAATAATCACGGGGTCAAAACTAGAAATTGTTTTAGTTTGCAGAGAAGTTGTTGCTTAGACACATGCCAGTTTTTGCATAGTAATGAGGCAATTTGTTATTGTATGTTAATCTGTTATTTTTCTATTTTAAAAGTATAATGAGTGCTTGATAGGTTGAAATATATTTGCATAAACTATTATGGGTCAAATTCATGGATCTTCTTTCTGAGTTTGTAATGAGACATGAAAATGCTCTAACTGAAAGAGTTTCTTAATATGGTACTAGAGGAATGTGACTGTGAAATATATCATGAGAAATGCAACAAAAAGAGAACAAGATAGTGTTTTCTGTGAAAGAGGTCTTTAAAAAACAACCCACCAACTTTCCTTATCAGGAGAGCTTCTTACGCTGTTTCTTTTCTCTGTCCAAACTCCATTGAAGTGACCTTGGGAAAAAGATGAGCAACGGAGAAGCCAATTAAGAATTTAGTAAAAATTTTATTCATTTATGATGTGAGACGAGGAAGACATGTACATTATTTCAGTCAATAGATAAAGGGATTTGCTGACTTACAAGTAACAAAACAGGGCCAAGGCGTGGCTCAGAGTGCTATCATCCAGTTCTCCACACTGCTATACAGTGAACAGTGTAAAGAACATGGTGTTCCTTTACGCCAGCTATCACTCTTAAACAAAATTCATCAACATAGTTCAGGGGTTGAGGTGGCTGGTCACCACTCTCAAATTTGCTTGGAAGTTGCTACACTGGTTTTGAAGTCTTGGAGAGTTTGGCACATGGTGTAACATTTAGTTTTGGGGGCAGAGAATGGTGTCTGGCCAGTGTGGATGCAGGTTAAATGAGTGACTGCAAATGAAGTAATCGACTCATTTTTGTTGATCTTTGTTATCTAATTGTGAATTTATGTACTGCTTATTTCAGTTTAGTACATAAAATGTACGTACTGGTTTCTTTGAACCGAATTTAAAGCTCTTGGCCAGGACTCGGACCCATCTGTGAATTTAGCTCATAATTTCTGAAGGTTGTTGCGCAGAGCATTAAGTACTTATGCAACCTATAGTAACAGAGAGAATAAGGAAATCTAGGTATAGGGCGTTTTTTAAAGTGGTGATCAATAGCACAAAAGATAATTTTTGTTGTAAAAGTTATGCGGTTATAAGTTATCGATCAAATTCTATAATGTCATGAATATTGATAGAACAGTAATTTATTTCAAGAATAAGACAGTCTGGAAGGTCATGCAAAATGACTGAATGATATCAGAAAATTTGAGTGTACTGGACAATTTCCAGAAGCTCACCTGAAAAAAAACCTGCTGAAGCCATGCTGTCTTCTCCTCTCAATGATGCCTGGTGTGCCAGCGCAGCTAAAAGAGTACATTTATCTCCCTATACCTCATTTGAGTCCCTTATTAATGCTGACATCTGTTCAAATCTTAATTACCACATTACCACAAATAGTCCCTTGTCAAATCTAACCTAATTTAAAAATAGCTCAAAAACAGAAGTGCAAAATGTGTCTCTATGTAATACAATGATGTTTTATTAATAAGTAAATGGATAAATAATTTGCATAATATTAAAAGCATCAAGATTGCAAAGCTTTTTATTCAGTTTTTGGAGATTTTTGTCACAAAAAGCGATACTGTTAATAACTTTTGTATATGTGAATACTGACTCAAATGCATTATGCTTGGAAGGATGATCCGAAATCTTCCTAGAGAAGTAATTTTTGTATGATATACAGTCATTTCCTAGTTATGTGTCCCTAGGTGATACCTTTTACAGCACAACTGCAAACATTACTATTAAAAAAGAAAAACATTAAACCACCAAGAATGAAGTAGTTTTGTGCCGGTTTTGATACCTAAATATTGAGCACATTATCAAGCCTTTGAAATGAGTATTTGAGCAGCAGAACCAGAATGGTAGAATATTTCCTGTCATCCAACAAAGTTAGAATAAATTGCAGCCTTTCTTCCTTGATGAACATGTTTTCAGAGGCATTGAAAGACCTTTAAAGGTCATTACCAGGGGTGTGCAGCTCCAGATGTGCCTGCCAAACGTTATCACACTGTTTAACTTTCTTAATTATATTGTTCAAGCCTTTGTACCATCTCATGGCCTTTAACCATCAGGTGAAGTGGCAAAATCTTGATGGCTGAAATCAAAGTAAAAATCAAAATTTTTCTCTTACATTTATATAGATGGATTGTAGGGCTTTCAAGTGCATCTAACCCCCAATCAGCTGTAAAAGAAATGTAAAGAACTCAAAGATGATGCTAAGAATAAAGGGTGCCTTCTGGTATATGGCTCATCTACTTGTAACTAAACAAAAGCAAAAAATGTTAAATTGACGGGGGAAAAGTATATATGAGTATCTGTATCTGGGCCTTCCTGCCTGGGCATTTAGAGCTTGATTACCAAGGCTAGTATCCAAAATGTGATTAAGCATCGCCCCAGCTATTGGCAAAGTAAGAGCTATATCTGAAACTTAAAAATTTCCATTACTGTATGGGTCATGGCTTTTGGGGAAGGTTTTGAGGCAAAATCTGCCGGATTGGATTTGAGACATTGATAATCCTTTGGGTTTTCCTTTGGTATAGCTCAGCTGTGCAGAGGGACTTTATTAATAGTTCTGTCAAACCAAAGAATACAAAAAAGTCACTTGGTAGACTACAACTTTATAAAATGTCAGTCATTCTTGTATCAAGTTGAATGAATTTGCTTCAGAGCAGGCAGGCCTTGAAGTTGGTTGGTTGTTTCTTGAAGGGGTGTTCTGAGGTGTTAAAGCAACGCAGGAGATTAAGCCTGAGAAGCGGTATCAGCAAGCACTTCCAGGCAGTGGGCTGAGGGAGTACTTTGTAAGAGGCATGTGTTGAAACAGGCCAAAAATTGTCTGACCCAGTGCAGAAGCTGATTTGTGGTTCATAAACCTCCAGGTAGAGGAAGGAAGATGTTAAGTATTTGCTCCTTCTCTGTCCGAAAGATCCCTGTAATACAGAAAGCCAATGGTCATCTATAAAACCAGCAGTTTTGTTACTTCTGTGCGTCATGTCATTTTGTGTTTCTCCAGTTAAAATTCACCTGTCTCATCTAGACAGCAGACCTCTGTGGTCGTCTAGATGAGGTTCAGAGCACTTCTAATGTGGGGATCTAAATGTTTGCAAGATAGGGGATTTCATCTCTGTTCTTTGAGTGGCTTTCAATCTGAAAAAAAAAAAAAAAAAAGTATTTACCATTTAGATACTTCTCTTGGTTTTGGTGAATTATATGATTGTGGTAGTCAAGAAGACAATGTCATAAATCAGTGTTAGTGACATAATCTGTGAGAATTGTTCACTTAGTGTCTGTGCTTTAAGACCTCAGGCCATTACACTGTCTAAACTTGTCTGATTTTAAGCACATAAGCACTCTTACTGACTTTTCTTATTTAATCTTTCTTCGTAAATACACTCAATCTCTGTATCTTGCCATTGGATAGGCTTCTAAATACATACTTATATGATAAACTTATCTTGGGGGAGTTCTAAACATCTTGGGCAGTTTTAAACACACAACATGTGTACCAACATTAAAGATTGTGCCGTCTGATTTATTCCCACAAAATTCAAGTTTTAATTGTGCTTTAATTTAAATGTAAAGCACAAATAGAGTGTTATGTTGCCTTTCATGTTTATGCATACACTTGCATTTAGTTTGGAAGCTGAGAATACTCGTACATTCCCATAAAGATTTAAGTGAAAAACGTCTTCAGGTAAACTTGTAAAGAAAAGGAGAATCTAAACTATAGGTCTTAGATTTTCAATTCTCTACAATATGTTTTAACTTCATCTACCACCTGACTGTTAGAAGACTCAGATGATGATGTTTTCTCTGGAGGTTTTTAAAACTGGGATCATGTCTTCCAATGAATGTTGGTATTTGGATAATTTACTGTGTATTGAGATTGAGTTTATCTGCTGGCTTGTATACATCGGGAACACTGACATTTTATTGGTAATGCTCTTTGTGTACAAAAACTTGTAAGAACCTTTGAAAGTTTTGAATAAGACAAATTGATAAGCTGAAAAATCAAATAATGCCTTCCTCCTAAAAAATATGTTCTCTTGAGGTGTAAGGAATATGAAATTATGACTAAAGCAGGGAGCTGAATTTGCTATTTTCTCATCTCTGTACTATCAGTAATAAAAGAACATTTTCTGTTAATTTTCCCAGATTCTTGATTGTATTTGGTATCAATGATTTTTAAAGAGCTTAAGGAGTGGGAATCTGCTGGATATAAGGTGATGTGTCTCAAATTGCTGCTTTTTTTTTTTTTTAATGCTAAAAGAATATCAAAAAAGTATTTACTTTTTTTTCATTTTTGTTATACAGAAATCAATTTATTTCTATGATCCAGTGCATGCTAGGTTCCTTCCTCCAGAAACAACACAAATCTTCCCTCTCTCCCCCAGCAATCAAAAGGATGGAAGGATGGGGCATGCAGAAGACACATTCTTACCCTTGGGTACCCTGGTCCATGCTCAATTAAATACTATGTTCTTTGGCTCATCATTACTCTGCTCTGGACTAGATATGTAAAAAATGATACCAGGGTGTTGAGTAGTTTCTGGTTTTGCTTATTTCATGACATCTAGTGATTAATTTTATTTTATTGTTTGTTTATTCTAGCACAGTTGAACACTGTAATACATCATTGGCTGAGTTAGCTGAATTATCTTCTATTGCAGAATGGCTTACCCACAACTAATGAGTTACATCTGTGAGGTTCTAGCAAAAGCAGCTGATGCTGAGTCCATTTTGGATTATCAAACCTTTTTTATGTATAATCGCATCATGGCAAAATGTCCATGGAGCGCTCTAGCCCACAGCTGGCTGCTGAGGAGAAATAATCTGTTTTCTCATTTAAACACAACAGATTTTTTGGTAGCCAATGAAAACACAGAGTGTTTGGTGATGCATAGGTTAAGAGTTCAGATTTTCTAATGGGTACCTAGGTAATTGCATGCTTTTGCCTTTTAGAAGCAAGTGAATGAGGCAAGAATGAGGGAATGCTGTTCAAAATTGTTTTCTAATTATTGAGCCTACTACCTCAAAATACACCCGCAGCTCTCAATCCCTTCTAATTTCTGTCACCTTGCATCTGCTTTCTTAGTCCCCTCAAGAGCATTTAAGAACAATGCTTTTTAGCAGTCACAGCTTGCTGTCTATATCAGGAGTGCTAAGATCAATACCATGTACTCTACCTCCAGAGGAGATCAGTGCATTTTATGCTTAAAACTTAGTGTGTCATCAGCACTTCTGTTTTAGAAATGGTAATGTAAGCCTGCAGCACTGAGGACCTTGCTGAAGGCTTACACACTTGAAACCAGCAGCAAGTCTGTTGCTGTAATTGTAGTATGTTGTTGCAGATTGTTATGCCTGTTGGGTGGGTTGCTTTAAATGTGTGCTTCCTTTTCCATCTTTTCATGTGTCAGTCTCTCAGAAGGTTGCAGGGGCTTGAAAAACATAGTGGGATTCAGGACCTGCGTATAAGACATGCAGTGACTTTTGAGGCATTAAAAAGGAGGTAAAGTTCTGAAATGGAAAATGGAGCTTTAGTTTTTCTTCCCCAGCAGTGAAATATTTTAGTCTCCTGGTCTCATTTACTCACTTTTACAAATACCATATAAAGTGTCATATTATTACATTGTGAAATACAGTCTATATGTCTCAGTAACTAATTGATTAATTATCGTTTCATCTCCACTGATCCAACTGCCAAAATTGAAAATGTGTAAAATCAAGTTCTGTGTCTGTCTGTTTTTTAGAATTGGCTATCCAAATATTTACTTAAATGGGTAGAGCTGATCATTGCAGTCCGTTGAATATGAAGAGGTTGTAGAGACTCTGCTTTCTTGACGAGCAAGCACTTTGTCAGGAGCTTGTCTCGGATCTATCACATTTTCCCATAGGTTTTAAAAATTAGAATGCCTAGGTGGTAAATAGTAAAATTGGCTATTCCACTAACGAAATAGCACAGTAGTTGTATGGTCTACATGCACTATAGGGAGATAAATTTGCAAGTATGATGCATCTCCTTGGTTTTGACTGTCCTGTAGGGGTGTCCTCATTTGGTAGAAGTGCTTATGTGACTCAGTTTATTGATTTCTGAGACAGTATCTGTACAGAGGTGTCAGATGTGTCTTGCTCCTTTGCTGGTGATGTTCACTGCTATGTACCGTACTGAAAAGATTTGTCTGATTTTAGTCCTGGCAATGATCTATTTCCTATAAATTTATGTTCCACAGAGATATCTCAGGTAACGTAACAGCACACGCACTCCCATCTTGGTCTTCAACAGTGGAGCTTGTGTTACTGCAGTTACATTTCTGAAATGGCTGCTCACTCAACATTGCATACTGCAAAGATAAGAATAATTCAGACCAATTATTCTTTGTTATTTGACTGTTACCTTGATTTGATATCACCTCCTCATATTTATCATCACTCCATGTTGGGCTTCTTTTCTAGACATATACTTCACCTTTCTTTCCAATTCACTGCTTACCCAGCACTGGTGAACTCAGATATTCAGTCTCTTCATTCTTTTCTAATTCTCATTCTTTGCTGGAGGCGAATGTCTATTCATTCATCACAGAAGCACAGTCCTCTTTGGCTTCTGAAGTGAGTATTGCTTTCCGTTGAACACAGAGAATGTGCATTTGAAGTTCTTGTTCACTGATGGGATCATATTTTTTTCCTGAATATGTTCATTGGACCCCATCTGCTATGCTTGACACTTTCTGAGCATCTACCTACCTGTGCACATGCATAATTGTAATTTATAGGTGTATATAAATACCTACACATGTATTTTCTGTGTATATAAAAAACACTGGGTTTTTTTCCAGTGCAAAATTGTGTGCTATGAATTGTGTGCTATGAATTCCATCCTTGTTCTGCCACTGTGTTTTCTCTGACTGTTTCTGATCTTGTCACCCTTGGCACTTCTTTCTAGCCTGTAAACAGCTTCCTGGTTGCCCAGACATAGATAGGGATAAAGATCTTGCATGAAATCAGGTTATATCTATCTAATGGAGCATCTGTTTGTTGCTACTGTTCCTGAAATTTTTGTCTTTTCTTAGAAGCAGGACTGCCTTTTCTTGTGTCTCTAAAAGATGTGCATCTTTGACATTACAGTAAACAAATAACCTTGGGTTGGAAACCAGCATGAGATTCATACCCCGAGAAGAAATTTTCTACCCTGATAGACATCAGATTCCTTTTTGCTGGTTATCAAAGATGAAGTAAAGTTCTGGTCTTCCATGCAGTTGTACATATAAGTGTATGTCTTGAAACAAAAGACAAGATTATGGGTTTTTAGGATATTCTTAGTAATGCAGTAGAGGTGTAGTTATTTGACCAGTTTTGGCAAAAGAATCAATTTTCAGTATCTCTTGGAGCTGGGAATGCATTAGTTTTCAGTTTAGATTAAATGCAGCTTTGGGTTTTTCATCTCTGAGAATAAAAATCCTGCATTATATAACCAAAAGCTTTATATGCTCTTTTCATATGTACAGCACCGGTTTTAAGTCATTAACAGTAATCACTAAATGTTTAAGTATTACTATTCTTAAGTAAGTGTAAAAACATTTTGAAAAAATGTGGGAGAAGTAGCTCAGGTAAAAAAACTATTACTTAGGTAAAAATAGGTACACGAAAGCATTTTTACATTCAGTATTTTTCTCCCACCTATAAAATATAGATACAAATTTTGATTACTACAGTATGTGTATTTTATTCCATGTAGCATATAATAGAACTACGGGTAATGGAAGCATTTGTTGCAGTTAGCTCATTGTGGTTACTGTTTAAATTTCTGTAGCTTTCAATATGCAAACAGCACCATCCAACTAATGCTCTTTTCACTTCATTAGTAAAATGAGGAAACATTGTTTATTTGAAAATGTAAATTGTTTGCTAGAACAGCATCACTATATGGGCAGAATAAACGTAATTATATGCAAACATGTTTGTTGTCATACCTTTCTGAATGATAAGAAATCTCTTATGAGTTCTGTTTTTTTTAGAGATTTACTTTTTTTATATATATATAAAGATCCAAGTGATGGAGCTTTTGCTATGTTTCTCTGTTAAATTTGGCCATGACTAAGCACTTGTGCATCCTATACAGCTGCTGTTGTCTGTGTGCTAAAAACTACTCCTTGCACTTTACTGACTATATTGATCTGTGATGCCTGACACTCTATGTACTGAAAGTGGCAAGAGTATTTCTGTAGTCTCCAGCATTGCATAAACAAATTCAAAGAGTGTATCTTTCTCCTCTTGTGCTCAAGGTGTTCTGTCTCATGGGAAGTTATAAAATAATTTTCAACAGTTTAGAATGGATGAAGAGTGGGTTTTTTTCTAGCCGAAGGTAATATATGCTCTTGTCAAGATAACTGTGATGCTTGTCTGTGTCCCTAAGCACATGGTCATTCTTAGCTCCACTTCACTTGAAAAACTGTACTGGTCCATCATAGAAAGTATTTTTCTTTTGCTGAGAGTGAGTTTGCTAAGTGTACTCCACTGAGCATAAATGCAGTAAATCCCAAGCGATTCATAGGAACCTTTCCTTCTGATCTGTAACTTCCACTGATTTGTTTTCCTGCTGCTGAGAATGTGGTTTGTTGCAGTAGGTTATCCTTCATGAGAAGTAGTACTCGATTCTGGATGTATAGTTATGTTTATGAGTTCAGGAAATAGCAACTCTTGACTTCTTTTTGAATTTATGAAAAATTCCCTTGTTTGTGACACAGACAAATAGAGTTCCCATGGCACAGCATGTGGTAGCCGTGGCTGTGTGGGTGCACAGCTTTCCATTCAGATTTCCTTCCATTCTTTACAGTAAGCACAATTAATTCAGGTAGATTACATCATTGTATGGTTTCAAGAGCTGAAACAATGCTCGAGATTAATTTCTATAAGGAGGAAAGAATTGCAGTATTCTGGTATCTTTCAGGCAAATCCACTTACTTTTATTTACCTGCTTTGGTTTTTCTCATACTTCTCTTAAAAAGGAAAACTTATTTTATAGTATTTAAATGCAATAGATGCTGCTTTTGAAGTGTTGAGGCTGTATTCTTAACCACATCTTACCCACTTAACCAGTTCATTTCACAAAAATAGTCTCTCAAGGCTTGTACAAGAAATCTACGATAACACTAAACAGTCAGTTCTTTGTGTGTTCAGCAGCCTTAAGGTGTTGTGGGGTTTTATTACTTTTTATTATTTTTATTTCTTAGAGCCTTAAATGAAAGATATCTTGTAAAGAATTTTTAGTCTCTGTAAAAGTGCATTCTCCTTCATGGAGGTACACTATGTTTTTGAGCTCTCAGAGAGTCTGATTACCTGCCAATTAAATTAGTTCCTGAAAAAAAATCCCTATTTTTCTTTTCTATAAAGGGTTTTGGCAGCTGTTTGGGGGGTTTTCTTTTTGTTTCCATGAGATTTATGAATGGACAGACACAGCAGTTGTTCTGTAAGTGTATACAGGAGGAGATGGCAAAAGGAGGAAAAACTAGGCTTCCTTTCTTTTTTTGAAAGATAACAACTTCATTGGTGTTGGAAGGAAAAAGAGTCAATTAAAAATCCATTATCATGTTTGAGCATAAGTGTATCAAGTAACTGAAAATCATGTCTAAGAGTTATGACAAAGTATATTCCTCTTCTTAAAGGCAAAATTTTTTGTGTAAGTTTTTGTCTTTTAGCTCTTTACATAAGAATCCCTAGTTTGAAAGCAAATTTTCATTACAATTAATTTTTCAGATAGTGATCCAGTAGAACACCATGAGTTGGCTTCCAATTAATGGTATATGGGTTTTTTGTTTTTAAGTTCTGTCTTAGAATAATTCTATTAAATCTCAGTTTTAGGTAAGCTGATAACTTGCTGAAGAAAACTGATTGCTAATTATTTCTCCTTCTTATTTTGATACAATAGCTTTACCGTGTCGTTATTTGTCAGCTCTTTTCTGAGACCAAGTTACGCCAAGAAATCTATAGTATATTCAGACCCAGATAAGCTCCAGTCCTGCAAGTGTCCATTCAACTCTGAGATGCTGAGAACCCTGTTTCATGCAGAATTGGGATATTTGTTTTAAGTGTGTGAATCTTAACACAGTATTTCTTTAGAGAGATGTTTGTATTTAAGAAGTTATATACTGATGTGTCATTACTTTGATGTTTCTTAGATATGTATTTAAGATGCTGGATTAGCACGGAGTTTGGGTTTCAAAGCTTACAGCTTTCTTGTAAAATCTTTAACAATAGTGAGACCAGAAAGTGGGAGCTTTGTTTAAGTAAGCAAGGATCAAATAAGTCTGAATTGCTAAAAGGTATTGAAGCTGATCTGAGATTCTGGCAGTTTTTAAATCTGGAGTTGTTGATTAGGGCCAGATACCAGCATTAAGAAAGTTATCTCTCCCAATATTGGTCATCTTAGATTGTCAATCTTAATAGACATAAATGGATTTGCATTTATGACAAGTGTGGAAAATGACTGCGAAACTGAAAATCTTTGCCTGTACTTAAAATATATATATATATATATATATATATATATATATATATATATATATAAAAGAGGATGTATACTTTAGTATTCTTACCTTTTTATGACAACCATTGCATTTGACGTTATTACTGCGCTGCCTAAAGAAAAGAACCATCTCTGTTATGCTTTGCTTTCATTACTTGAGTTATTTTAAAGTATAAATGTAAATTGTGGCTCTTTTGTTGGAGGGTGCCGCAGCTGACAGCATTTAATTCTGCTCTTCTGTTTTTTCATAGCGTAAGCAGTAGCTGAATTATTTTGTTGAAGTTCTCTTTATATTACAGTTATTTAAAAATCAATAAAGCAGCCGTATTAAATAAATACATTTTTTAAACTGTGTGCTTTGTTTTTTCCATAATTCTGTCTGTGGTGACATTTTTCCTAGGAAAACAAACAAACAGCAACAAAAATGCTGTATGTCCCTTGTTACTTTGCAGTAATGTTGGTTAAGGAGTTTACTCATGAATTTGTTAGGAAGGATTTCCATGTAGGGTATAGAACTGCTTGTACACTAGAAGTCAGTTAAGTCTGAAGCCTTGTGAGTTGTCAAAACTTTCTGAACTTTTATGTAAGCTGTGCTCACAACTGTTTGGTAATAACTGTCTGGAACTATATTGGGAATGTATGAGAGACTTGTTTTTAAACTCTAAAACCTGATCAATCTTGGTAGCTAACCCATAGCATACTGTCAAAAGAAGGGTTTTTTCTCTTAACAGTGACCTTATAATGTATGTTTTAGTTAAGCTTTTTCTTCAGTTAATTTTCTTGTATTGAATAGCATTAAAATGTAATGATAAATTCTGTTTTCAGTTATACCACTTTATTCCATTATCTGGCAACAGAATGTGGTCACTGGTGTTTCAAACATATATCACAATTAAATACATTGTCTTAGGGCAATGTGCTTTCAGGAAATTGATTTTTGAGTTAAAACACTGAACATGGTAAATCTGGGAAGCCTTTACATGCTACTAAAGCTATTTATTATCTGTCAGATAGGGAATGGACTTCCATGTTTTGGAATGAAGTCATCCTTTGCTTCCTGATTGAAGAAAACTTGGACACGGTGATTTGAAAGCATTGTAGTAGTCACACTGGGATAAATCTTTCAAACTGGTACTTATGCTGGTATATCATGGATCTGCTGGAGGGACAGGCTGCAGTGCAGCCTTCAGACTGCAGGAAGTGCCTAGACCTTTCTTCTGGGGCAGGGACAGGCAGCAGACCTACCTGCAAAAGGTGTGCTCAGGTGGAGGACCTCCTGCTGCAGGCGGCTGAGCTGCAGGAAGGAGGCAGTGAGAAGGCTGCATAGCATCCGAGAGCCTGAGAACAAATGATGGCTGGTTCCAAGTGCAGTCTGCAGTGGACCCACAGCCTAAACCTCCTCCACTGGTACACATGTAAGGGAGGGGACAATAATGCCGAAGAATGGAAGCTTGCAACAGCAAAGACCTGCCAGAGGAAGAGACATCCCTTGAAGCCTGAGGTGTCCTTGCAGAACTGCTTCTCTGCTCTGCAAACTGAAGAGGAAAGACCCATCACACCAGGAGAGATGCTTGAACTGAGTAAGGCAGCCTAGTCTGCTCCCCATATAATAACCAACACAACTAAGAAAAGGCAGTGGGTGATAGTGGTAGGTGACTCACTTCTGAGAGGTACAGAGGCACCCATCTGCCAACCTGATGTACTCTCTGGAGAGGCGTGCTGCTTACTGGGGGCTCGAATCAGGGATGCCACCAAGAGACTACCAAGCCGTGTACAGTCCTCTGACTATTATCTGATGCTGTTGTTTCATGTGGGCACCAGTGATACAGCCAGGAGGAGTCTGAGGAGTATCAAGAAGCATTACAGAGCCCTGGGAGTGGCAGCAAAGGACTCTGGATCACAGGTAGTTTTTAAATTAGTCCTCCAGGGTAAAGGGAAGGAGTTTGAAAGGGGCCAGTAGATTCTGGTGAATCAACAAATGGTTACAGGACTGGTCCCACAACCAGGGGTTTAGATACTTAGACTATGGGATGTGCTTTGAGAAACCTAGTCTAGTGGGGGCTGATGGGGCCCATCTGTCAGGGAAGGGGAAGAGCATCTTCAGTCATAGACTTGCCAAGCTGGTGAAGAGGGCTTTAAACTAAAGTTGTGCAGGGAGGGGAACCTCAATCTGTCCCACTCCTACCAGTTCGATACCAGTGCCAGTGATAGATGCCCAGAGCCTGGAGAGGGATCACCGCTCAGCAGGAGAGCACCTGAGGAGCAGCACAAAGGAGCTGCAGCCCCTCCAGCCAGTAAATCAGCTTCATCAGAGGCCAATTTTAATGCCTCTATGCACATGCAAGTAACACGGGGAACAAACAAGAGGAGTTAGAGACGTGTGCAGGCCTGCAGGGCTGTGATCTTATTGTCATCACGGAGACGTGGTGGGATGGCTCCTATGACTGGAGTATTGCAGTGGAAGGATACAGGCTCTTTAGGAAGGACAGGCAGGGGAGATGAGGAGGGAGTGTTGCCCTCTATGTCACTGACCAGCTGGAGGGCACAGAGCTCTGCCTGGGGATGGATGAGGAGCCGACCGAGAGCTCATGGGTCAGGATTAAAGGGAGGGCTGGGACAGGGGATGTTATAGTGGGGTCTGCTACAGGCCACCTGACCAGGAAGACCGAACAGATGAGGCCCTCTATAGTCACATAGGAGCAATCTTATGTTCACAAGCCCTGGTCCTTATGGGGAATATCAACCACACCAGTATCTGTTGGAGGGACAACACATCAGGGCATAAGTAATCCAGGAGGTTCCTGGAATGCACTGACAATAGCTTCCTTCTCCAAGTGATAGAAGATCCAATGAGGAGAGGTGCTATGCTGCACCTTGTTCTCACCAGCAAGGAGGGGCTGGTGGGGAGTGTGAAGCTCAAGGGCAGCCTTGGCTGCAGTGACCATGAAATGGTGGAGTTCAGGATCCTAAGGTCAGCAAGGAGGGTGCACAGGAGGCTCACTACTGTGAACTTCAGGAGAGCAGACTTTGGCCTCTTTAGGGGTCTGCTTGGCAGAGTAGCATGGGATAAAGCCCTGGAGGAGAGAGGGGCACAAGAAAGCTGGTTAGTATTCAAGGATCACCTCCAGACTTGGGAATGATGCATCCCGATAAAGAAGAAGTCAGGCAAAAATGCCAGGAGGCCTGCATGGATGTACAAGATGCTCCTGGACAAACTCAAAACCAAAAAGGAAGCCACCAGACAGTGGAAGCAAGGACAGATAGCCTGGGAGAAATACAGATAAATTGTCTGATTAGCCAGGGATAGAGTTAGGAAGACCAAAATCCTGATAGAATTAAATCTAGCCGGGGACATCAGAGCCAACAAGAAAAGCTTCTGTAGTTATATCAGTGATAAAAGGAAGACTAGGCAAAATGTGGGCCCTCTCTGGAAGGCAACAGGAGACCTGGTTACCCAGAGCATGGGGAAGGCTGAGGTACTCGATTTTTTTGCCTCAGTCTTCACCGGTAAGGGCTCCAGCCATACCACCCAAATTGCAGAAAGCAAAGGCAGGGACTGGGAGAATGAAGAACCTCCCACTGTAGGAGAACAAGTTCAGGACCATCTAAAGAACCTGAAGATGCACAGGTCCATAGGACCTGAGGAGATGCATCCATGGGTCCTGAGGGAATGGGCAGATGAAGTGTCTAAGCCACTATCTGGTTTATTTGAGAAGTCTTGGCAGTCCAGTGAAGTTCCCATTGACTGGAAAGGGGAAACATAACACCCATTTTTAAAAAGGGAAAAAAAAAGACCTGGGGAACTACAGGGACATCAGTCTGACCTCTGTGCCTGGCAAGGTAATGGAGCAGATCCTCCTGGAAACTATGCTAGGACACATGGAAAATAAGGAGGTGATTGGTGACAGCAAGCATGGCTCCACTAAGGGCAAATGGTGCCTGACAAATTTGGTGGCTGCCTACTACAGTGTTATCATGCTGGTGAATAAGGGAACAGCAACTGCCTGGATATGTGCAAAGCATTTGACACTGTCCCACACAATATCCTTGTCTCTAAATTTGAGACATGGTTTTGACGACTGGACCACTCAGTGGGTAAGGAATTGGCTAATAGTTGCCCTCAAAGAGTTGTGGTCAATGGCTCTATGTCCAAGTGGAAAACAGTGTTGGTTAATGTTCCTCAGGGGTGGGCCTGGGACCAGCACTCTTTAACATCTTTGTTGGTGACAGTGGGATTCAGCACACCCTCAGCAAGTTTGCCAGTGACACTAAGGTGGGTGTTGTGCAGTTGACACACTGGAGGGAAGGGATGCCATCCAGAGGGACCTGGACAGGCTTGAGAGGTGGGCCTGTGACTATCCTCATGAAGTTCAACAATGCCAAGTGCAAGGTCCTGCACATGGGTCAGGGCAATCCCAAGCACAAATACAGGCGGGTGAGGAGTGGATTGAGAGCAGCCCAGCGGAGAACGACTTGGGAGTTGTAGCGGATAGAAAACTGCCTGTGTTCCAGCAATGTGCGCTTGCAACCCAGTAGGTCATCTGTATCCTGGGCTGCATCAAGAGAAGTGTGGCAGACAGTTCGAGGGAGGTGATTTTCCACCTCTGCTCCACTCTTGTGAGACCCTGCTTGGATTACTGTGTCCAGCTCTGGGGCCCCCAATGTAAGAAGGACATGGACCTGCTCAGGCGGGTCCAGAGGAGGGCTACAAAGATGATCAGGGGACTGGAGCACTTCCCCTGTGAGGACAGGCTGAGAGAGTTGGGGTTGTTCAGCCTGGAGAAGAGAAGGCTCAGGGAGTACCTAAAAGCACCCTATAGGAAAGCTGGGGAGGGACTTTTTGCAAGGAGATGTAGTGATAGGATGAGAGGTAACAGTTTTAAATCAAAAGAGATTAGATTTAGATTAGATGTAAGAAAGAAGCTCTTCACAATGAGGGTGGTGAGGCACTGGATGCTCAGAGAGGTTGTGGCTGCCCCCTCCCTGGCAGTGTTCAAGGCCAGGCTGGACGGGGCTTTGAGCAACCTGGGCTAGTGGAAGGTGTCCCTGCCCATGGCAGGGGGGTTGGAACTAAATGATCTTTAAGGTCCTTTCCAACCCAAACCATTCTATGAATCTGTGATTACTGGAAAATGCCAGATGAAAGTGACTTTCTCTTTCTTCTTGATCTGTAGGAATGGACTAAAAGAAAGAGTATTAGCCTACATTTCCATTATATTTAGGAAACAGCACAGACCATTATTGTTTGTTTTGACAGAAGTTCTGTGTCTTTATCTCTGCATGGGGTATGCATACCTACCTAGCCCTTCTCTCAACAACTGCCAGTGTTTCATATCATATAAGAACTGGGATTTTTTGAGCTCAATTTATTATGTTTATTATACCAGTTATATTATGATAATTAGTTAAGATCAGAAAGAAGATAAAGTATTTCATTTGAATCAGCTGGAGAATTTACCACCATGTTATTTTGTCACATCTTCAGCTACCAAGAAAGGAGTTGAAATACTCTGGTGGGAAATATTTGATAGTAGTTGCTCATGAATAGGAAACAGAAGTACTTCAGATAACCACTATTTCAGTTGTTTAACTTGAAAAAAAATATATAGACATATGGGATTGTCTGTTTTTGCTTTTGGATTAAAACTTGCTTAACTCAAAACTCTTCACAGAGTTAGACTTGATTTTCTGCATGTTATACATTTTTGTTGCATTACTCCCCCCCCCCCCCCCCCCCCCCCCCCCAATTGTCAACTGCATTTGTTAACCACCCTGTCAGGCTTTCATCAGTTTCTGGGGGATTGTTTTGTTTTGTTATTAGGAAGAAACTTTCTTCTACTGCTATTTTATTGTTCCTAAAACGTTGTATCCAGTTTGGGTTTTAGTGAATTTCATGATGTTTTGGGCTTTTTGGTTTCTGTGACAGTCACCTTTTAACAAATGTCTCCACTTACAGAGTGTGATTAAATATACTGATTGGTTTTGCTTTTTTCCTGTGTGCAGTTCTTCATATGCTGCTTTGTATACAAGGTAAATTTTCAGGGTGTTTAGACAATGGTCCACTTGTTTTGAGAAGTGGTAACAAATAAGATACTTAATGCCCAGGAACTGTTTTAAATGTAGTAGAAGTCCTCAGTAGAAGTCCTCACTGTAAGTATGGATGTGGGAAGAAAAGGTAAGAGAGGAACCTGGAATGGTTAGCAGGATTCACAAACAGGATTTTCAGATGTTAGTCTGGGTGTTAGTAGGTGGTGGATGGACCTTGGAGGTTCAGAGGTGGCTTGGTGAATGAGCAGGATCAACGTGCACTGGACCTATGAAATTTTGAGCTGATTTTTCAGTAGCTGATAATCCAAAATATTAAAGCTCTCTATTTTAACCATTCTACCATTATTTTGATTTACCTGATGCTACAGAGAGGAATACCAGCAAAGTGACTGGGCTAGATTAAACCCAAGTGCAGTTTAGAGTTTAAATCTTAGCACATTTCTGGTTTAAAGTTATTTATTGCTTTTTGTGTGTTCATACATCTTGTTCCTAATTATAGCCAGCTATTAAGATTAATGCTTACCTTGAGTAAACAGTGTTTGCCAGGTTTACCTTTGTTTTGTCTGCCTGATGGATGTGCCAAAAGGAGAAGGCTTACAGGATTCCCCCTCAGAAACAGGGAAGATTAATCAACTGTAATGACAAGAACAGCAGCATCATTTTTGTTTTACCATGGGGTAAGAGCCTATCAAAATGATATAGTTAAACAATAGTGAAAATCAATTAGTCAGTGACTGTAGATTTTCTGTAGGGAATTTTGTTAACCTGTTTCATACAGCAGTAGAAAAATATACTTTTTTTGTTGTTGTTGTCTGTTTGGCTTGACTGAAACAGATGCTATTTTCTTTTAGCATTAACTTTTTAGTTTATTTCATTAACAGACTGTCAGTTCCATTCCTAAAGTAGAGAACATTTGCAGTCATCTCAGTGCAATAAACACACATTGAAGCTCAATGACCTAGACTCAAGTTTAGTCAGGAGTTTTAAAATCTACCTCAGGGTAGAAGCAAAATGACAAAAAAAGCAGAAAGATGTCAGGGTGCAGTTTGAGTCTTAGACCTGTGAAATTTGATGTTTTCTTCCTTCTGTAGGCTCTGCATGTGTACAGAGGCCTGTCGTTCCTCCTTTCTGTGAAGAGATACAGACTGTGTACAGGACAATAATGTTGGTTTGTCAAGTTATACCATATTTGACTAATTATGTCAGGAATTGAGCTAAAATGATTAAAAATCTGTTGTTAGTGTATTCTTCAAGCTGAGAGACACTTTGATATGTAATAAAAAGAATAACTACAGTGAAAAAATCTCATTAAGGAATTACATGCAGTTATAAATTTCCCCCCACACACTTTTTTTCTTTTAATGTTGTTATTGGGAGGGCTGAAAGACTGAGTAATCAAAACTCAAGTAACAGCTTCATCTTGTTGAAAAGCTGCATCATTAACCCCATTGCCTATAAGTTTTAATTAGGGTAGGTGTGGTTGTCATGCTGATGCACACAAGTAGAACTCCAGTGACCATGAGAGGTGTTGGTTATGGTTTGACTTGCTGCCCATGGTGCTCTTTGGGAGCATAGGGAGGGAGGATGAGTGTGAGGTTCCTGTGTCAGAGAGGCAAGCAGCCCCCTTGGGGACAGGCACTCTGATACCACGACATAGAGATGACCATGCTAGAAAATAAAAAAAGTTGCCTGTGCTAGGGAGTTTGAAGTGATGTGTCCTGCACGTCAGCCTGGCGCAAGTGCCAAGAAATTTGGGATGCTCCAGGCAAAGATACACTGCATGCTGGCGCAGTGAACAGGAACCCTTAGCTCTTAAGAATGTGGTCCATGCTGTATACACAGTAGCATAGGTTATTCACTAATGTTAAGGTAGTCATTATCCCATCTTGTTTTTTGCCGAGTGGATGCTCCCCAATTCTTGCACTTGTCCTTTCTGATCTAATATGCCATCTAATTAATTTTCTTGGTTTAAAAATAGTTTGTATACTTCTGTCGGATCACAAAACGTTTACTGCCCTGAAGTTTGACGTTGCCAGCAAATTTAATGAGTCATAAATGAAAGCACGAAATAAGACATGCTGTCTTATTTGATAAGGAGCAATTTGCAATGAGATTTCAGGTGTGTTTTCCACATTCCATACATGAAAGAGTTTGTTAATTAATTGCCCACCTCATTTTTTTAAAATGTGGTACACAACACATCCCAAGAACTTGTTGGGCCACTGTTTTCAGCTGTGTCCATTATCAAACACGTACCTGGGTAACTGAAGATTCCCATTCATATTAAGCCTGGGATTTTGGTTGCTATCGTTTAATAATTTCAAAAGAAAATCTCACCTGTACTACCTTTTTTGATGACCTGTAATAGAACTTTTTTATTGATTGTATGTATGTACTTATATACAGCCAGCTAAATAGCTTTGATAGAAAGAACGAATATGTAGTGTATCTGTAGGACAGGCAAAGTTTCTTTTTCTGATTGTTGTCACTTTGAATTGATACAATCTTTGGAGACTGTTGGTTTTGTTGGGTTTTTTTTAAAGCTAATTTGTTGAAAATCTTGTAATTAAAATTCTGAATATTTAAAAACTACAATTATGGGATCATAAAATCGTTTGGGTTGGAAGGGACCTTAAAGATCATCTAGTTCCAACCCCCCTGCCATGGGCAGAGACACCTTCCACTAGACCAGGTTGATCAAAGCCCCGTCCAACCTGGCCTTGAACACTGCCAGGGAGGGGGCAGCCACAGCTTCTCTGAGAAACCTGTTCCACCACCCTCACAGTAAAGAATTTCTTTCTTATATCTAATCTAAATCTACCCTCTTTCTGTTTAAAACCATTACTCTTCATCCTATCACTATGCTCCCTGATAAAGAGTCCCTCCACATCTTCCCTGTAGACCCCTTTAAGTACTGGAAGGCCGCTATAAAGTCTCCCTGGAGCCTTCTCTTCTCCAGGCTGAACAACCCCAACTCTCTCAGCCTGTCCTCACAGGGGAGGTGCTCCAGCCCCCGATCATCTTCATGGCCTCCTCCGGACCTGCTCAAGCAGGTCCATGTCCTTATGTTGGGGATCCCAGAGCTGGACACAGCACTGCAGGGGGGGTCTCACGAGAGTGGAGTAGAGGTGGAAAATCACCTCCCTCAGCCTGCTGGCCACTGTTCCATCTAGAGAGTAAATACAGAAAACAGTTCACAAAATTCCAGTCATACACTATAAATTATTCCCAAATAAAGCTTTTATTTAACTTGAACACTCTTATATTTCCTTATAATACTTCATATGAAAAATGTATCTTTGTATTGTAGTGGAGATGCTCAAGTAAGAGTTATTTCTTGAAATCCAGGCAAATCACAAGTCTGATATTAGTATAATCTGTTAAATGGAAAGCTGTATGACTTGTTTTGATGATAAACCCATATTTCATCTGATCCACTTTTCTAAAAATATTATATATGTATATCTTAAAACTTCAACAACAAATTCTGTAATAAACTACTAAAAAAATGAGACCAGAAAAGACTGATATATGCTTTTGAGAATTTATTCCAGCTATTATCCTTTCAAGAAATGTTCTTAATAAAAGCCTAACCTGCACTGTTCCTTATTATTGTTCTTTACTTTTTCTTCCAGAGCTAAATGTGCCAGACACTGTAATGAATTCATTATATGTAGATGTCAGAATTGGCTTTGGCTCTTCACATTTGCTAACAGGTAATGAACTAGAACAATTGACAATCTATGCAGATTTCTTACTGTGAAGGCAGTTTCTTTAATTTGAACAGATGACCTAAGTACAGGGTCCATTAGCATAGCCATAGATGGTGTGCAAGGGATATTTAGCAAGAGGAGTTTCTTAGTATTTTTCCTTTTCCTTCTTTTGACAGAAATAGGTGTCATTTGATTTTGCAGTTACTTCGATCCAAGAATACCTTTGTCAAGGACAGTGTTTTACTAACAGAAAACCCTAAATAATCTTGACACTAAAATCTAGAAATAGGAATTTTTCATGTAGAATGCCTTTACTCATATGTTGTATAATGATCATCCCACAGTATACCACAAATAAATTGCTTATTGAATTAAAATAGAAAAGAGAAACTACAGAGCATAGGGATCAGATCCTGGAGTGTGATACTGTTTTTTAAATTTAATCCTGTAGGCAAAGTAGACTAATTTATTTGCATCCTTCGCAGGCATTACTTCCCTCAACTTTCACCTGCAGTGATCTTCATCATTTTCTATTTCTTCTTGGTTGTTATGAAAGTGTAAGGATTTTCATCTTATGATTCCATCTATCCAATTTTATCCTGTTGAAATAAAATACAAATAGCAGTGAAAAAATCTGGAGCCATATTTTGCACTTGAAGGTTCAAAACTTGGTGTGCGTCTGAATTGCACACTGCAGTGATAATATACATGGCTATTAGGATAATTTGTTGAGTGCTGGCAATGCAATATAAACCAGGAAGACATGGCCCATGTTGTAAAACAGCTTGTAAGGGTTAATTGCTGCCTCTGGCTTAGCAGGAATGCAAACTGAGAAAAAACCCTAGTATTCACAGTTTGTAGTTAAAAGTCTCCTCGGGTGGTAGATGTCAGGATTTTGTGTAAGTGCTTTGGCAACACAAAGACAGGTAGAGGAAAAAGAAAGAATTGGAAGGAAAAACCTCAACAAAACCACAGCCATATGAAGAATTGTGGAGTTTCTGTGTCAAACCCTCTGTGGTATTTGCCTTGTTTCTAGGTGCCTTATGTGATTTCCCAACTTCTGCCTGTAATCTGTGAAACTGCTTCCATTGCCTTGTCCTTTTTGTAAGTTTAACTAGGAAAGCAAAACAATGAAAGAAAGTAAAAAATTTTACTTCCGTGCTGTATAAATGCTAGGACCATGGGTACCATCCTGTCCATGCTTAGCTTAGCACCCTGTTCAAGCTTGGCTTTCCCAACAGAGCTAAAAAACTCTAGGGGAGTCTGTCTTTGCTGTCTCCTGTAAGAACTTACAACATTTTGCTAAATGAGGATAAGTGAGTACATTGTAAAGTAAAGCTGAAAATCATTAAGGGAAGACGAAGTGGGTGTTTTCAATTAGTTCCTCTATTAGTGGTGTACTAATGCAGAAAATCATGGAAGAGGATCTAATTCACTAATACAAGAGTGAAACTTATGTCTGAAGACATGTTGATAAAGACTGGCTTTTCTCAGTTCTTAAAAAGTGCTACCTGGGGAAACAATGGCCATCCTCTTCATAAGCAGACACATTTGGAGGCTGATGAAATATGTTTTAAACTAGAAGCAAAAAAATTCCCTAGAGTCACAATTTTAAATCTCCTTCCATTATTCAACTTTTTCTCACATTCCTTTGACCTATAATAAGTTATGTTTTTCTTCTCAGATAAGATTTCAATTGGTCTCTGTGCTCTCTCTGCTGGCTCCTGAAGGCTTGTTTCAGCAACTAATTCCAAGGTTTCCAGTTCTTCCCCTTTCTTGTCCACATGAAGCAATAAAGCTGTGCAGATAACCAGGTCAAAGTTCAAAAGGAACAAAACCTTTTGCTTGCATCACTTACTGTCATGCATCTTCTCATTTTTCTTCCTTTCCAGATCTGTTGGTTTTTTATCAGTTTAGTCCTGATTTCAAAATTTCCTGGATATGATGGAAAAACAAAACATTTCTATTTATTAAACAAAACCTAGATTTACATGTGCTCCAGATGGAATGCCTGATTTAAAACTCCACCTCATTCAAGCAATTCAGTTTAGCAAATCTTAATACACCTTAATAAAACCTTAATAAACCTTAGTACCTTAATTAAGTCCAAAGTAGAGACAGGTGCTAACTAACATTCATCTACTCAAACATAGAAGAAAAGATGAAAAATATCACTAGATGTTTTCCTAACTCTTCCTTCCAGTTCTGAACAGATGGGGACTCAAGTGAAACACTGGACTTCATCAGAGTGTTAATAAGTGCTTGATAAGAGAATTGAAACTTTCTACATTTAGAGAAAAAAAAAAAAATCAAGGAAATCGATAAGAAAGTAATTGTGGTCATAATGAACTCTGTATAAAATAAGCTTCCTACACATTTATCTGTGGTTTTGGTTGGTGTCGTAGTTTGAACCCAGAGGGCAACTGAGCACCACACAGCTGCTCGCTCACTCCTTCTGCCTCAGGAATGTGAAGGAGAAAATCAAGTAAAAGGCTCAGGAATCAAGATAAGGGCAAGGAGGGATGCCTGTTATGGTCACAGGCAAAAGACATACTCAATTGGGGAAGAAAAAGATCAATTTAATTCAAACAAGAACACCAACAATGCTTAACAAAGAGAGTAGGACGGTGAGAAGTATAGCCATATCTTAAAAACATCTTCCCCCCACCCGTCTCTTCTTCCCAGGCTCAGCTTTGTTCCTGATTTCTCAGGAAATGCAGTGCAGGGTGGGCAGGGAATGGTTATGGTTAGCCTGCTGCTCCTTCCTCCTCATGGGGAGGTAGGTCTCCTTGGATTCTTTCATGCTCCCTCTCATGGGAGATAGTCCTCCACAAACTGCTCCAGCATGAGTCCCTCCCATTGACTGCAGCTCTTCCCAAGCTGCTCCAGCATGGATCCCTACCACACATTGTAGTCCTCTCAGCATTGAACTACAACAGTGGGGGCTTTCCACACAGTCCCGGCCTTCTTTGTGTGCAGCCACCTGCTCCAGCATGGGGTCCTCCACGGGCTGCAGGTGGGCAGCTGCTCCCCTGTTGCCCTCCATGCAGGGGCACAGCTGCCCTCTCATCACGGGCTGCAGGGGAGGCTCTGCTCTGGCACCTCTCTCCCTCTTCCGGTGTTTGCATAGGTGTTCTCCTTGCAACTCCTCCTCAAAACTTCCACTCCTCCTCCCACATTCTCATTCTTTAAATATGTTATCACAAAGACACAGCCACCATCGCTAATTGGCTCAGCTTTGGCCAGAGATGGCTCTGACTTGGAGCCAGCGGAGCTTTGAGAAGTTTTTCACAGGGGCTACTGCTGTAGCCCCTTCCCCCACTATCAAACACCCAGTGTGGTTGGTTTATTTTTTTGTTTTAACTGTGTCCCCGTTGTATTTTTTCGGATCTAAATTTATCACTGTTCTTTTTTTAAAAAAATATTATTTAGTTTTGAACTTGTGGCCTAGCAGATGCATTGTTTCTGACAACATAATGTTTCCTTCATGATGATAAGGGGCAAAGATTTATTCCTGGTATATTAATCACAAGTAAAATAATAAAAGGGATACTGTAATTTTTATTAGGCTCTTGAGTATACAGTGGTAAAACACGTTACCAGTAAGTTGGTAGTCTAGATGTGCTGTTGTCCATGCAACCTTTGTAAGTTTCCTATTAAAATTGTTCAAAAATATGAATTGTGATTCTCTACCATCCCTGACAGTGATGAGATGGTGAAATGATGTTCTTTTCAACTGAGATACTGAGATATGTGGAGATGGCTGTGTCAGTAAACCTCGAACTAATAATTTGTTTGATTTTTTTTTAAATTTACTTTATAAATCTGAGAAGGATTACTGCTGATAAATTGTTTAGATACACATTTAGAAATGCTTCATGGAAGCTCAGGTCTTGCTAGTGCTAGTCTCATGAATATAGAATTTGTTTATGAAAAAAGCAAAGATGAGGTGTTTTTTTTTTATTATTTAAGTGTTATGAGCTGCAATAAATGCTTATCTCAGCCCAAATTAAAAAGTTTAAATCCAGACCTTACATTCAGAGAAGGTGAAACAGTTAACACTGCTTTTGCCCTGCTGGTGGTAATAGGAATTATGCTGTCAACAAACGAAGGACAGATAGCAGTACTTAGGCGTGAAACCAAGCTGTCATTTCTCCAGGTCTTTATTCAGCGCATAATCACAGAAGGTCTGTTGTCAGGAGATTACAGAACTCTGTAAATTAAGCTAGAGAACATGCCAAAAAAATTGCCATCTCTACACCAACTGTTAAAGGAAGTTTAAAGTAGCTTATCTTGCATAATTTTCAAAAAAGTGAAATGAACATTCTTTCTGACAATCATAAGAAAGGTTATTAAGCAGATTGGAGCAAGATTTGCTGGAAAGCATGACTGGGCTACTAATTCACTAGCAGATTAATTTTGTAAACTACATCCAATGGAAATGATTGATCTACCTTAACAATTTTTTAAAAGTGAACTGCATCAGGAAGCATGCATGAATAATGCTAAATGGTGTAGCAAAACTATGAACTTTTTTCTTTTCTTAATGGGGAGATAACTAGAGCAGCCATACCAAAGTGCACTACATGGAATTGACTCACGGTAATTAACAAACTCAGCAACTAAGTGTGTGGCCATCAATCATCCTAAAGAATTAAAGAAAAATCAATTAACAATTTAATTAAAAGTCATTTGATGACCTCAGTTATTCTGTTTAAATAAGATCATCATTTCACTTCCCAGTTTAAAATTTAGTTCAATTATTTAATTAAAATGCCAATGAAATATTGACCTACTGAAACCTTTATTCTAGGTGTTTTAAATACAGATTATCAAATTATCTTAACGACTACGTATCCCATGAGATAAGAACAATGGTGTTCCTTTTATTTTATGAAAGATTTTTACTGCTGGTATTATCCTTATGCTCTAATATAGAGGTGTTTTCTGGCAGAAGGGCACCCGGACTATTTTTATCTGCCCCTCAGATTTTTAGCTGTTATCTGAGGGCTATTTTACTTTTACTCACTACAGTCCTTGTCCATTTCCTTTCACTTTCCTCTGATGAGAAAGCACACTGGGAGAGAATTCCTAGTTATTGTTAATTTTTTTCCAAATGTCTTTGCTGCGGTGATTTGTCCTTTCCTTATATACAGGAGGCATCTCAGTCCTTGACTGAGTTCTGTCTCTTGTCTATGGGAACTTCTGTTTCCCAGATTAAGATTTTGGTTCTGCAGGATGCTGTTAAAACTCAGTTCATCCATCTAGATTTTTTTTTTAATGCAATTAGATTAATTTTAAATAGAAGATTGTACTGTTTAAGCAATATATATTAGTCAGCTACTGTGGTTTTTTTGATTGGTCTTTAAAATAAATTATTGTTTTAAAAAACTTCCACAGAGTTGTAAATCTTTCTCTTGTTATTCCATCTTCCCATATTTCTGCTAGTAAAGGTTAAAAAAATATATTGAATCTAAAAAGGAATATTGAAACTTAATATTCCTTGAATATTATCATGTTTTGAACAGAGAAAGTAGAGGAGAAAAATACAGAGTATAAAATAAGACAGTTTATTGGTAGTCCTGTCTTGCTGCTAACATCATTAAGATAGAGGAGGACCTAATGTGAAAGACTTAATTACCACCCTCCTTACCTCTGCATTCTGCCCTGATGCACCCAAGCATCTGTGACGATGAGCGTGTATTTCCTCATTGCTGAAGTACAAGTTTCTGATAACAGAAGATTATGAGCATTATCACCAGTTGTCATGGATGGGAAGAGAGTAACTTGATCTTAATAATTACCTAGGTGTCATTTGGCACTAGGACAAGCACAAACATACCAAGCAGAAATGGGGCACCCAAGCTAACAGCAGCTAGTGAACGTGGGTATTGCCACTATAAAAGGTATTATAAAACTCTGAGCAATCTTTATGCATTTCCCTTGAGTACATTTCAGGACATCTTCCTTTGTATGCATATGTTGAGATATTCCTAATAGCCCTCGCTGATCAATGTCCGTGTGGAGGAAAAAAAAAAAAAAAGAACAGTTGGTAAACTTGGGCTCAGGATCAAATTTAAGTGACCTTTTATGCCAGTGAAACCAGTGTGAATGTTCTGCTTTTGCCAGTGGTCACCACTAGGACATTGGGATGCATGGACCCAGTGTGACAGTTATTAAATTACTTGGGAAAAAATCACTGAATCAGTAATACAAATAGACCGTCAAGTTCAGTGCATCATCTTCCACTGTATCTCTTGAGTTGACAGAAGTATACAGTCTTTCTGCACAGCTCCTGTACACAGAGGAACTCCGTCCCTCCCCATCACTCCACATGTAGAGTGTTTTATTAAGTAGAAAGAAGGCAGTTTACACAGTGTCAGTTTTACAACTCCCTTTGCTGACGAAAGGAAGCACTGGGTTTTGTTCAGATTTATATTGCAGAACAAGCTTGAACTATTTTTACAAAGCTCTAAAAGCACCAACTGGTATCTGTGAGGACTTACACTTGAAAATGGATAATCTGAGCAGTGTTAGGTGGGGGGTTTTTTATATGAAAGCTATTGATTAAACTGACTTTTTAGTTTAGACTGTTAAAAATGGGGAAGATGCATAATATGCTATCTTAGTCACTGATATACTGAAGGTCACATGAAATATTTACTGTGAACAAATTGAAATATTACTGAATGAGTCTTTGGGGACTAGGGCCTCCATCCTTCAATCCGTGAAAGCAAGCTTAACATTCAGAGCTCTCCTTTCTTATGTTGCATTTGTGTATGAAATACAACAGATACCAGAATATACAGCCAGAGAGCTAGTGATTTTTATTTTTTTAAACAAAATCAATAGGAGTGTAAAATTTATGTGAAGAGCTGAATTATAAACAGTCGCTGTATGTACATACACAGTGCACTCAGTAGTTGTACTACAGAGTATGTAAGATATCTATGCCATGGTAGATTTGGTACTGCAGTCGGGTGCCATTATAATTTGATGTCCTAACTAAATCTTGCTCACAGTATATGTAGTTTTAATGTACTAAAATATACTTGCTGTGTGATTAAATTGGTTGTCATGTGCTCTGGAACATTTTACATCCTCTTGTCTATCAATATGTCTTCTGGATATGCTCACCCTTGAACACCTTTAAACATCTTGTTTCTCTTAAGCAGTCATAGTCAGCTGTTACATGTCCATTTTTATTTCACTTGTAGACCTTTATATTGCACCCTGTCATTATGTGCCACTTCACAATTTATTTTATAACACTCAACTATGAGACAAGGACTGTATCTTGAAGTTTTCTGCACTAATCCAAAATGATGTACTACATGATTTAATAGACCAGGTCATGAGCCAGGCTTGGTTCTGCTAGTTGGAAGTTTATTTATACTGCTTTAAAATGTGCATTTATCCCCTTCATTTTTTTTCTGCCTCTAAATGTGATTTTGTGATTCCACATTTTCATCTTGACTGAAATTCTAAGTTTAAAGGTAATCTTACTGTAAGAGTACAAAAGCAGTTTTTCTTTTATGATTTTTTAACTTTAATCCTCTCCAAGTCTTGAATGCTTGAAATGTAATTTATTTTCATTTTTCCTTTTCTCTCTAGACTGTGTGTCTCTAAGTTCCTTAAAAAAGCATCTGACCATGTGAAGCTTGACTAAAGATATCTTTTTACAGTGTTGTATGTGATTTTTATGATGGTGGTTTGCTGTTTTTTTCTTTCTTTTTGTTTGGTTGTAAATATCTTTTTACAGGCACTATTTGTTATGTCTTTTTGTTTCTGTTAGTTTTCTGTTAATTCTTTGTCCTGGGTTCAGCTGGGATAGGGTTAATTTTCACAAGAAGCTGGGAAGGGGCACAGCCAAGACAACCTGGTTTATTGGACTGCGTGGATTCGATGGCCTGGCACATCAGATCCACAGGAGTGTAAGGCTCTGGTGGACACCAGTGCATAGTGCACCCTAATGGCATCAAGCCGTCTGTATTTCTGGAGTGACAGCTAACTGTATTGGAAGCTGAAGTGACTAACTGGGAATGAGTGGCATAAACATCCCATTGTGACTGGCCCAGAGGCCCTGTGCATCACTGGCAGAGGGGGTTTCAAGGACCCAAAAGCGTACTAGTAAGCTTTTGGTTTAGCTGTCTAACTAGACTAGACTAGACTAGACTAGACTTTAGTCTAACTAGACTAAACAGACTAAACTAACTCAAACTAGACTGAGGAAATTGAACAGCTGTCAATCTTGCTCCGTCTCTCAGAGGACCCTCTGTTGTGGGGCTGCTGAGGGTTGAAGAATAACAGGTGCCTATCAGTACCACAGTGGTGCACCAGCAGCAGTATCGCACCGAGCCTCTCTGATTCCCATCCATAAACTGATCCGTCAACTGGAGAACCAAGGAGTGATCGGCAAATCCTGCTCACCTTTTAACAGTCCCATACGGCCAATGCGAAAGTCTAATGTAGAGTGGAGACTAACTGAAGACTGTCGTGTGCTGAATGACCTCACACTGCTGATGACTGCTGCTGTGCCAGACATGCTAGAACTTCAACCTGAACTGGAGTCAGAGACAGCCAAGTGGTACGCCATAATTGATATTGCTAATGCATTTTTCTCAATCCCTTTGGCAGCAGGGTGCAGGCCACAGTTTGCTTTCACTTGGAGGGGTGTCCAGTACACCTGGAATCGTCTACCCTGGGGGTGGAAATGAAGCCCCATCATTTACCATGGACTGATCTGGATCAGGGGGAATCTCTAGAACACCTGCAGTACATTGATAACATCATTGTATGGGGTAATACAGCAGAAGTTTTTGAGAAAGGGGCGAAAATAATTCAAATCCTTCTGAATGCCAGTTTTGCCATATAACCAAGGAAGGTCAAGGGACCTGCACAGGAGATTTCGTTTTTAGGAATAAAATGGCCAGATGAGTGTCATCATATACCAAGGGGTGTGATCAACAAAATAGCAGCTGTATCTCCACTGACTAGCAAAAAGCAAAAACAAACTTTCTTAGGTGTTGCAGGTTTTTGGAGAATGCATATTCCAAATTACAATCTGATTGTAAGCTGTCTCTGTTGAGTGGCCCAGAAGAAAAATTAGTTCAAATGGGGCCCTGAGCTATGACAAGCCTTTGAACAAATTAGACAAATTCACACAATAGCCTGTGGGCCACTCTGAGCAGGACAAGATGCTAGAAATGTGCTCTACACTGCAGCCAGGGAGAATGACCCTACCTGGAGTCTCTGGCTGAGAGCACCAGGGGAGACTTGGGGTCAACCCCTGGGGTTTTGGAGTCAGGGATACGGATCTGAGGCCCATTCTACTCCAACTGAAAAAGATTTTGGCAGCCTATGAAAGAGTTTGAGCTGCTTCAGAAGTGGTTGGTACTGAAACACAACTCCTCTTGGTGCCCCAACTGCCAGTTATGGGCTGGATTTTCAAAGGGAGTATCCCCTCTACAAATCATGCAACTGATGCTACGTGGAGCAAGGGGGTTGCACTGATCATACAAAGGGCTTGAATAGGAAACCGCAGTTTCCCAGGAATATTGGAAGTGATCAAGGACTGCTCAGAAGGCAAAAATTTCAGAATATTGCCAGAAGAGGAGGTGACGTGCTGAAGAGACCCCACCATATAATAAACTACCAGAAAATGAGAAGCCATATGCCCTGTTCACTGGGTTCTCTCACACTGTGGAAAAGCATCAGACGTGAAAGGCTGCTGTATGGAGTCCTGCAGAACAAGTTGCAGAAACTGATGAAGAAGATGAACAGAGCCAGTTTATGGAAGTGAAAGCCATCCAGCTGGCTTTAGACATTGCTGAGTGAGAAAAGTGTCCAGTGCTCTATCTCTGTACTGACTCTTGATGGTGGAAGATGCCCTGTGGGGGTGGTTACAGCAATGGAAGCAGAGCAACTGGCAGCACAGAGGCAAACCCATCTCAGCTGCTGCATTGTGGCAAGATATTGCTGCTTGGGTAGAGAACCTGGCTGTGAAAGTAAATGTATATATATACGTCAAAGATGGGAAGAGTAGTGGTAAAAAATTGCAAAGTGTAGTATTTGGGCATGACGTATATGGTATAGAATAAGAGGTGGATAATGTCCTGGGTTCGGCTGGGGTAAGATTAGTTTTTGTAAGAAGCTGGGAAGGGGCATAGCCACAACAGCTGACACAAACTAACCAAGGGGATATTTGATACCATGTGGCATCATGCTCAGTATATAACTGGGGGAGCTGGCTGGGGGTGGCGGAAATTGTCTCTCGGGAACACGCTGAGCTTTGGGTTCTGGGTGATGAGCAATTGCATTGTGAATCACTCGCTTTATATATTCTTTTATGAGTACCATTATTGTTATTGTTTCTTCTGTCCTTGTGTTGTCCTATTAAACTGTCCTTATCTCAACTGTCATTGTTTTACCTTTTTCTTCTGATTCTCCTCACCATCCCATCAGGTCGGGGGAAGTGAGTGAGCAGCTGTGTGGTGCTTTGTTGCCAGCTGGGCTTAAACCATAATGGTCTTGCACACTGAATTCCTACAAACATTGGAAATTGGGGTAGATTTTCCTGGCAGGGCCATCAATAGCACTGAAGACTGCAACTTAGTGGTTCTGCTGACAATGAATGATCTTGACTAGTTTCTCTGTCATCTAGACCTGTAACAGTACTGCAAGCAAAATTTAGCAGTAATTTATTTTTTATCATTGGAAGAACAAATTTCATGTTGATGTATGTCATACGTCTATTGACAAAAATATTGCTGATTTACTAATACTTTTTCCAAGCAGAGCTTTATTCTTTAGTTACCCTAAATTAAATATACAAAGATTTTTGGGCAAACTAGCCTAATGCTGTCCCTGCATAAGGACAAGCCAGTGTTGTATTTGCACTACTGGGACATGCAGTCCTGCCTATGCCCCATTACCTGCTTCACCTTCTTCTATTCTGAGGTTTTTGGTGTATTATACTGCTCCAAATGTAATGAATTTTTTTTTCCCGAACAAGTTTAGTAATCCCAAATGCAGGTGTAAATCCTCTTTTGTCTGCAACTTAAATTTGCGTTATTTTTTGCTGTTTGTGACTTTGTTGTATGTGACTACACATCCTTTTCTCAGTTTGTTCAGGTTTTGAAAGTAATGTTAAACCACGTCCAAACATACACTTGATTTTAAATATTTTAGGTTTCAATGGGTCACAATTTTGTCCTTTTTTTTTCTTTTTCTTCAAGAAACTATAGATATATTTAGCTAAGTACAGATTTCATAAAATCAGGTGATTCTGTGAGCCAGAGATTAACAGAACTCTAATACGTTCTTTGGAAATAAGAATCGTTAAAATTTTACTAATTTTCTGTGCCATTTCCTTACTCATTAACATTTTCTATCACCTCTAATGGAGTCTGCATGAAGCTTCTTTTGAACAGTTTTTGTTCTGTTTTAAGCTTAAACTTAGCTATTTATGTGTATTCATATTTTTTTTCATCATCTTGCAATATAAAAGAAGGAGTTTTATTTGGTATGTGATCTACTTTACTTTATATTCCTTTTACCAGTGCTATAAACTTTGATTTTGTGAAGTATTTTAGCATATGCTCTCTGTGAAAGATATAATATTATATGAAATTTTATTGTCTTCTTTAAGATTGTGAAGGCATCCTGTTAAGTGTGGTAAATTGTTTTAATGTATGGCAATGACTATTAAGAATAATATAGGAACATAAAGCACTAGGAACATATATTTATAGTGGAAAGTTTGGTGATAATTATCTTTCATGCTGTGTGATGAATGTTTCAGTATGTAAGTGGTGGCAATTTCTCAGTGATAAATCTCTCAGGTATTATAAAGGCTAAGAGCAAAACTTTTGCATCAAAAGCTGTCATTCTCTTCTGGTACAGCTATTTGTAAAGGCAGCCTGGAAAATAAGGCTTTCTTTATAATGACATCTCAAGTTTCACAGCATTATTTTTTTTTTATCAGTATTTCATTTTCTTAACAGACCATGCTAAAGGTAGTTTATCTAGCTTCAGCCTTATGTGGAGATCATTAGTGTAGTGAAACAAACACGGCAAAATTATGAGTTGTGGTTTGTATTTCCACTATATAATGAGAGGGGTGACAAAAACTTTACATTGCTACCACAGTTTTCCTTGAAGTGCATGTGCATTTTATGAGTCTGAAGCTTCATGATAACCTTTTTGTATCATCCTTCCTGTAAGATAGCACACATTTTACTTTGTGTGAAAATTTGGTCATATTTAAACAATATTTAATATAAGTAGAACTTCTCTGGATGAAACTGTGACCTTGAAAACTTCTAGAACCAATAGAGTTTTGTTACACAAAGGCCACTGCTTCTACCATTAATCATAATGGACTGTGCCTACAGCTATTGTTGGCTTTTCAAAGTGAATTATTAAAGATACAGGAACATGAGAATTATTTATTACAGATCATTTTATCAAGCCAAAAGGGCAGGAGTTATTTTGTATGGACTACAGAAAAAGGTATGTTTTTCCTGTCTGCATTTATAGTAGGCCTGTAACTTCATGCTTTTAGAATATGTCAGCTTAAAATCAATGTACTGTTTAAGGAATAAGGATTGGATAAATAAAGTGCTAAATATTAGTGTATTTATTCACAAAGGTATCTTCAGGGTCCTTTATTCCAGTGAAGGCAAGCTGTGTCATCTGGAATCTCCCTGCTTATATAAGCAGCTCTCTCTTCTATTTCTGTGTGTTTTTGGAAGCATACAGAATGTCATCACAAACTCCTAGGGGATATATGTTAGATAAAGAAATACTTGACTGCCTTTTTATGTTAATTAAGTCCTCATTGATGAAATGATGTATTGATTTATATCTCACAGACATGCCAGGAACTTGATGTTTTAGGCTCAAATGACAATACTAAAAATACTTTTTAAAAACAAAATGAAAATTGAATACTAGTGTTACATTCCCCAAAAGCTCATCATTCTCTTTCTGTTGGGTTTTTAATTAGTTAAGCCAAGGCCAGAAGAAAATAAGTCTAATCAGCAGTCGTAAGAAAGACGTAATTTGGCAGATAAATATAGATAGTGAAGAACTTCTGAGACAGGTCAAGTGTGACTCCTTAATGATGCATGCCCAAGTTGCTAAGCAGGTGGATAGGGTTTTCCTGGGGAAGGTATGCATGAGAATGTCAGATGTTATACTAGGATGCACCAGTTTAGGAATTTCCAGTAAACTCCCAGAATTCCATTTACTGGAAATTCCTAATTGGTGCATCCAGTGGCCATGGCCATTTGGGATGGAGCATTACTATGTGATAGCTTGTTTTATGTTTGTCTGAAGATGCATATTTGCTTATTCAGTCTCAGATACTTCAGAGTCAGGCTCAGTACAAGTACATTGTGTGGCAAAGGGAAGGCAGGTCCCTTCAGAAAGCTCCAGAATGGGGTGCTACCACAGAGATGAGTTGATTCCTACAGATAAGCCCACAGAACTGGCAAAAGCCATCACTACTGATGATACCGTAATTGTTTCTGTTTCTTTGAATCTGGAGAGTCAAAAGGTAAATGAATGCAAGTGCTAACTACATCATTCCTTTCTGCACCCATTGACACTCAGATGGCCTATGACTGACACTTTTGTATTTCCATGTATATAAAAATATATTAATATATATGTATTTATATTTTATATTATTGCTATCTAATCTTTATCTTGGTTGGTTGGATGCCATCAGTTCCATGACTAAATGGTATTTATGTTTGTAATTGCTTGTTATCAGATTATGGATGCAAATGTTCCCCAAAGCATATTTATAATGCACTTTTTGTAAGTGTCAAATCAGAAAGGTTTAAAACTTATGATTTGTGCTAAACAATTAATTGCATAGCTACTCACAGGTGATGTGCATACAAATATGCACCAACAATATGACCTTGAAGAGAAAGATATGACCAAGGTCTACTCTTATAACGTGATAAATGAAGTTTAGAGAATTTGTATGCGACATTTACCATCCTTATTCACCATCTGAAATTCACTGTTTGGGTCTATACATGGATTGCAAGTGAGAATGTGTGTCTCATCTTTAGAACTAAATTTGAAAAAACAGTACCACAGTTTTAATAGTACTTACCAGTACCGCAGCTGGTATCAGAGTAGAACTTGAGTTCAAAAACTTTGTTGTGTGCAGTGGTTCACACAAGTTCAGTTCCCTTTTTGAAAGTATCTTCACTCTCAGTATCTGGTTATTTTAGGAAGTTTGTTTTCACTTTGTCAGTATGAAATTGAAGCTCATTTCTCTGGGATACTGCTACTAAGGTATTTAATGGGAAGCTTTTTTTCTTTTTTTTTTTTCCCCTGGAACAAGTGGAAATCTTATTTTTCTGTGTTTTCAAGGTGATAATTTATACATGGGGTTCTGTAAACAGATACTTCCATTGGATATAATAACATGTAGATTTTCTTTTTAAACTGAAAACCCAGTTGAACATTGGCCAGATAAGCTGCAAAACCCTTTTATGGATAAACATACTTTAAATTATTCCATACCTTCCTCTGAGAAGAAAAATCAGGAAAATAAATTTATTTGGACCTAGAAAAAGGACTAAAATGAGACATTGGAATACAGACATTGGAAGGAGATAATATTGCTTTTATACATCTATAGTATTTTAGAGCTGAATTTTAGCAATTGTTCAATATTTTAGCTTTTACAGTTGTTACAGGCCACCTGTGATATTTAATGAGGATAGTACACACTGGATGAAAAATGAGAACGCTGTTTTTCTGAGGTAGAAAACAAAGGGACATTAATGAACCTTAGTTTCGCTGTATGAGAACTTAGGAGTCCCTCTTCCTTAGGAGTCTAAGTATACTGAAGTTCATTGCTTAATTACTGAGCTTGCAACAGTGTGTAGTCTATTCCAAAGCTTCATTATTATAGAATATTATTCTCACCATCTAACCATGCATCTTGCAGCAACTTTAAGGCCATTTTTTTTTGACCTGTTCAACAAAGGTATCTTTCTGCTTTATGTATTTTAAAATTGCTGTCAAGTCACAGCTCAGCTCTTACCTGTATATGAAAGCATTAGTTTGGAGGTGAGAATAAATTAATGATGATGTTATCCGGAATAATGAACAATAGCACAAGGCATTGACAATGATTAGAGATGGTATTTTGAAGCCTCCTCTCAGGCCCTCAGTGGCAAGGTCTGAGATCTCTTGAAAGGATCGGTGTTTCCCAGGGTGCTTCTTCCAGGTGTGTGTGAGGTCTGGAGAATAATGTCAGTATTTGTTAATATTTCAGGTTTAAGCAGGTAAATTTAGACTATGTAAGCTGCTGGCCCAGCCTGGGCATGGTCAGCTGGGCCTCACCAAGTGGGGCACTCTTGCTTTCTGGGCCAGGCACATGTGTTAAATGTGTTTTGTGCATTTAAATGTGAATTTGATAGTGTAGTTTAAAGCATATTAAATGTATGAGTGATAAATCAGACATCCACGTTGTTAGTGAATTGCTTGCTAGTATATAGATCAGATAACTGTATTAAATGTTATAAATTGGGTGACAGGTTTACGTACATAACCTAGGCAGGCTCGATTCTTATGACTTTATATCCTTAAAATTTGAGGAATAGTCTTTTATTTCTGAAACACTTTTCAGTTGGAGAACAGCAATTATGTTGTGTGATGGGAATTTACATTTTCTGAGAATTTTGCTCATCACAAATGGGAGAACCAAAACATAGATAAAGTTGAGTGTGAGTATTGTTGTATTCTGTGGCGAATTTTAATTGTAACAAATTGTATAATTTTTTTAGAACTAATCTAGTGACTTTGTGTCACTGTAGATATGAAAATAAGCTGCATTAGAATGCTCTCTCGGTAGAGAAGTTATAAATGAAGATATGAACTTGTTTTAGATAAGTATGTGTATCAATACTAACAGGCATTTAAAATCTTGACTGTAAGACGTTTCATAAGTTCTTTCAGCCAAAGAAGGAAGAATGTCAGCCACTAGTAATGCTTTTGAAGCAAAGTAATACAGAAAATATTGTATAGTACTCCCAGAAGATGAAGGTGTGAATTTTCCCATATATCATCTTAATGGCAACATTTTCTACAAAATGACATGGGGCACTTCTTTCATATTTCATGACTTCTATTTGTCCAGCTTCAAAATGTCAAATATGCCAGTGAACAGCACTTTAATATTCATGGGTTTCTAGGATGTCTTTGACAGTTGTCAGCGAGAAAAATGGCTTAATTAGAAGGAATCTGACATGTGATTTCTTCTTCATATTCAGCCACATGCACAAACATACAACATATACCTCCACATTTCTCTTCAACAGAAATTATAATTCATGAGTGAGAGTATTCTTTTCCTCTTACACTGGACTGGGTTGATTTAAAATGCATTTTCATTTATTAAAATTACTAGAAAAGTACCTTAATGGAAAATCTGCTAAAATCCAGCGGAAAAAAAGAGTCCTGATCGGTACTGAAACTAATGACTTAAAATTGTAAATATGATTAAAGTAGCATTAATATTAATCTGTGTTATCAAAGAACCAAATATAAAACTGAACTACAGGCAATCGTTTTCCAGACAGCTGAGCTTTTTGTGTAAGAAACGGATTTTTGAAGAGGAAGTCAATCAGTTTTGAAACGGCAAAGGTTCAGGTTGGGATCATGTTCATACTGAATTATTAACAGCAGGCAGGGATAAGCTAACAAAAGCTTCAGAATGTAATTGGACTAGTCTGTAAGGAAAATCAAAGGTAGTGGTGGAAAGTGTTGTTCTGAGAGGAGGAAACAGAGTGGAATGTAAGGCTTATCCTAGTGGATGAAGCCCTGTGCAATTTGGGGGTTTTATAACTTCTCTTACACTTTAAAGAATAAGAAAGAAACTGACAGTATGAAAACTCGAAAACCATGTATAATATCAGTTCCTTCCAGTTCATCCAGTACTCATTAAAGATGGGGTGATAATCAGAATGTGAGCATGTGTGTTTAAAGAAAGTGCATTGTTTGGACCACACCAAAGATCCTTGTTATAAATTAGATATGAAAATGTAGGAAGGTAAGAATCATTAAGGTAAACATTAAATTATCACATGCTTTTAAGTCAGATATAATGTATTTTGTAAATGATGGTATAAAAAACAAGCAGGAAGTTTCCTATATAGTGCTGGCACACAGTATTTTAATAAGGATCCTGAGTTTCAAGGGTATATAGGTAGAATGACAAGATTAGGGTTTCACATACAGCTTTACTTAAAAGCAGTACAGCCAGATGGGAAACAGTACAGTCTCCCATTAGTTTAACTTAACTAACTCCATATTTGAATTCTATATGGAATTTGTTGGAATTGGAGCTCTTTTTCTATCAAAACTTAAAGCAAACTGCAAAAGCTTTTTTTTTTTTACAGTTAGATTTTACTTTAATTTTAATTAACATGTTAAATTCAAACATGAACAGGATTTCAATCTTTATCACTAGAATTTCATGAGTTCCATTGTGCTTCCAAGTCAGAGCAATAGGTAGCTACTTCAAGCTTGCAATTAATGGAATTTCTTCTCTGTATCTGAATCAGAAATTAGTGGGATTTAGGTATCAAAAAGAAATAAAGTCTCAAGACCATGTGCAGATTTTGTGACTGAAGTGCTAAGGCTTGGACAATAGGCCCAAGACAGAGTTGACCTATAGATGAGCCCTGTATATTTTATAACTAATAATCATTGTGCTAATAGGAATTATACTAAGTTATAACAAATCACTTACTCTGATGTAAAAGGTGGTGAAGCCTGAGCAACAGGCCCCAAGCCGAACTTGGTATGTAGTCACTGACAAAATATGTATGCTCATTTATGAAAGATGTAGCTTAGATATCATATACTTATTACTGGTGATGAATGTAATGAAAACATGTCTATGCTGAATGTATCTTTCTTCTTCTCTGTGTAGGGGTAAGTTAACAAAGCCATGAAGTCAGCTGTCTGGCCTTGGGACAGATATATGTGGCCTTGTTTTAAAAAGAACATAAATAAATTAGATAAGGAGGGAAACTCTCTGAGCTTCTCCCTTGAGCCCTGGCCAGGCTCTGGGGGGAATCTAATGAGAGAGTGAAACCAGGTGTTTCTGCTCAAAACAAAGGTGCCAGCTATTCTGGCTTGCTGATTTTTAGTATATAAGGCTGGACCCGCTCACAGCGACTTTGGCAGCCTCACCTACGGGTGGAGGCACCGCGTAGGATTTCCCCCTTGCCGGGACAGGCTCTGCAAACCCTCGCTGTAACCGGGGCTGCCCAGCACCTGCGGGTCTGGGTGATGGAACTTTCTTAAGCACTATTCTCTTTCTCAGGTAGTAATGATTTGATGCATTACCCTGTATTTTCCTATTTGTTTAAGCGCACTGTTCTGTCTTTTCTTACTATATGTTTTCTGTATTATTCTGTTACATTATTAAGTCGGCTGGTTGGAACTTAATTGCCGATTTCAACCTATATGTTTGAAGTGGCATATCTCAGCTCAGAATAAAATTTATTAACCGAAATAAAACCCATTAGAATCAACACATTTTTGCCAATGAGAAACAAGCATATTTATTCCGGTTGCATAAAATTCTGGACTTCTGGAGGCGATGAAGTCATCGAAGGCAGTTTCAGCCTCCCCTTGGTTTCTGAAGCGTCTCCCATACAGGAAGCTGTCGAGATGCATGAAGAAGTGATAGTCGGTGGGCGAGAGGTCTGGTGAGTACAGTGGATGAGGCAGAGTTTCGTAGCCCAGATCGTTCAGCCGTTGCAGCGTTGAAAGTGCAACGTGTGGCCGCACGTTATTGTGGAGAAGGATTGGACCCTTTCTGTTGACCAGTGCTGGGCGCAGCCGTTGTAGTTTCTGGTGCATTTCATTGATTTGCTGGACGTACTTCGCCACCATGATCTTTTCACCCGGATTCAGGAAGCTGTGATGGATTAAACCAGCAGCAGACCACCAGACAGTCAGCATGACCTTCTTTTGGTGAAGATTCAGCTTTGGGAAGTGCTGTGGAGCTTTATCGCGGTCCAACCACTGAGCCGATCGTCGCCGGTTACCGTAGAGCATCCATTTCTCGTTGCACGTCACGATACGGTCAAGAAACGAGTCGTTCTGGTTGCGAAAAAGAAGCACTGACGACACTTCAAAGTGGCGTTATTTGTGATTCTCATTCAATTCGTGCGGCACCCATTTGTCGAGCTTCTTCGACTTTCCAGTCTTCTTCAGATGCTCAGAAACAGTTGATATGCTTACCCCAAGTTCTTTTGCAATTCTTGAACAGTTGTGCATGTATCTGCTTCCACTAGAGCCTTCAATTCATTGTCGTCAATAGCAGAAGGACATCCGCGACCTTCTTGATCTTCAAGGTCGAAATTGCCACGTCAAAATTTCTGGAACCAAAGTCGCACTGTCCAGTCGTTAACACTTCCCTGGCTATATACCTCATTGGTGTTTCGAGCAGCTTGCGCTGCATTACGTCCCAGTTTGAACTTGTAGAAGTAGATCTGTCAAAATGGCTGTTTTGACATCTGAACTTCAAACCTCCAAAATTTGTCAAAAATGCAGTTTATATTATAATTTAGTTATACAGCATGAAAGTTCATAACATGAGCTTTTCAAAAATATGTAACAGTACGCCAGTCGAGAAGGTACTCTTCCTGAAACATATACAATGAAAATCACATTACAAAACAGAAATTAATTTCTGAACAGCCTATAAGATAGGCCTGCTCTTTTCACTCTGGTGTCTGAGTTTAATTGCTATCCCTAATCAGCAAAACAGTGACCCAAACTGCATTAAAAATAAATAAATATATAAATTGTAAAGGTATTTTCAACCCAGGTTATGAATCCTTTTCATCAGTAGCTCTGACAATGTACTGTAGCTGTACAGAGGGTTTTTTTCTCTGCATTTTATTCAGTGCTTGATTTGGTCCTCATACCTCATGTGGTAGAGTTCTTAAGGAGTTCTGTGAAATCATGTTGTGTGTAAACAGTAGATGCCGTACACTGCAGGTGTACTGCAGTATGGGATATTCTTACCAGTTCTTGACCAAAAACATTTTTGCCACTAAATTCACAATGAAATTTCTGTAGTCAGAAATCAGTTGTTACACCATCCTGATGGTACAGTAGTAGTAGCAGTAGTAGATCTGAAGATAATCTGAAGGTAAATTAATTATACAGAGAGTTCTTCATCATTTCTTGTCCTTTTCTGCTGTGTAAGTATTCCTATGTGATGGTAGACCCTGAGCAGTGGAGATACTCTTGTTGGGTAAGTGCTTTGCTGCACTGAGTAGTCTCATAGCTGAGAGAGTAGCTCTGTAGAGCTAACTTCATGCAAGGCCCATTTCAGAAAAATGAATAAACATTTTCCTCAATCCATCTGTAGTCAGGGAAGCACTTAAACACTTGTTTGAAATACATACCTAATTTCCTTAGTATTTAGTGAAAGGTATGGCATCTGAATTGTCATGAATTCTGAACACAAGGTTTAGTCTTGATATGACAGAGGATCAATCCTGAACTTTCTCTTCAACTGAAAAATGTGCAAAAGCATCTGATCTTTTTATTATATCAGCTATGAAATCTGTGGCAGTGGTCATTCATCTGCCCTTGCAGTAATTCAGGCTTGTCTGAGTTACTTCACAATAATTTAGTTGGATTTTAGTTACTCTAGGATTCTAATACATGTTTTTATAGCTTCTAGAAATGTTTTGGGTTTAAATTATACTTATTCGCTGTAAAAATAACTTCTTGAAGAAAGGCCTGTGGCTTGTTGCAGACATATATTTTACCACAAGAGAACCTTTACTTAAATGTATTCATTGTGGTCAGTGCCAAAGATAATTAAATCTTGAGAGAGAGGGACAGCAGGGAATGAGTTGGTTTTATTTATTAAGAGATGAACATGAAGATTCATAAATAATGATGATGGTACTATGTTACTATAAATGTTACTATACTGGCTTACTGTTTCCATTCATCAATAATTATTGTTATTTCTGGACTTAAGTACTGATCCCCTAAACATTTTTGTGCATGTGTATATAAATTCAAATGAACTTCCATTAACTTCAAGGAGAGTTCCCATAAAATTATATATGCATAAGCTTTGCAGAAGTGGCATTTCAGATTATTAATATTCTAGATAGAAACCAGAGAATTAACTTCCACCTGGCATTAACTGAAATAAAACCATAACTTTCACTGAAATTGAAGTGATTTATATCAGCTGATTTTGTAAAAGTTTTTAGGTTTGATGATTAACAAAATTTGCATTTAGTCAGTCCATATTAGCAATATCCAAGATCAACTTTGCCACACAGAGGTGGGAAGTCAAGGAGATTGTGAAGATACTGAGGTACCTATATTAATCTTGGGCTCTCAAGTGTGCAAGTATTTCCCTGCCATTTTGTGTAACATCATTGTGTTGCATAAGTAAGGTATTATATTTCAGAGTAATACATTAAAGTTCAAAAAAAAATCCAGTTCTGTAGTTACTGTTGTCTGATGTGACATGATCAAGACATTTTTCAGTGCTATGGCACTTTTAAATAAAGAATACTAATCAGACTTTCATCATCTGGATGAGCAATAGGTCACTGGAGAATATAACATTCTTGGGTGACATGCCATTATACAACAGGGACATCTCTGAGAAATTCTTTGACATGGCAGTATTTCTTAACATGATTTGCCCAGAGCTGAAGTCAAATTTATTGTAATTCTGCACAGCTAGTAAATCTGCCATCAACCTGTCAGTTGCATCAGTAAAGCTACCTTTTCCCAGATGTCAGTCTGTAAATCCTTTATTGTATTTATTGATTAAGTCACAGATTATTTCACCTCTGGCATTCAGTTTCTCATAAAAGAACGGAAGGAATTTGTTTCCTCCTCAGAAAAGGATGTTAAATTTAAATTATGGATAACATACGATGAAAAAATTTGCATACTGTTCACACATGTTGCCCTTGATATAACTCATCTTCTCTTGTGAATACAGTTTAGCAAAACTATTATACACTAAAAAGGACATGAAATTAGTGTGAAATACACTGGACCTTTCCTCATTTTCAATTAGCTATAAACCAATTTTAGTGTATCTAGAATCAATTACAATAATCATAAATTGAGGGGGAACAATGCTGCACCAATTAGCTGTAAAAAAAAATTATAAAAAAGCTGTACTTTCAGAGAAGTTGCTCAGAACAGTAACATTTTCAGTAATGTCTTTCCCACATGACTTATTTTCTGTCAACTTTCTGTCTTCATATTACTGCATTATAGACGTGCTCAATTTTGATATTATATTTTTTTAAAAGATCCTAAATTTTAACTTATTTTCCAGTGAAGTACAACTCCTAAAAGGAGGGGATTTAATTTTTTCAGTGTCAGGCAGTTAAATTCACGTGTAGGTATTCTTGGGTCATTCTCTCGTTGTTTTATACAAGAAAGAATATGTTACGGTGCTAAAGCAATACTACAATAAAACATGCAGATAGCATGAAAAAATAGGAATCTACACCATAGGAAGGTCTTTTTAATTTTCCATATTATTCAGAAAAGGGAATTTTTAAAAATCTCTTAATTTGAATATTAGCAAGCAATGACTGATATTTAGTCATGCTAATAAATGGAGCACTAACATTACAGTTAGGCAAGTCATCAGGTACAGTCTTCGCCAGTGGCAGTTTTTGACCTTTTGTATAATGATGACATTGTTAAAAACGGGTGTATGTGAGAATGCAAATTCAGAAGAAATCATTGCAGTTTGCATGTTTTCTCTCTATATTCCTTGGCAGCATCAGGAAGGGTTCTCAGAAAGTGTCTAAAATGTTAATATCTCAGAAGTCAATGAAGATGAGAAGATGGACTTTGGGAAATGGGGTGAAGATGTAAATCCAAGCCAACTCTTCTGGCCTGCAATCTGCTAAATTTAATGTTGACAAACTTAGAAGAATAGCATGAAAATAATGAGTTCTCAGTTTATAATGTTTGAGAAGGTTGTGCTGAACACTCAAGAGAGAACACTGAATTCTAAATTTGGAGTTTAAATAATAATAATTGTAATCCTTTATACGATATACTTCATTTATGTGGTAATTTCCCCACATCTGAAATATGTCTATCCTTTTTTAGAAAGGTATTGTACAGGTTAATGTGTTCTGTGACTTAGTAAAGTACTATAGCATTTCAGTCATTTATTGAGGTCCTCAGTCTTGGTGGACTCCTCAAAGCCACATCTCTTGGCACTTATTTCACAAGCTCTGCAGTCCTTCTCTACACCTCAGCCACCTCTGGTCCCCACTGCACCACCCTCCCCTGTCTCCCCTCTGTTCAGAGCCTCCTCAGGCCCTGTTCACCCTTTGTTATCATTGCTTTTCAATGGCTGCTGATTGCTGTGTATCTCTGGCAGAGTCATCCAAAACAGTCTGCCAGTTTTTCTCTCCTTTCTAACCTGAGTTCCCAAAAACTTGCATTGGTCTTTCCCAGCTATTTCAGATCTTCCTGAAACTGTTGAGATACCCCCGTTATCACGGAAGATATAGCATCTCTGTGGCAAGGACACTTCCTGTCACCTACATGCAGAAAAGTTTTGATGTGTCTGTGACCAAATTAAATTCATAGCAATCAGCAAGTGGAAAATAGGGGAAAAAAATCCAATAAGCTGTTATCTTGCAGCATCTCTTCTGTCTTGCCAGACTTGCATGACTATTTTTTTAATTCCTTCAGTATGAAAATGTTTCTAGTATATTCTGACTTCATTTCTTTCTTCTAGTTATATCCTAATGTTTTAAATGAGTTTAATAATAAGGATACTAGTAAATCCTCAAAAGCAATTCTGTCTATCTATCTACTTAACTGTTTAAATCTCTGTATTTCCAGTTAATTCAGCTAAACCATGATTATTAAGTGGCTGTACTTGTTAGCAGGGCAAAAGTTAAACAATTAAGTAATAAACAAAGAGGTAAGCAAGGAAGAAATCAGGAGTAGAAGTGTAATTTAGAAATTTATTATAAAGGCCAGATCTTCTCTTTTAGCTGAAGAATTAAATGAAAGGTCAATACTTTAATATTCTCTTTGGCTCATCAGATATGCTATTAAATGTCAGGACTTCAGTAACGTGCATACTAAATTCGTCTCCAATATTTTGGTGTCTGTTTTTGTCTGTGCCTGTGGAAAGTGGTGGAAAACAGGACATCATTTTAAGGTTTCCAATAGTAAGTGTACTCTGGGAATTTTGGAAGGGGAGATGAGTCACGGTTTTTGTACGATTGTAAAAACCTTACCAAGGATGGTGTTTCTCAACATCGTTGCACTGAGTTTAAGCATGGAAAGGGTACCTTCATTCTTCTTCTTCTATTCACAGTCACTATTTAATTGACTGACCCATCAGCTGCTGTTCTTCAATTGCTGTGTCCCCTGCAGCTCTCTATTGATTTTCTGGTAAAAAAGTTCACTGAGACATCGGCACTTGAATCTAGGGTGTTTTTTTGTTGCTGGACTTTGCTTTTGATCAGTTTAAACTTGTCTGTTTAGATTTTAGCCCAATGGCTTTATAACCAAAAAGGAAATTATATTTTTCATAAATTTGTAAATCCCTTGGTAGTGAAAGTTCTATACAGTATTACCCTTCTTTTTTTTTAAAAGGAAAATTTTCAGAAAATAAAAGCAGTTAGGTATTAATTTATTAGTGAAGTGATTCACCTTCAACTGTATCTGGAATGAAAAAGTGTGCGTCTAATTTCTGCTCTGAAATTATCTCTATTTGCACATGCCTAGCACCTCTGCTCATCTAAAACAAGAAGGCATTCAGGATTAGACACATCCAGTTTGCATGTGTGAAAGACTTTGGTCCTTATCAATCCACATGTCCAGTTTTTCCAAACTGCTAAGAATTTAGAAAACTCCAAATCCAACTCTTTATGGGGCTGTAGAAAACTTCCCTCTGCCATCTCACGAACACTTTATTCTAGTCAGGACTGGAATACGTGATCTCTCAAACCAGTATTACAACTCATCTCCTGGTATAAAATCAGTTATGTATCTAGGTCTTTCGATCAATACAGAGTCTGAGTGGGGCAGTAAAGTTACTGATAGAGGGCAACGCAGATTAAATTAAATCAGGACACATTCAGTTAGGTTTAGCAGAGACATTAGGAGGGAGCACAGTGTGAAAAAGAGCATGAGAATTGTGACAGCATCTCATTATTGCTGACAGCTGGCGTGCACCATGAGTCTTTTATATCTACCGACAGAAATATTATTTATTGACACCTGGGCTCAGTTTTTGGTATATATTTGGGATGCAGTAGTAGCATAACTGCATATAAAAACAAACAGTAATCTAACATTAGTACAGTAGCTGTAAAACATGGTTATTTCAAAACCACAAGTTTATGAAGCCTGTCAAACAAGTATGCCTTTCACACGCATAAAGCCCTGAAGAATATAATAGAATTACTTTATCTGAAACTAAAACTATGTACTGCATATAATATTTTAAAATAAATGAACAGAACAGAACAGAACACAGCAATTTAAGTGTTGTGTCTGTTTTAATAGAGGGATGGAGAGAATCTAACCAGGAGTTTTTTCTTTGTATGAGAACATATGACAAAATTGTCCCATTGCCAGTGAGAGAATCATTCTAGCCAGAATAATTCCTGGCCCCTCATATCCATTTAGAATTGTGCACTATCTGCTATGAATTCTTATTTGATTAAAAAAAAGTCATGTCATATTAATTTAAAATGTAGTAGATTTGAAGGAGATAGAGAGAAATAGAATACTAACATAATGATTCTCTTTTTTTTTTTTTTTTTTTTTAATTGAATGGTGTATCTTGGATTGATTTAGAAAGTGTTGAGGTCACAGATAATTCTGTTCCTTTATGTGAAACTTTACTCACTACACTAAAATGAGAATAAAGTAAATCTCTTCAGGAGTTTCAGAAGGCTTTTGAAGTATCCTTAGTACTTTAAAATGAAACTATCATAATACAAAATTATTTGTTCTCATTCACACCACCTGTGGCCTGTCCAGCTAATTTTAACTAGTGGATGCCAAATTTGGGGTGAATATTAAACTAGATATTTCAAGTTGAGTTTAAAAGCTTGTGATTCCTTACCTGTTGAATGACTGAAGTTGTACAAGGTCTTGCAGATGGCATTGTGCATTGAGAGTAGACCTGCGTAGAAGGACTTGGGGGTATTAATGAATGGAAAACTGATTATGAACCGGCAATGTGTGCTTGCAGCCCAGAAAGCCAACTGTGTCCTGGGCTGCGTCAAGAGAAGTGTGGGCAGCAGGTCGAAGGAGGTGATTATCCCCCTCTATTCCCCTCTCATGAGACCCCCCCTGCAGTGCTGTGTCCAGCTCTGGGGCCCCCAACATAAGAAGGACATGGACCTGCTTGAGCAGGTCCAGAGGAGGGCAGTGAAGATGGTCAGGGGTCTTGAGCACCTCCCTTATGAGGACAGCCTGAGAGTTGGGGTTGTTCAGCCCGGAGAAGAGAAGGCTTCAGGAAGACCTTATAGCGGCCTTCCAGTACTTAAAGGGGGCTACAGGAAAGGTGGGGAGGGACTCTTTATCAGGGGGTGTATTGGTAGGACGAGGGGTGACGGTTTTAAACTGAAAGAGAGTGGATTCAGATTAGATAAAAGGAGAAAATAATTTATGGTGAGGGTGGTGAGACACTGGCACAGGTTTCCCACAGAAGCTGTGGCTGCCCCCTCCCTGGCAGTGTTCAAGGCCAGGTTGGACGGGGCTTTGAACAACCTGGGCTAGCGGAAGGTGTCCCTGCCCATGGCAGGGGGGGTGGAACTAGATCTTTAAGGTCCCTTCCAACCCAAACCATTCTATGATAACCCTTGCTAGAGATTGTGATATTTTAAAAGGGTTTCTGTATCTTATCTTCATTGTGTTTTTTTAAATATTGTTACATTTATCATTATCATACATTGTAGAGAATTAGCACTAGCATTAATTTATCCTACAATATGCAGAATAATTATAACATTCTTATACATTTACATAGTTATAACATATCAGTATCAAAATGCACAATGTGTACAGACAGTTTCAAGGCTCAGAGCACACACTGCTTTACTAGCCTCCTCTGAGGCGCAGTTGGCTCTGTGAAAAAGTTCTCTCTTGAGGTTTTCGAGGCTTGTTAGCTAAGACAATATATTACGTTATTATGTGTTTAGACACTTTGTGTGTGGAGGCAGCATGGGCTATTCAGTAGAATTAAATACCAGCTCAGTGGCAGACTGAAATTTGGGATTTCTGTGTTGTCTGTGTTCCATGCCAGGGAGTACTTCCCAGTTCAGTCTCCCCCATCATACCAGCAGTGGTTTCGCTATTTGCTCTTTGACACCCTCACTGCTCCCTGAGCTGTATGGTAAAGAAATCTTACCATCAGTGGCACACTGCTACAGGTGAGCTAGCCGTGGCCTAGAATAATGATGGTACAATAAATACTGTCATAGAGTTCCGTATCAATGAATTTCAGCCCCATCTGTTTTTCTCAAGAGTATATTTCTGAATATGTTGAAGGTAAAAGACAAAATTCAAAAGAATTAGGATGACAGAAAGTAATCTTCTTTCATCCTCTTTGCTGCTGGAAGGGAGAGCTCTGATCCTGCCCTCCAGCTGCTGCATAACCCACTGCTGTCAGCTGGAAACAGGTACGATCTATATTTTAAGTATTAACATCTTATATGTAACAGTCAACTCTTGGACTGTTGCTAAGACTCTCCTGAGCCTCTGGTTTCCCTGCCAGGATTACAAGCTCCTGTTTTTCAAGCAGTGTCTTGGAAAACAATTAATGCAGAGCAGAAATAAGTTACGTCTGTGAACACTGTGGACAGTAAAAGCAGGAAGCTTGGACTTCAGATTCTCATTTCCAAGTGTTAAGTGTGAAATGAATATGAAAAGATTAATGAAAACAATGGAAAAGTTTTAGAGCAGCGTTGGGTTTAGATTTGTTTTGCGTACAAAATACGTATTTATAAGTACTGTAATATTTTTTTTCCTAAAATTTTATTCTAAAAATTAGAGGATGATTAGTGCTAAGGAGCATTCCTTTGTATTCGTTTCTTACTACATGCTTTTTACAACATTCTCAAGTCATTACACTCTGGGAAGTACTACATTTATAAACGTGTAATTCTTCATATTCTGACCTCCCTGTGGTTTTTGTTAACTGAAAACAAGGAAAGACTTTCTTCCTCTCTTAAAGCCCCAAACAGGGATTACATTATGTTTTCTCTTGAGCATTGCCTTTTTGAGGGGTCTGTATATATGGTTCTGAAGGAGCTCCAAGGTAAGGAATTGTCGAAGCTCTGAAATGCAGCCAGGTTCTCTGTGGTTCCTGCTCACCCAGCAAATGTACCTATAAGGTACCTTCTCTGTTGTCAGCAGGAGAAAGGGTCATTCAAAGTTCGTTCTTGTTCGAACTTCAAAACTAAATTCTCCTTGTATTCTGTCCTTTGTCTGAATAGGAATACTTGCCCTTGTTGGCCAATTCTAAAAGAGAAAATTACAAATCATAACTTAGTTTTCTTCTGAAGATTTATAATCAGAATATTTAGACCCAGATCCCCTAGAGGGCTTAGATGCTTCATGTCTAATGACATCAACAGCAACTCCTTTTGCAAATGTTCCAGACTGGATGCATACTACATTAAATATTTTAAATAGTAGAAGATCTAAACCAGTTTAGAAATAATTTAAATCGCACAGTCACATTATTTAATGTATTACTTTGAATTTAATTGCATTGTATTAATATAGTGTAATTAGTATAAAGGAGTTAGTAAAGGTGATGTCTCAATAGAAGAAAAAAGGTAAACAGAATGTTTAAGGCATCAAGAGGAAGAAATATGTGTGCTTGTTGCTGATCAGAACACATGTATTAGAAGAATAGCTTTTGAATTTAGAAACTAATATGCTTTATTTGCTTACTACAACATTGCATGATAGTTTAGAAATTTATGTATATATAACATTGGTCAGTAGTATTGTGAATAGTTCCCATTGATGGCCTGTGTTGTTTGGGGTTTTTTTTACTTTTTAAATTAGACTAGATATGGAATTTATGCTCTGCTCTGTTACTATTTCCTGGGCATGTCTGACAGCTGAGGTATTTGCTTGACCATAAGATTTAGAAGTCTGAGGAAGCAAGAAGGCAATTAATCTCTCAACCCCAAATTAAAGTATTTCTGACATTCTGATGTAATACTTCACACCTCACTAAGTGAGTGTCAAGTGGAGGCACTGACATCTGACACTACAAAGACTGAAATATTCATGCATATTATAAATACAGAATGTTAAAAATAGTGCTCTCTATCCACATTTATTGATAGATGTTAAGACCAATATATTAATCATGTCTTTGGTATCCCCCTCTGTATCTTCCTTCACTTGCCCAGAACCAAAATAAGACATGCAGCTTTTGAGCAAGATTTCATCTTTCATTGTTTTGAATGCTGATCATGTTAGAAAAAGAAGGCAGAAAATCTCGAGTATTTGTCCTTTGTACAATCCTCTTCAAAAAAATAATCTTTTAAAAGAATGAGAAAGGAATGCAAAATCAAGTTTATATTCTTTATTGTGTTAATTATTACAATTGCTTTTCTCTTACTTTCTGTGCTTCAGCAAATCAGAAACTATTACCTCTCTTTAAAATCTCTCTAAATAATTTAAAATCTCACACTCTGTTAATGATTAAATTGAGTCATTCAGAATGTCATTGGCATATCCACTAAAAAAAAAAAAAAAAAGATTTATACAAAGAAATTTTATCAATCTGAAGAAGGCTTAACTTCTTTTAAAAATTATCTGTTGAACACAGGAAAAGTTACTCATTCTATTCTATTCTGTTCTGTTCTGTTCTTTCTATTCTATTCTGTTCTTTCTGTTCTATTCGTTTTCATATTTCTGTGCATCGTTTAGTTTAACTTTGAAAATAAAGTACCAGCATTTGTCCTGTATCTTTCTTCACTCTTGAACCGGCATTGGGGCAATCAAGTCAACATACAGTACAAACTGCACTAGAGCTATAATTTCTGCTAACTACTGTCACACTGCTCCAGTATAAATCTTTTGTGAATATTTCTCCAAAGTGATAATACTTCTGGATCTGGCAGCTCTTGTACTACTGTTGAAAAGCTTTACTATTTTGTATGCTTGTAGGAAGGAGCTGGAGTAAAGTGGAAGAGAAAGAAAGATATTTTTTCTGTCATCACTTTGGAATGTGTGTTTTTAGCTTAATGAGAGAAACAGAAAAATCCTGTGATCCAGAAAGACAAAAACATTCATTTGAAATAGTATTTCAAATATAAAAAAAATACAATGGATTCTCTGGTTTTTGTTTCAGAAAGTTGTATTTCTTTGCCATATCTGTGATGGAAAAGAGAGGCAGATAATTTTTGATTTGTAGGGTCAGCAAGATTGCTTTTTATAAAACTGATATTTTTTTCATTTCTGGTTTGTGAATTCAGTTATCTGTTGGGTTTGTGCAAATGTCAGGTTTCCTAATTAATTATATACGAATGAGATACACCAAAGGAAAGCACAAATATGGCTTTATTGAGTATTTCTCATGTACTTCTTCAACTCGGACACTGCCCAGTCAGTTGTTTTATCATTTTTTTTTCCTTTTTAAGCACACATTATAAGATATCATTCTTTGTTATAGTATAAGCATTTAAATAGTTATAAAAGGGAGGCAGGAAGATAAATTCAGTTAGCTTGGAAAAGTATATTTTCCAGTTACACACATAACTGACTCCCAGCAAATTTAAGGAGACATTAATTTTTATTTGGTTCCTGCAGTTCTCAAAGATGCTGAGCTTGTCAATGTGATAAATTCCTTTCTACCCTTACTTTGAAGATTCCTTGAAAACTGGTAACAAAATTTAGTGATGTTGACATCAAGTTAGACTAATAAAATAACCAAACAAAAATATACAAGTAATTGATTATAATTCTGAAAACTGAGAGAATATTTACAGTCAATTGAAATCTGGATAACTAAATATAACATTTCTTCCAAATAAATATGTGAACATTACATGGTAAAAGTCTGGTTTTCTTAGAAAACTAAGATAAACATTAACTAATTACTCAGTAGGGTGAATAATAAATATCAATAAGTATAAATAAATATCAAAATGAATGATAGTAAAGTACAAGAGGCATGGCTGTTCTGCCACAAATATTTTTTTTTTAAAGTAATAAATTAACTTCAATAGAACCTTAATGAAAGCATAGAAATCTAGAAATGTATTTGTGAGAACCAAGAGCATCTATTTTGTCCCCGTGTATTCTGTATTCTCTAGGACTTTATTCCAAATGCACAAGGAAACAATACTGTTTTCACCTGGAACATCATCTTTGGACTTTCACCATAATTTTTTTTTCCATACCAAGATATTCTTATTTTTTTCTTGTTCTTATTTTATTATTAAATCAGTGTGCAGTGTTTGTGTGGCAGGGTTTTTTTGGTAGGCAGGGAGGGGGCTACAGCAGTGGCCCCCTGTGAGAAGCTTCTCAAAGCTCCAAGTCAGATCCACCTCTGGTCAAGGCTGAGCCAGTTAGTGATGGTGGCCACACCTCTGCAATAATGTATTTAAAAAGGGGAACCTGAGAGAATGAGTTGCTGGGAGGAGGAGTTGTGAGGAGGACACCTATGCGAACAATAAGGTCAGTGGAAGAAAGGAGGGGGAGGGTGGTGCACCAAATCAGAGGGCCCCTCTGTATCGCGTGCTGGGACAGCAGGACGCCCTTCTGCCAGCACAGAGGTCCACAGGGGAGCAGCTGCCCACCCGCAGCCCATGGAGGACCCCACACCAGAGCAGGTGGCTGTGCCCGAAGAAGGCCGGGACCAATGGGAAGAAGCCCCCACTGTTGCAGTTCAGCACTGAGAGGACTGCAACACACAGGGGTGACCCGTGCCAGAGCAGCACAGGAACGGCTGTATCCCATGGGAAGGGCTCAAATTGGAGAAAAGTCGTGAAGGACTGTTTCCTGTGAGAGGGACTCCATGCCGGAGAAGGGGGGAGTGCGAGGAGTCCTCCCCCTGAGGAGAAAGGAGTAGTGGAGTGACCATAAACCCTATTATTCCCTTCCCCCTGTGCTGCTGGGGGTAGGAGGCAGAGAGACAGGAAACAAAACTGAGCCCAGGAAGAATGGAGGAGTGGTGGGAGGGTGTTTTGAGATGTGGTAATGCTTCTCACTGTCCCACTCTGTCTATAAAGTGTTGTTAAAGTTTTTGAAATAAAATGATATTCTTTTTCTTCCCCTAAGGAGTCTGTCTTTTGCCCGTAACTGTAGTAGCTGTATCATCCCTCCCTGTCCTTATCTCAACTCCTGAGTCTTTTACTTTATTTTCTCCTTTGCATTCCTGAGGAGTAAGGGGTGAATGAGTGGGGCTCTGTGGTGCTCAGTTCCCCTCTGGGCTCAAACCACAACAATCAGTCATGGATGTATGATTATCACTGTTAGGTTTAGAAGATTTTTTAATTGTTCACTCTTGAATTGAACTTCACCAAGTAGAAGGATTTTCAGAATATTAAGGAGGTTCTGATATTTTATGAAAAACAGGAGCTCTGGGAGAGGAATAGGAATGGTAGCAAAGCTCAGGTTACAATGATGAGGTTGGTAAAGCTATATAAATGGTACTTTTTAAAAAACAGATTCTAAAGTTACCATAAGGGCCATAAAAATAGTTATTTTAGTATACATGATTTGTTCCAGATAATTCTGTAGTGCTCTTTCCTATATGTCAAATTGGCTTTCCCAAAGAAGTTTAAATTCTAGCTTGAATAGCTCTCTGTTGAAAATTTAAATCAATACTTGAGAAATAAAAGACAATACTGAATCTATTACTGGCGCAATTAATTATTTAAATTTCTAGCTGTGCTTCTAGGATATTTTGAGGAGTAATTACAGTCTCTCTTGTTGTATTGTGAGCAATACTGTCTATTATGGAAATAGGCTGAAGTTCTAGAAGCTGGATGAGATTGAAACTTATTCATAGTTAACAATAAAGTTATTATCTTTCTGTGATCTGATTTAGGATTACAGAAAACGTTTGCAGTGCATGGACTGTGAAAGTAATTTAAAAAAAAAAAAAAAAACAACAAAACAAACAAGTTATATTATTTCCGCTGGTGAAATAGTATACTGTCAGTTTGCTAAGTTACACTCAAATAGCAGTGATAGAATATTATGTAATAACATTCCTAAGAATGAGAGATGCAGTTTCTTTGAGATTCCTGCTCTGTCAATATAGTAATTTCATGCACTTCTCCCTTAAAAGTTCACTCCAAAAACACTTGTCCTGATTGGTGAACTGTCTTGTTATAATGAATTTAAGATGTAAGTTTGTGGCTGTTGGTAAATGTACCACTAAGAAAAAGGGTAAATATTATTTAGCTAGAACATTGCTTTAAATGCAACAGCAGTTTTTAGAGGTTTTTTTCATTAGTTGTTTTTAAGTTATTTAAACTACAGGGAATGTTGGTTTTTGTTGTTGATGTTTTGATGTCTGTATTGGCCACTACAAGAAAATGCGGTTGGTTTGGTTTGGGTTTTTTTTCATTTTATGGGTGGTCTTTAAATTATCTTTTATCATTCTTACACAGCTTAAATTTCATGGTAAGGTTCATGATTTCTTGTTTCATCAGTTTAGAGTTCTTCAATTTCTTTTTTCTATGAAATCAAGCATTATGTCACAAGATGCATTGAACATCCCATATGATGTTTGATCTCTTATTATTTAACAAGTTATAAGCCAAGGTCTATGGTTATGAAATTGTTGTTTCAGTAAGAACGTGTATACACTCAACATGAAGTGACTGTAGCTCCATGACATCATCTTCCTCATTCTTAAATTTTAAGTTGGAGCAAAAAGAGCTAGAGGAGGAACTAGATCCTCAAAGATATTTAGAAACCTGTTTTCCTTTTTAGTCACCTGCCTCCTGGTTTGAACTTTGACTCTGAAATTCCTAGTCAAAAGGTGACCAGTGTCAGAAAATTAATTAGGCAAGATCCAGAGTGTGCCTAACCTGCTAACCAATGCCTGATTTGCTTTAAATAGGCACAGATATTTGGCTGTGAATATGACTATAATTCAATTAAAATAATTGACATGATTATTTACATTTATTCCTAGATAGAGCTTGTAACTCTTTCTTGTTAATGAGAACACTTTCATGATTAATGTTACATTGCTCTTTCCTTCATGTACGACCTGTCATATTCCTGTATTCAGTAGAGCCAGGACTGACCCCACATAATACAGTCTTTTGTTCCAACTATTGTTTTTCCCTAAATTTGTGACATCTTCATGTATCTTTGAAGAGCCCTTTTTTCCTTAATAGTTGCATCCTTCATAATTCAATACTTATAATTTGTGGATGATGGGGTTGGAAGGGGAGCCTGGTTCAATGATTCTGTTCCAACAGCTTCTAAGTTATTTATGACTTTCTGCAGAATACTCATCAGACTCCCCCTCTGCCTCTCTCCAGTTCTTTTGTGAACGCTTTCCAAGATGGTGACCCTGTTGCCTTTCATTCAACAAAACAGCCCAATTAGCCTCACTAAATATGCTTGCATTTGTTTAGGCTTATTTTTCTTTTCATACTTTGAGAGCCATTTCGTCATTTTCTGACAGTAACTACTTTATATATAACTTTTTGTTGTTTTCATTAGCTCTCCTTATGTATTTATAACGAGTTACTATACTCTTTCAATACTATTTTTTTTCCTCTGGTGTATATTAACTCACTTCTCCTACCTGTTTCTGTATGCAGTACACCTTCTAATTTTATCACACTTCCTGCTTTTGCACTACAGAATATCTTTTTAGTGTTCTACATCCTTGCTACCACTATTCTGACTATACAGATTAGCAGTATATTTACAGTATTCTGTGTTTAGCTGTATCAGTACATCAGAAAGGGAAATAATTGCCCCACTAGAGCTGTCTGTACAGTCTCTCTATGTACAATCTCTAGCATATAGTGCTAATTTTGTAATTCTGTTCATGTTCAGTATATTTTATTCCTCATATCTTTCCTGCAGGGCTGTTCCCTAGTCAGCATTTTCTGTGGCTTATATTTGTCCCTTAAAGCTTTTCCTCTGCAAGTGTATCTTGATAAAGTCTCAGTCAAATGATTGTCATATTTATCCAGTAATATTATATCTTTAGTCAACATGTTAACCATTTTGTATCTTTGACTATAAGTGAAGTTTGGAGTATGTTTTTTCCTCCTAATTCTTGAAAAAAACTGTGATTTCGCCTTATTCTTGCTTATCCCATATCCTTCTTACTTGACAGAGCACTGGTTAAGAAGTAATCTTGCTTTTCATCATTTTTGGATTAATGCTGTGCCTTTTTCAGATGTTCTTTTGCAGTATTTTTGAAATTAAGGGTTTGCCACTGAAATTCAGGGATTACCACTTTCTATGGCTGTGTGACACTTGTTTTCAGGGCTATCGTATATTACCGTAAATGTAGCAATAGTTGTTAATTTCTGTGGCTATGTTTTTGGTTATGCAAGCAGTTCTTAGGGTCTTAGTAAGACATAGAGCACAGAGTATGGATTTGCAAAAGTTTTTATCTCTTATAATGCCTTCCAAAACCTTCCTATTAATAGAAGGGCTTACTGTAGAGGGGAGATGAAGCCGTGCAGATGTTGACATCATGAAGTAGCCAGTCTAACTAGGGTGAGGGTGTCAGCAGCACAACACATACAGAGATGTTCCAAGCAGCAGTAATTTTGTGGGCTGAATGTTTGAATAAGAGTCCCTGCTTCCATTCTCCTTTGACACTTGACATTGAATCAGTGTAACTTCTGTGCACTCTTCAGCTGCCCTGTAAATTTGAGCTGGATAAGATGCGTGGTAGTGTTGCTACCTGTTTCATGTTACTCAATTTGTTCTTCAGGAGCTCTTCAGTTCAGTGTAAGAGAGCTCTTGAGTCTGTTCAAGAGTATCATTTGGGCTCTCTTGCTAGTAATCAGTGACATATTTTAATTGTAAATACAGTAGAAACAGGTAGTGTTGTTTAATTCCTTATGGAGGAAATGGAAGTCTATTAATGTAATCATAAGGCTATTTAACTTCTGCCACCATAGTATCCTCACTAGGTGTGAATCGTGGGAAGAAGTGCTATACAAGTACACACATTCAATTCTTGATCTTTTCTCAGCCTTACCAAGACTAATGTAGAGTTTCTACAGCAATTGTTTAAGCAACTGGGAAGAATGCAATATATCCCAGTTGAAGTCAGCTAGATAACAAGCTAGTACTTGAGGCACAGAAAACTGACTGTGTCATAGGACCACTCCAATAACAGATCCATTGTGTTGTGTAACACTATGCAGAGGATCCAATTGCTGTGTTTTTGTAGTATTAGATTTTTTTTTTCTTGGACCATTAATTGACGGTTATGATATTGCAACATGAAGTATGAACTGAGAGAAGAAATGGTAAGCTACTGTAAAACTTCAGAATGTTCCGTTTCTTTTCTGAATAAAAATAAAGCATGTTATTATATTGTATTATCAATGCGTAAGTGGTTTCTAACTGACCATTTTATTGATTTTTTTTCTTTTAGAATTTGAGAAGGGAACAGCTCTCCTTTGATGGTTATATTATGTCTCACACACTATACAACACAGAAAGTAAATATCATAAAAGTAGATCTCTTCAGTATAAGGAATATAAATGCAGAATCCCCATATTCATGTTTTTCATGGAGTTTATGTCAAGGATTCAATTATTCCTGTTGTTTCCAATAGAAAAATATATGAGGGAGTATTTAGTCTTGAGAACCTAATGAGTTATATTACTACTTAATTTAATGTGACTTACATTACAGTAGGGCAATAAATCATATGCATCCTTAGATTGGCTTTGAAACATTTTTATGACCAAGATCAGGGTGTAAAATGAAAAACTGACGTACCATTTTAGAAATAATGATACAGCTGCAGCAGAGATAGAGATGGCCAAGGATAAAGAGGCAGCCTCATTTTCTGAGGTAATTGCACCTGTGTTCCTTTCATGATTTTTGACATTGCAGGAGTAAGGCCTCAGAAAGTGACTTCAGTTTATTACCAGTGGTTCTGTTCTTGTCTGGGACAGGGAAAGTGTAACCCTGGGATCACATATCTTGTTAAGTACGTTTTATGATTGGGAAAAAAAAAAAAAAAAAAAGGAATTATGGATTTGTAGTTTACCAGGAATCTGTGGGCAGTAGATAAGTAATATTTTGGGTCTAATTTATACAACTATTTTTTGCTAATTGTTTTTGTGCCTTTGACTATTCAAGAGTTTTCTTTCTTGATCAATAATTCACTGTCTTTACTCCTTTGAGTTTAGGTAAATTAGGTTCGCGTTGTTACATGACATTACAGTTCATCTGTAGATTCTGATATTTTGATCAAGAGCTACCCAAGTTTTTGCTTTAAGAAACTGGTATGTTTTCTTATTGGAGAATAGCCTTACCTGTCTTTAATTCTGTAGCTAAGCTCACTAACTCTGAATCAGTTGAATGAGTATTAAATAAGAACATCTATTCAGTTCTTTGTCTTCTGATACAAGGAAATGATCACCTGCTTTGCAACTTATTTACTTATAGCAACTTATAGCAATTTATAATGATTTCTGAATATTGCTTAATAATCCTGCTTGCCCTGACTGTTCCATGGAAACTTACCAAGAACTACAATGTTTGGGAAAAATAAGAAACATGTCCTTGGAAAGCAGATGTGTTTTAACAATTTTAGTCTTTGTAGTGGATAGATAGCCATATATGGATGGTGGAAACTAATATACTGGTGCTTTTAGATAAGATAGAATGGGTAAACCAGCTGAAACCACTCTTGTTGTTCAAGAAATTGGCCAAGAGAATCTGCACATGCTCCAAGGAAAAGTACAAGGTGAGAAAGACTATGAGCCTTCCTCCAAAAGACCCCTGGAGACGACCACCAAGAGGCAATGTGCAGGTGCAAAGATAACACAAACTGCTGACACCGGCCTTTTGAACTAATCCATCTTTACTTATGCACATGAATATTTATATTATGTAATCCAATGAATATGCATATCCACACTCTTTAAGTTTCTGGTAAAATGTGCTGTTGGCGTGCAAGCTTTGTGGAGAAATCCCCTTGCACCCTGGTGCCGGAGTAAACATACCTGCTTTATAACTCTCTCAGAGTTGTAGAGTCTGTTTCCATGAATCACTTCTTAGTTTTAAGAAAACTTAAATTATTGAGCATGTCAGCAAACATGATCTATGAGATTATTATGGAGCTATGAACCATTTTAAAAGTACTAATACTGTAAGAGATATTAATGATAAACATTATGTTTAGCAAGATGTCCATGTAAAGGTAATGAGTGTACAACTTTATTTGCCTTGGAGAACAGTTTAAATGCAGATGAACAACACAACAAACTCACATTTGAAATACATGAGTAGTACTATATTCAACCTTAGGAGAAGATATCAATACGGCATGACTGTTACTATCTAATTTAGCAGGCTAAATTACCTGACTAATCTCCCTAGGATCTCTTCAAAGTATATGAGAGAACATGGCTTCTCCAGAGAGTAATTCTTGAGTAGAAGCCTAATTTAAGGCTCTGAATTGTCCTCTGGAGAAGTTTATTGCTCTCCTTTGAATAAGCCAGGAGCTTGGTTAATAATTACTAATTATATATCAGCATGCTAAGGTAGATATCCAAAAAGAAAGGCAGAATGTGTATTAAATATTGACCCAGTTATGGCAATTTGGGAGATTATATAATTTTAAGCTAAATGGCTCACTTTGGTCTCTTATTTCTGTAGTTCCAGGCTTCCTATTGAGGAGCAGCAAAGAAAGGATTAAAATGACATTTACCATAATATGTTAAACCAGACCTCACATCAAGAAATCACAAGAGAGCTTTACACAGGTGTTAGGCTAAACACATGGCGGAAGACCAGAAGTAGATTTAAAGAGGCTGTTTAAAAGAACTCATCAATCCACAATTTCTTGGGTGTTAATAAGATGCAGTATCTTGCAAAGCCTGGTAGGTATTCCATCCCCCCCTGAATTGTCTTTCAAAGACAGTCTCTAGAAGAGATGCAGAGGTAACAAAACAGTTGTAAATATTACCTTCCTGAAGGTGTCTTTCTTGAGACCCCATGAGTAGCAACTACTGAGTTACAGCTGACGAACTTGTCTGGGGAGTTTCACAGCTATTGCCTTGTAACTAGCAGCAACTGTAGTGTTGATGTGGGAATTTTGTTGATTTGCTTTAAAATTGCATGACGGTTGCATTAAATATTTTTGGAAAATCTTTACATTGATGTCATAATTATAGGTCATTTTGTGCTTGGTAGGTGTTTGTTTGGTGAACACATATATGTACACAAGTGCATGAGCTCATCAAACAGAGCTCTGAAGTGAGTTCAGTTTCCAGGCTAGGCTTCTGAGCAGTACTGAGCTTCCAAAGGCAGAATAAGTGGCTTAAGATTGAGCCAGTTTATGGCCTTGTAGGAGCTTCTAAAATAGATTGAATTTAAGATAGCTCAACTTTCTGCTTAGACTGTTTCCTAAATGGGAGTAATTGCATTAGAACTGTGAAGAGATTTATTATCCCTTCAGTTCTTCCATCTAATTAATTTTGGATTAATTGTATCCACTGAACTTAAAATAATTTTAAAAAGGAAAAAATGAATGGAATAATAATACCATATAGAAAAGTCTACTATTTTTTGAGGTTGGGTTTGTTTGGGTTTTTTTTGCATGGGAGAAGAAGGTGGGTAGTTTTATGAAAACATTTTAAATATTGCCAACGTTTTCCTAACTGCTGTGGGTAAGTCTGTACTGCAGTCGGAATGCATGACGAGCAGATTAGTTAGGCATACCTGTTTTACCATTAACTGAGCTGGCTTGTATCATCAGTGATGTCATGGTTGCACAGATTTTTACAGGGACTGTACTGTCTTTACTAGTACTTGTGTATTACTTTGTGTGTGTTCACTGATATTGCTGTTCATATTCATGATATCACAGTCATGTCAGAGAAGTAATTGGATAAAACCTCCACTGATGAATTACTGGTATGTTGATTTGATGTAGAGATTTCTAACAGATGTTTAATGTGTTAATAGCATGTCCTTTTCATTCTCTGAAAAGTGAGAAGCTTGTTGAATAATGTTTGTTTAGGTTTGTGTAACACAGCAGAGCAGAGATACTCAAGCTAGCTCAGCCTGGTAGAGCAGTATTTTCAGATAGCACAAGATAATTGCATACAGCTGCATGTTAGCAGCTAACACAGTACTCCACCTGGGTTTATATTACTCTTCTTCTCAGTGTAAGTAATTAAACAAAGCAGAAAAGATTAAATAAGGTTTTACCCTTTTATATCTACAGGCTAGTATATGTTCTTAATGTCCTGTTAAGTAAATGAGCTTAAAGTTGAGGTATTGGCAGCAATGAAACAAAAACTTGTCTAATAATGATGTATTCAGTGCTATGCTTCATTGTTTTATGAGGAAATGCTCTTCTTGATGCAGATGGATCATTTTGACATAATTATTTTGCATGTCTTGTCACAAATACCTATGTTTTGTAATACAGAAAGTTTTATTTTCCTGATTAGTCAAATATCACAACTTTCCTATTCTGTAACAGTTATCGAGTTAGTAAACTCCAGTTCCCTATCAAGATGCTTTAATTTACAGTCCTAACATGACCAATGCCAGTAAGATGTTCTAGTGTATTATCTGGCAGTAAATAAAACCTGTCAGAAAAATCAATAAAAAGAAGAGTGCTTAACAAAAGACATATGCCTCATAAATAATATGTCATGACAACTAGCAGCCGTAGTAACATATCTGAAGGAAAATGATGAAAAAAGTAACGAACCAGAAGGAGCTAATGGTCTATTTTTGCTAGAGATCTGCCATAGACTTTTTCTGTCACAATATTATTGCATTTGTGATAAAGCAAAAGGATTTGTGCTGTGATTTTTCTGCATGCTATAGAAATTTCAGATCGCAAACATCAGCTTACATTTTTATAAAGAGCAAGAATGTCACCCTATCACTAATACCTTTATGTATTAGTAGTAAATTAGTATTACTCCTCTGTCTTAACCCCCGATCTGATTCATTGTTTTTCAAAAATGTATGATGCACTTACGCAAAAGGCACATTTAACTATTTATGAATCATTAGTTCAAATCATAAAACATAACATTTTGGAAGAGACACATCCTAGTAGTTTGGAAATGACAGATAGGTTAATGGATTTGAGAGAAATCTGTATGTTTCACTAGAATTGGCAAACTAAATAACTTTCAGATCTCTTGATACTAAGGTTTTTGGTTTGTTGGGGTATTTTTTGTTAATGAGCATGCTGGAAATATTTGTGGTAAAGGGGCATATTTGCTTTAACACTGTACAATGGTGAAGTGTAAAAATGGCAATAATAGCATGGAAGAGCCACACCACCCCCTCCCCCCAAAAAACCCAAACCCCACAATCCCGTCTCCCCAAAACAAGATATAAAAGTATAGTGAAACACTAGCATTAGAAGTAATCTTTTAGGGAGATTTCACAGCAAAAGTTAATTTGAGACTGATGAAGCCGGATTTGATGTCATGGAAAACTTGGAATATGAAGGGCAAAAAGTTTTTATACAGATGATGGTCACATGATGTAGAGAACAGGGTATAATGCAGTAGAAAATATCAGTAAATTAGTAATGACACAGAATAATAAAGGAAAGCAACTTTAGAATTGTCATCTTGAATTGATTCAAAATTTATTTAGAAAGGCCGGGGAGGAGGAGATAAAAAAAGAAGAGACGTAGCTTACAGCTGTAGCAGTTGCAGGAAAAGGAATGGATTATGGAACTAGTGACTTTGAAGAATTTTTGTGCTTTAATTTTCATTTTTATTTTTTGTGTCAGTTTTGCATTTATCAGGTAAATAAAAATGTAAGTCTTCCACATGTTCTTTGATGCAAAGGAAGAAGAAAGCAAGCTGTAACATAAAGAGTTCATTGAGTACTTAATGGGTTGGTTTATAAAAAGTCCAGTACTTGTCCGAGTTATCGGCATTTACTCTGTCGGTGACAGAACAGCTATTGTGAAGTATTGTCTTCCACTGTTACCTTTAAAAAAAAAAAAAAAAAATTATATGACATTTAAGTTAAATGTGAGGCTTCACTAATCTTAATACATTCACAGTTTTCCTTTGTTTCATTTGTGATTTTACTGTACAAAGAACTCAGTGCTCCTATTACTGTTCGTGAATTGAATATGTATTATTATCTCATCAACCTCACAGAAGCTGGTATGCAAAATGGTGGGAGAAGCGTAACATTATGGCCCTCCTGATGTGCAAGGTGCAGAAGTCGTGCTATTTGCTAATTATGTTCCTTTTCTTCTGTGAACGGAGATACTGAATAAGACCAGAAATGATAAAGTGGCGTTGACTACCTGTGTCATATTTTTCAGGAGAGCAGTGTGTCAGAATTCAAACAGCAGAAGAGATCTATTCTTGAAATTTTTTAATAAGAAATCCTCCATTTGGGATGAGGAACATTATTTCTGTTAAATTTAGAGGAGGGGCAAAATGACTCAGTAATTTCCTAGGTCGTTCTGGATGTGTTTCAGATATGTCTGCTTCAAAAGTGCTGTGTGATAGGGTGGTATTGAACATGGTTTCAGTGTTTCTGTATATTTAACCTAGGAAACATATTGAGGAGAAGTACATATTGAGAGAAAAACCCGGTTTGTGTCATGTGAATACTATAAAGAGGATCCTCTCAGCACTCAAGGAGTCTGGTCTTCTGTGTCACTTGGGAAAAATCTCCAAGTAGACAGGAATTTGAAAGGTTTTTAGTATATTTCTGTTCTAATTCTCCATTGATGAGGAAACATATAATAAATGGAAAAATATTACTGGTAAAATATTACCAAGTGTTACTTTGTGGTGTTAGTAGATCTGTGAATGGATCTCGCACTGCTTAGGATTTTCGACTGTTATGGTCAGTGTACAGAGATTTGTCCTACTCAGAATGCTACTGCCTGTAGATGAGATGGAAGTATTTATTACACTCTATAAAAAGTGTCTCTTTTGGGGTAGGACTGAGTTTGTCTTCATTTTGACTTCTGCTAGGCCTGGATTTGTCTAATGTGACATCTCCTGTGTGTTGGCACCTTCCACTAATGTAAACGTAAGCAGCCTTGCACACTTCTCCATGCCAGTATTGGAAATCTAAATTAAAATATACTCTAAGTAAGCAGTGCTGCAAAGGTCAATATGAGGAAGAATATTCTGTCTGCAATTTGGGCAGCATGAATACTAGCCAAAGAAACCAGCTGTGGAAAACAAAAGAAAAGATAAGCAGATATTAAAAAATACAAAATCATATTTAGAAATCTCAAAGCACAGAAAGGAACCCTAAAAAGGGATTTATGATGTATGGCTTTTAATTCTGATTTGCAGTCTGTTATGATATAATCTGTGGTTCTCTTTGGGGAACAGCAAACAGCATCTGGTAGCTCTTTGGATTCCCTCCAAACCGCTTTGAAATAGATGTGAACATAGTAAAGTAGTGTGAAGGATAGGCAGCTGGTAAGAGTATTGGAACAATGAGAAATTCTTGTTTTTCAGGATATTCTGTTCTTTATATTGTGGTAAAGTTTGGAGTTATGAATGCTGAGTTTAAAATAAAAGTTAAGCTTCTTACTTCAAGTGCTGTAATACTGCTTTGCAGTCTGAATGTGTTCACAGCCATCACTGCAGGTTTCCGTAGATTGCATAACACAGAAATGTGGAGGCCAGCTGAGCTTACCAGTCAGTCCTGAGCACTACACCAGGGTGACTGAACCACTCTGAGGCTGTATCTGCTTCAGGTTCGCTGCCTCTTTGAAGTACCAGGTCGTACCACAGCATCACAGCCAGGGGAGTCTGTCTGGGGATGAGGCAACATAACTTGGAAAGACCGCTGCAGCTGGCTGGCTTCTGCAGCTCCAGCAGCCTTTAAAGCTGATAGCTCACACTCTGCTAACATAAAATCCACGTAAACCTTTTGCAGATTGATGTGAGCTGACTCTGACAATAGTTTAGACTGATGCAAATGAGTTAGCTCCTGGGAATAACTGGAAACTATTTGGTTGTGTTTACACAGCACAGAATGCAAGCTGATGTATGCCATTTTTTAGTTTTGGCTTTGATGGATGGTCATCGGTGGCTGAGTTTACATCAACAAAGAGTGTTGATAGCACAGTAGATGCTGCTGAAGACCCAAGGTCTAGTTTATGTGCACTCCAGAGGGGTTCACCCTGGACTAGCTCGAGACTGGTCCCATGGACTGAGTGCTCACTAGCTGTTAGCTAGTGGAAGATCTGGAAAAGCTCAGTTCTGTGATTGCTCAGTTCTGTGAGCCTGGGCAGTTAGTTCCTGCATCTCCACAAAAGCCTGTATAGTTGTAGCCTAGAAGCCTGAGCAGAGGAAGACTACTATGTAGGTATATACATATACGTCATTTTCCTTCCTTTCCTCCCTTTTATTCTTTTAATGAATATTCAATTTAAATAATCAATTATTTTAATTGAATACAAAAAATAAGGTATTTTAATGAAATATAATCACTTTCTTTAGAAAACTGTATTACAATTTAAGTAACCTCACTGTTATGAAATGCCTTTCAATGTCCTGTCTAATTTCTTAAAGTTGTATCATACTTTTAATTATTTCTTACAATAATTTCATACAAGTTCTCTGCTTTCCTTAAGATAATTGTGCTTGAATTTATATAAAATATTTATCTTCTGCTCCTTATACGATTATTTTCCATTTATAGTTATTTACTTTAAAAATATGAATAATGAATAAGTGATAAACAAGTATATAATAAAAGTAATTATGTAAGATATTTGGATATATCAGGTAAAGGTTGATTTCCATCCCACACACTTCACACATAGTTTCTTATATTTTCCCTTCCAGGAAATCTCAACTCATGCTTACAGGATTTTTTTGGTATAATATTTACTAATAGTTGCCTCATCTAGCAATCCTAATTGTCATTTGCTTGTCTAACTCAGTGTGCTCATCTCCAAAGATACTGATGCCTCTTTCAGTGACTTGATGTCAGTGAGTGCCTGTGAGAGACGATGAGAGACAATGTTGGGAGTAAGGTACTTATAAGGAAATCTCTATACCTTGTGATTTGTTTTTATGTTTATAACTTCTGACCTGCATGATTAAGTCATATGTACCATATAATGCAAATCAAAGATTCATATAAAATCCACAGTGAGAAGGATGTATAGGAATTTTCAAACCTTTTAGTGATGTCTCTGTTCTTCAAAAATCCCAATAATCGCGGGCATGAATAGAACAGTTAAGCTGTTTATTGCCATGTATGTCTGTGAAAATGCTTATAGCTTAGGAAATCTTATATTTGTTATCATAGTGAAGAAATGAAATCTTAAAGAGGTGATTATTTAATTAAATGAAATATCACAGAATTTAAATAGTGAAGGACATCAAAAAAGAGCTTTATTCTTAATGCTTTCATCAATTGACTATCTCACAAATTTATAAAGAAATTCCCCATCAGCAGAATTGTTTGATTATTTTTTTGTAAGAATTTGGAGTTCCAAGCATGGCATCCAAACTGAAGATTTCATGAAGTTGGGCTTCACTTGTAATATGAGTAATAGTAAAATAATATACACGATAAAAGACACTTTCTTTTAATTCCTCATCAACCTCTTAATATGTTCTTAAACTAGGCAAGGTTTTATACATCTACTATACAATTTGCTTGCTCAGAAACAAATTCTTTTTACTCTCTACCTTTCATTCCAGGACAATTAATCTATTAACAGTAGGGTGAAACCATTGAGAATAGCAGCCTTTCTGATTTGGAGTGTGCTGAACAAGAGAGTCTCTTAATTATTTTTAAAAGCAAAGATGCACATAGTAATTGGGAATGTTTGTCTGTTTCTTTATAATACAAAGTCTGCTTTAAAGCAATTTGACAACAGAACAAAGATACCTATTTGAAGCAAAGGGATTTTTATCAGGGCATGGATGCGTGAGAAAGTGCATATAGCACTCCACTCACAAAGGAAAAGAGAATAAGCCTATGAAAAGCACAGTCATTAACATGGTCAAAAGTTTAACCTTACAAAAATAGATGAGTGCTATGTGTTGTCTCTTATTAGGGAAACTGTAGATAAAAATCGTTCTGAATCCCACCTGTGGATGCCAGGTGCTCTTGTGGGAAGAAGTTTTTCGTTACATTATTACTCTTAAAACCAACCCACCCATATCAGATTGAAAAGTAGATTATTTCACTTCAATGCAGTGGGAACCTATTTGTTCCTGAAAATCTATGAAGAATATAATAGAGGCCATTAGTAAAGCAATTCTATTACAACTCTGCATGCAGAGCATTAGCAGTAAGCATTAGAAGCTGCTGGATCAGTACCTTTGTAGAAATTGTTCTGAACTCTTGTCAGAACATCTTGGGTGGTAACTTTTTGTGTTCTTTCTCTTTTTTGAAGTTTGTTTTGTTAGGGTTGGGTTTTTTTTGTCGTTTATTATACACAGTATAAGACATGATAGTCTTAGCTAATTATTTCCTTCCTTTCTTTCAAGTACTGCAATTTTCTGAATGATGTATCAGGAACATGTATGGCTCTTAGCAATCTTTACCAGATTTTAAAGTTAACTGTTCATTTTGTTTTAGCAATGGAAAATAGGCCTTATCCTGCTTCTCTGAAAGTTAATAGCAACATTTTAATTCAGGATAGTTGAAGGAACTCAGATAATTTACACAGATTAGTTGATGACATTATTATTAAATTCTCCAAATTCATTATTACAAGTATTGTTTTTCTGTAAATCTCAAAGTGTTAAAAAGACAAGTTTACAAGAGGGATGCTTGTGTCTAAATGTCCCTACAGGCATCTAAATCAAGCATTTAAATGTTAATGTATTCATACCTTACCTGTCAAGTACTGAGAAGAAAACTCCTTTGGATTTTTAGTTTCAAATTTCATAGCAGTATAAACTGGTAATTTCCTGCTTCTCAGCATTTGCCTGGCTTACAAAGTGCGTCCAGTGAGCTGAGCTGCAAGGAACCTGTTTGAATCATTGGCCTTACTTGTGAAAACAATATATATGCAGCATGGATGCTCATGTCCCCTCTTCTGTGGTGATATGTAGAGGATGTCCTTAAATGAGCTGATGAGAAAAGAGCTGCCAAAAAAGATGGTGTAAAATGGTCTTAATTAAATATTTTGCCGAAATATTGAAAATACTGGAGTCACACCTCCTCCCTTTTCTAAGGGATTTACATTTAGGTTTTCATGTAACAAGTTGGTTAGTCATTTCAGAGACTTTTGTGATGGAGCTGTTCTATTTAGAACTAAGTGCTTAAATATCTTTTAAGCCAGAGGGAATAACTCTGTAGCCTAGTAATTAGGGCGGCCCTTTGGGATGGAGCATCAGGATTTCAGATTCCATGACAATGAACTTCCGTTATTCTAAATTCAGCATTCATTAGAGCAGGGACTTAAACTTGGTCCTCCCTTCTCCTAAGTGAATACCCTCATCGTGGAGCTGCGGCAATTCCTACGTGTTCACTGTGATCCAGGGAGTATCTCAGGATTCCTTGTGGTGTCAGGGAGGCATGCTACGAAAGTACGAGGATGAATGCAGTCTGTTATCATGAACTGACTGTGGCACTCTTCGGAAAGTGGAAAGCAAGTATTCAGATGCCCTTTAGTTGAAGGAAGTTTGAACGTCTGCTTTCTGTTATCTCATCTGCACATTGTAACTAGGTCAAACATGTTTTGAAATAATCAACACTGTTAACTTTACAGAAGGAAGCTCAGGACCCTGTTCCAGAAAGTTTCAGAGTTACAAATCAGGGGATAAATGCCTTCCTCTGCCAGAAATGAGCTGCCTGAACCTGTGGCAGGGAAAGGACTCAGCTTTCTTGTCAGCCTTTTCTAGTGACTAGCATCGATGCCCTGTTCTCAGTGTACTGACTGTAGTAAAGTCCTTTCTTAGACACCTGGTTCTCCTTATACATCATGAAAGTTTCATAGTCAGGTATATGTGCATAAACTTGTACTTGTCTAAAAATAAAGGTCTGTTTTGCAATACTATCATAGACGTATGGAATGATTTGGAAGGGACTTTAAAGATCATCATGTTCCAACCCCCCTGCCATGGGCAGGGACACCTTCCACTAGCCCAGGTTGCTCAAAGCCCCGTCCAGCCTGGCCTTGAACACTGCCAGGGAAGGGGCAGCCACAGCTTCTCTGGGAAACCTGTGCCAGTGTCTCACCACCCTCACAGTAAAGAATTTCTTCCTTATATCTAATCTAAATCTACCCTCTTTCTGTTTAAAACCGTTACCCCTCATTCTACCCCTACACTCCATGATAGCGAGTCCCTCCCCGTCTTTCCTGTAGCCCCCTTTAAGTACTGGAAGGCCGCTATAAGGTCTCCCTGGAGCCTTCTCTTCTCCAGGCTGAACAACCCCAACTCTCTCAGCCTGTCCTCACAGGGGAGGTGCTCCAGCCCCATGATCATCTTCATGGCCTCCTCTGGACCTGCTCAAGCAGGTCCATGTCCTTTTGTGGGTGCCCCAGAGCTGGACACAGCACTGCAGGTGGGGTCTCATGAGAGCAGAGTAGGTTTTATTTTTAAAAAGCTATGTATTATTTTATATAAATGTGAAGTTTTGAAATACTACTTAAAAAAAGAACTCTATATAATCTTTCCTATCATTGAAACCAGCAAATTAGTTAAGTGAAGAAATGATAATTGCAAGTGATTTGTATGGCATAAGTGTGTGCTGCTTTATAAAAATAACTGCAGTTCTTGTGCCAAATACTTTTAAATCTCTAATTGATTTTTAATACTTTTGACAGGAGTTTCCTTTTGTGAGCGTTAACAATTAATATTGTAATAGAGCAATCTAGAGACTTCCATGATTTAGCTCAGTTTATTCTCTAATATACATTGTAGAATTTTGCACTCAATTACTGTAAGTAGAAATAATGAAATGTCTATTAAGTTTGTTCAATATTTCTCAATATAATTTTCAATTTTAAGTGGTTTATGACACTACTGAGCATAAGGTATAATGGTTGGAATTCCTAATGTGGGATATCTGCAACAGCTTGAATATTTGGAGGGAGATTTTCAGGCAAAATGTGTATTTCAGAAACCTCAAGTAGTGTTTTGGTTATTTATACTTATTATTTTACTCTAAATAGTCTTACTATCTTCCTACTTTGAAGCGAGAAGGTGAAATTACATGAAGGAGATTTTATTAAATCCGTGCTTATTGTCTGCTCCACGGGCCCAAATTTCCACAAGCTTTAAGGCTTTTAATAATACCTCTTTTTGCATTCCCAATGGAAACGTTTCACCTTTTATTAGGTACCTATATTTTCAAAGATGTTTTTGTCACCTACCATCATTAACTTTGACCATTCCATCGAACATTAGAGCAGAATTGTATGGACTAGTAGGTGGGAAAGATGGAGAGAAAGATGTCAGGGTGTCTGCTGAGGGAAGCTTAGAACTGAAAATGTGGCATATGAGGTCTGTGTCATAAGTGATATGGGAAAAGGAAGGAAGAAAAATGGGCATAGAATCTGGTAAGGTTACTAGACAGGTATTGGGGAAAGAAGCTAGGGCTGGATTTACAAAGGAAAGGCACCAGAACAAAGAGAAGTTAGGAGTGGGAAAATAATCTGTACAATTTGATCTGATGGTGGTAGCACTGGGATAGGGGAAGTATTTTGACATAGGGCAGTGAAAGGAGGATGACATACAGGTAAGAAAAGAAGCAGATGACTTTGTGGAGTCTTGATTTCACCTGCTTTTCTGGAGATTAGATTTGGGATGTATTTTCGTTTAAGCCCCTTTTCTCCATTTTACAAGATCTGATTCAAAAATAGTCATTATTGAAGATGATTTGCATTCCAGACAGTACCAAAGAATGTGTTTTAAGTTCGAGAATAAAGTTGCCTCCTGAGCAAAACCATAGTAGACATGAAAGGTAAAAGATAGGAGAGAAATTACTTTCATCTCATGAAATTTATCTTCAGTCCCACTGGTCCTGCCCTTGTCTCTGAAACAGTTAGTAACCATTAATATTAGGTATATATTCAAATGTGTGCATGGTACCTTATTGGCTGATGGCTTATTTGATGGCAGATGAGGCTGTAAATTTATTTGTATGACAGAGATATGGCTACATGGTGTAGCTCTTTCACCATGAATTTTAATTTGGAAGAGATATTTTCTCATTTGATTTAGGAATAGAGATACACACTTGAAATTGATTATTTGGAATGCTAATGCTATGGGAATTTCAGAACAGTTTAAAATGGGAAATAACAGCTGCCTGTATTTACGATTTCCCAGAGGAGGCAACTGTCTCTATTCCTTGTCTAGTTTCCGTGTAAGTTCTAGCACAATTCAGTGTCCATCAATAATAATTATTCATTATCTTTAACTGTACTGAGGGCTTTGACAATGATACATCTAATCTACAGATTTCAAACTTAACAAATGTGGTTCCTTCAGATTTCCTTGAAATATAGGCTCCAGAGGGTGGATGATTGCATCTTTCTTCTTCGTTTGGGAATTCTCATTCCTATCAGTTTTACCTGGTAGAATGTAAGCAATACCTTCACAAATCCATGCTGCCATCACCTGGAAGCAAAACTGCACATTTTCTTGCTATGAAGATGTGCGTGGGAGTTGGGGTACTTCCCCTCTCCTTGCCCTCTCCCCCCAAGCTTATGCGATGAAGTCATTAGTTTTTATTTGTTGTGTATCTGACCATACTTGATAAGGTTTGTACATTTCAGAAGTTACATTTTCTGAATTTGTAGAACTTTATTTTATAAAAAGAAAGATACTTAATATGTTTTCAAAAAAGTCTAGTTGCTAATGAGGAGACTGTAACCATGATTGATAATTTGCATTATTGGCTTGCTTCAATACCCTAAATAGTATGTTTCCTGTCTAGACAGCATAATCAGTCAGATTACCTTCTTCAAATGTTCAGTGTATGGTCTTTTTCTTAGTTGAGAAATGCTGAGAATGTTGCCTTTTCCATAGAAGCGGTAGGAATTGCATCTTCTCATTGTTTCACTATAAGTCTTTGGAAGACACTAATTTTGCACAGGTTGAAAATTGGGGTAAAATTGGTGCCTTTTGCATTGTTTAATTTAATGTAAAGTCTATTGTAAACATAAATTATGCTAAACTCCTAATTTTCAATTACTTTGACAATCATTGGGTAATGTAATTACATTGTTTTAGTTTGCAGTTGAGAGTTTTAGACAGATTCTCTTTTTCTGCATTATTTTTGAGCCCTGAAAACTTGAAACTTTTTAGAAATGAGGTTTTAAAAATGAGCTGGAATATTTTTAAAAAAAAAATGTGTAGGAAGCATTTAATATTTGACGTAATTAACACAATTAATTTGTTAACAAGTTAGGGGTTTTTAAAAAAAGTTAAAATGAAAGGAATTTGTGCATTCACAATCAATAAAGATGGGACAGTGTATCAGTGGGCATTAACTCATGTCCTGGAAGACAATTTAAGGAAAAATTGCACTCAGGATGAAAAAAAATTAAGTCTTTATAAGAAAACTTCACCACTGTTCCAAAGTTCTGAGCACTGGCACAAGAAATCTCCAGCGTTGGAGGTACTGAAAAGCCATGTGGACATCGTCCTGAGTGTTCTAGGTTGCCCTGCTTGAGCAGGGGGGTTGGACCAGATGACCTCCAGAGGTCTCTTCCAACTTCAGCCTTTCTGTGAATTTGCGATAACCAGCTGTTAAGTCTGAATTGCTTAGAAGCTAGATTTTGGACTTGTTAAGATCCCTGGAAGTCAAAAAGATAGGTACAAAAACATAAAAAAAAAAAAAAAAACTAAACAAACAAAAAAACACAAACAAAAAACCCAACAAAAAACTAATTTAAATGTATTTATTATTAATGATCCAGCTTAACCAGTATTCATGGATTTTATTTTCTTTTGCAAGAGTTCAGAGCACAAGTGAATCTAAATTCAATTTAAGGAATTAATCTCTGATTAGTCTTGGTTTTCTCAGTGGCTTGAAAGCGAAGCAAGTACAACTGAAACCAGATCTTGGCATAATTTGGAAGAAGATTTAGTTTACTTTATAATTTATTTATTTGGGGAAAGAAATTGTATAGCTCAAGAGAATAGTAATGGGACATATGTACCTATCACCTTGAAATAATCAGTGTAAATAAGGTCACCATGATTAGTAATCAGAGCTTTTTTGGCATTCCAGTGGGTCGTTGAATACCTCTATGAAATGAGATTGGTCTCAGTCCAGTTCTCAGACTTTCACTGGGTTTTTTATTATCTCAGGAAACATCCATTTTTGCTGACAGTTACCACAGACAGATGAAGAACTTTTGTGGTCAATCTCAATGTTTGAGAGGAGATGCAGCTGTAATATATTTAGGTATATTTTGATGCTGTCTGGTGCTATATTTGTATAAAGTAGATTGTTTCAAGGTCACCAGGTTAGATAATGTCTCTGGTTTTTGTTTGTTTCTAGAAATAAGTGTGTTACTAATTTTAAGCAAAGATCTATAGTTTTTAATGATGCCTTTTCTTAATTCTTTTCTATTATAACAAATCAATTCACTTTGAAACAATTTAGTTAAAACATTGATAACAATGTTTAATTAGACACACAAAACTGAGTTGGATTTTAAGCTTCTCTGCTTTTTCTTCTGCTTTTTAAAAGACTTTTACAGATATTAGAATTTATTTTTAATAATTAGATCCGTAAAAAATCTAGAGTTACGAAACTCTTGAATGAGCAAAAATCAAGATTCTGAATGGAAAAATAGCTTAAGTACAGGGTGTGAATATGCATGATTTTCCTGTGAATTTTGTTTGGAGATTTCTTAAGAAAAAAATACTCTTCCATATGTACTATGAGACTGATGAAGAAATTATATACTGTGAAGGCTGATGCAAGGCATAACTGTAGCAACTTGCTGGATCAAACCTCTGTGACTTCTTCCACCCCATCTCTTGATTCTTCAACAGAGAAGCAACAAAGTTAATTTTTTCATGCCAGGATCTGAAGTACCAGCTTCTACTGCTTTCCTGCTGCCAACTATTCTAGACAATAAAATTGTGACCTTTTTTTAAACACAGCAATGAAAGAATACAATTGACAAACTGTGCATAGATAATGGTTATTTTGAATAGGAACATAAGCATATGAAGAAAGGAGTTTTTAAACTAAATGTGAAAAAATTAAAGTCATTTTGCATTCAGTTCTGTCATTCCATGTAAGAGATTAAAAACCTTGGGGTTTGTGAGTTTGAAAAATGAGGTTTAAAAGCTCATTAAATACTGGATAATTTCTTCTGCTCCCCACATAGTATGTATAACCTTTTCCTTCTGTAACCAGACATCCTCACTATCGCCTGACACTTGATTCCTTAGCAGGTGATGGAGCCATTAAGATCTTTGTTTTGTTCCTCAGCTAGTACTTTCATTCTAGTTTGAGCAACTGCTGTGTTCGTTGCAGTACTCACCTTCATATCTTAAGAAACAGTTATACAAAGACATCATTAGGAGTCAAAAACTTTTCCCATGCAGACATAGTAAATACTTGATGTGATGGAGGGGACTTCATTACAATATGTTATCCATCAAATTCATTGGTAACTACAACTTATCCTGAGACTTTTCAGAATATAATTAACAGAAATACAACCAAGGACATTCTCCTCCTGTGTTTGACGTTTTTAAGTCTGTGCTGCTGATTCCACAAACATGTACTGTCCAAACAAGATAACTGTTTGCATTGTTTTGGACTGTGCAGGAGGAGAATTTCAAGGGTCAATGAAAGCTCCTCCATTAAATCTTTCTCCTCATCCTGTGTTAACATTCATGCTTCATTCCCTGGTCTGTCCCCTCTCTTTTTTCCATTCTTGATCCTCAGAGATCTTAGACAGACCTTAATTATTCCCACTGAAAAGTTCTAAAATGATCACAGTAAAACGTTTTATAACCATATTAAAGAGAGTATGTTCAGTGTTAACTTGTTATTTTGCTTTGTATCCAAAGGATATACAGGACATGAAGGTTGCTGTATTTCCATCGTTTACATGTGCTCAAAGAGAAAGAGAAAATAATAGAGATTTTATAATTTTTCTGCAGAGATTTTTTTAATGTAAACATGAAGTTGAAGGTTAAGCTCCCTATACTTTTCCTGCCTATGTGTTCTATACATAGTCTTGTACTCATCCGTTGTACTTCTTCACTTCTATCCTGTTCTGTACTCACCTCTGCTGTGAAGCGACATGCTGACATGTGTCAGCTAATAAAGCTTCTCTCTCAAATTGATTCAGGCCTATGTAGAAGCAGTTAAAAACATTGCTTCAGCCACTTTCTTGTAAAATAAAATTGTCATTAAATGTGTGCATCCAAACTGTGTCCCAAAGTCCCATAACATCCAGGACAATTATTTGATTTTTACAAACATCCATGCCATTCCATTTCATGTCAATACAAACTCGCCCTTATACCTAGAATAAATAAAATAGCTATGATGTGTACAACATTTTTGGGATAGAAGGAGGAAATCATACACACCTGCCAAAATATATAAGCCTTTATTCACAGAGCTCAAATAAATTATTGCAGTCCAAGTCTATAACCACATAGCACAAAACATTAATCTGTCTATAACAACATAGCAAGAAATATGAAACTTGTCTGTGTGGTACTCTGACTCCTGACTACTATTATCCACCTATATGGTTATCCAGATTTTCAATATAGTGTGTGAAAGTGAATTAAGGATTATTTAAACCATCAAGACAAACTACCCAGAAAGATTTATTTTTTTTTAATGAGTTAATTTGCAGCTCATATTTTATATTTGTGATTCTTCATGGATCTGAAAACAGGTACAGTGCTCTTCAGTTTCTTCAAGAGATTGTTCCTTTTGTTGGAAAGAAGACTTTTCTTTCAAGTCCTCAGTATATGACAGTCTTGAAACTGTTGAGCTTTGGAAAGAGATTGAAAGTCAACGCCATGCAGAATGAAGATCTAAAAGGTCCTTGAGAAAAACTGTTTCAGTGTGGCTTCTTTGGCTAACTAGGATACAGGAATTTCTGCAACGTGCTAGTTACGAGTTATCTTCCCCAGGTAAGCTTCCTTAATGTTGCAGTACAGTGCAAAAAATTCTTATAAAAGGGACATTGAAGCTAAATCCATTCCAGATAATTTAAATTCTTTTATTATGGCTCTAATGTTGAATTTGAAGAAAAGGCTAACTGCAGTGTAGAGTAATACTTCATCCACCTTCAAGTAATTCTGGATGTATGCCTACTCACAGTTTTCTATTGAAATAAAAAAAGGAAAAACCTGTGAAAGTAATTTTGGTGGTACGTCTTTATTATTTCTTATATAATTTTAAACAAATTCTCCATATCAATGATAGCTAAGAGTACATAATTAAGATCAGACAGTCCTCTCCTAATCAATGTCAAAAACAGGGGGGAATGGAAAGCAAGACAGTGGCAATAGGGTGAGGATGAATAATAGCAAGATTACTATTGAGAGGTGCAGGTTAGGCTATGGGGGTTCAAGGTGTGGGAGGCAGAGAAGCAGCTCTGAAATAAATTCTTTATATTACTTTTACATATATACAACCACAGTGCAGCTGCATCACAGATTTTTATATGTATCACCTCCAAGCTGTAAATATGAAAATAGTGTAAAGTGAAAAGTAAATCTGCAGGATAAAGTTACCTTTAAAGTAAGCTTTTGTCTAGCACTATAGAGCTTTTCATTGATGTGATAATGTAATTATCTAATTTAAAATGAACACTAGAATAAAACAGTAAAATGCAAATCAGAATTCTGAGGACCACTTCTTCTTTTAACAGTTACTAGAGCTGATGTGAACAGTTCGCCTACTAAGTGCCTCATGTCTTTTTTGTGCTTTCATCATAACTATTTCTGATGTGACTTTCAAGCGGACCCCTTTGTGGAGTCACATGTTTGACAGACAGCGTAGGCAGTGACATTTTGCCAGTGAATTACTTTGTCACTGGAATCAGTGCTACTGTTCTCCTAATACCTGTATTTTTATCTTGTACCTTCATGGCTCTGAACAACTTGCATTGTTGAAAGTCTCCATGTTAATAAAGCAAACTAGAGCACATAGATTCTACTAAGAAGCACTTTGTGGTGTTGGGAACTGTATTTTTTTAAACTGAAATAGGAATGCTGAATAGAAGCCACAGCTCTGCTTCTTAGAGATGCTTGGGACTATCGTCTACAGGTGTTGTCTTTCTAACTCTTTGAAATCCATCTGTTGAATGTCAGACTTTATCATTATAGTAGGCTCATCTCTCTACACCTCAGTCTTTGTTTGCACTTAGTTATTTGTTGAGGGGTCTTCTGGCCTTCTTGGTCTTGTTTTGCTTCTGGTGGTCCATTCGGACTCCATTATGCAAAGAAACACACCATTTAAAAAAAAAAAAAAAAAAAAAAAAAAAAAGGGATGTGTCCCTGTTGCTGTGCTGCTGGAATGTATTCAGTTCCCTATCAGCTCCTGAGTAAATGTACATTCAGAGTTAATGGCCATGCTGGTAGGAAACATATTATTCCAATACAGAGAGCTGTTAAGTGCTGAAAGCTCTTGATTCTTCTGTCGCAGTTTCCCAGACAGAGAATGTCTGCTACCTGTCAAGCTTGTGATATGATATGGGTACTGTAATTTGCAGTGAGGGCTTTGATCATAAATAGCCTTCATATATCAAAATCAAATTCATAACCTGAGACAAGGTATCTTGGAAACTCCCATGAAAATAATGCTTCTTTATATGAATAAAGGAAATTAAGATTCTGGAACTCAGTTAAATGATTTCCATTGAAAAAGTAATTCCACTCATATTTTATAGTTTTAATTTCTTATTTTAGGATCACCGTAGTTCCCAGCAGCCCCAGTCTTGAAGCATATTTGTCCGTCATAGGTAGAATAAGGCTCCAAGGGCAGCCCTTACTTCCTGTTGTATCATCTTCACTAAGAATACTAAAGCCTTTGTAACATTGATGTTTTCTTCATGTTGTCTACCGTGGCAAAATGTTTATATGAATTCTCAGTTGTTGATCAAGGCATTAATAACTAATTTTAAGTCATGTTATTATTGCTGCTGAAAAAGTAATATAATGTAACATACTTTATTGCTCATAAGACCCTGCAAGTAGTAATCTTAATAAAACTTGGTAATTATAATTATCACTATTGAAGTAAGCAAGCAGGGCTCTAATTATAATCTAAAAGCTATAATTTGTTGTAAAAAGATGACATTGTAACACAGAATATTTTTAGAGTTGTGCCTTACTTTGAAAGATTAAATAATTGCACCAGTAGTCTCTATGACAGGTTTACAACTAATGAAATGGTTGAAACCTGTGCCCCACAAAAACCCCAGTCCAGTATCCATTTTCAATAGGTTTATGGTATCATTGTCTTAAATTTTGTTTGGTAGATAATCCCTTAAAATTATTCAGTCTTTTTTTTTTTTTTTTTTTTTCCTCAGTTTGATATACTGAAGCTTCTTACATGATAATGTTAATAGGAATTAAGTATAAGAGTTTAAATCAGTGTTTTATCCACTATCTTGGACAGGGCTGGAAAGACCAGGGAAGATACCTAATGAGAGAGTCTATAATGAACTTCTACTAGTAATACAAGGCAATTCTTTCTTGATACAGAGTTCTTGAAGCATTGAAGTTGACAGTTCTCATTGTTTTCGTTCCAGCAAATGTAACTTTAGAGACTAGCCTGAATTTTTAATATAAAGTTTTCAGATAGAAATGTGAAAAACATCCTGTTTATCATAAAAACCACCTTGGGACTAAACAACTGAAATTTTTAAATCAAAATTCTCTGAGATTCAAAATGTAGAGGTTCCACAATAGTTAGACACAGGCATAATTTATTTTGATTATGTAAAATCTGCATTAGATAGAAAACTGTGGATCATTCAGGAATGTGATGACTGAGAGTAGAAGTATTTTCTCATGAGAGTATAGTGATGCTATCAGAGAAGGAAATAAGGCATCTGCAGAATTCTGATAAAGAAGGTGGTGTATCTTGATGATTTTAAACCTGTGGAAAAAGCTTGTCTAATGTATCTCAACAATCACTAAAGAAGCTGAACTCATTATTGAAAGGTTGACCTATCTGCTGTACAGCCTACTCAATTCCATATCTTTCAGGAATGGTTTTGAAAGGATTATGGATGTACTCTATATCATATGCTTCGGTCTCAACATCACTGAGTTTTTGGTACAGTGATTATGACTGAAAGACCTAAACCAAAAAAACCTCAAGCACAATTTATCTCCTCATGTGAAATTCTGCGGTTATCTGTTAATGACATTTTAAAAAAAGAAATTACTGCCCTGACACTAATGACTTGCTATTTGTGTTTCCTCTATCTGCAGTTCTTACTAAAACTGCGTGTTATTAATACTAATGTAAGTGCAAATAATAATATAAATATTATTTTGTATGAAACTCCTAAGTTTTTGGTTTAAAATATACTAGAGGTTGTTTCAATAAGGTCAGATCCTATCAGTCAGACACGATTATCTTCTATTGTTATTTACTTATATTATTAGGTATAAGCCCATGGAAATTTACTCAACCTCAGAGAGGATCATGACATCCAAGTCTTATCTGGAAATCATATGAATTAAGTTAAGACATTTTGAATGACTGTTTCAACTCAAGAATTTCCTTGACTAAATATACTTTAGTTTTATTTTTCAGATTCCAACATAAGTAGTATGATTGCACAACATCAGAACAAGGCTGAACAAAATTGGTTTTGAAACAAAATGGTTCATTTTGACACCTCTGACCTCAAATGTTTTTGTTTTCTGACTTTTTTTTCCCCCATTTCAAGCATCTGGAATTTATTCTGTTTTGTTTCAGGCAATGAAGAGGGAGAAAAAAAGACAAATATGCACCATGTCTGCATGCATAATTTTCACACCATATGACTTGGAGTTTTCCTAGCAATGATGGCAGGAGCAGGGATGACGGCTTCTAGGTCAATACAGAAAAATCTCAGTTGGAAACATTTCCATATGTTCTCTCTTCTTCTGTACTGTGAGCAGTAGGGTGTATTCTTTTCTCTTCTTTTTTTCCCCCTTTGCTTTCTGGGGCATCCACAGCACTTGGACTCCACTCTGGAACCTGTTCTGCTCACTACTCATGTCACTGCATTACAGTAGTGAAGAGTGCTTGTGAGCAGGTAGGGAATTGCTGAAGGTGTCCCCTCACTTTCTGTCCCACAAATCCTGGTGTGGCTGAGAGGTAGAGAGACCGTCAGTTCTGAGCCCTGAGCATGTTCAATGAATTGCCTTTACTGCATGAGTTTCTTTTGTCTTTTCTGCAACATACAGGAGGTATTCTTAATTTTACTGTACTTGTAAAAAACATTCATTGTGTCCTGTTTACACCATATCGGATTAAACTTAAAAGTCTATGACATGATGAAGGAATATGTTATTTAGCCTGTATGTTTAAGCAAAGGCACATACACAGAAATTAAATACGGACACGTAATGCAAACTGGTAGTGCAATTAATATGGATTAATATGGAGTGGTGTCCCCCAGGGCTCGGTTTTGGGGCCACTCCTGTTTAACATCTTTATTGATGATCTAGACGAGGGGATCGAGTGCACCCTCAGTCAGTTTGCAGATGACCCCAAGTTGGGTGGGAGTGTTGATCTGCTCGAGGGTAGGGAGGCTCTGCAGAGAGACCTGGACAGGCTGGAGCCATGGGCTGAGCCCAGCTGGGGGAGTTTCCATAAGGCCAAATGCCGGGGGCTGCCCTTGGGCCACAACAACCCCCAGCAGCGCTACAGGCTTGGGGAGGAGTGGCTGGAGAGCTGCCAGTCAGAGAGGGACCTGGGGGTGTTGATTGACAGCCCGATGAACAGGAGCCAGCAGTGTGCCCAGGTGGCCGAGAAGGCCAATGGCATCCTGGCTTGTGTCAGCAATAGCGTGGCCAGCAGGGACAGGGAAGGGATCTGAGCCCTGTACTCGGCACTGGTGAGGCCGCCCCTCGATTCCTGTGTTCAGTTTTGGGCCCCTCACTCCAAAAAGGACATTGAATGACTCGAGCGTGTCCAGAGAAGGGCAACGGAGCTGATGCAGGGTCTGGAGCACAGGTCGTACGGGGAGCGGCTGAGGGAACTGAGAGTGTTTAGTCTGGAGAAGAGGAGGCTGATGGGAGACCTCATCGCCCTCTACAGCTCCCTGAAAGGAGGGTGCAGAGAGCTGGGGATGAGTCTCTTTAACTAAGTAACAGGTGATAGGACAAGAGGGAATGGCCTCAAGTTGCACGAGGGAAGGTTTAGACTGGATATTAGGAAGTGTTTCTTTACAGAACAGGTTGTTAGGTGTTGGAATGGGCTGCCCAGTGGTGGAGTCCCCATCCCTGGAGGTGTTCAAGAGTCGGGTCGACATAGTGCCTAGGGATATGGTGTAGTTGTCTGTAACTGTCAGTGTTAGGTTAATGGTTGGACTCGATGATCTTCAAGGTCTTTTCCAACCTAGACAATTCTATGATTCTGTGATTTTGTGGTTATAGTCAAATGAGTATATTTATGATTGTTTGCTATCACAGAAATACACATTCTTTTAATCATCAGTGTTCACATTTTATTATCTTAAAACGGTCATGTACTTGTCACAATGTAAAATTTTTAATAACACAGAAAAGCTCTTGTGCTTCAGCTTGAACATGCAATGGTGCATCATCTATTGTAGCAGAACTACAATGTGTCTTTTGTAGTTGCATAAATACTGATCATATGTACATTTTTGTTCATTTACAATTTAATATGCAGCCCTCTAACAAAATCTATGAAGATTCAATGTGTTACCCTATAACAAGTAACTCTAATGTAAATAAAGTTTGGACATAACTTGAAAATATTTATTATACACTATGTTTATTACATATGCATATTATATATATGTATAATATATATACACACCAATCTGAAATAATTTGTTACATTAGGATAATGTAGGTGTATTACATAATTAATACAATTTTTTAAAATACTAGATGTTTTAAGAAAAAAATACAGTGCTGATTTCAAATACAGCGTTTGACCATAACCATCATGCTTCAGTGAGCGTCCTCTGAAATCTGTTCTTTGTCTTTACAGACTACCAAATCCTGTGCAAGTGAGAGCACAAATTTAGTTGTCCTGATACCTACACATGGACCTTGTGATGCTGTAAGTTTTAGGCACTTAGAGGTGTTCAAGACAATTTGGAGGAAGAGCAGGTGGAGAGGATAAGATCTGCTAATTAGGGTTTTCACAGCCCAAAGTGGTATTTTTGCAGCTAAGCTATTTACATGGCTCCTGTTTAAAGGCTCCAAACCCACTCTCCATATTCCTTACTCACTTGCTTGGCACATCTAAAAAGTTAATGTAAGTTAACTCTTTTGACTCTAGTTTAATTCAAGCAGAAAGAGTGGATTTAACAATATGATTTGAGGCATTGCACACAATTCTAACTAAAAGAAATTTACTCTCATAGCTGAAATTTAACCTGACTTGAGGAGGGACCAAAGTGATAAAAATCAACCTTTGACCAGAGCACCAGAGGCTATGTGAGGGAAGCAGCAATAATACCTGACAGTTTGAAATTCATCATTCAGAACAGTTTGTACATGTTACTGCCTGGCCTACAACCATGTGGTCAAAGGTCTGTGAGTCTGAAGTGTTCTGATATCCTCAGCCTAAGGAGAGAGGCATTGGTTGTTTCTGTTCGGGGTTTCTGGCCACTCCTGTAGTCTTGGGACTCTGATCCAACATCCATCCTTTAAACAAGCTGACTGCAGCATTTCAACTCTGAAATCAGTGTTTTGGGTCTCCCACGTGTATATCCCATGCTCACTCATGCATACATTCCCTCAGCATCTCATGATATTCGAGCATCAAGTTTAACCCATTTGTGGACACACTAGATAGCAAACTGTGTAGGCACAGCAGAGGAACTTTATAGCAGTGGCTAATTTTAAAAGCACTTGGTAAAAGATAATTTTAAAATACCCTTATAGTTCAAGCTGAGTGTTTAGATTGTACAGAGGGGGCACCTTGCCCTTTATTCTCCAATATATGACATCAATACATGACATACTGTGTCAGTAAAAAACATCTTCTTCCTTTAAAGGGAATCTCTTTATGTCCACAAGCTCAGCTGGGAAATTCAGCACTGTTTCCTTAGTCCCACTCAGCCCATCTGTGCGAAGAAAATGTATTGCTCCAGAGAACAGATGGAGTCAGTGACTGTACTTTATTGTGCTGTGGGCTCCCCTTTCTGGATTAGTCACGTTCCCTGAGTAGGGAACTTTTCTGCAGTATAATATAGCAAGCACTATTATGTGAGTTTACTAAATACTCAGCAAGTAACAAAAGATGGAGTTCAGAGTACTATTCAACGAGGCTCCATTCTGCCCCACCAGAACTTATGTTTCTGGATAGATTTGCATTTTAATAATATTTACCTAAATGCTATATATGCCTATGTATGTGCTTATAATTTTCTTTTGTGTTGTTTTTTAATTATATATCTGCTCTGGAATAAAAAGACAACATACTGTTCTAAAAATAAAAAATCCACCCATTTAAAAATGTTTGCAGTCCCAGAAATTACAGTATTTACCATGCAGAAATCAGTTTTAAGAGGAGTTGATGATCAAAAAAATCCTTTTCATCTTGTTAAACAAGGATAGAGTTAGAAAGATGTAGAAACAAATGCATAAGGATAGTGTATGGACGGTATCACAGATATAACGTTCATCCCTTGGGTGAAGTTGGAGTTTCTGTGAGCTTCCTATGAGACTTGATTGCAATTTGCTATTTAGAGCAGCCACAAAGGAAACATGAAAAAAAAACCCCTTTCAAGAGTATGTGAATCATCAGTACATATGTTCCAATACTACAACAGTCTAAAGAAGACTTAGGATTTCTTAATACAACTATGAAGTTATTTTAAGATAAACTTCTACATCTCCTGAGTTTAGGTTAAATATTATATTAAATTTAAAGCACTAACAATAAATATCTTATTTTTTCTTTTGTAGAAAAAAATGCATTTATTTTATCAGTAGAATAAAACTTCCACTTTTTTTACTACAAATGGATTTATTTTTCTACCAAGAATGGTGAAAATAATGTATTGCATATATTGAGATTGAAATATATGTTAATGAGTTTGCAAATAGCAAATTTTCAAAAGTAAACTCAGAATATGTAAAAATAATATAAATAAAATAGGCATTGAATTTCTATGCCAAAGTATAACCCATTTAATTTTTCTGTGGTGGGAATGGGCTAATTAATGGACAAAATAAATGGGTAAAACATAGATGTAGTTTATGCTTTGCTGTAATAAACACATAGCATAACCTTGTGTGGACATTATATGCCTTTACATCCACCTGTTTGCTAGAAAATACTCAGTCTGGCAGGTGGTAGTACACAAAGGACCTTATGTTATCCTCAGGAAAAGGAGACTTGGGGACCGCTGTAAGTTGACAAAGCTTTTGAGAACTGATGTGTCATTGCTTAGGTCATCCAGACTGCTGAAATGCTAGAAGTTTGTGGATGAGGCATATTTTTGCGTAATTATGACCTTTTATCCCCTTCTCTTTTAAAAGTAAATACTCATTATTCTCTGGAATTTCTGTCTTTTGACACTTGGAGAATGTTGGGGTTCCTTGATGGTGCTTATCTTCAGTAATAATCATAGCTGGACCCACAGACAGATTTCTGCAGCGTGACAGCATTTTTTAAAATATTGTGGTTACCCAAGAGCTGTATCTATGTGAAACATTTTAAAAGCTGATGAAAATTCTAGGCGGCAGCTTTGCAGGAAAGCAGACAGACGCAAAGACAAGAATAATTTTAAAGATAGCACTGCTTTCACGCCACCCAATTAAAATACTTTCTAAGGTGCTTTACAGTGTTATATAAGAACACTTCTTCAGCACTGCTTGAATTAATCCCCAGTGCACCTTCCGTATTTGTTTCTGAAAACCATGTTTAAGGATGGTGTACTCTGAGACTGTAGTCTAGACTATAGTTGCATTTTCCTACAGTTTCACCCTGTAGGAAAAGGTGTTATGCTGATATGAGCATCTCCTAGGTCTTCTTAATACAGAGGTACTGCATCATACTGGAATTATTTAATTCACATGGGCTAATATATTTCCTCCTGGCACAATATTTTAGCATGTTAGACTGCATAGGATCTAAAACTTTTGTCCTCACTGTCAGTTCTGTATGCACCAACCAGAACACCATGCCCATAAGCAATTATTATGTAGTATAATCCCTTGAGGACAACATACGAAGTAAAATAAGGAACATGGGATTCGCACAACATGCAAAAGGTCAGGGGACCAGGGCATATGAAAGTTTTAGGTCTTCAGGAAAAGTGGCAAAACAGAGGAGGGTCTCCCGTCTGTGTCTTTCCTCACTCCTTAGACCAGCTGTTCGTTTAGGCAGGTCCTTTCTTGGATCTGCAGATCCTCTTCAGTAATGGTGGTTAACCAAGAGAAAGACTTCATTAAATACAGTTTCTTTCCATTGTTATGTCACCCACAACTCAACATCACTTCAGCCATGCTCTTTAGCAAAACCTTCTTTTAAGAGTGAAGCTCTTATGTTGAGATGACAGTCACTGCCAGTGACATATGTGTAAGCCATCCAAGAAGGTGACAGGCATTCCAATAACCTGTCAGCAGCTTACCTGTGACAGCTATTCATGATTGAAATATGTTATTGAAATATAGGTCACACTTCTCCAAAGGCAGCTATAATGTCAAATGAAAGTCACAATTTTGATACAGGTGTGTACAGACATGTGTCTGTTATAAACCGTGAGGATTAAGCAGAAAACAATGAGTTGGTACTTAGAATACTTTAAGAGACCATGAAGATTTTCTTCTGTCTGCATACATTCTTTGACTGTATAGTAGCTGTAATACTTAGGTGTTTGTGATTAAATTATTACCACACAAAATATATATTGATGGTTGTATGATATGGGAAGTAACGGGAAGGTATAGGAAACACCTCTGGCACTTTAATAATTCTCTCTACTTCCAATTAATAAGCATCCAAGCTATAGTAGATATGAATACCTGATGAACAATGTAACTACAGGTTTTATTGCTATGTCTGCAAAGTCTGTTTTATAGATTGATTTTTTTTTCAATCATAGATAATATTGCTGTGTCTCTTATGTGTATTTACCTGAATTGAAATGTTCCAACTGATGATTCAAACCTGGTGAATTAACTGCAGTAATGAAAATTTGTTTGTGTGCTGCTCAGTGCTCTACCACAAACTACAAGTAATACCTGTAGTCTTTACAGCTGGCATTTCGAGAATTTGACATTACTGAGATTAAAAAGGAAAGTTAGGAGTGTTACAGCTAACAAATTTATCAATTTTTTTGTCATGAAGTCAGTTAACTGTATTCTGCAGGTATGAAGGAGTTTGCTAATATTTTTTAATGTTTGTTAAATGTAAATGTTAGAACAGAGGAATTGGATGACGCAATGTGACAGCTGGTATTTGACAGTGTTGCATTAACACTCTGTCCAAGCGGTGCTTTTCTTGTATGTAATACTCCAAATTTTTAACCCTGCCATGAATGGTGGCCAGCCATCACAGAGTGGCCAGCATCCACACTGTGCACCTCTTGGTCTCCAAAACAGGATGTCTAAGTGAAAAACACCTGATGGGAACTGGTGCTCAGAGTATGATCACTGCAGAAATGTATGTGGGCTAGTTGGCAAGGGACAAAAGCATGACAGAGATCATTCTAACAGTTCTCAGTTATGAAGAGCCATGTTGCGTTGCCCAAAATTACTCCTGCGTACTTTTAAATGTGTTAGTGCAGATATAGTCTGTCGCCTTTAATAGGCTTCAATCTGCCCTATTAGTCTGTTACCATTTTTAAAGCAACAAATTACATCAGTTGTCAGTGCTCTCATGTAGTGCCTTGTTTAGTAATATCTCCATTATCTAGACTTTTTTGGATAGATGACAAGTTTTTTTTCAATACTGATTTGACTTACATGAAGTGCAAACAATTTTTCTTCCTGATTTTCCCTTCCCTTATTGGTTTTATTTTACCTTTTGTTCCCCTTTTTATGACTAAGATGTGTTATGGCAGGTATGTTTTTCTTTTTAGTAGATAGTACTGCGTGGCTGTAGCCTCATATTTTCTGAGAGAGGCTGCTGTTTATGGCATTTGTTTTCAGGCATGTTAACTGAGTGCATTATGGCCTTAGCAGTATGGTGGTTTTCTTCTAAATGATTCATGTTAGGTCCAGAAGTCAGCTGGCTGTGTTGTTTCACCAGAGGCGCTTTGAGGAAGGCTCTAGGCCGCTCAGGTTCATCACCAGCCACAGAAAATTGACCTCCATCTGTTTTTCCCCAGATTTAGTTTACCCCAGGCTTAGCGTATTTCTTAGGTCACATTTAATAAGGAACTTGAGCAGATGGGCTTCTATGGATGATGCTGGGTTTTGGGGTTTTTGTATTGCAGATCACCATGTGGGTGGATGGCTCTCGGGCCTCAGGAACAACTTTCTGGAGAAAACTCTAAGTTGTGAACATTTCTTAGTTTCCTTTTCACAAGGGTGATCCTGTAGCAGTGGCTGTGTGGCCACAGTTGTTGACTTTTTAGCTGACTTTATGCTGTTCTTGCTTCACATTATGTAACAATTAATTAATTCAGTCATTATTGTGCTGAATATTAATTCACATTATATAACAACCCACTTAGATTATCCACAGAAATATAAATCAGTATCTCCAGCTTTCTGGTGAGTCTCCTGGTGAGGAGAACCAGAGTGAGACGCAGCCGGGGATGGTCAGGCAGGGCCATGGGGAGGAGGGGGCAGCCCGTGGGTCGGAGCCCGGCTCCCAGGGCCATGGACAGGCCCGGTTTGGCAGCAGCTGTCGCTCAGGTAAGGCCTGGGCCCCTCCAGCCAGACCCCAGGGGAAGGCACAGCACTCAGGGCCCTGACAAGATTATTCAGTATTAAAAGTACCTTACATAATACAGTTTCTTAGTAAGTCAATGTGTTCTAAAAACTGAAGCATTAGAAGAATGACTGCAATGTGATTATTTGACATCAAGTTACACTTTAGTAATTAAGATGCAGTGTTTGTGAAAAATATTTTAGTATAGCATTCATAACAATTACATTATGGTTATCTAAATTCTGGTTTGATAATCAGGTTTTTTTGGATAATATTAATTCATTGACAGAAAGAAAAAAGCTATACATAAATACAAATTCAGGTAAAATTCTTCCAAAAGATTTTTCTTCAGTGACTTTTCCCTTTCTGCATGTGCATTAGCTACAGGCACCTGGTTATTAATCAAGCACTGATTCAAAGGACAATCCCATCCTTTAAAGAGATGTAGAAAACCTTAATGGATGAAAAAGAAGTTACAGCCAGTTGCTGCAGAAATTGAATGAGTCTTGAATTGAATGAATAGCTTGAGTTGAATTGCTTATTGAATGAATTGCTTAACTTTCACTTGCTGCAGATATTGACATTAGATATAGATTAGAGCTGAAATGATGGTATTTTTAATCTCAGAAGAGACTGTTAACAATAACTGAAGGGGTTTTTTTCCCCCTCTGGTGTGAGAAGGACTAGGTTATAACTTCTGTTGAAGCTCCTGTTTCCTCTTCAGGTCAGCCTAAGGAGAACTCTTCTCAGTCATGGGTGGCAAAAACATTAAAAGAAACAGTTCTCAAACAATTTATGTAGGGTGCTAAACACAGACAATCTGACCTAGCTGAATACCTGAACATAGATGAATCACAAGTACTGACTTACACTGGTACTTGAATCAGTGCTGAATGGTATTGAATACAGAGCAGCTGATGGAAACAAACTGTGAGCACATGACTGGTGCATGTTTGTCTGCCAGGAGGTGTGATGGAGGACTTCTCCAAATCAGGACATATCATGGGGGAGATGTTGCAATACCCAAGTATTGCAATACCTCACACTTTCTGTAAGGTTAGTATGTGCTTGGTACAGGTAATCAGTGAAATAGAGACCTGTCAAAGGGCTGTATCATGCACATATTCTCCAGGAGGAGCAGAGTGACATGAGGCCTTTCCTGATAGTGCAGTTTGGCATCACTACCTGTGTCATCAGTGTCATGCCTGTGTGTGTGTGATAAAGAGGTCCTGGGGCGACCCAGTGGGTCTAATGGACTGTAAAACCAATCAGGCATGCTTAATATACAAGAGTGTGTATGAAGACAATTGTATCTTATTTTCTAGACCAATTATAAGAAAAATCAGGGACCTAAAGAGTTAATTCTGATTAAAGAATAGTGTGTGATACCTTGTTCGAAGACAAATTGAAAACAAGTTTTTTTTCTCCATATCTTCAGGGAGATGCAACCTTTCCTGTTCATCCACAGAGCTGAATATTTGTTCAGGCATCAGCATCTCAGTTACTGTTATATCTTTCTCCTTGGACTTGACAGAGAACAAGGAGAAGGCTACTGCCTTGATTGTGTCACTCTGTTGTCCCTAAATTTTTTAAGATTTAAGATTGATTTTAATCCCCAAGTGTTTTGGAGATTAGCCCAGCTCTTTCATTAATTTTGGAAATACCGACTCTCATCAGCCAGTGGAACTTAGCCTAAACCCTGATCTCCCTTTTGTGTAAGTGTCTAGGAAGAGCACAAGGTAAACTAACCATTCCTTAATTAAAAAGAAAAATCCTTTGTTATGATTACTGTATCTTGAATTTAGTACTAGTTAGGTTCATAGTGCACTGAAAATATAATTTCCCATGCTGAATGATACTATCTCTTTGTTTATATTTCTCTGCTCATTTAGAAAACTAGGTTGTGCTACTGAGCACAGTAGGCTTATGATTCTTAAGTAGGGATGTTAGACACTGTCATAGCAAAGGATCTATAATAAAACTTCAGTTACAACTGTTCTTGATACCGTTGCTGAAAATGTGTCCATGGGAAAAGCTTAATAAAATTTGCTTGCACTCTAAAATTCCATTTTAAAAAAAAAAGAAATCCTCTACTCAGTAGATTTTCATTTAGCATGAATGCAGAGGTGTAGATGTTCAATTTACTAACTAAACCATATACTTCTGTTTTACTTCTGTTAACATTGTTCATGCTGATCACAGCTAAGAGCATAACTTACATTATGTTTATACCTTCTCCTTCACCCTAATTGGATTTGATAATTTACTTGCTATTAGAGGATTTACAGGCTTCAACTGTATAAACTCAAGGCTGCAGATGACTATGCACAGGTGTTTCTGGGGGCTTGGCTTTTGCTGCTCAGAAAATGGCTTGGAGTAGAAGACTGTCAGAGGTTTGCTTCATTTAGGCGTTACGGTGACCTGATCAGCTTTACATGAGTGACGCACTTCTTCATTTGGCTTTATCCAAGATCTAAGGGTACATATATTCAAAGAATCACAGAATGTTTTGGGTGGGAGGGGACCTTAAAGGTCTTCTAGTTCTAACCCCCCTGCCATATGCAGGGACACTTTCTACTAGACCAGGTTGCTCAAAGCCCTGTCCAACTTGGCCTTGAACACTTCTGGGGAGGGACATGCACAACCTCTCTGGGCAACCTGTTCCGGTGTCTCACCTCCCTCACACTGAAGAATTTTGATGCCTCTCTCTTCTGAAGTCGCATGTGTTGGTGACTTAATGTGATGATAGATGCTGTAATATAATAAAAAGACTTTACTATATATCTATCTTTAAATGTATTTCTGAGTTTTACAAATTACTGTTAAGCTGTTAATATTTCATTGTATGGTATATGTGCCAAGCCATTGCATATGAGTGATAATATAACATTTAGAAGTGAAAATTTTCAAGTTAAATGGATACTATGCATTTAGAATATGCTGTGCTAGCCGTCATATGCTAGTAACTCTGATTTTACAGAATTACATCTTTAAATACAGCCTGGATACACAGTTCTAGTTTCTATATAGAGAGATCTATGACTTCCAGCTTTGGTTTTTTATCTGTGAACACATCTAGTATTGAGTTTTGCCTCACTATGTTTCTGTCACATGTGCTAGAGTGTGCCTCCAAATACTGAGTATCTCCCAGGTTGGTTTTCATTTTGTAACTAGAAATTTTTATCTTAAGGGGTGGAGGAAAGGAATATCTGCTTTTATGCCCATAGGGAGAGGTTGTGTGTATTAATAAAGTGGTAGAAGAAGAAAAGTAAATTACAAATGTACAAAAAATGAGCTGCCACTTGGTGGCCTATGATCTTTGGCTTTCCTGTTTATCCTCAGATATTTATTTCCTCATGTTTTGGATATGCTGACATGCGGACAGTGTATTTTGTTGTACTATATTTTTGTGTAATCACTGTGTGTTTGGGTTTCTTGAATTATTATGTTTATAGTGCAGGCATTGGAGTCTCCAGAACTGGAGACATGGGAGGAACAAGGGACATCAGGATGCAGCTATTACTATGATTTTGTTTGTTCTTAAACCTTCATTTTAATGTTTGTCTGCTTCCTCTACAAGTTGTTCTAAAGTCATCAAAGTGATGTTGTGGGCTCTCAGTCTGAACATTACTTTGTTAGGAATACGTAGATGAATACAACTGTATTTAATTGCATTCCATTTCTTTGTGTTTTACATGAAAATTCTGCTTGTGGAAATGTGTATACATTTCTTAATAGCCCTTTTAAAATCAGATTTACTTGAATCTCTCTCTTTCATCTATTGTATGTTCTGTTTTTATGGTACTTCTGTGGTTTTGACCTTTATTAGCTTCCCTTGTGAACTTCCGTTCTCTGTATACGAGCTAAATCATAGCTCTCTGATGTTTCACTTTAATGTCTTTGTACCTGAGATCTCATTAATGTTTAATATTCATAGATGAAAAGTGAAATTTAATGTCTCCATGGATTCTAACATATATTAAACTGACAATTTAATGTGTTTCCTTTTTGACTCCTCCCCAGACCCAAGACATTTTAAAGTTCAGGATTTTTTAGTATTGAAATATCCAGCTAAGAGAAAAAGGGGACTAATAATATTAATCCCTGTAATTGTAACAGTCATCAGGAAAAAGTCAGTTTTTAAAGAACAGCTACTTCATGGTGCTAGCTGAGATAATATAATTTTTTTTCTCTGTGTCTACATGGTAGTAATGGTCCTGGGTGTAGAGAGAATTGGCCTTTAAGGGAGCCCTGGAATTTGCCTTAGAGCCACTGAAGCGTTGCTGAATATCAGATCTGCTGGGGAACATAAGGATACTGAGTTCAGCCAAGGTAGTGCAGAGGGAATAAGAGTGTTTTATGTTTATGCATAGACTTAGCAAAGTCAGAACAGAGACTCTTTTAAGCTCAGCCAGAAGGCCTGGTGAGAGCCAGCCGGCAGGAAGACATGAGCCTGCTGGGATGAAAGCATCTGTAAGGGCCAGGGTTAACCGGCACTGCAGCTGTCACCCAGCAGGAGGCTGGCAGGAAGGTCTGTTGGCTTGAGGATACTGCAAAAACTACCCTCAGAGGAGGGGGTTATGGAAATGGTCTGTAGGACCATGCTGCTGCACCTTTTCTCTGGGTTGGTGTCTGTGGGAAGTGCAGTACCATTTCTCTGTCTGCCATCTCTGTTTTGCAGAACTTAACACATCTCTTGAGCACAGTCTTTTCATGAAGTCCTCGGTACAATGCCACAGGAGGGTCTCAAGTACAAGGTGCTTAGATATAGTAACTAAGACATTTTCAAACAAGTCCTGACATTAGCTGGAGCTGTGGGTGCCTATGAAACTAGACTGCTTATATCAATGTAAGCAAACACAAATTTAAATACCTAGCTTTGGATGTGGGTTCCAGTTTTTAGAAAATTAAAGGGTTTGTTTAACTTAAGTAATGAACCCACATTGGAAAAGAATTATTATCTTGCGTTTTAAAGATGACTTTTTCAGAATCTGTAAAAGTAGTGTGTAGCAAAGGTCGATATAGTTTCTTCTGCCAGAAGAACTATGGTAATTAATTTTAATGTCAGTCTTGTGGTTTTTTAAAATAAGGATTTTATGTTTAAAAACTTTCCACATAGCACATAGCTCCAGACCTATCAGTTTGGTGTCTATATACTACAGGGGAAAAAAAGTCCAAGAAAAAATGAAGGTCAAATCTTTGAAGCTATGTTAGAGTACAGTAGCTTACCCTGTTCGATGATGTGTAACCTTCAATTCCTGTCAGAAGAGTGGGAGACAAGGAATTAGAAATTAAAACTCAGTATATCAGTCAAAGCTGTTCACCTTACTTTAATATGCTATTCACATTCTGGTTGTTGATAAAATTAGATTTAATTAATCACAGTACTCCGTCTAGTGAAATATACTGTGATGGCTTTTGTAATTGAAAACTATTGGCATAAAATGGAAAGGTCAGCTTAAATGGCATTAGACAGAGAAGATCATCTGTTTGTCCAATTTCAAAGTTTTTGGTTCAGAGGAAAAAAATGAGGTCATTGTTTGAATTTGAAATAGTTCATTAAAACCTCTCATAAGTCTTCCCTCTTTCCACTCCTGTTCCTATTTTCCCACCTGGGGAAGAGTTTCTGTGCATATCTGAATTCTTTAAATACGCTCTCACTGCCAGGGGAAAAATCAGCATTCATTCAGACACAAGCAGAAGTACAAGACCTGTTAGTTCATCATTCCTAGTAGTTCGGTAATTTTAAATATATGAATCCCCTTGAATTTTAGTATCTCTTCAGGTCTGTGGCATAATTTAATCTTGACTCCCTTAATTATGGCTAAACATTTTGGTCATTTGTCCACTTCATTTAAGAGGATTCACTGCTGCTTCTTAGAATAGTGTGAGGTTGGGTTGGAAGTATGAACTGTATGAATGCACAGCATGGGTATGTTAGGCTATTTGTCAGCCAGAGAGGGCAAAAGCATGCTATAATAAATAATTTAATCTTATTTGCAGGAAAGGGTCACCTCGAGGTATTTGTCTTAGTCCAGTTAGTATTAATGTTTCTTGTTAGTTTGTTTGGGTTTTTTAATAAGCAGTTGATACTCACTATTCTCAGTCTTACCCAATTACTAACAAAGTAATGCTTTTCTCTTCAAAGTTTCATGTAGTTTCAGGGTCAGCAACAAGAGCTGAGGAGAAGTTGAAAACATAAGAGGAGAGAATAATTTTCATGTCCATGAAATGTAGCTGCTGGAAAGGAAATATGTTATTCCTGTCCCTGGTGAAAAGAACAAAGAAATAAAAGGCTTAAATTATGGCAAGTAATGCAGGTTAGATGAAAGGGGAAGTTTTCTAATTGCAAGAATAATAAAGTATTGAAGTAGATTGCCTTGAGAGATTGTGCAATCTCTGCTATTGGAGGTCTGCAAGGACAGATCAGTTAGATATTTCAAGGAAGTGATTTGGCATACCCAGTCCTGATTTGAGGTGGGGAAAGATTATGCCTCAAAGGACCTTCCAGATATATTTTTATGATTCTGTGACTGATCATTGAATTTCACACAATAAAAAATGGCTTAAAACGTTCTGTAGTAGTGAATTTATTTTTGGTGTTCCAACAAAAATGGGCATGACAGGGCAGCAACAGGAGCTGCCATGATATCTTAGTATTCACATTCTTCAGAACTTCAATATTAATTAACCTGTTCTTGGCATTAACTGGATTCCATTAAAGGAGAGCAAAACTGTTCCTTTTTAGTATCATAGAATGGTTTTGGTTGGGAAGGACCTTAAAGATCATCTAGTTCCAACCCCCCTGCCATGGTCAGGGACACCTTCCACTAGCCCAGGTTGCTCAAAGCCCCGTCCAACCTGGCCTTGAACACTGCCAGGGAGGGGCAGCCACAGCTTCTCTCGGCAACCTGTTCCACCACCCTCACAGTAAAGAACTTCTTCCTTCTATCCAATCTAAATCCACCCTCTTTCAGTTTAAAACCGTTACCTCTCATCCTATTGCTAGACTCCCTGATAAAGAGTCCCTCCCCATCTTTACTGTAGACCACCTTGAAGTACTGGAAGGCCACTATAAGGTCTCCCAGGAGCCTTCTCTTCTCTAGGCTGAACAACCCCAACTGTCAGCCTGTCCTCATAGGGGAGGTGCTCCAGCCCCCTGATCTACTACTACTCCTGAGTCCTTCTCCACAGGGCTGCTCTCAATTCACTCATCACCCAGCCTGTATTTGTGCTTGGGATTGCCCTGACCCATGTGCAGGACCTTGCACTTGGCCTTGTTGAACTTCATGAAGTTTGCAGGGTCCAAACTCTCAAGCCTGTCCAGGTCCCCCTGGATGGCATCCCTTCCCTCCAGTGTGTTGACCACACCACACAGCTTGGCGGTGTTGGATAACTTGCAGAGTCTCACTGTCCGTGTTGACAACAAAGATGTTAAACAGCACTGGTCCCAATGCTGACCCCTGAGGAACGCCACTCATCACTGCTCTCCACTTGAATGTGGAGCCATTGACTGCAACTCTTTGAGTGAGATCATCCAGCCAATCCCTTATCCACTGAGTGGTCCAGTCGTCAAATCCATGTCTCTCCAATTTAGAGATAAGGATGTCATGCAGGGCAGTGTCAAAAGGTTTGCACAGTTTGAGGTAGAATATATCAGATGCTCTTCCCTTATCCATCCACACTGTAGGCCCGTGGTAGAAGGCCACTAAAATTGTCAGGCAGCATTTGCCCTTAGTGAATCCATGTTTACTGTCACCAGTCGCCTTTCTATGTGCCCTAGAACAGTTTCCAGGAGGATCCACTCCATGATCTTGCTGGACACAGACATGGGGATGACTGGCCTGTAGTTCTCCCGGTCTTCTTTATTTTCTCTTTTAAAAATGGGTGTTATGTTTCCACTTCTCCAGTCAGTGGGAGCTTCACTGAACTGCCACAACTTCTCAAATAGGATGGATAGTGACTTAGACACATCATCTCATTCCCTCAGGACCAGTGGATGCATCTCATCAGGTCCCATGGACTTGTGCATCTTCAGGTTCCTTAGATGGTCTCAAACCTGATCTTCTCCACAGTGGGTCATTCTTCATTCTCCCAGCCCCTGCCTCTGCCTTATGCGATTTGGGTGGTGTGGCTGGAGCCCTTGCAGGTAAAGACTGAGGCAAAGAAGTTGTTGAGCCTTCTCCATGTCCTGGATAACCAGGTCTCCCATTTCCTTCCAGTGAGGGCCCACATTTTTCCTATTCTTCCTTTTTATCACTGATGTAGAAGCTTTTCTTATTGCCCTTGATGTCACTGGCCAGATTTAATTCTATCAGCGTTTTCGCCTTCCTAATCTGATCCCTGGCTGCTCAGACAGTTTCTCTGTATTCCTCCCATGGTATCTGTCCTTGCTTCTACCCTCTGTAGGCTTCCTTTTTATGTTTGAGCTGTTTGGGAGCTCTCTGTATGTTAAAGTATTAATTGTATGTTAAGTATGTTAACGTATGCATTATATTCTTGTGTTATTGTTCATTTGGTAGAAAGTAAGAGTGAAAACCTTTTTCTCACGTGAAAGAAGTATACTAAACAATGTTTTGTCAGATCTCACACTGTTTTTAGAGTTACACAAAAAAAGCTATTTGCATGGGAGTAGATTGACTGAAGAGCACTTAGAAGGAAGAAAAAGAAATGATTGTGGGAATGAGTATGAGATTGAGAAGGGCATGAGCATGGAGTTAAATCAGATTCAGAAAGCATGATGAGACAAAAAAAAACCCACAACAAAACACAGAAAAAAAAAAAAAAACTAACACAGAAAACAAAACGAAAAAACCTAATGCCAATTTAATAATAGCAGGAAGAAGGGTTATAGTGTGGACTGGAAGAAAAGAAAAGGCAATCTAAATGTATTTTAACTTTACTCAGGGAAGTGAAACAGAGTCTGTAGTTTAGGAACTGTTTTTTTAAAAAGTAGATGACTCTCAGTCTGCTTTCATGATCTTGTGTGAACATGTACAACCACCGAAAAATTTAATTCCAGACTTCATCACGCTGGAATCACTAACAAGACTGCTGTTGGCCTCGGTAAACCCTCACTGAGTTCACACAAAGAACAGAAATTGTCATGCTTCCAAAGACCTTGGAAGAGGTCTCCTTATCAGCTTCATATTGTCTTATGAAGGCTGAACAAGAATGTAAACCTGTCAATTATGTTTAATTGGCTTTCTTTCTGCAGCAGTCTGTGGAGTTTGTTTGAAAATCTCTTAGACAATGGAAATTACAATCCAGTGCCCAAATGAGGAAAGAATTCTGTGAGAGATCAAGTAATGATACATACACTGCAGCATCAGAAGCCTGCTGATAAAAGTTGGCACTTGCATTTGGGCAGATTAGTTTGATTCAAGGTCTTCTTTAAAGTGTAAGATAATAATTATTTTCCATCGTGGGTTCATAACTTTAGTTAATTAAACAATGTTTTGTTTTCTTTAATCCAGTGTTACCTAAACTGCAAATTCCAAAATGGGGTATTAATGACACATTTAATTGGTATGTTTTAATACCGGTTGTTGGACTGACGGATGTTTTTCAGGAAGAAAGAGACTTCTAATAGGAACAGCATTAATTTATGTGGGTTTTTTTTCCATAGAAGTTTACTTTTTAATACAGATAGTCTGGAGTATTCATAAACGTATTAGCACTGTGTGACAGCAAGACAGTAAAGTGTTTTCCTCCTCCATATGGGCATTGCCAAAAGATTGAGTATACTGCAAATCAGTGCCCTTGGAACATGAATTCTGTTGTGGCATGGATCAGCAAACAGCTTCAAAAATACTATTTAAACAAATAACTATTTTCCTTCTGCTGTTTGTAAAAATGTTCTGACGATTGCATAAAATAAACAGCTATTGCATTTCACCTGCACACAGAGGCTGTTTCGTAGTATGATAATTTATCTATAGGGTTTAGAATTTAAAGCTCATTAAAACCATCATTAAAAAATCTATTACTTTTCTATTGTAACAATTTAAAAATGTACTCATAGAAGGCTATTAGCTTTTACAAATTTTCTGAGAGGCCAAATTAACTTTTACATTATACTGGAGTCAAAAATATGGAATATGCTATCTCATGGCTGCAGAAATTGGGGTTTTTTTGTAGCAAACTTTTTATTTAGTGCTAAAACATGGCAGGTAGCAAGTTTCACTAAAGTTAATTTCTGCATCTGACCTTTCTTTTACAATGTTTCTATAACAATAGAATATGCGGGGGAAAAAAATCCATTTCTATTGAAAATATTGGTCAGCTTGGGTTATTTTTAAAAAACAATAATAAATGGTAGCTATTTTTTCCTACTATTGCTGGGTCTGCTGGTTCAGTGGTATCAGATTTGCTGCAAAGCTGTTATCAACTGTACCACAGAGATTTGAAGAATATTACACTCATGAAGAAAAAAATTTTTATAAGAGGTGCACTAAAGGAGAAGAAAAATTAGAAAATGCTTCTGAAATTGTTGTTTCATGCAACAACAAATACATTGAAATTTTCTCATTAGTGATACCTAACTGTAGTGATAATTCTGTACTGTTTATAAAGTGTGTTCAGGACTCTGTGAATGTTACCTAAGAGAGGATGTGCTTTTATTAAAAGGAATTCAAAGGCAAATTACTTTAGAAGTAAGTTAGCATAAGAAATTTTGATTGTTAACCATTGAATAGATATCTCAAATTGTGAAATTATTTCCTGCTTAAAACATCTAACACTTGAATCCTAAAAGCACTTTTTCTCTTGAGTTGTTGCAGTGGTCAATATGAAACAGCATGATTCTTAGCATAGTAAAAATCTAAAGCCATTCTTCTAAAGTCTATTAACAATAAGCACTATCGTATCTTTATTATTTATCCTTGCAGTATTGCAAACTGCAGCCAATCAAAAATGAATCAGTCCCCAAATCATAAATAGATTTCTCTCTAGTTTTAGAGGGTTTTTTTTAATTAAATTTTAAAAATTAGCAAAATTGCTAACAATCGGATTCTTTGCCATGGACATAGGGTTTGGGTGTTCGTTTGGGGTTTTTTTATTTATTTTAAGTAGAAGAGATAGGAGAAGATAAAAATTAATAGTCAAGTATAGATTGCAGGCTCTTCTGCAAGCTTACCCAGTTGTGCTAGCTAAGCAGTCTTGAGTTGAAGGAGAAGTAGCACATTGTCAGCAGCTGGTTTAGTTCATTTAGATCTGTCGTAGACACTTACCTTACTTGAGTCTGGTTTCTTTTCACCAAGTTGGAATTGAGACAAGTGAAAATATATTAAGAAAAGATTGCTTCAGGTGTTTTAGTTATCGAGCAAGTCTGTCAGCAGTTTAGACCAGCAGGCAGAAAGAGTTGGGAGTTGCTTGCTCTGAGGAATCTTTTATTGTTATCACTTCAGTCTAGATCCTACCTCCTGTCCTACAGTCAGTTGAAATTGTGTCATTTAGGAAGCCAAGGTTCACTGCCAGACTTTGTACGTCACCTTTGGCAATTCATGGTGTTTCAGGTTCAACAGATATGGTGTCCAAACTCCTCTGGAATTCAGTGCATTTTATCTCCTGTCTGTGGAACTAGTAATACCGTCGTCCCCCTCCAAAAGCACTGGAGCATCTGTATTAGAGGAAGAAGCTGAGGGAGCTGGATCTGTTTAGATTTAACAAGACAAGGTATTTATACCTGTCATACCAGTGGGTATAAATCCATGGCTGTGGGGAATAAAGGAAGACTGAGCCAGACCTTTCTCAGTGGTGCCAAAGGAAAGGGCAAAAGGTGACAGGCACTGGCTGAAATACAGAAAAATCCATTTAGACATGCTGTTATGTGCTCAGGATAGCTACTTGGTGCTATGCTGTCCCATTCTACTGTATTCTTCTGGGAATTTAGAATACTTTTGCCTGTTACCTGAGTCCTTCTTACCAGTGAGGAAATACAAATGTCAACTTTCTAGTTGTTTCTCCTTTATAGGAATAAGAGATGCCAGCATGTAACTCATTGTTCATATGAAAAATTAGCTGAAATTGAGGTGGTAATGGATGCTTTGGAAATGTTAGATGTTAAAAGAAATGAGAAATAATTTTTTGAGAATAGTTTCAACATGCATCAGAGTTGTGAAGCTCAGAACTTTCCTTGGAGTATCACCTGATATAGTTGACATAGCAGGAGTCCATGAACCCTTTTGCTGATAACTGTAAAATACATGTGTTTAAAATTCTACATCCTCTATGGCAGTGCATACTGCAGCTCTTAATCCTTGATGGATGCAAGACAGTATCTATGCTAAAGAAGCTGTTAGCCTTCTCATACCAATGTATATTATTAAACATCTATAATAGTCCACAAGCTGACATGATAAATCACAACCTTCCAGCATACAAATGCATCCTTACAAAGTTCTCATTCACCCAGTGCTCAAGCACTCATACATTGGGTGAATAGGAAATTGCAATGTTTTTAAAACTCATGTTTTAACTTATTTTTTTCTGCAGTTTTGTGATTTTAACAATATAACCATAGTGCAGTAATAACAGCTGTTATACCTGTCTATAAAAATCTCAGTAATGAAATGCTTGGGGAGCTTGGCATTTTCTAAATAACATTATTAACAGTTTTAATTTGGAATTGATGTCATGATGCTACTGGGTTGTCCATGATATTCTAGAAATTAAAAGCACAGAAATTCTCATACAAGTGTTTCAAAAATGAAATAACCTTGAGTCATTCAGATGTCGCAGACTAAATCAAGTGCTGCCCTTTTTTTGATGTGCTGGGCTAATTATTTCTACTAATGTAAATGTCAGTGCAATGAACACTTATTTGCTGTGGCATAACAAATAAATGGCACAGAAAATCTGAGCACAGGAAAAAATTCATCATGTCCTCAACTCTCTATTATATTGCTAAAAGCCAAGGGTTTAGAAAACAATTCAGGCTTGTATTTTTTAAAATGTTTTAAAAGTACTTAAAGTAAAAATAAAATTAAAAGACAGTAATTATATTGGAATTTATTCTGATTTTTTTTTTCTTTTTCAAAGATTTTGAGCTCTAGAGCCTTTACCATCTTCTCTTGATAGCAAATAGTAGTTCTCTACATTTTACTGAACAGCTTTGCTTCATACTCAGTGTCTTCCACCCTAATGAGGATGTCCAGATCTACCACAGTCTTTTCTCTGAAGTATGTGGGAGAGTGGCGCTGTAGGATGAGGTCCCCCAAATGTCCTCTAGCTCTCTCATCCCTCCAGTTCTCTCAGGGCATCTCTTGTCTGTCCCTGAAGTGCTGCTCTGATGGGCAGCAGTTTTGGCAAGCAGTGGCTGGCCAGCAGCGGTGCAGGACCAACAGGAACTGTCCATGAATGGCATTGAGAGGTGGGTGTCCTGGTGGGCAGGGTGGCCACTGCCCACCCCCCACAGCCTGCCACTGCACCCTCTGCAGCTGCTGCTCCCCTTCTAGAGGGACAGCGTCCCAGAGGTGGACCCTGTGAAACATGTAGCCTGGGGGTTCAAAACTATCAGATGATATTTTAAGGCTGTGCAATGCCTGCTCCTGGTATCTAGGAAAGATCATGGTAGATCCGAATTGCTAGGTGTGATACTTTTATTTTATGGTGATGGAGACTTCACAGGTGCTTAAGAAGTGTGTTTTACCTATTTGCTCTGCATAATGCTTATACACAGATCTCAGTTATATTTGACAGTTCAGATGCAAGACCTTTTTTGGGTTTTAGTCGTAACATTGAAGAGGTACAAGAAGGGAGATCTACAGAGGCGATTTTCAGAGCTTAAGCATAAAAGTGTAGAGATGAGATAGTGTGATGTTTGCATTTATACCTTTTCTGTAGATCAGGCTGCCTTATATCAAACACATCCTTAGTAGAAATAATATTTTGGTTTTCATCTGCAATATCCTCAGCCAGTCACTGCCTCAGAATGGATTTTGTGTGTGGAAGAGCACTTAGCTTCAGATTTGGGTACTGTAGTGCTGATATTTCACTTTGGTGGTCTTGTGCTAAAATGTAGCACAAACAGAAAAAGTGGAAATATTTCCAAATGCATAGCTTTCATAACCGTTCCAACTCTTGGGGAAGAAGTTTCATGAGAATGTCTATCTTCCTATGCTTATGATAACCCCAGAACAGAAATTTGGGAAATGTACACGTTGTGATTTTGCAGCTGATTTATAATAAACATCTGGTGGTATATCCAGTGACACCACTCTTTAAAAAGTGATCCTTAACTTCATTCTGATAAAGGAATTAATTTAATTGCTCAGTGGTTTTTTCATTATTGCCTTGTTTGATCAGAGTAGGTGGTCAAAGCTTAGAGTCCTGAGTGTTATCTGTGTTAGGGGGATGGAAAAAAATAGTGAATTATTTGTTTTATACACTCCTGTTTACAAACACTTTACAGAATCTTTTATTTCAAGAACAAAGGGGAATCAAGCAGTGGTTGTTTTTATGTTTCTGTTAAAACATCCCTGAAGGTGTCTAATCTTAGTACTTCTTTACCGCCTTTCTTTCCCATGTGCATCCTTTCCTGAGCAGGAACAAGTAATTATGTTCAAAGTAAGATTGTTTCCTAAAATTCATTAAACAATTGGAAATGGTTATGCTTATTAGCATATGATGTTTTGTTAATGCAGTATTTGACTGTATATTGGTGTTTAGTAAAATAACCCTAGAGCTAGTGAGCAAATCCTCAGGCTCAAAGTGAATCTGTAATTATCTCTTCTTTTTTTTAGAAAGGTGCATTTCCATTGATGTATCATCTTCCTTTGCCTGAGTCCCCTCTAATTGTCTGCCTCCGCAGAGTGAAATTAAAAATAAATGAGTTATTCAATGAAGGCACTTGTTTCTGAGTTTGAGCTTTCAAATGTCACAGCAGAGAAGCTTCTTCCCCTCTGAGGAATCTAATAGTCTGTGAGTGAGTTTTTGATAATTGTGCTATTTTTTGGGCTTATCATATTCTCTGTAATTGAACCAGATGTTGAGTCTTCTCTAGAGGAGAAGGATCTTCTGAGTCTGTGTAGTACTGTATCAGTCTTGCATCCCAAAAGGTTTGAGGTTAATGTGAAAATGAAATAGTAAGGCAGATGCTGTATGTAATGTTGCTGTAGGTGGGTAATCCCTTTTGGACTAAAACACTTCAAAATGTGCAGCTCACAGCTGCATACTACGTGTAACAAATGGTTGGATGATAAATCGTTGCAGGATTTTTTTGACAGCCAGTCAAAATCCAGTTCTTTGTATGCAGAGTGATATTTGCTATTACAATAGTGCTGCAATGATAAAAATAGTTCTTGAGTTCAAGAGGCTACGGGCTATAGAGGCAGACTCCACTATTTGTGGGTGACTTACAGAAATCTTTTGGATCGGAAAACCCTGAGTACATTTCAGCTAATCAATTGTGCTGGTTTCTCATTCCTGTATGTTGATATATCATTATAAAAAATACATGTAAGTATTGCTTCTGTGTTAGGGTGAGGTACTGGGGGGTGCCTGGGCCTTCTCCTTTCTCATACCTTGTTTTCCACTGGAAAGAAGCCATACTTTATATTTTGCAAGGAACCATAATGTTCTCCAGTCATGCTCAGATTTCTTAGGGCCTCACGCATATCAAGAGTATTGTTGCCCTTGAAGTTACAGGCACATGTAGAACTAACACTTTACACCAGTCTTGCAGCGTTGCTGCTACTTACATATATGAGAACCCAGAACATGCAAATAACAGACATGTATTCTTCAGAATACTTTGTCTCCCATGATCTGTAGCTCAGTAGACTGCTTAGCCAGAGATTAATAATCCTTGATAAATTTTTCTTTTATGGGCTGGAATTGAAACTTATTTGATTATTTGTTTAAACATCTAAACCCAATTTTGTGCTGAAGTCATAAGGTATTTTATAGCTTGAATTTAATAATTTTTGGTCTGGCTGCTCATATGTTACCCTTGAAATGCAGAATTCCTTTTGTTGCCTTCTTTAGCATTTCTACTTATGCGGTGTGATTAATTTTATTTCAATTTAGCCCACCACCTTACGGTTAAACATGTGCTCAGCAAAAATTCAGAATCAGGATCTGTTAGGACATTCCATGTTATGAAGTTATTTCATATTCACCTACTCAGAACTTGTCTTTCTGAAAAGTTGACTGTGGAGGCTGGGGTGTGGTTTCTGGGCTTTCTTTATGCATACTTAGTGGTAGCAACACTATCTTTGTTATAATTATCTAGCCACTACACCAGATAGTCATAGTCTGCGTATAATAAAACCAGAGTTTGTTCTAGTTTGATTGCAAAATAGCGTAAATTATCAATGTATCAAAAAAAAATAGAGAACTGAGAAAAAAAATGAGAGAATATACAGGGAGAAGACAAGGCTAGAATAAGTCTATCAAATTATTTTTCCTTTTTTTTTTTAGCTTTTTCTTTCTTTGCTGACTTGCCAGCTAGAAATGCTTTGGAAATGGGGCTCTTCCAGTCATTGTCATCTGGATGAAGGAGGCATGTGAGCATACCTAGACAGTTTTACAGTGGAGCCTTTTAGCAGTTTTAAAATATTCCAGAAACTGTGTTTTAAGGTCTTTCAAAATGCAATTTGTTTACCCTTAGTCAGAAGTGGAATGGAAGAACCAGTTTTCTCAAGTCTTTTGTATCTTGTTAAACAATGTAGAAACATCAAAACAGAAAACAAACAAACAAACACACATTTCCTTCAGTTGCTGACAAGAGAGATACTTAGTTGAGGGATTGAAGGCAGTTCTGATTTCTTCAGAGCTATAGAATTTTCACTGCAAAACTCACTCTTTCCAGAGAGTTTGGCTGTGAAACTCTACATCCCATCCTAAGCCCTATTTCATGCTCACTGCAGAAGTAAAACCAGCATGTACACAGGGTGAAATTCATGAAGTCCAGTCCCTCTAAGGGCCACAATTCAGCCTCCCTATTGAGATTATGCTGTCTTCATACCACTCTAAGGAAGCCACTTATGATGGCACTGTATTTAATTCCCCCCTACACTGAAAGGATGTTAGAGCTGAAAAAATCACCATGGTATTGATTTCTCTTAACAGTATGTATTTGGATGGGAGAGACTTAAGGTATTTATTTATAAAAAAGCCCAACAATCCAAACAAACCCCTCAGTCATTAAACAGGGACTTATGATGGCACCAACACTAAGTTTTGGGATTTGTTTGTTTCCTGTTTCCTCTTAGGGCAATGTAATGTTTCCAAAATATGAGCCCCAGCAAGACTTCAGTTAGCTTTTTGTGTACCACATGATATTTGGATTTATATTTATACTTTTGTTATATTAATGTTAGTGAATGTATTTATTTAACTATATTATGCTTTCAAGAGGGCCCCCTGGTACATTAGACTTGTAAATGTTATCGGGTGAAGTGACTACAAGTAATTAATAGTTTTAAAGAGTAATGGTATCAAAATGCACATAGGCAAGAGGAAAACTTGCCTATTTGGAAATCTACTAAGCTTTCTTCCAGTGTGCTGCAAACTTGCCATTTAAATCACTATTTTTAGGGAAAGATGGCAACACAGGAATAAAGGGTTACAAAAGTAAAGTTTATCATGCTTTTGATAATTTTAATAGTCTTGAATTTTGGGGACCAAGTGGTTCACATCAGCTGTACCCATATTGACAAGGGATAGAGGTTTAACTGAAGCCAATTTGTCTGGGCCTGGCTTTTAAAGAACTGGTGCTTCAGAGCGGATGATTTTAGAAATTTGGGCTCAAGAATCATGGTTAACATGTTGCAGTCTGTGTTCTACCTTATGCTTCTGACTTTAAGAAACAAGCTATTTCCTATTACTTTTAGAACATTAGCATTATGTGAACTCAAGAATTATTGAAATTAATGAGTTCATTTCAAGGACGTGAAAGGTTAGCTGTTTTGATAACATGAAATAATTTTATCAGGGTATCTTCACTTCTTCAGTTCTTCCAGTGAACCTCTGACATATTAAAACGTGACAACTGAGTGTTTTCTCAATATGGCTGCAAAAGTTGTAATTAAGGAATAAACACAGGCACGATTGCATTTTGGTGATATGTAACATAAGTTACCTTTAATATTAAAACTAAAAAAAGTAGGTCATGCTATCAGAATGCGATGGATTTTTCTCAGTAACTCAGGGATTTATTGGAGAGCACTGAGATCACAACACTTTGCCCTGAATATCCAACATTCTCAGAAATATCAGCTGACCCAAAGCAGCGATTTTCTGCATGGATCTTTGTCAGCCAGGATTTCTAGCATCCTTTGCTCAAAAGTAACCAGCCATGCCTGACATTCTTCACTTCTTGCTTATAACTCTGAAAGGCTTCAAACCACAATTTTAGGGATGGCTTAGCTACCACATCGTGTAGCTTGGCAGACATTTGTCTGTTCTAAAAAGAGAAACCCTAACTGAGAAATCTGGGACAACTTCACTTGGAGCCACTGAGTGTCATCTAGTTTTGTGCTCCCATTAGTGTAAAATCAGTAAGAGAAGATGGATTAGTCCAATCTTCTTTGAGTTTACATACTTAATGCATGAAGTTCAGAGTATCACTCTTACATATGCATAAGATTTTTAGAGAGCTTTCAATATTTCCTAGTAGAAGGCTGATCTAATGTTGCTTCCCTGGAACTGCTTTTCAAGTCTGTTTTCACATACCCTTTAATAACAGCATTTCTAACATGCTTTATGCATACGCTTCTTGTTCTGGAGAACTTACCGGTTCAAACCTAGAATTAACAGAACAAGATTTTTCATGTTACTCCTAAGCAGCAGTAAATCACTTCTTCACTTTCTTCAGCACAGATACAGTAGATAGTCTAATTTGCTTATCAAAATTTTCTCCACCTATTTTACCACATTTAGAAAAAGGCTAACTTTACTTGAAACTTTCTGCAGCTTTGTACTAGTTCCTATGGATTTAAATTTTGTATATTTCTAATGTACTTCTAATGACTATTGGGGTTTTTTATATATATAAAAAGAAAGAATAAAGGCTCTAGAAGCATAAATTTGCTTAGAAGTGAAAAGTGGTTCTTAGCTTTACCCAAGAATTTGGAGTCTGGAAAGTGGAAGTCAACTTACCAACTGTGGTTTTTTGATATTTTTTGGGTGGGTTGGTTTGCTCTTTTTTTTTTTTCCCCTTATCTCTTACCATGAAGAAAGATCTACAGGTTTTGAAAGTGCTTTGAGGGTCTCTTTGCTTTGTGCCTCTGATGCAGTGAGCTTGGCTTTATGTGAAGAGCAATAACTCATCATTAGCTATTAAAAAATAAACCAAAACAAAAAAAATATTAAAGGGGAACATTGAAATGTGCTGAATAATGCAACTCCAATTTTGCACAAGTGAAAGTTTTGGGAAAAACATCAAGGTACTTCATAAGTTGAAGGATGAGGCATTTTTGAAACCTGTTCAGTTTTAGTGATCCATTTAACTTCCATGAACTTCTTGCCAAGCAGTCATAACAGGACACTGCTGGAAGGAGAAGCGTTAAGCACAAGTTGTTTCGAGTACTGAAATTAATTTTCTGTCAATAACTAAATTTATGTTTTTCTCACACTATTTAGAAAAATAATTTAATCTACCACAATAAAGTTTCAATATTTGCATTGGATAAACTGTTTTATTTACTTATGCCATATTAGAAATGTTCTTCTGTAGTAATGCAAACCATGTATATATTTATTTGTTTGTTTGTTTTCTATTTTCACAGACACTTCCATTGGGGCTGGGAGATGGACAGCTCTTTACCTGGACTGATGGCTTGAAAAGGAAGGACTGGCATGATTATGAAAGCATTCAAAAAGATGCTATGCGTTCAGGTATACATAAGTTCAGAGCAAATTTAAGATGTGTATTCATTCATTCTCCATCTATTTTTTTTCTTTTAAGTCACCTAAAAAGCATTCCTAACAGCCTTTTTTTTGATTGCAGCATGTCACAAGGACATGTTCTGAACTAAGGGGTCAGACCAAGCACAAATACCTTATCTCTGAAAATAGCCAAGTGAAAATAAAAATAATGTGTTTCATATGACTGGCTATGTAATGATTGGACAAGGAATGGGCAAAATATTATTAAAATATTTTTCATATTGATGTCACTTGTTATACTGTGACCAAATATAAGCAAAAGTGTTGATTTCCAAAGGGACATATGTTACAACTAAAGCTGAATTGTCCTCAAAACAGTGGATAAAACCTGAGTCCAGTACCTATAATTACCAAGAATATCCAAGATTATGTTACCATTGTCGAACTCCAATCCTTTAGTCTTGGCTAAAGCTATTCCACTTCATTCTGACAGTCTAAAAGTATTTGAAAATGGAAGGAAATTGTATTTGCAGATGGACTGAAGGACAATTTGTTACAATGAGTAATGTAATTTTAATGTACTTTCACATGCTGTATGCCATATGTGCAAGAAAGGTTGTGTTCTTTCTGTCATCAGAGTATATTCTGATTTGAATCTTTCTTTTATATTACAATTTACAACTATTTAACATAAGATTAATTAAATTAAAAGGAAGGAAGGGAAACAGCAGTTGAATTGCATCTTAATCAGTGTCTGGAAGTCATTACTTTACAAAGGCCTATCTTCTATTATAAAATAAATCATGCTTTCTTGATCCCACTATCAGAAGACAGCCAACACCTCCCCTAAAATACCTTTATAACTGAATCCAGTTGACAGATTCATAAGACTTCATAAGTACTTAATTTTGCAGGGGCCTGAACCAGTAAAATATTTCAAGTGTAGGTTAATTTTATAAACTGTTTTTCCATTTCTCTTTTCAATCTTTTTTGATCACTAACTGAAAAAATTATCCTTATATGTGCTTAGGAGGAAAAAAGTTTGGAACGAGGATTAAGTTATTCCAGGCATTTTAGGAGTTGTCAGATCAATGTTAATTGTGTTCCAAATTGCAAAGTGTAAAATGACAGATATCTAAGAGAATGTAAAAGATAGAAGTGGCATGTATGTAGAAAAAAGCATATATGTAGGGAATCATGCAATTGTAGAATGGCTTGCGTTGGAAGGGACCTTAAAGATTATCTAGTTCCAACCCCCCTGCCATGGTCAGGGACACCTTCCACTAGCCCAGGCTGCTCAAAGCCCCGTCCAGCCTGGCCTTGAACACTGCCAGGGAGGGGGCAGCCACAGCTTCTCTGGGCAATGTGTTCCACCACCCTAACAGTAAAGAATTCCTTACTCATTTCTAATCTAAATCCACACACTTTTCAGTTTAAAACCATTATCCTTCATCCTCTCACTATACTCCCTGATAAAGAGTCCCTCCCCATCTTTCCTGTAGCCCCCTTTAAGTACTGGAAGGCCACTATAAGGTCTCCCTGAGCCTTCTCTTCTCTAAACTGAACTACCCCAACTCTCTCATCCTGTCCTCATCAGGGGCTTCAGTCCCCTGACCCTCGTAGCCTGTCTCTGGACCCACTCAGGCAGGTCCATGTCCTTCTTATTCTGGGGGCCCCAGAGCTGGACACAGCACTGCAGGTGGGGTCTCATGAGAGCAGAATGGAGAGGGAGAATCACCTCCCTTGACCTGCTGGCCACACTTCTCTTGATGGAGCCCAGGATATTGTTGGTTTTCTGGGCTGTGAGTGCACATTGCTGGCTCACAGTCAGTTTTCCATCCACTACTACTCCCAAGTCCTTCTCCACAGGGCTGCTCTCAATCCACTCCTCACCCAGCCTGTATTTGTGCTTGGGATTGCCCTGACCCACGTGCAGGACCTTGCACTTGGCCTTGTTAAACTTCATCAGGTTTGCACGGTCCCACCTCTCAAGCCTGTCCAGGTCCCTCTGGATGGCATCCCTTCCCTCCAGCATGTCAACCACAGCACACAGCTTGGTGTCATCTGTAAACCTGCAGAGGGTGCACTCAATGCTGCTGTCCGTGTCACTGACAAAGATGTTACACAGTGCAGGTCCCAGTGCCAACCCCTGAGGAATGCCACTTATCACTGCTTTACACTTGAATGTGGAGCCGTTGACCACAACTCTTTTGAGTGGGATCATCAGGCAATTCCTTATCAACCAAGCGGTCCCTCCATCAAATCCATGTTATCCAATAATAGGGACCTTCTTGAGGGATGTGCACTGACGCTTTGGCAATGTACTTTTGATTCCTAAATATGTAATGAGGACCCCGTATGTTTTGGAAAAGAAACAGTAATATTTATGATTAGCTGATGGATAGCTAAAGCATAGCCAATGTAATGCAAGCCAATGCATGGAGTCGACTAAGAAATTAGCAAAACGTGTTATGTAGCTTTGTAATTCCCAGTCCTACTCCTAACATTATTACTGTAGTAGAATATCCTAGTATATTCATATTTTTTCCAGTATACTTCTATTCTTTGTAATAATAATAATACTTAAAATATTCTGACTTATTTATGTTTTTATTGGCTTCTTTGTGATAGTGTTTTCTGAGTGTGACCATTTAAGAACTCTTTAATAATGATTTCTGTAATTATTATTCATTAGATTACATTAACTTTTAATTGTTTTTTTCTTTGAAAATCACAATGTAGTAATACAAAAGGAAAACTAGAGTATCTCAGTGCACTCTTTTGGGACATACTGTATGATTTCTGTCCCTCATAACAAAATAAAATACAGCTGAGCTCAACTTCATGAAGTCATGAAATAACACCAGTGAAAGGCTTCTCAGGACATTCTAGGAAAGACAGACAATGCTCATTACACAGAAAAGAAGAAAGAAGTGAAGTCTTTCTTGAATTCAGTTTAGCTGTTTATCTGTAAAGCTTACAATTTCCTGGGCACTGGCAGTGTGAATTTCATAAATCCAGTTATGGAAAGGTGCTAGTTTCTCCATGACTAGTTCTGTTTCAAGGCCAAATATTTTGATCCCCTTTTATTCCACCAAATTAAAACCAATTTGCGTGGTCTCTCCTCACTGGCAATCATTCAGTTATTTTAAAGCTAAGGAAAAAAGTAATTTTCAAGACATTCAGAAAAAATGGCACTATTTCTATTTATTTCAAGTGTTCTAGTTAATCTTTTCTGGCTCTAAAATGATAAATGATCTTCATATAAATGATTAAGTGATCTCATATTACTTATGGTTTTGTGGGGCTTTGTTGGGCCACCTGACATTCAAATGCATGTTTATGGTGTTTCTATCATTAGTTCACATTCTGTTAGCATGATGATGGTTCTTGAGAAGGACTGAAGTGAATAATGGAGTGGTAAGTCTTTACATGTAGCCAACATGTAATTAATATTCAAAGACTCTTGCAGAGACAGAGGCTTCAGTAATTGGTACTACTTTTTCAACTTCTCACTTACATGGAATTTGCTCATGGTATAGATCCTTCCAAGGTCAGTTTCCTTCAGATGATATTATTTGCTGAAGTCCTTTTGAGTGGAGAACACCCCTGTGGGCTTCCCACTGAGAAAACAAAGGTGTTAGTACAGACGCAATCACACCATGGCTGCTGCTTATTGTCGCTGTTCCATCAGTGAGGGTCTGAATCTGTCTGGTGTCCATTTGTGCCACACATAGTTTTTATGCAGTGTTCTTTGATATCTTAGAGTCCTGCTCTGTAGGATATCAGTTTTACAGCAGAAGAAACATTAACTAGTAGCTACACATGTAATCCGAAGACCTGTGATACGTATTCATGGTGGTATTTACTGGGATGAGGTGCTTACTTTTGGAAAATACATATCTTATGTGTTAAGAGTAGGAGAAACACATCTGAAAATGTTTCACATATTCAATGTCCAGGCAAGCCTCTTCAAATGTGCATAGATTTCTAGACTTTGACATCAGATCGTTTTTTTTTCTCATGCCCTCGTAGATTATTACTCTATTCTCAATGCAGAAGTGATGTACTTTTACTGGATATATATATGTGTGTGTGTGTATATATATATATATATATATTCCACTCCACTGCTAATGACGTTACAGAAAGAAGCTCCTCAAGAAGGTATACCAGTGTAAGATATCACAGGTGGCGTGGCCTGTAATTAAGGCAGCAGTCTGGGAGTCTATAAATCTAAGTATAATTTCCAGTTTTCTCATGGCTATTTCATTTCCTCTGTGACTCGATTTCTTGGAAAGAGATAACACTTTCTGGCTGTGTTAAGAGTGTTGTAGGATATTGTTTCTAACTGGTAGAGAAAATGCAAAGCAGTCTTTGGAGTCATAATTCCTTAACACCTAATTTGTCCAACAGCCATATTTTTTCTATACCCTAGTAAAAATCTGTAAATTAGTGTGTGATGTGGGACTACACTGCTATCAGTTTTGCTTGTCACAACAAGATCTGGTGGGCTACTCACAGGTTTCTCAGTGATATTTTCATGATCTTACTGATACTGTTGCTCAGATGCACAACACAACAATTAGCTCCTACAGATATGCCCAGCTGTATCTCATGTAACAAAGTGTCTGTTGTACAGCCACCACGGAAAGGAAATGATCATCCATTCTGCTTGGATTTTCCTCTCTGAGTTCAAACCATATGTCATATTGATTTAGAAGAGCAAAAAATTTAAACCAAACAACCCAACTCTGGAATCAACAACTTAACATTTTCTGAAGTTAACTGGACACACAGATGGGTTAAAAATTGCCCACTGACAGATCTGCAGATATAATTGCCATGTGAGTTATCCCTTCATCTCCAGAAATGATAATGCAATACTGACACAAATGGTTACAATTTAATAAATTATTTCTTAGTAGTCAAATACAAGGTCTGTGACACAGATCATTCATGCCATTCGTTAGGTCATTTTCTTGCAAAGAAAAAATGACTTGGGGATCCACAGGCTACCTGAAAAGTATTTCCTGCCATGAATAAAAAGACTAAAGTGGTCCTAGGTAGATATAAAAATTAATTAATGTACATGATACTGGTAAGAGTATTATTTAGGTAGTCAATATAGATGGAATGCTCAGCCTTTCTTAAAGAAATTAAGTATGGATCTTTGCTGAAACAAGATCATTTTATTGAAAGCATCATGATTTTTACTGTTGATGTTTTCCAAATAAGACATTTCAAATTTTATTCAAAATGATGCTTTTTCTTGGAACTTGATGGTTTTAAAATCCTCAAAATGTTATGGATTTTTTTTAAATGAGGTTTTTTTTGAATGCCCAAGATTGATTTTTTTTTTTCTTTGTCTAGTAATAGGAAATCAGTTATTCATGTGTTCCTGTTGCTTACCTTACCTGTATAGAACTTTTGAAACTCACAGGGCAGCCAGATGAGACACAGGAATGATATTGGTCCAAGTGATTAAGAGATGAGTCTGTTTGAGAATTTTTCCCCATATATATTTGTATTTCTGAAGGTTGTTCTCTAAAAAAATAAAAACAAAAACCAACAAAACCGAAAACAAAACTAAACCATCATGCTGAGACACAGTATGAAAGATATTTGTGCTGAGCACCTTTATTTTAAATGTACATATAAACATTGTCTGTTCCATTTGTTATTGGAAGGAGAGACTGGTCATTTAGGAAATACATTTCTTTCTGGTTACACTTCTGGTTACACTGGTCATTCAGGAAATTAATTTCTTGCTCTTTTCAGACAATTTGATAAATAACTTTTCATATAGCCAGATTTTTCATCCTCTACCCATTGTCACTGTAGGTATTACATTCCAAAATTTCTAATTTTTTTCTGGAATCTTGGTAGTTCTTTGACTGCTATGATAGAATTATTTTGACAGGTTAATTGTATCTTTTTTGTATGCTATCATGTTTACTCTTGCCTTTTTAATACGTTAGGAAAAGCACTGCAACTACTTCTCTAATACCAGTTAATTTTCTGTTTTGCTTGCAGTTTATTTCTCTTTCCCAGGTTTTTATTGCAGTTTCAATATTTCCAATCTATCTGAGTGTATATAAGACTTTGAAAACAGTTCTAAGAATTTTAGTTGCTTAGTTTTGATATAAGAATGCAAGAAGCCAATAGAGGGAATGTGCTGTTGGGTTGCAGAAGTACTAATTGCTATACTGTTGATAGAACAGGGAAGACAGCCAATTAGTTGCCAGATATCGAAGCCCTGATTTACTCAAAGACAGAAAGGACCATTTAATGGCTTATTTTAAATATACTGCTCATCAGTACAGAATAGACATAGTGAAATGAAAATTATTTCATTTAGTCAACCCAATCACTTTGATTTTTCTCTGAATATTATTCTGTCATCACCCAAAACCAGTGATTGGAATATAGCAAAAGGAATTCAAAAATTTACCTTAAAGAAGAAAAAAGTAATTTCTGACTAAACAGTTTTGAGAGATACTTTAGGAAGAAAAAAAAATAGACTTTAATTGTTTACCTTTTCTGAAGTAAGCCATTAAGTCAATCAGATATTACAGTGGAGGGGGAGGGAACAGAATAAGCTAATCAGAGAAACTGACTTTATTGGAGCTGATATGTCATGCCATCTTTTTGAAGAATGCTGAAAGAAAGAACATTTAAAATAAGAGCTGTTTCTATTCATTTATTTTCCTCTGGGAATACAGTGATGACATGCCATGATGAAGTATATGCTTAATTTGCATTAAAAAATATGATAACTATAAACAAATGCAAATCTTACAGCTGTCATAATTTTTGTTTCAGTAAGTAGTAAGCAATGTCTTATGTGTATCAGAAGAGTGTTCTTACACTGCAGTTCAGAGTTGCGAGTGCACCTTATGTGAACACAGTTTGTAGGTAGCTACCAGTATGCCTATTAGTCCAGCTACAGCAACACTGATTGATTGTATCGGGGCAGTGTAGATCTTCCTTCATCTCTGCGTAGAGATCCTGGATGCCGAAGCCTGTTATATTGCTATTTATCAGCTACTGACTTGGCAGGTTTCTTTGTTTGATTAGAGGCTTCCAGAGCATGGCAACTGCTGTGGCACCAATGGCCACTGAATTTCCAGGCTTTCTGTGCAGAACTAGGAGTCTGAGATCCCTGAATGCTCCCCTGAGGGATAAGATTCACAGGAGAGCATCATGAAGGCCTAAGGTAGTAATTCAGAAGCATCCATGAGAAGAAATTATGTTGCTTCCACCTCTGTCTTTATGGCCTGGGTAGTGAGACTAAGAGTCCTAGAGAATCAATCAGTGTCATTTTTACTCCATTTCTGAAAGTTATTTTATCTATTTCCCTCAAGAAATTCTCAGCTATATGTGCTCATCAATTATGAGTAATAGCAGTAATGATGAATTACAACCCTTCTCAGATAAGAGGAAGGATTCGAATGTGTAATTCTTGGGCTTTTAAAGAAGTAGAGATTGAATGTTTATATTTCAATATGGTGCTATTTCTGATCATGAAAAGCTATTTCTAACTACCAATGATAGCTTTCCCATTGTAAAATGCTGCAAAAGAGGAACTGAAGGAATAGAAAAATGGAAACTTTCCAGCTGAGCAGAACTGATGGAAAACAAAAAATAAGGTTTCACCTCTAAAAAACTTTTATCAATTCTGTTAATGATATTAATAGCCTATAGAGTGATGTAGAAAGAGTGCATACTGCAAGTTCTGTAGTGGTTTTCTGTTTTCAATTTCTGTTCTTTAACAGAAACCTTTTTTCTTTTATAATGGTTTGTAGATGGTTTTGCCTGCATGTGTATCCTGAAATTATTATATTCTGTGAAGGACATTAAAAATTCAGTGTAATTCACAGGTAAGGAGCTGTTTTTATAGCATAAATATAAATTTATAAAAACCTTTGTCTTCCAAAGTAATTGATTAAGGAATTGATAAAGTGACCTCTGAGATGCAGCTGTCAATAGTTTTGTATTTGGCTGTTGAGCCATTTTGCTTCTGTCTGCTAATAAGATCTCAGAGGAAAATGTAATATAATTTTAGAATGTACTGTATCAACCAATGGTTATCCTAGCAGTTATTGAGCCATTTGCACAATCTTTGTTCCTCCTATTTGTATATTTAAATAGCATGTGAAAGCCTTATTTGGAGGGAAGGAATGAAGGTTTTAGTTCTTTCCTATATTCAGTATAGTCTATAACTTTCTGTTTCTTCAAAATGTTATCTTGACAAGGAGAAGACGATTTTAAAGATCTTGACCTTTACATGCCTCAGTGCAGGCATTTCATAAAGATTAGTTCTGTAAACAGACAGTATGCTCTATAGTTCTACAAACAAACATTCATACAGATTAGTTCTATAAACAAACTAAAGAGAGACATTGAAAAAGAAGTGAACTGTATATGTTTGTGATGAAAGTGGAAACAAAATGAAACTCTGTTCTTGGGATGGAATGTTAAAAGGAGACAAAAGAGTCAAGAGTGCATTTGTATAGGAATAAAAAGTAGTGAAGACCTGAGATTTTACTTCTATGTGACCCTAAGAAACTATGCACTGGTGATTTTTTTTCTATCACGTCCATTCAAGAATTTTTGAGAATAAAGTGCAGTAGAATAATTCTCCCAAGCTTCTGTGGTCAGTCCTTATCATTTTGAATAGCTCCCGTTTTTACATTCAGAACTTATCAAAGAGTAACAGAGTATCTCTAGAAGATATGAGACAGCATCATACAGTTTGCAACATTAAATGTAGTTCCCTATCGGTTATGAAAAAAATTAGTTCTGTGATACTTACATGGATAAGTGCAAAGTGGCCTCCCAGTACTGAAAGGGGGCCTGCAGTAAAGAAGGGGAGGGACTCTCTTTCAGGGGGTATAGTAATAGGACAAGGGGTAACAGCTTTAAAATGAAGGAGTGTATATTTAGGTTACACATAAGGAAGAAATTATTTACTGTGAGGGTGGTGAGACACTGGCACCGGTTTCCCAGAGAAGCTGTGGCTGCCCCCTCCCTGGCAGTGTTCCAGGCCAGGTTGGACGGGGCTTTGAGCAACCTGGGCTAGTGGAAGGTGTCCCTGCCCATGGCAGGGGGGGTGGAACTAGATGATCTTTAAGGTCCCTTCCAACACACACTGTTCTATGATTCTATGAAATACAATCAAAGTTGTGCTGGGAAAGAAGCGATGACTAAAATACTGGTTTACTCATCCCATATTTCAGATGGGATTTTATACTGGGAATTCTTTCAGCATTATATATTAAACAAATTTACTAAATTTAATTTAGGCCTCTGAACTTGCAATTCCTTTAGAAAGAATTTGAGAACTTGCAATATAATTGGAACTGTAGTGGTAGCCAAAGTCTCAATAAACAGTCATAACCTAATTGTTCACAGCATTAATGATGAATGTGCTTCATGCAGTGTACAATGTACTGTTTTGTAAAAAGGAAAAATGTTCATCAGTTTATCTTAATGCAAGTCTGATGGGATTAAAAAATTCTAAAATATAATGTTCATGATTGCCTGTCAAGGAGGTGGCATGCAAAGGATATATAATATGAAAGAGATGGTTACAATTACTGCAGTTACATAAAGTGTTTCACATATTAAAACACATTTGCTCTGCAAATATAAAGTGCTGTAGACACTGGCATGATTCTACGACTCTTACTCAGGCTTATTGGTCTGGATGTCCTGTTGAAAATGGTGAGATCAGTTTGGAGCCAGATGCTGAGCACAAATAAGGGTATTATAGTCTCAAATATTGATTTGGAATGAGATATTTTTCAGTAATGCCTCCTCCAGAAGTTTAAACCCTAATATCTAGAAAATAAGATTTTGTTTTCTTTCACAAGTGGTTAAGTTTTTCCTTGCTGACTACAAACTTGCTTCCTCAGATTGTGAAATGGCATCTCACAGTAATTTAAGTGGTGATTTGGGGTTAGTACACACCCCCACTGGATCTCAAGTTACAACCTAATATTACACTGCTGCAGAAGCCAGGCAGTGTAAGGTTGTGGCTGTACAGCATTTGTCTCTGTTGGAAAACTGTGTGCATGATAGAACTGACTCTTGCCACTTAAATCTGTATGTGAAAAGGAATTTATGTGTGGCTGTAACTCAGAGTCAAGCTTCCTTTTTAAAGCATAATGACTGTGGTCTCAGTACTCACAGCAGAGATTTGAGGCACTTGTGATTGAAGTTAGCGAGATTCTTCCCCCATTCTTCCCTGCCCACCCCCTGCCTTTGAAAACTCATCAGTGATACCATTTAAATTTAATTGGTAAGCTAGTTTTTAGGGACTACCAGAGAGACCAAGGAAGGGGTAACAGAGTTCATAATACTTCCCTTTGGCTCATATTAATTAGAGCAGTGAAAATGATCCTCAGTGTACCCTTCTGTAGGCATTGGTATGTTGATTTTAACTGTGACAGGCAAAAGGAAAATTGTATTTCGAGTAACTTGCCAAGAAATGTCTGTGACTAAACCATAAACCAAGGATACATATTCTAGCTTGAAACTAATGTTCAAATTTCAAGAAGTGCTATGTTACAAAAATTATTAAAGTTGTTAGCCTTTCATCTTTCTCTATATTTTCATCAGGGGTGGGGGGTAAATGTGGTATCAAATCTTTAACAGATCAAATTCTCCTCTCTCTAGTACATTCTCCCCTTGTGTTTGAATGTTAATCTCAGTGCTTACACAATTTTGTAAAAAGAGAAATAAACAAGCCAAAGCAAATACACAATTTAGGGAAAACATCAAGAAGCAGATGCCATCTGCCAATGAACTTGTGATAGTCCTAATTATATTATTACCCCTTCTATATGGTGGTCAAGGTCTGTCGGTGGATTCACATCAGTATTATTGATGAAGTGCTGATGTTGATGAACATATTTAATGTGTAATACTTGGGCATTTATTAGAGTTACTGCCTGAAAGTGAAAAAGAAGGGAAAATACTTCAGAAGTTTGGGGGATTTTGGAGAGGGGAGAAGCAGGGGGGTGTGTGGGAGGAGGTCTCAGCTCAAATCTGTCTTCTAGTTTGTCACTTGCAGTCTAGGAAGGTGTTTTGGTTTGGTGGGCTGTTAGCACCCTGTGGTCTTTATCCTTTTGTTTAAACTCTTTCAGGACTAAGTGAGATTTAATAGGAGTTCATATGTAGATACTAGTTTTTGGGGGTTTTTTAAGATAAATATATATTTTAGGAATTTTGGAAAAGGAGTTTTATCTAGATAGTCTTCTAAAACATGTGGCTCATTTGCAGGGAGAGTTTGAAATGAACAAACAGCTGAGAGACCTTCAGACTAGACCTGTCTTTGTGCGTAAGGAAGAGGAGAGCTCCTTAGACTGTCTAAATTGAGTTGCTTGTCTCTTGCGACAAGGTGTAAAAATTACCAAGTCTGTCAGCTCAGGGCAATTACTGCTTGACTGGTTGCAGAAAGAAATGTTTTATTTTGTATTTCAGTTTCCAGTTGTTGCCTACTTTGCTATAAAAATCACAGTTCAAAGAAGAAGAGGAAACTAATCCTGACTAAACCATGGCAAAAGAGCTGGAAGAAGTACTTGACAGCAATTATAGCATATCAAGACTATACTTTTAAATTCAGATGCAATGACAAAAGAGAATTTTTCCTTACTACTTTTGTGTTGTTGTTTAAACATGGAATAACCTGCTGTCAACCATCTTTAAAGACTATTTCTTTTAAAGATTTAGGGAAGACATTCCTTTAACCTGAATCCAGGTCAAAAGACCGGTAAGAGGAATTTCAGTTTTAAAGGTTTGCCAATTGATTAACCAAGACTTGTCTTGTCTGATCTACGTAATATTTGAGGGAATTTTCTATCGGTGTAATATGCTGATGCCACATATTACCTGCACACTAGTCAGTAATCTTGTGTCTTGCAGATTTCATCATCTAGAATAACCATGATGGTAATCACAAGCACACCATTCCAAAGAAAGTAGAAAGCTCTTTATGCTAGAATTCACCAGTTGCTTTCCTTAACATTGCAATTGTTAAAGTTTTTCAAAGATGATATAATGTATTGCTATATGATACTATCTGTGTGCTTCTAGTTGACTTGATATTGTAATCTTAGGTTTTTTCATGTATGTAAAATACAGTTTAGCAGAGAACATAGTTAAATTCACCAACAAAATTTTGGAATATTTCTTAGCCTTTTGGCCTTCAAAAGGCCAATGAGATGTTTGGATTGAACAGTCATTCCTAAAAAAAAACAATAAATTGTGCCTCCTTACCTGTCAGAGCTTTTTTCTTTTGAGGGTATAAATTAACTTCACAAGTACAAAAGTCTAGTGTAGTTATCTTGGTGCAGTTTATGACTTAAATATGTCTAAGGTGACTTTTCCTTCCTGTTTTCATTAAACAAGCTGACAGGAAAATTATTTGTCTGAAATGATTTGTCTGACATCCAATCAATATATATGAAAAGTCAGAGATATATGATGGGGTTTTGGCTATAATTTGCCTTATAAACACTAGCTTATCAAGTGATGCTCTGTAATCACTGCTTCTCCAGGAGCACAGCTACCTTTTGCCTGTGGTTATATGACACAAAGTTGTCCGCCTTCCTTCTTGCAGTGGAGTGGTATCTGGGAGAATCTGTCCTCCTTCTAACAAAAAGAAAGTAAAAAAAGAAACCTCATTTCTAGGAGTGGCATTTTGTTCTGCCAACCTGCATGAAAGTTCTGCTGTTTACAAGTTGGAAGCAAACTCTTTTTTTTAGGCAATCTTAACTAAAAGGCCTGCAGGTGATGTTGAATTGTGAATAGTAAGTAAGACATGCCAGGCAATTCTATGGAAAAACAAACTAGCTTTAATGCTTAGATTAAAAAAAGAATAATCAAGATGTATTTCTAAATTGAATTATCAATAGTCTTTAAACATGTGTGATAGTTTAGGCCCTGCCGGGACTGGAGACCACGTTGCTGTTGTCCCTCCCCCACCCTCAGACACAAGTAGGGCACAAACCCCGGGTTAAAATAAGAAGAAATTTAATACAACTGTGTAATAAACGATCTGAACAACAACAGTAGCAATGATAGCAACAATAAACAGTAATAACATTAAACAAGACAAAAGATATACAGAGAAATACCGCAAGGGACACAGACAGCTCCGTGCTTCCCGGCGACCAAAGCCACAAAGGAAAAAGTTCCCGCGCTCCCGCATCCAGACTGACCTCAGCATGGTATGAATAACCCGGCTGGAGATTCCTTCCCACTTCTAGGGAAACTTAACCCTATCCTAGCTGAACCAGGACAACATGGAGACAGTATTGCTTTTGGTATTTGTCAGTTAATTTACTCTTAAAACAGATTTATATTTTTGTATTTTTGAACGCTAGCCAAGTAATTGCAGGTTACCCTGACTATTACTTCTATGTTACGTGCTGACTAATTGGATAGCCTGTATGTATTTTTGAAACTTTGGTCAGTGTTTATGAGGTTGCTGGTGCCTCTAGTTGCTCTTTTGAGGAAAGGCTGTCCTGGTTATTGTATACTTTGAGTCACTCTTCAAGGATTTTTTTAGTTGCGACACTAATTTAATTTTAATATTGTCACACAAAAATTAAAAGAAACCTCTAAATAAATAACATGTTAGTTCATTTGATTTTTTTTGTATATTTTGTTCCCAGCTTTTAGTAAAGCAGCTATACTGGGAAGAAATCCAAACTTCACATGCTTCAGAAAGAAGAGTGAAAGCTGTGAGCTGTTAAAGTTCTAGAAGACAGACATTTTAATTAGCTGCTGTTAATCAGTAAGTTAAGCAATACTGCACATCAGTATTTTATTTAAATGACTTTTTTCTCCAGGTTTATACAACTATCAACCTTTTTTAAAATTCGTAATAAACTGATACAGACCAGGTTTTCATCTGATTTTTTCTCAGGAACCTGAATTTTTACATGGAACTTAGGAGACCCTGAGCATTTCTTGGCAATATCATATACTTAAGTAACATTTTTTTCATTTTGTATCTGGTTTATTTAGTGAAAATAATTACACATCTCAGAAACGCCAATGGGAATAGCGATAAAAGAATAGATTCTTAGCTACAATTTTAGCCTGCTGGTGTAGTTCAGGTCAGACCTATCATTTGAGGGTAGCTTAATATCACACTCATAAGAACTAAGTTCAGGAGCTGAATCCCCATTTTGAGAAGGTCCCTTAATGAAAATCCTTGAGGGTAGCTGTCTCTCTGAATGCCTGGATAAAGAACAGTTTGTTTTCAAAAATTTCTTGGTCACACAGAATCACGGAATCGTCTAGGTTGGAAAAGACCTTGAAGATCATCCAGTCTGACCATTTACCTAACACTGACAGTTCCCAGCTACACCATATCACTGAGCACTATGTCAACCCAACTCCTGAACACCTTTAGGGATGCGGAGTCCACCATCTCCCTGGGCAGCCCACTCCAATGCCTAACAACCCGTTCTGTAAAGAAATGCTTCCTAATATCCAGTCTAAACCTTCCCTGGCGCGACTGGAGGCCATTCCCTCTTGTCCCATCACCTGTTACTGGGTTAAAGGGACTCATCCCCAGCTCTCTGCAACCTCCTTTCAGGGAGCTGTAGAGGGCGATGAGGTCTCCCCTCAGCCTCCTCTTCTCCAGACTAAACACCCCCAGTTCCCTCAGCCGCTCCCCGTACGACCTGTGCTCCAGACCCTGCCCCAGCTCCGTTGCCCTTCTCTGGACACGCTCGAGTCATTCAATGTCCTTTTTGTAGTGAGGGGCCCAAAACTGTACACAGGAATCGAGGTGCGGCCTCCCCAGTGCCGAGTACAGGGCTCAGATCCCTTCCCTGTCCCTGCTGGCCACGCTATTGCTGACACAAGCCAGGATGCCATTGGCCTTCTTGGCCCCCTGGGCACACTGCTGGCTCCTGTTCATCGGGCTGTCAATCAACACCCCCAGGTCCCTCTCTGACTGGCAGCTCTCCAGCCACTCCTCCCCAAGCCTGTAGCGCTGCTGGGGGTTGTTGTGACCCAAGGGCAGCCCCCGGCATTTGGCCTCATTGAAACTCCTCCAGCTGGCCTCAGCCCATGGCTCCAGCCTGTCCAGGTCTCTCTGCAGAGCCTCCCTACCCTCGAGCAGATCAACACTCCCACCCAACTTGGGGTCATCTGCAAACTGACTGAGGGTGCACTCGATCCCCTCGTCTAGATCATCAATAAAGATGTTAAACAGGAGTGGCCCCAACCGAGCCCTGGGGGACACCACTCGTGACCGGCCACCAGCCAGATTTAACTCTTTACCACAACTCTTCGGGCTCGGCCATCCAGCCAGTTTTTTACCCACCAAAGCGTGTGCCCATCCAAGCTATGAGCATCCAGTTTCATCAGGAGAATGCTGTGGGAAACGGTGTCAAAGGCCTTACTAAAGTCGAGGTAAATAACATCCACAGCCTTTCCCTCATCCAGTAAGCAGGTTGCCCTGTCATAGAAGGAGATCAGGGTTTTCAGGCAGGACTTGCCTTTCATAAACCCATGCTGACTGGGCCTGATCCCCTGGTTGTCCATTATATGACTTTTAATGGCACCCGAGATGACCTGCTCCATGACCTTCCCTGGCACCGAGGTCAGACTGACAGGTCTATAGTTTCCTGGATCCTCCTTTCTGCCTCTCTTGTAGATGGGTGTCACATTTTCCACCCTCCAGCCCAATGGCCCCTCCCCAGTTAGCCATGACTTCAGGCCAATTATGGACAGTGGCTTGGCGAGCACATCTGCCAACTCCCTCAGCACCCTTGGGTGTAACCCATCCGGTCCCACAGACTTGTGTGCATCCAAGTGGTGCAGCAGGTCTCTGACCACCTCCTCTTCAACTGTGCTGACCTCAGTCTGCTTCCCCTCCCCATCTCCCAGCTCCTGAGGCTGGGTGTCCAGGGAACAGCCAGTTCCACTGCTAAAGACTGAGGCAAAGTAGGCATTGAGCACCTCAGCCTTTTCCTCATCCTTAGTTACCATGTTTCCCTCTGCATTCAATAAAGGAGGGAGATTTTCCCTAATCCTCCTTTTGCTGTTAACAAATTTAGAGAAACATTTTTTGTTATCTTTAACAGCTGTAGCCAGGTTGAGCTCTAGCTGTGCTTTGGCTCTCCTAATGTTCTCCCTGCATAACTTCACTACATCTTTATAGTCTTCATGAGAGACCTGCCCCCTCTTCCAAAGGCAATGGATTCTCCTTTTGTTCCTGAGATCCAGCTACAGGTCCCTGTTTAGCCCGGCTGGTCTCCTTTCCCGCCTGCTTGTTTTCCAGCACGTGGGAACAGCCTGCTCCTGTGCCTTTAAGACTTCACTCCTGAAGTATGTCCAGCCTTCCTGGGCTCCCAGTTCCTTCAAGGCAGCCTCCCAAGGGATTTTGTTAATCAGTCTTTTGAACAGGACAGAGTTAGCCCTCTGGAAGTCTAAGGGGCAGTTTTACTAACCCCTCTCTTCTTTTCTTGAAGGATTGAAAATTCGATCATCCTATGATCATTTCACCCTAGACGGCCTCCAACCTTTACCTCCCCCATAAGCTCTTCCCTGTTCACAAGAAGCAGGTCCAGGAGGGCATCTTCCCTGCTCAGCTCACTCACCAGCTCTGTGAGGAAGTTATCCTCCACACATTCCAGGAACCTCCTGGATTGTTCCCTCTATGCTGTGTTGTGTTTCCAGAAGATATCTGGGAGGTTAAAGTCCCCCACAAGAACAACAGCAAGTGACTGCGAGATTTCTCCCAACTGTTTATTGAAATCTTCATCCACCTGCTTTGGTTGGGGGGTCTATAGGAGACTCCCACATCAAGATCTGCTTTATTGGCCCTCAACCTAATCCACACACTCTTATCCCCGTTATCACTATACTTGATTTCTGACCTCTCATAACATTATCTAACATACAGGGCCACTCCACTGCCTCTCCTTCCCTGTCTGTCCCTCCTGAAGAGCTTGTAGCCATCAACTGCAGCACTCCAGTCGTGTGAGGCATCCCACCACATTTCTGTTATAGCTACTATGTTGTAGTTCTTGTGCTGCATCATGGCCTCAAGCTCCCCCTGTTTGTTGCTCATACTGCGTGCATTGCTATAGATGCACTTGAGATGAGGTGGTGAATCCAACACCTTTTTGTGAGTGTGGTCAATTGATAGAGACAAAAGAGAAAAGAGAGAAGGAAAGGAATTGATAGGAAGGTTTTTCATTGCTTACTGTAAATGTACCATGTAGGGATTTTTTTTTCATTCATTTATTTTTAGCAAAGGCTTTCAAAGGTATATTGAAGGATAAATTCTTTCAATGAGTTGAAGTGTATTTCATGCATTTTCACAGACCATCTGGATGATGACTTCATTGTAAAGGAAGTGAGCTCATTACTAGTGATTTCTGTAAGCAGCAAGTCTGATTTTAGCAAAAGTATCATGGATTTTGGAAAATATTCTGAAAATATAATTAAAGCAAAAAAATCAAGACTCAGTAATTAGAATTAATATCAAAAACTGAAAACATTTTGAAATGCCAAATGTAACCTCATACAGAAAGTTTTCCTCTATGTGGAAGGTCAATTCTTAATCCAGTCCAAGTCCTCTGTCATAGTTTCTCTCAGTCGTAACAATAAACAATGAGGCTTTAAACTATTTTAAAGATGTAGGTTTACTATTTAAGAAAGTACAGGAAAAATTAAACATGCAGAAACACTTTCTGTAAGTTAAAGTACAGCAAATGAATGCAGAGATGAATTAATGTCAACAAAATAAGCAAGTCTAGTGTGTTTTTTTACCACTGGAAAAGATGAGGAACAATGATTTATTTCTGCTTTTCTAGTCTCAAATGTAGTTGACAAATTAAAAGGTAGAGTTTCCAGTAATTCTTCTAAAACAAAACATACAATTTAAGTTACTCTCTGGTTCATGTTCTGTTCTTCCGTTACCTGTGGTAATGGAGATCTAGGGAAGTGTGTATGCTTGCTCTCTTAGCATGACTGCTAAAGATCTCATCCTTTCTCCTCAAAGACTGAATTTACTGAGGGTCTTTTGATCATACAGACAAAAATAGAATCAAGAATTACTGTGTGCTGCCTAAATACATCATGAATCTGCATAATGGAATTTAGCATTTTTTAATTTTTCTCACTGAGAAATAAATTTTTAGCAAGTTGCTTCATATACATCTGACAGTTAAAGCTGTGTGGATGTAAGACGTCTGGGGTGATAGCTAACTTTTTTCTGTCAGTGGTAAAAAAAGAAAGTATTGTTTTGGTTTGCAAACAGGATTTTCAACTTGGATGTCTATCCTTTGACAATGTTAGTTAAGTTTTGTCATAAGATACATAAGATTTCAAAAAACAGAGACTGTAATTTTAAAAGTTTGGTTTTCAAAATATATTTTTGAGTTTGCTTATTTTAACCCAGACATCATCAAAAAGAAAGAAGTTCAAAAAATAGTTTTGGCTGAATCCAAACATCAGCTCTCAGCTAGTTAACTTTCTCAAAAGGTTCCTAGTGGGTATATGTGGGTTCCTGCTGAATTATGTGTAAGTGTGGGCCTTGGGATAAATATTTAGTTGTGATCTATAGGTGATAAGTTGTCCTGAATAGAAAAGATTTTAAACTAATTAATTGAAAATCTCTTCATTTCATTTTTTGCGTCTCCACATCTGCCTCTGCTTGATTTCACAGCATATATTGACTGGAAATTTCAGTCGGCTTTAATACAGGAAATTTACCTAAATTTGTTTCAGGGATTTGAAATGTAGTTGGCCTTAATTAGGCTCCTGATATTCAGAAAGAGGTGAATCAATGTCAAGGAAGGAAAAGGCCTGTGCAGAGCTGTGCTCATAGCAGGTCAAGCATTAAGTTTAGTTCTCCTTACCAGAAGAATGTCAGTCAGTCATAAGGCTCTTTAAAATGGAGAATGTGTTTTAAACCACAGAATGAATGATAAAAGGCATTATTAATGATTGCAGTTGTACTGAGTCTGGCTGAGATGGAATTAGTTTTCCCCATAGCAGCCCCCATAGTGCTGTGCATTGTACTGATATCTAGGAAGGTGTTGATAACATACCCATGTTCTGGCTACTGCAGAGTGGAGCTTGCACAGCATCAAAGCTGTCTCTCCAACTTCCCCCCTCACCAGTATGCTGTGGGTGGTCAAGGTCTTGGGAGGGGACATAGCCAGGACAGCTGACCCAAACTGAGCAAAGCTATATTCCATACCATATAATGTCTGCTCAGCAACAAAAGATAAGAGAAAGGAAGGGGGGGCATTCGTTATTACAGTGTTTGTCGTTTGGAGCAATCACTATGTGTACTGAAGCCTTATTTCCTGGTAAGTGGCTGGACATTGCCTGCTGATGGGAGTAGAGAATAAACCTTTTGTTTTCCTTTACTTCCATGCACAGCCTTTATTAAATTGCCTTTAGCTTGACCCATGAGTTTTTTTCCATCTTATTTTCTACCTATTTTATCCTGCTAAGGAGGAGAGTGATAGAGCGGCTTGATGGGCACTTGGCATCTAGCCAAGGTCAACCCATTACAGCAACATCAGTGGTGTCTTACAAGAAGAGGGAAAGGCAGTCAGAGAAGTGTGGTAGTGAGTATATGCACCAGTATACATAGTATTGAAACAGTTTTCAGAAGAGTAAGGTGTCTGATTTGCCAGAACAAAACATGAAAAGGGAATCATTGAGATTCAGAGTGTTACTTTGGGTGATGTAGAAAATGTTTTAAGTAAAGCATAAGGACTTAGGTAGACCATTCTCAAGAATGTGACATAACTTGAGTTTCGGTTGTATCTGCCATAGTTTCACCTTGCTATAGCTTAACATGTTAGTACAGTTCCCTGGGCTTATATTGATTGTCTTGAGGATAATTATAGTATCTCAAAATTGGTGAGGGTGGGGGTGCCTGTTTTTTAATTGAAATTTAATTTTTTAATTATTTGCATACTCAGCTTCATTTTCATATTAAACTATTTATCATCTGAAAATATGGCACTGTATTTATAATGTATAGATCCAAGGGGGCCCAAAAACCGCAATAAAATGCATATATACTACCTGAGGAAGTTACCTTCTTGGCCTTTAGTATGCAAACTCTGCTTGCCTATGAACAATTCTCAGCTTTACAGAAGGAAGAATGATAGCCTTGTCACTGAATCAGGTGGCATAGGTCTTATTCCTGGGTCTGCCTCAAACTGTGAATATAGCGGCCTTCTAGGCTTCTATTTCAAGGGGGCCTTACAGAAAAGATGGTGAGAGACTCTCTATCAGGGAGTGCAGTGATAGGATGAGGGGTAATGGCTTTAAACTGAAAGAGGGTAGATTTGGATTAGATATAAGGAAGAAATTATTTACCGTGAGGGTGGTGAGGCACTGGAACATGTTGCCCAGAGAAGCCGTGGCTGCCCCCTCCCTGGCAGTGTTCAAGGCCAGGCTGGACGGGGCTTTGAGCAACCTGGGCTAGTGGAAGGTGTCCCTGCCCATGGCAGGGGAGTTGGTACTAGATGATCTTTAAGGTCCTTTCAACCCAAACCATTCTATGTTTCCATGATAATATTTACTATCTCCTTATGCAAGAATTGATTTTTTTTTTTTCCTCTGGTAGGGGTCTTACAGAGTAAATCTAAATTTGCTGAGAGTTGTGACAGCTCATGTATTCTTTCTCTGCAGGATACGCATCATGGAATAGTGCTTCTAGTATGAGTGACTATGCTGTTGCACACTGTTGACTCATACATAGCTAAATTTCTTTTTACAGGTTATTCCATCTTCTTTGTGCAATAGCCACAAAGCCAGCTTCTAGAGCTAGGTTAGGTTGAGTTCATGAAAATAAAATAAAATTAAAAGTTAAATAACTGCTATTAATAGATTTGTTTCATAGCACATCGTATTTGTTTTATTGTAATGGTATGTGGTAAATGACACATGGTTATAATATGTCCTTGAATGAAGAAAGAAAGCGGGGGAGGGAAAAATCTTATGTTAATTACAGCTGTTGAAACCATATCATTTTGTATTTCTGGGCTTTCTAAAACTGTACCTACGCAACTGTAATTTTGCATTAACTTTGTGGAGCTGTTTAGTTCCTGTATATGCCATGTTAGTAACACTTTAGTTTAAGCTTTTCCAAGAGATCAGCTTGGACACATGCATTAATTATAGAAGACCCATTGGTACTAGAGGCTATCAGAATGCCATTCATGATACAAGTCTGTATAAATTAATTTATTTAAGCACTGAAACAAACACCACTATTAGTAGGCATTTTTTCAGATAATCTTGTTCCATAGTAGTTCCTTTTTATACGAGCAGACTGAGCCTTTTTTCTGGCTGAGTTATGTTTCTGATGTGCTTACTCATTCAGTGTTTGGTTCTGATTAACGGACTATGGCCAGTTTGTTCTAATGTTAAATGAATAAAGCATTCCAGTGGCTGTGGCATTTGGTGATAAGTAGTTAGACTAAATAGAAGATGTACTGTGCATCCCTTGGCTACAGAGTTATGATTAGATTCAGCTCAGCCTGCAGAGTGCTGCTGAGGGTATTGCTGCTCTGCTGTAATTGTAGAGCAATTCATATCAAAACAGCATGTGTTGCTGCTTATCTTGCATTGTACACTGTGGCATTCTAAATACACTGGACATTCCAAATAGTATGGTCTTTTTTTTTTTTCCTTTTTTTTTTGTGGACTTACTAAAGTGGGAAGGGGGATACTCTGAGTCTTTCTGCCAACGAAGCCACTTGAGTCCTTGCAGCAAGTGTTAAAAGCTATAGAAATTTTTAAAAAAATAATAATTCTTAGTTATTTTTGTGAAGTTTTTGTTCAAGTATTCAGACAATTTAGTTTTCAAAGTTCATATGCAGTTACCCTTCTGCTGAAATAACAATGCCACTGGGTAACCTCATGATGTACTTTAAAGCAATCGCTTTCCCCACACACACTGTATTTTTACTCTGCAATGAATATGTTGGAAGTTCAGAGGCTGCATTTTAATGTTTCAAATGGATGAAAAAGATGGGGGGTTTACTACTCTAATGTTCCATAAAGCACAGGCTATAAGATTTAGGAATTAATTATTGATTGAGAAAATGCACATATTTAAGATAAAGCACAGTATCTTGATTTCAAATAACCAAAAAGAAATGAGTGATATTAAAGTTATCATAAGCAGAGGTGGATTATTTGAACTGTTAGCTGTATAATCAACCTTTTCTGCTAGGACACAACTGCCAACAGCAAGGGTCAGGTTGAAATCTAAAGTGATATCTAGTAAAATGCCAGGATACCAGCAAGAGTTAATCTCAAAAGCACTGAGCACATTTTTTTCTTCTTGCAAATTAACTGACTGGCTGCTGTGGTGCTGGGATAGCGGGGCCAGTAGCATGGAACTAGAGGGCAGGGAGGCGAGGCAGCTGGGATCCCTGTGTAAGAAAGGGGACATTGACAAAGCCATTGGAAGGGAGACACAAAATCAGTCTCTGGAAGCAACTTCTGTCAAGTGTGAGGGAGAGGTATCCCTTCAAGGATGACCTGACATGTCGACCAAGTAAGAGGACCACTATGGAAAGAGGCATTCAATATGTGAAGGAGCCAGCTGTGCGGGAGGCAGTTTACTGCGACCCAGATAACACACAGTTACCCACAGATCCAGATGAAGTCTGATGCACCCGGCCCATGTGGAGGACCTTTGTACGGAGCACTCCCTGATCATATACCAATGCATTAGCACCGATGGACTGGACAAACAAAGAGGGACCAACAGTGGATGAACTGGTTCGTCGACTACAACAATATGAAGAAAGCATCTCTTCCCTCATCATCGCAGCTGTGAAACAATTATCTCAAGAATTCCAGCAATTTAGGGAGAACATGTCCTACTCCCCACCTGCACGGACCAGAATCTCGGCTATTAGGAGCAATCGTTTCCCTGCTTGAGAGAACCAGTACACACCACGGGGGAAGCTGTGGCATTGCCTGCATGACCATGGAGAAGACATGAAGAAATGGGATGGAAAACCTACCTACCTCCTAGAAGAGCGGGTATGTGAGCTGGAAGGAAGAACAAGTCGTCCTTTCAGGAGAAATGCTGCTCCGGTTTCCAGTAATCGAGATGAGGCTGAAACCCGTGCACACCACGCTAACCCATTGGTCTTTAGCGGGTATTATGACCAACACTAGAGCGGCCCTGCCTCTAGCCAGGCAAAGGACAGGGTCAACTGAGTTGACTGGACTGTGTGGATTCAATGGCCTGGCACATCTGGCCCCCAGCAGGATAAGGCTGTAGTGGACACTGGTGCGCAATGAACCCTAATGATGTCAAATTTTAAAGGAGCTGAGCCCGTTTGTATTTGTGACAGGGAGTCTCACCAGCTGACTGTATTGGAGGCCGAGGTGAGCCTAAATGGAAAAGAGTGGGGAAAACACCCCATTGTGACTGGCCCAGACACTCCCTGCATGCTTGGCATAGATTATCTCAGGAGAGGTATTTTAAGGACCCAAAAGGATATTGGTGGGCTTTTGTTATAGCCGCCTTGGAAACAGAAGGAATTAAGCAGCTGTCTGTGTTACCTGGTCTATCAGAGGATCCTTCTGATTTGGGATTGCTGAGGGTTGAAGAACAACGGGTGCCAACTGCCACGACTGTGCACCGACGGCAATACCGCACCAACCGAGACTCTGTAATCCCGATCCATAAACTGATTTGTCAGCTAAGAGCCAAGGAGTCATCAGCAAGACACGCTCCCCTTTTAACAGCTCCATATGGCCAGTGCAAAAGTCTAATGGAGAGTGAGGGGTGACAGTGGACTATTGTGGCCTGAATGAAGTCACACCACCGCTGAGTGCTGCCGTGCCAGATGTGCTAGAACTTCAGTATGAACTAGAGTTGAAAACAGCCAAGTGGTACACCACAATTGATATTGCCAATGCATTTTTCTCCATCCCTCTGGCAGCAGAATGCAGCCACAGTTTGTTTTTACCTGGAGGGGTGTCCAACACACCTGGAATTGGCTGCCCCAGGGGTGGAAACAGCCCCAGCATTTGCCATGGACTGATCCAGACTGCACTGGAACAGGGTGAAGGCCCAGAACATATACAGTACATTGATGACATCATTATATGGGGTAATACAGCAGAAGAAGTTTTTGAGAAAGGGCAGAGAATAATCCAAATCCTTCCGAGAGCCAGTTCTGCCATAAAGTATAGTAAAGTCAAGTGATCTGCACAAGAGATCCAGGTTTTAGGAGTAAAATGGGAAGATCGACATCGACAGATTCCAATGGAGGTGATTAATAAAGTAATAGCTATGTCCCCATTGGGATACAAGAGGACTTTCTGCGAGAGAATGGACATGTGAGCAATCCTGCGTGAGAACAAGACTGGTAAGAGCCTCAGCTGAGCAAGAATGCGATAAGGATGTGACCCTGAATGAGGGGGGAGAAACTCGATGAGACAAACAACCCCCGGAAGGGGTTGGGACGGAAGAGGAAGTTACACAAGGCAGGAAGCCTGGCAAGGCTGATGTGGCACTTTTTATCCAATCATACGAAGGTTTAAAGCGCGGGCTAAGTTAACTGTCCAATCTTGAGGACTTGCACTGCGTGTTACTCACGTGTGCGGGAGAACATTATAAAAGGGCTTTCCTGGTTGTCATAAACGGGCATTGCTTGATCACATTGGTTGTGATCAAGCTCTCCCGCATGTCCTCACTGACTAACAGAAAGGAAACACAAGCTTTCTTGGGTGTTGTGGGTTTCTGGAGACTGCACATTCCAAATTACAGTCAGATTGTCAGCCCTCTATCAAGTGACCCAGAAAAAGCATCATTTTGTATGGGGCCCAGAGCAGCGACAGGCCTTTGAACAAATTAATCAGGAAATAGTTCATGCAGTAGCCTTCGGGCCAGTTCAGACAGGGCAAGATGTTAAAAATGTGCTCTACACCGCAGCCGGGAAAAATGGCCCTGCCTGGAGTCTCTGGCAGAGAGCACCAGGGGAGACTCGGGGTTGACCTCTGGGGTTTTGGAGTCGGGGATACAGAGGATCTGAGGACCGCTGTACTCCAACCGAAAAGGAGATACTGGCAGCATATGAAGGGGTTTGAGCTGCTTCAGAGGTGATGGGGACTGAAGCACAGCTCCTCCTGGCTCCCCAACTGCCATTGCTGGGCTGGGTGTTCAAAGGGAGTGTCCCCTCTACACACCATGCAGCCAATGCCACGTGGAGTAAATGGGTCACATTAATCACACAGCGGTCTCGAAAAGGGAAGCCCAGCCACCCGGCAATATTGGAAATTATCACAAATTGGCCAGAAAGCAAAGATTTTGGAATGGTGCCAGAGGAAAAGGTAGCACGTGCTGAAGAGGCCCCACCATATACTGAGCTACCGGATAATGAGAAGCGATATGCCCTGTTCACCGACGGGTCCTGTCGCATTGTGGGGAAACATCAAAGGTGGAAGGCAGCTGTGTGGAGCCCCACACAACGGGTCACTGAAGCTGCTGAAGGAGAAGGTGAATTGAATTAGTTTGCAGAGGTGAAAGCCGTCCAGTTGGCCTTGGATATCACTGAGTGAGAAAAGTGTCCGGTGCTCTACCTCGGTACTGACTCACGGATGGTGGCAGATGTGCTGTGGGGTGGTTACAGCAGTGGAAACGGAGCAACTGGCAGTGCAGAGGCAAACCCGACTGAGCTGCTGAATTATGGCAAGATATTGCTGCTCGAATAGAGATTCTGGTTATGAAAGTATTGTGAAGTGCTAAGGCTTGGACAATAGGTGCAAGCCAGAGTTGACCTATAGATGAATCCTCTATATTTTATAGATGATAACCATTATACTAGTAGGTATTGTACTAAACATGTTTATCTTGAATATATATATATATATATATATGTATATCTCCTTATCTTTCCTTGTGTATAGGCAAGATAACAGGGTCACAGAGACAGCTGTCTGGCCCTGTGACCTGGCGTGTGACCTTGCTCATAAATCAGTTAGATAAGGCAGGAAACTCCCTTAGTTTCTCCCCTGAGCCCTGGCCAGGCTCTGGGGGAATCTAACGTGAGAAAGAAACCAGATATTTCCGCTTAAAACAAAGGTGCCAGCTATTCTGGCTTGCTGATTTTTAGGTATATAAGGCTGGGCCTGTTTGCAGCAACTTTGGAGGCCTCACCTACAGGTGGAGGCACCGCGCAGGATTTCCCCCTTGCCGGGACAGGCTCTGCAAACCCTCGCTGTAACCGGGGATGCCCAGCATCTGCGGGTCTGGGTGATGGTAACGTGTGCAAGTGGTGATGGATCTTTCTTAATCACTATTCTCTTTCTCAGGTAGTAATGATTTGATGCATTACCCTGTATTTTCCTATTTGTCTAAGCGTGCTGTTCTGTCTTTTCTTACTGTATGTTTTCTGTATTATTCTGTTACATTATTTAGTTATTTTGAGTAAAATATGCCTTCTCTTTTCACTCTGGTGTCTGAGTTTAATTGGTATCCATAATCAGCAAAACAGAAATTGGTGTCAGAAGTGGGATAGGACAAAAATGCCATTATTTAAAGTAACCATTGGATGTTTTAAATTGCATGAAAAGATACCTAATGAAGAAGGAAAAGAAGATACATATTCAAGTAAACAAGGGTGGATTTTGTTAATCGCATGTAAAAAAACCACCAGAGTAAAGAGAGGCTGTTTTCGGAGCGCTCCCAGATGGAGCAACAAATGTGTGATTTGCAGAGTCAAATAGTGATGTTGCAATGCCAGAATAAGGTGTTTGCTGATAAGCTGGATACTTATCCGACAGTAGCAGAGAAAGTCGTGGTGCAAGTAGCACAATATAAATACATGAGAAGGAGGGGGCGAGTGAATTGTAAGAAAGTGCATGTGGTGATTGCAGAAGCGGGTGTGCAGTGGGATCCTGGTAAAGATCCTATATTGGGCAAACTGTGAGGATGAAGTAAACAATATAACTGAAAGATTTAAGCAGAGACCAGGGGAAACCCTGCTCTCTTGGATGGTCTGTTTACATGATCAGGGAGCTTCAGGAATAACCCTAAACACAGGAGATTCTAAAAGGTTTTTGATTTTAAGTTCAGATTCTTCTGTGCAGGATGCATTTCAAAACAATATTCAGGATATGATTTGTTAGCATTGGCTGCTCTGGGATTTAATACCAAATATCCTACAGAGAATGATTGGCTGGCATCTAACCATCTGTGGTATACTTTGCGAGACTATATCCAGTGAATGAAAGAGGAAAGGATGAAAGCAGCTATATTTTTAGGAAACACTGACCCTTTAATGCAGTATCCTTTGTCGGTCACTATAACAAACAGAGTGATTGAAACTGCTCCACTGGAATATAAAAATGTAATTATGCCCCTTTGCATTAATGATATAGGGGATCCCCTTGATGAAGTAATTGAAAAAGTGTAACAGTTATGTGACCTTGATGAGAAGGGCCCCCGAAGGAGTTCAGAGAATCAAGATATTCGAAACAGCCCTAAAGACAGTGAAAACAGGATTTCTCGTAAGGACATGTTTACGGCTTTGTTAAAAGACAGCATGTCTCATGAAAAAATTTATGGTATTCCAACTAACGAGCTGTGGCAAATATATACACAGAGAGGGCTGAATAAACCTAGCAAGAGAGTGCAGAGTTCTAAAACTAAGAATCCAGGGACAACTCAGCCTATGATGCCCCTTCTCGAACCTTGACAGGACCCTCCATCTGCTCACGGAGGGCCCCCTATGAGTGGATCACCGGTTCCAAGGGTGAAAGAGGGTTGGGCACCGTTCTCTGTATCCTTTGTGGGAGGCAAAGGAGGTGAATCAATATTATAATCAGCACATATGAATTAATGGCCAAGCTACAGGGCAGTGGGTGCAGAAGGACTGACAGCCCCATGTAGAGCTTAAAGGTTTTTTGTTGTTGTTTGTTTGTTGGTTGGTTGGTTTTGTTTTTAAACAACCGGTCCCCACAAACTGTAAATGCCCTAATTGACACTGGAGCAGAGGCCTCCTTAATATATGGGAACCCCAGGAAATTTAAAGGACAACCTGTAGTTATTACAGGCTTGGGAAGAAAATAAATTAAAGCTGTACAAACATAAATAGAAATTAAAATAGGAAACCTCTCAAAACAATTACATTCAGTCATGGTTGTCCCCATTCCTGAATATATAATTGGTATAGACATTCTAAAAAGACTAACTTTAAATCTTTCTGATTGTCAGTATAAAACCTATATTAGTGCCAGACCTGTTATGGTCAGCAAAGTAAAAATGCCTCCTGTGCAGATCCCGGCTGCAACTAAGTTAGTTACAGTGGAGCAGTATAGAATTCCAGGAGGACATGAAGAGATATCACAGACAATTAGAGATTTATTAGATGTAGAAGTTTTGAGGTGGCAGTCCGGTGTGGCCTGTCAAGAAAAGTGACGGATCTCAGAGAATGGCAGTGGATTTTAGAGAAGTAAATAAACATCCTGCACCTCTTGCTGCAGCTGTGCCAGACGCTGTCACTTTAATAGAAAAAGTTCAGAAACATCCAGGAACTTGGTATGCTATAATAGATTTGGCTAATGCATTTTTTACTATCCCAATTGCAGAAAAGCATTGGGACCAATTTGCTTTCACAAGGGTGGCTGCATAGCCCCACTATCTGTTACAGAATTGTAGCTGGACACTTAGATGAAATACAGCTGCCTTCTCACACACAATTAAGCCACTATATAGATGATATTTTGATTCAAGGAAATGATGAGGAGGAAATACAACAAGTTCTTGAATTAGGGGTAGATCATATGAAACAGAAGGGTTGGGAAATTAACTCTGCAAAAATCCAAGGACCATCTCAGTCAGTGAAGTTTCTGGGAATTCAGTGGCATTGCGGGCATCAAGCCAGCCCCACATGGCCCTGACCACCCCAGAAATCCATCTCATTTTCCAGGACAACCTGTTTTAGTTGAACTCCCCTTGGTGGGAGCAGCACCACTGGCATTGGATACCCCGATAAACAAGTATACTTGGAAAGCCAAAGATGCTTATGGAAAGGAGCACAAAATTAATACAAGGTGGATTATCCCACCTTTCTAATTAAAACCCACTTCTGGTTCTCAAAATGAACCGAGAAGCTTTTCTTTCCTTTTTCTTGCAGGTAAACCCCCCCCGGAGACAGATATCCTGAGTCACGACGGGGGATCCTTATGTAAATTTAAATTTTTATATAATGTTGATGTTCACTATCTTATTAATATTTCTAGGATGTACTGTTTATCATTGCAAAAGTTGCTTTGAGTGACCGTTCACCTCTGCTTTGGTTTTGCGGAAAGCTCCAGCTTTCTAAGTGTTAACCAAGAGTGAGAGGAAAACAAATTTGTGGGTTTAGGTCATTCTGTTGCCAGTAATATGAGCAAACAACAAATCAGGGGAAGGTCCCTTTGTTAACGGGGCCTGGGGCAAGATGGAGGTATGAAGGCCTAAACCACACATGCACTCTGGGCTGGGGGCCAGGAAATCCATTTTCCTGCTGTGTAGGCAGACCCCCAACTCCAGCGAGCCAGATTGTTAAGTGTCCATGTAAACTGTCTTGTAATTGTACTTGTTCATGTAGACAACCAGCTTGTCCCCTCAAGGACCGGGATCATAGCCTTAGGCCTGGCCTGGGACACATTTTGGTTAAATATGTTTGGTTAAAATATTGTTAATTGGCATTGTTATTGTTACTGTTACCTTTACCTTTATTATATATTTGGTTAGAATGTTGTTAACCATTGTTAGTGTTCATATCGTTTTGTTGTTTGTAGTGTTATTGCTCATTTACCTTTGTTTAAATCTGGGATAGAAGTTTCTAGGCCTAGATGATGCATGTGCTTTAGGAGAAGGGGGCATGGAAAGTGATTTTCTTGCTGCGTATGCTGACTCCAATTCCAGCAGACCAGGGCAACAGACCGCGTGGGCTGCCAGGGCCACCAACACTCAGTGGTATATTGCCAGAACCACAGAAAAATAATGGATCACATGTTAGTAGTGATTCCAATTCACTTTACAGCCTTAAATTTGTTAACTATTATCTCAATTGCTCTTCTAATACGTCTTTTTTGTCCTTGTAAATGTCCACCATGTAAACTGCCATCATGTTCTTCTACTGATTCCTTGCAACCTTAAAATCAGTTTTTAGAATGTTTTGGTTTTGTGGAATTAGTTGGTTTTAAGCATGACATGTTTGTTGGAGATGTTAGCTGTATGCTTATTAACTGAGGATATTCATATTTGTTACAGATAATGTTACCATGTTTATTAATAGAAAATTTATATATATGTTAAAGATGTTATTGGTTATGTGGTAGCCAGTGGTATTGTTGGTTATCATGTTGCATGCTGTTTCTGTCCTTTCTTTCTCTCTTTCTTTATATCTCTATCCTTCACGCCACCACGAGGACAGCAATGTTGAGCCACAGGACGGTGTGAGTCTGTGTTGTCTCGAGGTTGCTGCTGTACCACTACTACCTGGCCTCAACATCCTGTCGCCATGGAGGAGTATGCTCTGAAGGAGATGAACTGTCTCTGAAGAAACCACCATATCTGCCTGAAGCCTGAACAACAACATCCTTGGCAGTGCCTGCTAAGCTGTGCTTGTGCACGAGCCAGATGGAGAAGAAATCAGGGTGAGAGGGGCATGCAGAGGTGAGGACACCGCAGGCTGACACCCCCCGCCCCTCGAACATGACCACCGTGGACACCTGGGCATGCATGCCTGAAGGAACACAGGGCAGCACATATGGCGGTGAGCTTTGTGGAAATCGGTGGACTGACTGGGACAATAAAAGGACTGTGTACTCCTCTCTCAGGGCTCGGAACTGGGATTTCAGGAGAGACCAAGCCAACAGGATGTCGCGGAATTCATAATGGTAGTAACTGATCTTGCTGCATCCATCTGTTCTGTTTGCTCACTTAGGTATTCTGACTTTTACTTTCTTCTTCCCTCTGTTCTATCGCTACTATCGCTTGTTACAAGAAATAGAGTTTACAGGGTTGTATGGCATCTAACTCTTTTTGTGTCTTAAATTCACTACTGAGATCATTTAAGAACACTCCCTGATATTGAAATGGGACATGTCTGACGAGATATCATCAGCTGATGAATAAAAAATAATGTCACTAACCATAGAAATGGTTTAAGAGCCATGATTCACATATAGGTCAAAAGACCAAATGAAGTGCTAAGGCTTGGACAATAGGCGCAAGCCAGAGTTGACCTATAGATGAATCTTGTATATTTTATAGATGATAACCATTATACTAGTAGGTATTGTACTAAACATGTTTATCTTGAACATATATATATATATATGAAAATTCTTATCTTTCCTTGTGTATAGGCAAGATAACAGGGTCACAGAGACTGCTGTCTGGCCCTGTGACCTGGCATGTGACCTTGCTCCTAAATCAGTTAGATAAGGCAGGAAACTCCCTTAGTTTCTCCCCTGAGCCCTGGCCAGGCTCTGGGGGAATCTAACGTGAGAAAGAAACCAGATATTTCCGCTTAAAACAAAGGTGCCAGCTATTCTGGCTTGGCTGATTTTTAGGTATATAAGGCTGGGCCTGTTTGCAGCGACTTTGGCAGCCTCACCTACGGGTGGAGGCACCACGTAGGATTTCCCCCTTGCCGGGACAGGCTCTGCAAACCCTCGCTGTAACCGGGGCTGCCCAGCCACTGCAGGTCTGGATGATGGTAAAGTATGCAAGTGGTGATGGATCTTTCTTAATCACTATTCTCTTTCTCAGGTAGTAATGATTTGATGCATTACCCTGTATTTTCCTATTTGTCTAAGCGTGCTGTTCTGTCTTTTCTTACTGTATGTTTTCTGTTACATTATTTAGTTATTTTGAGTAAAATATGCCTTCTCTTTTCATTCTGGTGTCTGAGTTTAATTGGTATCCCTAATCAGCAAAACAGTACGCCATGTAGACGGTCGTGTACCCAAGAGCCGGCCACTGAACAACATCAGAACAACCAGCAGGTGGGTCAGGCTGCCAAGATTAAGGTGTGTCGAGGAGATCTGGACTGACAACATAAGGGTGAACAATTTCTGGCTCGCTGGGCCCATGAGTCCTCAGGCCATCAGGGAAGAGATGCAACATATAGATGGGCTCATGATCGAGGGGTGGACTTAACCATGGATGTTATTGCACAGGTAATCCATGAACGTGAGACATGTGCTACGGTCAAGCAAGCCAAATGGTTAAAACCCATTTGATATGGAGGACGATGGTCAAAGTATAAATATGGGGAGGCCGGGCAGATTGATTATATCACACTCCCACAAACTTGGCAAGGCAAACACTATGTGCTTACAATGGTGGAAGCAGCCACTGGTTGGTTGGAAGCTTATGCCGTATCCCATGCAACTGCCTGGAACATCATCTTAGGCCTTGAGAAGAAGGTCTTATGGTGGCATGGCACGCCAGAAAGAATTGAGTCAGAGAATGGGACACATTTCTGAAACAAGCTCATAGATGCCTGTGACAAAGAACATGGCATTGAGTGGATATATCACATTCCAATATTCCAAATGCACCAACCTCTGGAAAGAATGGGCAATACAGTGGGTTGGTGAAAACTACACTGAGAGCAATGGGTGGTGGAACTTTCGAACACTGGGAGGTGCATTTAGCAAAAGCCACCTGGTTAGTCAATACCAGAGGATCTGCCAAGGAAGCGGGCCCTGCTCAGTCAAACCTCCCACATACCGTGGATGGGGATAAAGCCCTTGCAGTGTGCATTAGGAATATGCTGGGGAAGGCTCTCTGGGTTACTCCTGCATCAGGTAAAGGTAAACCCATGCGTGGGATTACTTTTGCCCAAGGACCTGGGTGCATTTGGTGGGTGATGCAGAAAGATGGAGAGGTCTGATGTGTGCCTCAGGGAGATTTGATTTTAGGTGAGAATAGCCAATGAACCGGACTGTCAAATAACCCTGTCATTGCATTTAGTGCCTTGCAACATCCCTGTGCCACATCCAAAGCCTCCTGCTCCTCCGACAGAGACAACTCCACATCATTCCTCAGCCTTATAGACTGTCTTAACAGATGGAACCCGAAGTTATGGACCAAATGAACTCAGCAAACATTGTGGAAGGATGGAGCATAGACTGAGGGAACGATATCCGTGAGACCTGAAAAGAAGAGGGGGTGGTGATTCCTTAAGATGTATTTGGAAACCTGAGCATAATGTTAATGGTATGGAATAAGGGGTGTAGACTGTCCTGGTTTCGACCAGGATGGAGTTAATTTTCATTGGAGTATTTCACACCATGTGATGTCATGCTCAGGTGGGTGGGTTGCTCTCTCCCTCTCTGATTTTCGCTGGGGGTTCCCAGCACACTGTCTGCTCGTCAGGCGTTATTTGTTGCTGTGGGGACCGGTCACTGCGTTCAGTGAGCCACTGTTGCATTTTACCTGTCTTCTTTTTTGAACTCACTATTGTTACTGTTGTTCTCTTGTTATATTTAGTAAATTCTTTCTTGTTATTCAACCCATGAACTTCTCTACTTGTGTCCTTCCCCTATCTTACCAGAGAGGGGAGGGGGAGGTGAACAGCCAGCCACATGGTGTCTGGCTGCCACCTGAATTCAAACCTCCACAATACTGTAAATCTTCTGCTTTCCAAGCTGTTAGTAGGTTGAGTAGAAAAAAAAAAAAAAAACAAAAAAAACACATTAGGTATTTTTGATCCCACTTCCATTGATATAAAATCAATTAAATTGTTTTCCTATAAATTAGGCTTGTGAATTTGTATAATTAGTGGGCTACTCTGAGAAGCTTGGCAAAAGTAGAACGGACATGTGATAAATACATTTCAGATTCTGATACAAGTTTTATTGACTCTTGAGGAAAAATAAAGTTCCAACAACTTATCCTCAGATCTCCTCCTATTTCTCATAGAGCTCATAGAAATTGAAGATAGGAATCAACCTCAATAGAAGACCAAAGTTGTATTGATCATCTCTTTGAGGCACGGTATCATTTCTTTCTTGACTGTTTATGGATTCCACAGTTCCCTGGATTGTCTATCCCATTATTTCACTAATACAGTTGGAAAAATATTCTTATTTTCTATCTGAAAATCTGTAACATATATATATATATATATATATATATACACACACACACACACATTTTTTACCACTTGGATAGTCCTATTTGATATGAAGGTAATTACTTTCATGTGAGGCGTGTGAAGTTTTCGTTTTCTCCCTCCATAACAAATCAGCAAATAAAATTAATTCATGCTTTTACTGAATTAAAGTTTTCATACTTTTTACTGGAAATTAATATAAACATGCAAAATGACAAAAGGCATTTGTAGAAAGCAAGCAGTTCCTTTCCTAGTATGAAAAGATAAAGTGATTTGATAAAACAACTTTCTTTTTTCTCAAGGACTAGTCTGTACTAGTCCCTGATTTGAGTCTTGAACTAATTTTAGATTAAAAAATGTTCTTCTATATGTCTTCTAAAGGTTTCAAAATATGAAATTTGTGAGCAGGATGAGAACTCCACCAAGTGTAGATACTCCAGGAGAAGCTGAAATGCTTACTGTGAAAATAAAAAAAGAAATCCTATTTTGTGCATTTATTAAATCACCTCTCTGTTCAAGATCATTTAACCAGTATTTTAGCAGACGTGCTGCACTTTGCCTTCCTGTCTGTGAGAATAAGGAAAACTAAGGAAGAACATATTTTGTCTGTACTCAAATGGAAATTCACCTCCCATAAAAGCAGAATGTGGTGGCAGTTTGAATAGATAGTCTGTTACACTTAGTAATCAAAATAATATGATGTCCAGCTCCGCTGCACAAGATGACAAACTTGTATACAGCTGTGCATTAGGGAAAATCAGAAATTATGTGAAAGATACTACAGAGTGCTTTAAACAGAGTTTTTGCTCCGTCTTGGGCAGTTGCATTCTGACTCCCATATCAGGGAGATTGTGTGGCAAGAAGGTGGAAAATGATGTCTGACTCAATGTTTTTATTGAGCTGATGATCTTTATTTCCCCTTCTTACACTTTTCTTTTTTTTTTTTTTTTTTGAAGCTGATATGTGAGTGCATTCATTTTGAATTTGTCTTCCTCTATCTATCCTTGCTAAGAAATACAATCACTCCCCGCCATGGGACTTCAATTCTGTATTGAAATATTGCTCTAGGATAAGATTAGATATCTGTTCTCCCCATAAGAACTTTCATGAGAGAGGATGGGCTCTAAGTTTACATGTGATGTGCACAGTTAATGTTGTACTAGATTCTGGATGGAATATTTATGGGTAGTAGCAAAATTTCTAATCTTTAAAAAAATGGCAGAATTATCCAAAATAATAAGATACTTATAGGTTCATGTATTAAAATAAACTTATTTAGTAAAGCATTTAGCACATGGAGAATTCTTATTTCCTATTACGAATGTTACTGGATTAAAGGATGCTTGAATGCTTGAATTAAAGTGTGTGCATAAGTATTTTTGTGAGTTATAGTCTTGAGTTGGTGTGACTGTGAAGTCTTGCCTGAGTAAACTAATAGCAGTGAGCATAAACAGTAAATAATTCAGGTTTGTACACAGTTCTTCCCCACAGACACTGAATTGCTTATGTTCTTTATCCACTTAGTTTCCTGTGTTAAGATGTCAAGCAATTGCTTAAATTCCTTTAATTTATATGGCGAAGCCAATCTTTTTTACCATGCCTATTGAATTAAAAATAGTGTTCATCTGAATTATAAAAACCAGCGCCCAGAACAAAACCCAAAAGACCCTAAAACCAGAACCTGTTGCAGTATGTTTTCTTGTTGGTAATTTTAAGCAAGGTCCCCTATCCATTGCATGTGAAAATAGTGCAGAACTCCTTTTGCACGTTCACATTTATTTTCAGCTGGTATGTTTTGCCAATAAGACCTCTGTTCTCTTTACAATCATCATACCTGACAACTGTACCAATATGGCTGATCCAGAGCCATTATTCTACTATTACACATTTGTAGAGTATACAGAATGTTTTTTTTATTTTCTTGTCTCATCCTAATCTTCTTCTTTTTGTGCTGTTCACAGAACAAGAGGGTCTAGTCTTCTTCTTCTGTATCTGTATTTAATATAAGCATAAGGTGCTTTAACAGAGGTGTTCTTGAACTATCCATTATCACAAGTTGTCAAGCATAAAACTTAAAACCTTTGGGGCTAGTTATAGAGTGTATTGTTTCCTGGGAGACAGTAACATCCCTGAGTGGGGCTAAAAAAGCCTTACAGAGCATCTGATATTTGGCCAAGCCAGTACTTTATCTGAATGGCTATAATATCTTACTTTACCGTTTTTTAAACTGAATATCTATGGAGAAGCATGTTGAGATGATGTATTAAAACCCTTACAGCAACATAATGCTATGCAATGTAGAGATGTCAACTCCAAAACCATCATAGTATTTTAAGAATAAAGAAATCTAGCATATTTTCAAAATATTCCTTATATTGAGTACTGAGTTAAAAATCAGTGTAATAACTCTTTAATCACAAAGATTAGACAGCACTGTATGAATTAAACAGTGCTTTTAAGGGTTCCCACACAATGGAGTATTCTGATGGGATTTTTGGGCCCAGATTGAATATATGTGTCGTTCTCACACTTTTGGGTTCTTCTCCTCTTTTCCCCACTCCTTGAAAAATCCAAGTAAATAATCTAAAATATCTGATTTTCTGTAGTTTCTGGGATTCTTTATGCTGTAATTGTAAACCAGCCTCAGAGAGCATTAGATTTCAAATCTTAGTGCTGGGTCGGTTTTATCCATGACATTTGGGTGATTCCCCCTTTAAACCCTAAGAGGCCAGAAATTCACCATTGGACTTTTGTTCTCTCTTTGTTCTCTACAATACTTATAGCACTGATGCATTTTCTGAATTGGTATTTTGCCTTGAGGCAGAACAGTACAGGAGAGCTTATGTCTATCTACCAGTGGGTTTAAAGTAGCCTTCTGTAGCCAGTAATGGGACATTAAACTCCTTCATGCTCTTCTTCACCAGAATTTTACTCTTATTGCATTGTGAATTTTCCCTCTCACCCTGGCATTTTAGGTAAATAAAATTTTTTAATTTTTATTTATTTTTTATTTATTAGGTAAATAAATTTTTCTATAGTCCAGCTCCAAACCAGCGTGCAGTGATGGCAATTTCCACCAGTCATCTAAGAAAGCAAATCAGTGACAGAAAAGAGTTTTAATGTGCTTATGATATTTGTGATGCTGAGGAGACTCATACATGGCAATTTTCATTACAAAGGGAACCCTTCAGACCTGCTGATGATCCAGAAGTTTTTTGGTTTTTTTTTTTTTTTTTCAATGCTTATTTTCTAAGCTCTCTATTTCTCTTCTTCCAAGGTCACTCATAAGAAATAATCTTTCTTTACCTGAGGTCTTTCAGAGAAATTAGCCAACTGCTTTCATCTGGATCTGGTAGATGTCCGCCTGATCCCTAGCTAATCAGGAGGAATTGCAGGGTGAGAGAACAAGAAACAAGGAAGCTGGGAGAAATATTCACGGGATTCATAAAATCCCACAAGCTTCTCTTAATGCTATATGTGTGTATTTTAATACAATGTTAGGAAAGAGTCATGCTTCACAACTTCTAGTGCACATCGTGGTGTAGTCCACAAACTTTTGACGAGCGGAGGAAGCAAGCAGTCGATTCAAGCTTCAGCTTTATTCTGTTTGCTTACATCCTTATATCCACTAAGTATTGCATATACATAGAACGCCTATACATATTTATGTTCTATCTCTGCCTATCTTCACTTCTTATTGTAATTAGGTCTCCTCCCTTTTACACCTGCGCAATGAGCTCTCAATGTCCTGGGCAGGGGGCGTAAAGGGCTGGTGAGTGGTCGTGGAGAGGAAGTTTCTCCTCTTCCTCATTGCTGACCTTTTCACCCCGAAGTCTTGCGCAGCCTCCGTTGCGCCCTGGGTCCGGGCCAAACCTGTGAGCCAGTTTGGGTAGGTTCTTGGAGTAATCTTTTGCTGACGTACGCATTCTCGCAGGTAGGGGGGAAACTTCAGTTCCAGGCAGGAGATAGTAGCTAAGCCACTCAAGCAATATCTATCTTGTGCAGACGTAACAGATCACCCTGTATTTCATCTCTAAACAGTTTTTCCATACTGCCATGTCCTTGTTCTTGAAGCCATTCTCCAACATCATGGCCGAATTTACTGTATAAGTGCAAAAGCAATTTATAGACTTCAGTTGGTCAAATACTTCTGCAGCATGGTACAAGAAAGTTCAGCCCATTCCTGAGTTGCTCTAGATGACAACTATGATATCTATTCATTTGTCTTATGCATAGTGATAGTGCTCCATATTCAGGAATAGTGGAAGGCTACTTTAAAAGTACTTGTCTTCAGTTTCACTAGCAGGGGACAATATGAAGAAACTGTAGTACTATGAAAAATATTAATCTCCTGAAGAGCCAGATGGACTCGAAGAAAAGAAAAACAAAGTATCCATCTTTCTTTATAAAGGGTTAATAGCTGGAACATACAGAAAATTATATTGTCAAAACATCCATTAGTAATAGTATGTCTTATCAGATAGGTCATTTATTCTGAAATTTCCATTATATTAGTAACTACTTGGGTAAATCTCTTATTAAGAGCAAATTAAAGTAGTTATTTTGGGTTTATTTAGAATATGTGCTGAAAGAAAGGGGCTAAAATTTGTGTGTCTTGTGGGTTGAATGACATTAGCTTCTTGTTACTATGTTATGAAACAGATTTGATGTACTACTGAATTTTGAGTAGTACTCTGACTCAGGAGCTGCTCGTTTAATATTATAATTCCTCCCCACATTTAGTATGAAGTCATAAAGACTCACATAGAAGCTTAGTCTCAGATTTTGTATTCTGTTAGTGGGTTATATGCATTTAGGGATGCTTGAAAGTAAAAATTACAAGATACATGTTAGTAATGAAGTAGCATAACAAAGACTGCTTTGCAAAGACTGTTTTTCCCTTGTAAGGAACATTAATTCTTTTCATTAAGATTTTAAATGAAATTGCAACTATATGAACAAATTTGGGAATAAAAACCAAATTGTAAAAAATTCTAAAATTCAGTAACTACAGCATCTTTTTACATATTCTGTGTTTTTAATGTTTTGTGCATATACACTATGAAATAAAACATTGACAGAGACTTATAGGCTTTCAGGATACCACTGGATGTTTCTTGCAGTTGCTTTCCTCTTCATCCCCTCCTGCAGCTGTTCATGATTAGCTGAGGATCAGGTGGCCTTGGTCACTTAACAAATCCAGCTGGGAAGTTGATTAATTTCTCTAAAAGAGCTCAGGTAAAAGGACATATTTTCTTATGAGTAGGCCCAGAGGGAGAAGGACAGAGAGGTTATAAGCTGATCAATTAGATGTGAACAAAAATATATCTCATTGAGAACCAGAGTATACATGAAAAGTTCAGAAACTCTGAAGAGTTCATCTTTGAGAATGAGAAGAATAAAAATAGTTGAGAAGTGGACTTTTATGTTCTGATTTTCTTTGAACTGTTTTTGTTTGTTCTCTGCTTTCTGACTCGAAGAGGTAGAGGTACAGTTGCCTGAGGTAGGTACTAAACAAGCCATGTGACCAATGATGAAAACTAACTTGGGAATAAGAAGCTGAACTAGAAGGTTTGTGCTTTGCCAGGGAACTAGCAGATGATATCTTTTGGGATCCAAAGTGACCTGTTTCTGAAACCAAATCAGCAGTGCTGAGACTTTAGAAGCATCTGGCTGGTCCTTTGGAGTGTTAAAGGAGCCTAGAGCAAAACATTTGGTTTCATTACTATTTGTTCTGGAAAGTTGGATAAACTTCAATGCTAAAGTTGCTTTTGGAAAAGGTGAGTTGGGGGAAGGGGTGCTTTGACTACTAAAATGTGGGGTAACTAAGTAATCAGGTTCAATCAAAATTAGTATTCATGGAGCTGATCAGTTTGTTCATAATTTTACTAAGAAAGCTTGATTTTGATGCGAAAAGGTCTTGGTTTAATTTACAAATGAAATTTTTACATATAAAGCGGCTTTAAGGTGATTCTGTCTCTCTGTAAAGAAGGAAACCTAGACTAATTGGATTAATTCAGAGGGACTTCTGAGTCCCTTTATTTGCACCTACTTTGTATTTTTGCATTGGAAGTAAGAGGAGTATTGTTAAAGACATTATGAAAAATTCCTTAGAGATCTTCCAGACACAGTGTACTAGTTGGAGTTCAGTCTAACTTATTTTTGTCTTTGTAGTCCATTTTGTGCTATCACGTTTGAGGTGAATAATTGGTTTTGTTTCATTGCAGGGAAAGGTGAACATGGAAAGCCGTACCCTCTTACAGAGGAAGACCACGATGATTCTGCTTATAGGGAAAATGGCTTCAACATATTTGTTAGCAACAATATAGCCCTGGAACGATCCCTGCCAGACATCCGACATCCTAAGTATGTAAACTGTTTCCTGGACTATTTGAATTTTTTATCTTTAAATAACCTATTTTCCCAGAAGGTCAAACATTGGCTCAGTCAACAAAAAGTGACCATTTCATTAAATAGGAAATGGAAAATTTATCACTGTTATTAAGTCACTTAAACTGACCTCTCATCTTATTAATAACAACTTAAGACTATAGAAGGCCTCTTAGTTATATAATGATTTTCATGGCATTTCTGAGTAGTGATTTGTTAGGCAGTGATAAATAACATTTCATGGGTTTTTTTCAGGTTCTCATCTGGTAATAGCTGGGGGTGAGAGTGACAAGTTGCATAAAATTTTTGGCTAAATATTTGGACCAGTGTTTTCAAAATGTTCCTTTTTGTTTTGTTAGATAAGAATTGAAAGCAGTCCATTAACTACAGCTTATCAGATGCTAGTACTACAGCTGATGTACACAGTATAGACTTATGTAAAAACAGAATACTCAATGATGAAGCGCATGCAGAATTTGGGGGGAGTGGATGATGGATTGTTCCCTAGTAGCAGTAATATCATACAGAGAAATAAGATAGAGTTTATTCTGGGAAATAACAACTGAGCTAAAAATGGTCATGCAGTTTTTGGCGAATGTAACTTTATTTTCATGTTCTGTAGTTTCTGAGTCCCTTATATGAAGAGTAAAGTTTTCATTCTATAACAGGGAAAGGGTATGTATGCCTTTCTAGGCTTATGGTGCTAGTCCTTTAGAGTCATTCTGAGCTCTGAAGAGAGGGATGATTTGGTTTGTCTCTGTGGTGTTTTTCCCTCTCTTAATTGGGTTCTATGCAACTAAAGTATGGGGGCAAGGTTTAGGAGTGTGAAAAAACTAATTGTCTCCATAACCAGGCTTGTATTTTCCTTCAGATACAATTCCTTTTATTATACATTTCAGGTTAAGTTATCTGCTCTTTAACCTATACTTTTTTTGCTGTGTGGATTAGTTTGAAATACTTCAGGGAACTGAACAGAACTTGAGAGCCTGACAGAAGTTCTCTGAGGGCAGTGGGGAGAAATATCATGGCAAATAACACTTCTTGTTCCATCAAATGGAGTGGAAATGTCCTTCTGAAAGAATAAACAGTATATAAATGCTTGCACAGTAAGGCTTAATTCACAGTGGAGGAATTAACAAAAAATTTTTTAGAAAATCTTTTGTTGGAGATGTTCCTTATTTAATTGCCATGTTGCACTGTTTAGGGAAGACACTGTTTATCTGTTGTATATATTAGTACTGTTTGCATAGAGGTGAGTAAAAAAACTCCACCTTTTTCTAACAAGCTGTATGTTTTATATATTTTGTTTGCCAAGTCACCTGAAATTACTCATAGAAATAGCGCTTCCAAGAATTTTGGGTTCTGAAGTACAGCTGTACAGCATCAAAGTTGTGTTAAATTACATAGTTGGCATAAGAAATATGCTCATCAAGCATCCTTCTCTGTTAGGAAAACTGCAGAGGACAATTACTAAATTCAAAAGGAAGCTGACATGTTTATCCTCCCTTTGTGTTTTTGTAATTTGGTTTTCTGGTAACTTTTCTCATCTGCTACTGTCCACACAGTGAGTGACATTTCCATGCATGTCCCCAGAAGCAATGTGAGTGATATGTTGTCAGAAGTGAAGTATTGGGAACAAGTCAGTGCTACACCACCTTTTGCTGCCCCTCTTCCCCCTGCACAAATCCTCTAGTGACTTTCACCTAATCATCTTGTTTGGGAAGCTTGAATCCTTAGGTATCTGCATCATTTTCATCTTCCAGTTCAGCTAGGTTCCTACGGCATTCAGGGAAGTCTTGTATGGTGGACGTTTTGGTAGCATCCTGAGTAAACTGACTTGTGTCATGTCCTTCCAACCTTCCTTACACTAAACACTTGTAATGCAGGTAGTCCATTAGTTAATTGACTGTATTGTTTAACATCTAAATGTAAAGATGAAAATTTTCTTGTGCTAAATTTGCATACCAAGTAATACGCTGATTAAGGGTGGCAAAGCTGGGCTCTGTACTTTCGATGGTTACACCCTGAAGCAAGGCTATGTCTTGAACTTCCAAGACGCACAGAAATCTGACAATGCTTTCTGACCTACTGTCAGAAACAAACCCATCTCTCAGCTGCTGTGTGTGAAATATGATGCAGGCCAATCTCAGACTGCACTTCACTTTTGGAAATGTGTACACTCTTCAGAAGCATGTGTGAAATGTGAAGTAGTTCATACCTCATAAGGTTGCTTTCAGAGAATCTCATTGGAAAAGTTTATAGTTTCTGTGTTAGAAAATAATGTTCTTACTGAAATAGAATTAGAGTAGGTAATTTGGGTGAGATATAGCAGGCAAGATCTAGTTTGGTCAGCTTCTGAATATTATAGAAGCTTGTGGAGCTTCTAACTGCCCTTCATCTTTTAACTATCATCTTTTGCGTGTTTGTGGGCGATACTATTATTATAGACTGTGAGTTTTTGATCTTCTGTCTCTAGTGTATACTATTTGCACAGGGGATTGTCTGGGCTGAAAACTAATTTCCTGAAAATGTTGTCTAGAATTTGTTTTAAAGAACCACAGTGTGGGCTTATTGCTATCACTAAAGAAAATTCACAAAACAAACCTTCAAATACAACAAAAAATGAGTGATGAATACTATAATTTGGATCAAAAGTTATTTAAATTGAAAGAGCAGTTACAGTAATTTCTACATTTTTCTGAAATCACTGAAAATATTTTATTCCGAAGAAATTTCAAGTCCCACTTCTAAGTGTTTGGTTTTCTGGGAAGTATGAAAAGATGGCAGATAACCAAAATGAAACTTTCTCCAGCTTCATCTCTGGAAATTGCACTCAGGGTTTGCAAAATGCACCTTCTGGGAGGGAGATGGGTGGAACTAAGCAAATGCTTAGATGACTGAGCTCTGAGAAATTCAGGTTTTGTTTGTGTTTTTTTTTTTTTTTTTATAATCTTAGTTTTTTCCTTTTAAGTGTGGTATATTTAAAGCACTTCAAGATGTATTCAGATGGATGCTTCTTTCCTTTCTGAGACACTGCAATGTATGTGCTGTAAAAATCCCTAAAGAAATGAAATATTTAACTTCTAGTTTAAGGCCAATTTACAGACTTGCCTGTATCCTTAATATGTTTCTATTACATCCCTTTACTATCCCCCATGCTTTTTTCCGTCTCTCATGGCTACATTAAAGAATAGTTTTTCCATTTCAGAGTGGTGTTTGACTTGTTTCTTTCCCACTTTCACACAAAAGTCTTCTCACAGTGGGTGCTCTTGCCAAGTTAGATATCTAATTCTCTGTTCTTTGCCCAAAATTAACCCCTGACTTTAAGTTAAAAAACAAACTATCAAAAAAAAAAAAAAAACAACACAAAAAACCCATCACCACCAAACAAACAAAACAACCTTTTTCTTTAGTTCCAAATAAAAACCTGAAAAAGGATTGCCATCTCAGTTAATTGAGTTTCAGGACTGATTTTAGTGAAAATAAGAGTTATGGTCACCTAAAGTGGAAGGCAATGTCATGAGTTTTAGGCAGTATTGAGACTTGGCAATGGGATTACTATTTAAGAGTTAGAAGTCCTGTACCAATGTGAAAAATATTTCAAAATCCACAATTATTCACAATTCATCTGCCCCATGCCACTTTCTGTAGTCTGGAATACAACAAACCTACTAAAACTAGGAAAAACGCTGGTGGTATTGTTTTCTGTTGTAGAGATACCAATGCTACTTATTCTAATTATTTAATATAGCAGTTACCATTAATTCTTATCTTCTCAACATTACTAAATATTCTGTATTTCATACCAATTTTGTTCATACAAACAAAATTGAATCTGATTCACATTTTGAATAGTGTTCAAAATGTGATTTTTAATTAGGCTTAGGGGAGTAATTGCAATCATCTAGTCTGGGCAGTGAATATAAATTTTGTGGTATATCCTATTTCAAGCTCCTAAAACCTTGTAAAATAAGCATCCAGTTTTTTAGCTTTTCATTTTGAATCATGGAATTCAAATTAATTCCTGACACCAATAGAGTTACAAGCATTATAATTTAAAATCTTTGTGTTTGGTATGTTTGTACAGCTTGATTTTTAACAATGGGTCTTGTTTTATCTATAATTTGTAGATTAATTATTGATAACCTGTGTAGTCACAGATCAGATGCACAAATCCTTGTTGTCTTGCCTGAATAATCCATCACAAGAAATCCCATCCTTTTTAGGTTTCCCTGGGCATAGATAGATTCATTTTGTACTGAAATTCTTAATGTTCATAGTGTACATTGGGGATGCCCAATCTGATCTTTGCGATGTCTGGTTTTTAGCATGTATGGGCTGGACTCAGTGTTTCCAAATGTTGACTGCTGGTCTCGCTGTTGATGTGATGTGGTGGCCATTCAGAGTCATTCCCAGCAGTGTTCCTTTTCAGAAGCTATGCTCGTTTTTCTTACATGTTACATTTTTTGTGGGCCTCAGAAGAAATGCATTTTCATATTCAAACAAATATGGGTGTTTAGATAAGCGCTGTGGGATCTTCTGTGTCCTGAACACTGATGAGATATTCTTTCTTTATAATAATAAGAAAAGAAAATTCCACTCTACCTGTTCCCCATAACTGAAACTGTCCAGTTCTCCCTCCTTGTCAGTAGCAGAAGCTGTGAGAATGACTGAATGGGCTCTCAAAATATTTGAATGCAGTGTGGTTGTTGTCCCTTGCACTTTTAAAAGAGATTAAAATGAATGAGAAGAGATTTTTTTTTTAGGGGAAGTTGTTTTAGTTTTTGTTTTGCTGTATATTTTTGTCTTTGGAATAGTTACAGTTACTGTTAATTCTCAATTATGTTTTAGTAAACTTTGCAGAAAGACTAGAATTACTAGACTTACATGGGAAAGGGGGTGTTTTAAATATTATAGTTATACAGTCATGTAGTAGTTCATATCTGAATCCTTTGAAAATTTTCGATTATTGCACTGAATGTATTTAATTACTTTCTCTTTATACGTACAGTGCATTTGTCACAGTTTAAGCTATATATATTGTCCTTAAAATAAAATTATAAAATCCATCTTTAATCCAGATAGATTCCAATGAATTCCCTCATTGTTCTATGACCTTAAAGACAGGCTTAGGTTGTCCTGCTTAAAGACACTAAAAAAATAATTTAATCTAATTTAAGCATGCTGAACTTCATGATATTTAATAAGGCTTATGGAAGTAATTATTTGTTTGGATCAATCTTCTATTGAATTTTCGATTATATGTTGGAAGAAGCTCAGAGAGTAGAAGGTTTCTTTCTAGTTCTCATTCACTTCAGGAAATCAGAAATGCCTTCATACACACGTACATGCTGCATTGCTTTGTACTGCTGTTTACAAGTATGACCTTTAACTTCATCTAGCCACAGAGCAACTGGTTAAACTCAAATTGTGACTTTAGTGGGATAGTGAGAAAGCTGAAGGTTATTACTATGACCGCTTTTCAAAGCGTTTTGTGTAGTTACTGAATAGTGTAGTGAAGGTGGAAAGTCACGCGGTCCAAACATTATAGGCAATGTCCCCATTTCCAAGCCTTGCCAGGCTGTTCTCTGCCATTGCTTCAGGGCATCCCATTCAAAGTGCAGCTCCTCAAAACAGGATCAGGAATATTTTATACTCAAGAAAGCTTGTGGCCCTCTGTCTGTCATGGCTGCTGTCAGTTCCTCAGCATAATATGTACTGATAGTAACAAATAACATGGAATAAGTCACATGTGCTTTTTGGGCATTGTGTGTGTGTCCCTTTATGGCAACAGTTAAAATATGGCTGAAGACTGATGATTCCCTTGTCCATCGTTTTGGTAAGAAACAAACTGCAGTGTTTAATAGGCCAGCAAGGAGAGTCCAAGTCTGATGGGTCCGTTTCAGTTTAGTGAGAAGATTTTGACAAAAGAAATAAGCTGTTTATACAAATGGAGGAAAGTAGTTCTTGTGTGTTTAGATGCTATGCTTGTTACTGAAAATCCAGTAAAGCCTCCCACGCTGCTGAGAACATAGCAAGCTGCAGTAAACATAACTGAAATCTAAAGTTAATAGGGACAGGGAATACTGAAGGATGTTTACTCTCCAGCCAGTTCTGTACATCTGGGATAGCCAAGTCTATTAGCATTTGGCAATGGCTAAAGCCAGGACTTTTAACTCTCTAATAATACAGTACTAAAATTGGAAAGTACATATAACTTCATTAAGATCTGAGAGAAATGTGGAATGTTCTGGGGATCTGTACCTTTGCGGTTTGCAGGTGACAGTGATGATGTTACATGCTGTTACTTTAACAGTTTTATGAAAAGCCTCAGTATACCTTCCTTTTTCTTATACATCCATTCTTGCTTCCTTTCTAAGTATTTTTTTCATACAATTAGGCTTGTATCTAATGTGAATTTGCATAAGACTGAATACTTCTTTAGCAATGAAATTTCAGCTCTAATGTTAACAAAACACAGTAAGGGTCAGCAGTATATTCTCACTGGCAACAGAATTAGCTGTTATACTTCAAGTAATAAGGACAGCAAATGTGCAGCAAGGCTGGAATTAAAAAAGCAACTCCTTTCTATTTTGTCTGGTTTGATTATGGAAAACCTTATCAAGTTCTAATTTTCAGAAGACTCTGGTAGCCACAAGATGTGATAGCAGACATGAGAACTTAGTGATCATGCTGGCACATGTGGTCCATGAGGCTTGATGGCAGCACTCTCATAGCATTTGCTTCCACATCTACCAGCTGTGATTTTGGTGTTATAGACACTGGTCGGACCTAGTAATATCTTGCCCGTTATTTTATCTCCTGTATTGTGTATGGGAGATGATCTTGAGAGAAGTGTGAGCCTGGTCACCTTGCTGTGAAAGGGAGTGGAGAAGAGGTGTAGGTAGAAAGGCTCTCTTAAAATTCTTAAGCAAACTGGACATAGTAGTCCATGGACCCTGATAGAATGTACCCATGAATGCTGAAGGAACTGAGATAATTTTGAGGCCACTCTCAACTGTCTTTCAATGATCCCTGCAATTGGGCAAGTACATGAGGACTGGCACAAAACTGGGAGAAGTGGCTGATAAGTCAGAGGGTTCTGAGAAGCCTACAGGATATCTTTGAAATGTAAGGGCAAGTGGTGAAAGGATAATTAAGATGTCTTAAAGAGAAGTTAAAAGGTAACTGAATGTCATGGGTTGGTTTGTTCCTGAAGTAACATGCTTAAAATGCACTTTGAGATGACAAAAAGCTGAGATACTAATCCGGTTTCTTCTACAGTCAAGAAAATGAACCTAGACTCAAAATAGAGGCTTTTTATTGATCATGCTAAGGTCTGTCTGACTTCTGAGAGACAATTGTATAAGTGTGCTTGGTGTGAATGAATGACTTGAGTACATTGATATTTCTGTAATCTCTCAAAACCAAAAAGTGTTTTGGGGGGGTGTGTATATAATAAATTGGGCTGCTTGCTGATATTTTGGAGTTCATAGGTAATAAAGTGCAAGGCTTAAGGTGAAATATACTATTAAGATGCCTGCCGATATAAGCTTACCTGTGAGTAATTTTGAGATGGTATAAAATGACTATATGTATTCATTTTTCCCAAGCCTAGATTAAATACATGTGGGTGAGTAGGTAAGTTTCTTAAAAAAAATGTAAAAGAGTGATTTATTTTTAAATTTTTTTTGGTAAGATCTTTCCATGAGTGGTGTTGGCTTCCTACCTCACTGTCTGGTAAAACAAAGATTTGCAAACATAAACGTGCTGCGTATCATAAGACTTTGCTTCTTACATTCTTCCAATGGTTAGAGAAACCTTTGGTTTGAAGGACGAAGTGAGGCAAACTCACTGACTTCTATTTCTTCGAAGACATACAGTGCTGCCGGAGAAATTGTCCATGACAGACCAAAATAATGCAATTTACCATGAAGTAACAAGCACCTAATTCAGCCCTGTCAGCTCTGAGAAGTCTGTACTGAGGAAAAACTACATAAAGAACACAGGGCTTTGCCTATTTAGTTTTCAAGACATGTTGTTTGTTAGAGCATTTAATAGCAATAATGCAAACTGTTTCTACTGTACAATTTCATCTCTTGTTTTTCATGAAAACAGCAATAATATTTTGGAGAAGGTTTATTTGTTCTAGTAGGGAAAAGTGTTGTGACATTTATTGAGGCCCATACCTAGCAATACCTGCTTGCTTCCCAGCTGTGAACCACTGTGAAAATAAAGATTTCTTTCCCCTCCATCAGCTCACACCCAAGCTAATTTTACAGTCTTGTCAAATAGCAGCAGAAATTACTGGTTATCACTACTTTATCAGGCTCGGTTGACAAGACTAGATTGGAACAGAAACACGGTGTGACTGAAGCTTGTTGCTGTAAATTGAATACTTTGACATGCTAAGACAATTACTATGTAAATCTTCACTGGAAAATGTTTTGTCCTGATAGCTTATAGAGGGCTTGTCAGTAGCTAGGAGCCCAGTGGGTGCTGTAGTTCCTTTAATAAAGAGAAAGAAAAGGTCAGATCTGAAAAAGCAGCTCATCTAAGAGGGTGTGTGCTGACAAAGCCAATGGGGGAAAAAAAAAAAGTTGAAAATCTTCTGGTTTTCTCTAACTTTCTCTGTACTTCCAGTAAGAGGAGAAATTTGAAGGTGGACTACTTCTATGATCCAGCAACTGCTGTAGTAGGCTGCTACGTTGCTTCCTAAATGCAGCAAAGGGATGTCTGCAAGATACTTAACTTCTCCTTTGCTATTATCTGTCAGAAAGAGCAGTTCACAAGGCACAGAGCCTGGTAACTGGCCAAGGCATTGCTATTGGCATCCCTTAATGTGCATAAAATATTGTTGTTGTTATATCCACAGGGTCAAACAAATTGCTGCTTTTATGAATCAGCTTTTGCTGTAAAGTGGCTGAAATGGTGCCAACTCTGCTCTCCTTTCTCATCACTTTGGAAGCCCATTTTCTTTCATTTGGTCTTCTACAGAGGTAGTAGATTTCTGCATGTTTCTGTTAACAGAGAAGCTGTAAACATGGAGAATTTTGCAGTTCTGCATCTTTTAAGCTAGTATGATGTTTTAGGAGGCTTTTTCCTACTTAAACTCATCTGGGAATTAAACGGAATTCCCTATACCTTGAAGCAAAAGGATGCTGTTTCTTTATTTCTGCCTGGTAGAGTAGGTTAACCTACAAAATGAAACCATAATAGTCTTAAGACTCTTGGTAGTGAATACCAAAGAGGTGTAATTGTAACTCCTTTTCGCTAACTCTCTTTTTATGAGTGGTCCTCTTATCAAGTTGTATTACATTGGTGCCTGCTGCAAATAGCTTCCAGGTGCTTCTGTGACAATATTTTTTTTCTTCCTGAGGCAGGTTAGTATTTCAGGGATAGACAAACCTCTTACCATTATTTAACTTCTAGAAGTCTCCCTGCAACTTGGAAACTGACTCTAAAATTGTTTTATTCAGAAACTCAGTTTTGATTCTTGTTTCAACCCAGCACAAGAATTCTGTATCTCAAATGAATATCTAAATCAGTATTATTATTAAAGCAAGTTAAAGGGTGTGACAGTGTGTCATTTTTATGAATAAGCCTTGAACTCCCAGAGCCAAATGCCCAGCTATGAAAACAAACAGTAGGAACAGCATGCCAAATACAAAGCTTGTAGAAAGTTCCAATTAGTTATTTATGCTTATAGATACATATATATGCATTTACTTTGATTTTATAGCAGCAATTTTCTGGTGACTTGTGGTAGGAGTGTATAATAAACAGTATCATGGAGCTTTCTGAGTTCAGTTTTTCAAAACAGTAATAAATTACATCTCTCAATCATAGATATGATTAGTGCTTAGTAATGTATCAAATCATGGAAGGGAGAGATGGAGATTCTTCGGCCAGAGATAGTGAAGAGGTACTTACTGCTTTGAAAACTAATATAGAAACAGTTTATGCCCTGGTAGAGAGGTTTTGGATGACCTGCTCAGCCTGGTGGCCGAGCTCAAAGAGGAGGTTGAAAGATTAAGAAGTATTAAGGGAGTGCGAAAGGCAAGTTGATTGGTGAAGTAGCATCTTAGCACTCCTGAAGCAAAAGGAACAAATGGAGGCTCCAAAAGAGGCAGGCGATCCCTGATCCTTCTGCTACCAGGCAGAAGGAGGGGACCTAAGAGATGAGGGAGACTGGGAAAAGGTCCCTGCTCAGGGAGGTAGGAAAATCCCCTCCTGACCTCCCTCACCTTCCATGGCGCCCCTTCACAACAGATATGTGGCTCTGGAACTTGTTAAAGAAGCAGAGAAGGAAGAAGAAAATGAGCCAAATAAGGAGGAAGATGAAGGTCCACCAAGGCCGGGTCGCCCTAGAGCAGGTATTAAAGCCAATTCTAAAAAGAACCCTAGCAACGTCATTGTAGTGAGTGAATTCATACTTCATAGGGAAGTCTGCTGCCTCCCTGGGGCCCAGGTAAAGGACCTCACAGCAAAACTCCCCCCTTTAGTGAGATGTAAAGACTACTACCCTCTCATGATTTTTCAGGTGGGTAGTGATATTACTGGGACAAGTCCAAAATCAGTGAAGAGAGATTTCAGGGAGGCTGCTAGTAAATGATGGAAAGCAGCTTGGCTGAAAGCCAGCTCTTTCAGCACCCTCAAGTGGTGTCCCCCAGGGCTTGGTTTGGGGGCCACTCCTGTTTAACATCTTTATTGATGATCTAGACGAGGGGATCGAGTGCACCCTCAGTCAGTTTGCAGATGACCCCAAGTTGGGTGGGTGTGTTGATCTGCTTGAGGGTAGGGAGGCTCTGCAGAGAGACCTGGACAGGCTGGAGCCATGGGCTGAGGCCAGCTGGAGGAGTTTCAATGAGGCCAAATGCCGGGGGCTGCCCTTGGGCCACAACAACCCCCAGCAGCGCTACAGGCTTGGGGAGGAGTGGCTGGAGAGCTGCCAGTCAGAGAGGGACCTGGGGGTGTTGATTGACAGCCCGATGAACAGGAGCCAGCAGTGTGCCCAGGGGGCCAAGAAGGCCAATGGCATCCTGGCTTGTGTCAGCAATAGCGTGGCCAGCAGGGACAGTGAAGGGATCTGAGCCCTGTACTCGGCACTGGTGAGGCCGCCCCTCGATTCCTGTGTTCAGTTTTGGGCCCCTCACTCCAAAAAGGACATTGAATGACTCGAGCGTGTCCAGAGAAGGGCAACGGAGCTGGTGCAGGGTCTGGAGCACAGGTCGTACGGGGAGCAGCTGAGGGAACTGGGGGTGTTTAGTCTGGAGAAGAGGAGGCTGAGGGGAGACCTCATCACTCTCTACAGCTCCCTGAAAGGAGGTTGCAGAGAGCTGGGGATGAGCCTCTTTAACCAAGGAACAAGCGATAGGACAAGAGGGAATGGCCTCAAATTGTGCCAGGGAAGGTTTAGACTGGATATTAGGAAGTGTTTCTTTACAGAGCGGGTTGTTAGGCATTGGAATGGACTGCCCAGGGCAGTGGTTGAGTCCTATCCCTGGAGGTGTTCAAGATTTGGGTTGACATAACATTTAGGAATATGGTGTAATTGAGAGCGACCAGTGTTAGTTTAATGGTTGGACTAGGTGATCTTCAAGGTCTTTTCCAACCTTGATTCTGTGACTCTGTTTTTAAGCGTATCATCTGGAAGTCTCTAGGGACAAATCTAATGATGTAACGTTATTCTTTAATAAGATATATCAGATATTAAGTTCTGAAACATAGAAAGACAAGATTGATCAAGGATAGCAATATTTGAAATTATAATTCAATGTTCATAACTTCTGATTCACAATAATAATCTTGAAAATGTCGTATCTAAGTCATAAGCAAATTCAAAATTTGGTGCCAATTTTTTCATACATACACAAGTGTTTGTGTCTAAAATATTTTTCTCACAAAGTCCAAATTGCAAATGTTTTTTTTGTAAATCTGAGGATTTGTGTGAGAGAAATGCATAATGCCCCCTGCATGGTCTCTTCTAAACTCCCTTTGTTCTGAATGCTAATGTAATAACTTCAGTAAGAAAATACACATGTGAGCTACTTGGCTAGCAGGATGACAGCTGCTTATCATGGTTATTTTCTTCCTAGGTGTTTCTACCAAGACACTTGTATATCATTTTCAGACTTAACGTAGAAATTATTCTGAGATTTAAGATTTATTATTTAATAAATTTGCAGAAATCTGGTAACATTTATGTTAAGAAATTGTCATTCTTGTAACTTTAACTGCTGAACCTATTATTCAGCGTTGTTCCGTAAATAAGTCCTGGTGTGCTGCACTTAAATATGTGATGTTTAAATGCAAGTAAAGTCATATCTTTGGAAAAGTGCCTGTAGTACATTACTAAGGTCCTTCTGTAGTATTCTATTAAGTTTAAGCAGAAAATGTTTATGCTGCATAGGAGCGCTTTTCTAGTTTCAATTGTCATGTGGTTTTCCCCCTTAAATAGTATTCCTGTCCTGAGTCCTATATACGTATGGTTGTTTCTTTATCTCCTTATCCCATCCCAACTTGTTGATTTGGACATTTGGATACTGCACTTTTGAAATAAATTACCTTGCTTTCCAAGGTCTTAAAATACTCTTGATGGCAGCCATTTATTCATTTTTAAAAGTACAACCAAAATACTAGTTATTATTTCACTGAACTCTGTTTGAAAAGTTCTGCATTTTTAAGTGTCTAGGCCAGGTTCATGGTTTAAAAATACAAAAATTTGAACTAAACACTTTATATGTAGAAGTCCACCTAGAGAATACTACTAACTTTCACTTTCCAGTTTGCCTTTATAACAGTACCAGAATGCAGTAGTATTATACTGCAGAAGCAAATTTTGGTTTAATAGCTAACTTTCCATATGGAGTAGTGGTAAACTAGGTTTTTCAGCTGTTTTGTGTGATATTTTCTAGTTGAGTGCAAGCAGTTACTGTGTGTGTTTAAGGGTGGAGGAGAGATCCTTAGATGTAACTTGTGTATTAGTTGTGTCTTCAGACTTATTAGGAGGAAAGAGAACAGGCATATCAGTTCAGTGTGTATGTCTGATACAAATACTTTTCTAATTACATAGTAGTTAGAAACCATAACCAAGATCCAAATGTGGTAGTAGTATTATATAGTTAGTAGTATAGGCAGAAGAGTCCTAATCACTGAAAGCCACTGTCTCTTAATGCTCTGAACATACACACGTATGTTGAGACTGCATAGTGTAAGAATGAGATAACATTCCCATATACTGGTGGATTCCAGTCCTAGCTGTGAAATGGGCAGGCTGCTTGAATTCAACACCCTGGTCTATCAGTCTATAAAGCTAGGAATAAACCCAGATCTGTCCGCTGGAGAAGATTGGAGCCCTGGGTCTATTTGGCCAGAATGTGCAGTTGCCTGCTGTTCCACTGCCCTGGGTGCTATAGTGATATAGCATGACATCTATCTAGAGATACAGGCATGTATGTGAGCTAAGACAACTGATCAGGATCACTCAGAATACTTTGGGGAAGATGGCATCAAACATTGAACAACTAAGCCTCCAGTTCTGTAAATGGTCACTTACTAGACATTGATGAGGAGTGTGCATTAGTCATGTAATTGAGCAGGGGCAGCTGAGGACGAGCTGAGTGTGAGGTTTCTTAACTCTAGCGATTTAACTTACAGGGAGCTGTACCTCAAGCACAACTTGGTGCGTTACTGAGCGAAGTGAATGAATGCTACCTCAAACATTAAACGTTAAAAATTCTACTTTAGTTATCTGAGGAAACACAAAGTATGGAGATAAGGATGAAAGTGAGGAAAAATACAATGAAAACGGTGGAAGACTAGTCAAATACTGTGCTCTTAGCATCCTTAAATATTTATCCTCTTATCAGTGTGGGCATGATGTTGACTATGCATACATAGCCAGGACTAATTACTGAGAAGACTTTCATGAAAATTATTGTGATCAAAGCTGAAGTGAAAAATCAGTTTGGTGTACTAATTTCAGGTGGATTGATTTAGTTTTCTGCCTTTCCTATAGGCCAGATTATCAAATTTCATGGGAGGCTTTTTTTCTGAGACTTTGCATATATTTATGCTAACATACATTTCATTCAAATGAGCCATTTTACAACATACCACAGAACAGAGTTATCGGAGTCAAATGACCTGTCTTCATTTGCCATTCAAATCAATCTTGTTACTGTAAACTTCCTTATGAGTTATTTTAAAAATTAATCCAGATGAAAATACCACTAGGGCAAAAACTGGTCCTGATGAAAACAAACTAAAAATAGCGACTGATACCTTAGTAATAAAAATTATTTTCAAAGGCCTAGTAGTTTCACTCTTTTTTTCAATTCCCCACTGATTTTTTGGGGTGTTTGTTGTGGGGTTTTTTTATTCCTTAATCAGAATATGATGTGATACTAAAGCTCTATAATAATACATTTGTCTTTATCAGATGCACTGTGATTTGATAATGAAAATGAAAACATAAAGTAATGTTAATTGATATCAGCTATGTTACAATCTTTTCTATATGCTGAGTTTGATCTTGGAGCAAACCCTTACTTGACTGAAACTGGCTGAACTTAAATAGACTTAAATCTACTGACCTTTTTTGAATATTGATTTTAGGATTTACTTCCAGGTCTTTGTGGATTTTCCAGTATTCCAAGGTTTAATGAAAGTCAGTGTATTCTTTGGATGCTTAATTCTGCCATTCAAACTACCTGAATAACACTGTCCACATAATGCCTACAGTCATTTAAAGTGTGCAAGTAAGTTGCAGGGTCTTCAGGCAGAGGCTGACAACTGGAGTACTATCTTTTTCTAACTGATAAGTTTGACAGAATTTTCCACTGAAATTATGAGACTTTGGCAAATAAAATCATTTTGGTCAGCAATATTTTAAATACTTCTATAGGAAGTCAGTTCAGTTTCATTTAACATATATACTGTAATTCAAAAAGTTTTAACTAACGAGTATAAGTTCTCATTTAAACATTGTTAAAATCGGATTGTAACAGTAATCTTTTTATACATGGCATTTTACCTTTCAACAGTAAACCTTGCTTTATTTTTTATTAAATTTTGGTAAAATCGCATTCTTTGGGAAATAGGAAAGACTCTTGAATTATAATTTATTTCTTTGGAGAATCAAGAATCTCACTTTTAGAAAATTCATTCCACAGGGTAATTAAGCTGTTAACCAAATTACTGAAATCAGTGTCTGTATTTTGCTTAGGAATCCTTAAAATACTGTTACCATGTTAGGATTATTTTGGTGAGAGCCAAAAAAAAAAAAAAAGTAGTCTTGAAAGTATGGCATTATAGTGGCTGAAAAATAAAATAGTTACTTATGAGGTATGTTAGAACCTTGGAACCAGCATAAATAATAAAACAGGGTTAGTTTGAAGCTGCGATCAAACTTTATGTCAGCACCTCTCTAAAGGCACTCTATAGAATTTTTGATAATGAAGTAGTGTTGAAAAGAACACTTCTAAAAATCTTTGCTGACACGTAATTGTTGCAGTTAAGCACTAGAAAGATACTTTTATCATTATGTGATAACTTGCTGATGCTTTTTGGTTTTAAACATCATTCTCATCAGTAAAACACAGATGAGTTGAAATATTGGGTAAGATAAATCTCTATGTCAAGATTTATGGATTTCTGCCAGTTACTGTTGCATATAAACACTGTTATCTTTTCTGGTTAATACATGAATCGTGCATCTACCTAGACTGCTTTATGTCGTAGGCATCATTAATAAACATAAATAATAGTACTTCGTGACTGTGGACTTCACTCTGACCTAGTGTTATGATAACTAGTTCTTTGTTTTAGGCGCAAAGACCTGCAATGGCTTACAAGAAGCACTGTGTGTACTTTCAAGTAGTCTTCTTACAGCCAGGGTATTTTAGCATTACTTCTAAAATGCAGGATATAAAGAGCAACACTGATAGACTTTGAACAAATGCTGCACATATATATGATTATTCTCTTGGCAAATCCAACATCTCAGCAGTGGATGTCTAACTGCATCTTTATTGCAATTTATGGCCCTTTCCTGAGCATTACAGCTATCCTTCAGATCTGTCCTGCAGTCCATCACAGCACAGAGCCAGCTATATTCTGCTATAGTTAATGCTGAATAGAACTTCACATAAAACAGATTTCTGTGTTATGCCTTCTAAATAATAGTCATCTTCTGTTAGAGTTAGTCTCATGTCAGAGAGCAAGTGGGCTAAAAATGAACAGAATTTAACTTGCCGAAGAGTCAAGGCCACCATTATGAAACCTAACAGACTGTCTTAATAATAGAAAATTAAATATAAGGTTTAGTTTCTATGAATTTGAGTACCCAACAAGCTTTTTTGAGAAAAGTAGGAAAAGGACATTTTAGTGGTTTGTGGCTCTTACTAGAAATCAATTCACATATAGCCAGGTACATTTGCAATGACTCTCAAAGTAAAAGGAAATGTAAATGAACATTAAAGGTCCAAGTGGAATGGTGGAGACGAGTTAAGAAAATGTAAGATGTTGTCCTCTTCTGTCTTCTAAGCATGGCTCTCTTTAATAGAGCCATCTGTTCTGTAGGAAGAATTAAATGGTTATAAACTAAGTCCCTCGGTGTTTCTTCTTTTCATCACTTGGTTTCAGAGTAATTGCGTATTCTACCAATGAGAATATCCAAATCCAATGACCTTCCCCATCTGTATATACTTATACAATATTGACCATCCAAATACACAAATCTCAGTACAACCTTTTTGACAAGGTATATTGTTATACAGGAGGGGCAACAATTTTAAAAAGAAACAACATTCTGATGTATTTGGGTGGTTTGGGTATTATCTTCTTTCCCTCACCCTTTAGAAGTTATGATCTGATGTGTGGCATTCTTTTGCTTGGTTTTATGTGGTGGGTTTGGTTTTTGTTTGTTGGCTTGGGGTTTTATGAAGGTGGAAAATTTACTAATTTAAAAATCATACTTACTGGGAGTTATGCTACAGGAAAAAAATCTTTCTTTCAAGAATAGCATAAGAATTACACATATGTGTAGTAGTTACATTTGTTCTAGTCCAGGAAGCATCACTGTCAGCAAACAGCTGGTGACAGTAGGTAGTGGTTTTGGTAGGTGGTTTCCTTAATTTACCAGCTGAAAGAAGCTACATATTAACAATGGGCTGCCTTTGTTGTACTACTTCCTGAATTTTCCTGAATTCTATCGCTGCAGTGGATTTTTTTTTTTTTTTTCCCTCACAAAACATTAGAATATATACTTAGGCTTTTCTGTCACTAGGTAATGAACACTGTTTTCTCCAAACCTTAACGTTCTTGTGAAGCAGCTGTCCTTTTTGCAGTGTGCATGTATGTTCTACCACTGAACTGCTTATTAAAACGTTTCTAAAAGTATTACTTTTTCAAACGGCTTCTCAGTAAATTCATTGTCACAATGTTTTAGGAAGAAATGACTGAATTAAAATTAAAATCTTATTTTTTTAAGAGATCATCCAAAACTTGACTGTTTATTCACAACTACATAACAGTTAATATTTTGCAAATGGAACTGTAGTAGCTATGAATTTTTATGGTTTCTTTAGAACACTTCTTCAGTGTGGTAGCTGTACAATAAATTGGTAAATATTGATTTCAAAGTGACATTTATAAAGTGGAAATGCAAGCTAAACTGCAAATATATGTAAATCAACATTATAACCTACAGCAGTATTTGATATGCATAATTATTCTTTCTGAAAAGCAGCAAAGATAACTGTACTTTTTTAAACCTAGAATTTGCAGGTCTAAACTTTTTTTTCCTTTTTTTGTTGCTTTTGTTTATCGCAAAGCTGACATGTTTCTGCTTGTAGGGATACCTTTCTCAGGGTGTGACTTTCTCTTGGGAAATGAGAAATCGTTCAGTTACTTTGTCCCCAGAGCTGAAAATGCCATGCCATGTGAACAACAGAGGAATGTGTCCCTTTTCCCACTTTTTCAACAAAACATGAAAGATGAGATCCTACCAATTTCAGTAACTTAAACATTTTTCATGAAATATTCTCATCTATTAGGAGAAACTGAATTGCAAGTCCATTATTTATTTTTAAAGAGTGTTTTTTTTCTCAAATGTGTAAACAACTCAATATTGAAAATGGTAAGGTTAAGCACTGATACTACATGCTGTTCAGTTAGGATGCTGAAGGTGCAGTGCTTTCAGAAACAAAGTTGTTCATATTTTCTTGCTTGTATCAGTCTGCATTTTCAGAATCATGTGGTGTTTTATCTCTATATTTAACAACAGCAATCATTTTGGATGTGTAGGTAGATATGAAGTTGGACTTGTATTTGTGGATGTTGTTATTTTGCATATTGTAAGCATATGTCACCCAGGATAATACTGAATTGCTTTCTGGAGTTTGACTCTTGGTATAGTAGACTGGTTTTACAAACTTTTCCAGCTAATGGATGAAAAAAGGATCATTTCCGATTTTCTTTTGCATCATATTATGTTTCAGAATTCTTTCTTATAAGAGGTTTTGTTTTCTGGAAATAATGCCAAAGAAGATATGTCCTCTGTCATTTTGCAGGAAAAAGTTTCCAGTGAAGGAAAATAACCTAATTCCAGCCAGTTAAATTTTGTCATTGTTCAGATTTATTGTATGTTGTAAGCAATATAAATATTTTAAATTAACTAGTTATGGTCAAATGAAAATACTGCTTCATTATGCTGTTGGATTTTATGCTAGAACCCATGATGGCTGAATGGCCCAAAGGGATGGAAGTATACGCTAACTCAGACTTTTCAGTATGCTTATACAATTATTTTCTTGTCTCTCCAGCTGTAAGCACAAGGTGTACTTGGAAAAGCTACCAAATACTAGCATAATTATCCCATTTCATAACGAAGGCTGGACTTCACTTTTGCGAACCATACACAGTATTATCAACCGCACTCCAGACAGCCTGATAGCAGAAATTATTCTTGTGGATGACTTCAGTGACAGAGGTAAGGCCCAACCAGTTTTGTTTTAACTTGAACTTTATAATGGAGTGTGGCCCATATAAAAAATAAAGGGGAACAAACAGTGAGGAGACTGTAACTGCTGGACTGCTTGCCTTGGAGTACTGTTTGATTGTTAGCTGGAATAAACACGTATAAGTGGCTTTTGTTTTACTTTACATGAATACTGAAGTTCATTGGCCCTTAATATAGCATTTTGAATATATTATTTCTGAAATACTGCAAATTTTAGTGTTCCAACATCTTTTACTTAGGCTTCAGTTTTACTCAGAAAACCTATTAACTTTGACCATTTTGGATGCAACTCATTAGACTTTAATCCTGGAATTTTATTGTATTAGACAGCTTCATATACTAGTACAAAATATCCATACAGAGAAATTAGACTCTTGAATGGAATGTGAAAAACTGCTTCAGAATAGTTAATCAAAGTTTACGTCATCTATATATAGCAAAATTAAGAAAGCGGCAATCACTTAATGACTTCTGCCATCATTACTTCTTGAATGTAACACAAGAAATTAATGCTCTAAGTTCTTTAAATGAAACTTAAAAATTCCCTCAGTAAAATTAATCTGTAATAATGATGTGGAACTGGGAAATAGTTTTTCTTTTCAAATTTCAGTATATATATTATTACTTCAGGCATGAAGAGCTTTGACATTGGTGTTTGGGGCTTTTTTTGGTTGTTGAAACATCAGTTAACTAGAGTGTGTGTGAACCTTGTTCTGAGTGGGTTGATAGTGAAAGAGAGGATTGTGGTCTTTGCTAATGTTTTAGGTAAAACCTTTCTTGGCTATGAACTTACAGGAGCAGATTTCTGACCTACTATTGTGAGAAGCCCCTGGGTGAATGCGAAGAATATTAGTAGAGCACTGCAGTAGAATCATTTCTGTAAGATTTTTAATTTGGTATTTCAAGGGTTAGAAAGATTAATGCTGCACACATCTATCTTATTCTCTCATATCTGTTGCTTTAGTTGCAATATGTCCTTTGATGAACTGCCTCTCTATCTGTAATGCAATTTAAGTGAAATTATGAAGTGAGCACAGTTCTGGCTATTCTATGTTTAAAAAAATCTAGACCATGGGTGAAAGTTTTCAAAACAACAAGTGTAAAGTAGCACAACAATTTTTCTGCAGGCTAACAATTTCCTAGTAGAAAACAACTTACATGGAAGTCTTGGTTTTATGAAGTGTCTGACAAGTAAAAATGCTTCTTATACTGAGAGAGCAGCAACTGAGGCTATGCTTGCTCAATATGGTGGTACTGTAGGATTTTTTTATGAAGATCATACCGACTGTTGTTGATATACTTCTAAATGCATTAATGTTTTAGAAAGCTTATTTATTTCCCAGTTCTTAGAAAAAGAGTTAATGCCAGTAAACAGGAAATACTGTAACTTCTGTTGCTCTTTCTTGCCTGCCCTAGCTTAGGTTCTGCTGCTGACTGAAAGTATTTTGGAAGTAAATATTACCTGTAACATGTATTCCTATAACACTATAAAAATCTCCTGAATCTTCTTCATTTCTAGTTATATAAACTTATCTAATGTTTCAGTGGAACAAGTGGTTTTCAGATGGAAGAAATGGTTCATGTAGTGTGGAAATACTTAACATGTGTCTGGTTTAAAAATCTGAAAGAAATCTATTAAGACCACCTGTATGGAGCTTGGCCTAGAACTGTTGTACTACTCGGAAGATCTGCTTATCTGGTATTTGGTATTATCAAATTAAAGATTAGAAATGTGTTTTCAAGTGGTTGCTGGTTTTGAACTTGGAGCATGTTTGGTACTGTATGTTTTGAGAAGAGTAAACGTATAAGAAGAATCTTCTGGCATCTCTACTCTGAATGCAGTAACACTGAATTTCAAGTCAGGTGAATCACTTTGGTGCATCTGACGCAGATTTAATCTTATATTTGTGATCCTCTAAACTGTATTTAACTGAGGGTGAATCATGTTTTCTTGTGCCCTTTATGCTTTTTCATGAAATGTCCACATGTAATACTATTGGGGTTTTTTTATATTGAAAAAAAGCTGACTGGTATCAATCCTCCTTCCCTCACAGTTCATGAAGTAATCTTTTTTACAAGTTATCGAATAGATGCCTACCTTACTGTTGTTAGTCCTTCATCCTTTAGTTGCTTTTTCCTAGGCTGATGAGAGCAGTAAAACTGTACGAAAGACACTGAAGACAGATGAGGTCAAAAATTAAATGTGTGTTTTATCAGTGTCAAAACTGATAGAATCATTGCATGCAAAGTTTACTGCTGTGTTAAAGCAGTATAGTGATTAGTGATAAATCTGTGACCCCTTTTCTCATTGTATAATTTCTCCATGAAGCTTCATACGTCAAATAGCTGATAAAAGTCTATTATATTATTTTGTGAAATCAGTTATATACTATTTAAGTTGATATTGTGTATGCTATACCTGTTCTGCAACATATTATAGAGAGTTTTCTGCTAGGCACCTAAACATCATTTTTAGGCAGTTGAAAGTGAGAATGGGATATTTCAATAGCACTGTTATTTTGAATGTAGTGATTAAATGACAAATGTTTTTCTCTAGGGTGTTCTACTAATCAAACTTCTCGTTTTTACAAAAGTCTAAGAAGTTGTTGTGAAAAGCCAGTCCCTGTTAGAGTAGATGAAAAACAGCAGAAAATTGAAAGCTGTGTAAATATGGATAAAAATGATGGAGCTTTTTTGTTTTCTTAACTAATGCAAATATAAATACTGAAATGCACGTAAAGAACTTCTGATAACAGATGATGAAAATGTTTTAGTGAACAGCCAGGTACCCAGCAGTTTGCTGGTTTGACTGCAAAATTACTTGTGTGCCTTTGTTTTATTCATATTCACTTCTTCGGCCTTTGTTATCAAAACTAAAAACTTTAGATAGTTCATACATAATATTCACCATAAACTATGACATTCAAATGTTATAAAAGAAAAAGGACAGCTGCATCTTTTTAAATATCAATATAATGCAAACTAGAGACTTGGTATTAAGAGGGAGGTAAGCAATGTTATGAAATTTGGAAGTGCGATATTTGGTTATGGTCAAATTTAATATATATATATAAAAAAAAAAGTAAAAGTCATCTGTGACAGAAGGAAATATAGATGTAAATTTAGGTATCCAAAGTTGTAAAATACGTTTATTCATATAATAATGAAGGAATAGGATGAAGGAAATTGATAAAATTAGCGGAACTCTTTGTTTCAACAGAACACTTTTGATTTACTTTGTAAACACGAATTCCCAAATAGTGGTGCACTGGTGAGATGAAAGGAAACCGAATCGAGAGTTTATAGGAGTTTTAACACACACAAGTAATACGTTGTCTCTTAACAAGCTTTATATAACAGAGTCAAGTATTAGACTTCTACTTAGCTTGCCTAAGAAAGCTATTAATAAGGGAAATGTCTATGCTGTGTGCTGTCAGACACTTAAATTTAAGAATGTTTATACTCTTCCCAACTGCTTTAGGAGTCAGGCATTCACTAGAAACTTCCACTAAACAACTCAGTTCTGGGTCCAATATCATAGCTTTTTCACAAAAGTTTAGTGATATACATAGCTCTGCATACTAAGCTTTGCAGAATATTTCTGATATTGTGATAGTTTTTGGGTTGCAGTTCCCATAACTGATTCATGCAAACCCTATATACCAAATTCTCTGTAAGCTAAAGACCTACCAGTTTCAGTGTCACCTGCAATGGAAGATGAACACCTTTAAATTGGAGGTTACCAACATACCTCTGTGTCAAGTGTCTCTGCAGCGTCTTTGTGTGCAGCTCTGGTATTGTAAGCCTGGTTTCTGGGAAAATGAGACTTGTGGAAAGTAATTTTTCCTGTGAGGGATTTTGAAATGGGGCGGCAGTGGTTTGCAGGTTTATATGAGGATGTGGTGTTTACTGTTGGCGTAGTTTGCTCTGAAGTTACAGTCTGTTGAGAGACAGATCTCTGAAAATGTGGCAAGAAGCAGAATGTGGGCAACAGTTTTAGAGGAAAGGGGAAAATGAAAAAGGAAGCGCGTTTTTGTTGGCTCTGTTACAGAACAGCTTTCATTTACAAAGGAATACTAAAAATACTAATGTTTTAACTTTGGGGAAACATAGATTTGCATAATTAATTAGTCAAGCAGTTCATGTAGGTTGCTGGTACATCATAGTTTTGCACATCAGCCTTTATTCCTTCTGTGGTTTAAGGAGTTCGTTAGCATAGTCAGACCTGTGAACTGTTACTAATGCCAAATGTGCCCATGCATGTAAAATTTACTTACCAATCATTTTTACCTTACCACATAGTTCTCTAACTGGTACAGCACCTATTATTAAAAAAAAAAAAAAACCCACACAACAACAATATCACAGCCAGCAATTAATTTATTAGCAGTAACAAATATTGGGCAGTTTTTAAATTTGCAAAAAAAATGATCAGATTTGCCAAGGAAAAAAAAAAATTCAAAACTTAGCAGTCAACATCTTCTTGCAGGACAGAATTAGTTTCTGCCTAACTAACCTAATGGCCTGCTAAATCCTTTTTGGCCTTATAGAGGTTGTCTGATTTTAATTTTTTAAAACTGTAATTCTGTAAATTATTTTAGTTATATTATACAGTAATAGTAGGGTAAGGGAGTTTGTGCTAAAAGCAAGGAAGTTTTTTCAGAGTATCAGATTGTACAGCTTCCCACCCAAGAAATATGTGCTATTTGTTGCATGAAGATGAAATTCCCTGTATTTTTCTTGCAGACAGCTAGTTATGTAACATGTCACTTGCGATTCCAATGTATGGATGCTTGACTTCAAATTGTGGCTGGATATAACTTTTCTGATGAAATAAAAGTGAAAGTTATATTGTGTGAATGACTAAATTGTCATAGAAAACCTCTGCTATAGACAGCAATTCTCTGATATAGTGAAAGCTCACTTCTCCAGAAATTACCATTGTTGTCAAAATATGCAACATTTTAAAAAGAAAATTGGAAGAGGATGTTGTAATGTTGTGAAAGTCAAACACTACTAAAGGAAATGTTTTTAAGTCTGTCCTTAAGTTTAGGAGTCTGTTTTTCAAGATTGTGTATAATTGCTCAGTGATTTATCTTTAAATTTATGTAAGTGATTTGGGTTTTTAAATATTAATAATTCTCCACCTTTATATATACTGTGGTTTAAACCTGTCTGGCAGCCAAACACCATGCAGCTGCTCACTCACCTTCCCCCACCCCTGGGGGATAGGGGGGAGAATTGGAGGGGTAGAGGTCAGGAGGCTCACAGGCTGAGATAAAAACAATTTCATAATTGAATTAAAATAATAATTATAATAATAGTAATAATACAAAATACAAACAAGTAACACAATGTGATCACTTACCACCTGCCGGCTGATGCTCAGCCCATTCCTGGCTAGTGATCCCAGAAAAACAAAAGTCCTGAAACTTCCATCCTTGAAGAGAGTGAGTGTGCAACTTCTCAGCCAACCTTTATCTACATGCTGGGCATGACATTATATGGTAAGGAATATTTAATTGGCCGGTTTGGGTCTGTTGCTCTGGTTATGCTGCTTTCCAGCTTTTTGTGCACCTGCATACTAGCAGAACTTGGGAAGCTGAAGTCCTTGATTTCATAGCAACAACTGAAAACATCAGTACATGATCAATATTCTTTTCATACCAAATTCCATCCTGAATCCAAAACACTGCACTGTTCTAGCTACTGTGAAGCTCTATCCCATCTGAAACCAGGGCAATATACCAGAGACTATACTTTTGAACTCAGGTGTCTGCCCATCCCTGAAAAATAACCACCTTTCTCCTCAAGGAAGCATGTGCCTGTGGGTACCAAACAGAACAGTTCCAACGACATACATGCTGAACGCATCCGAAGGAGTACATGGCCACAGATCATGAATGCTCTTCCCAGAGACACAGTAGGACAAGGAAAGGGAAGTTAATGGGAAGGTGTCTGAGATTACCTCCTGCTGTGTATGGTCAGTATCTGCAGCCAGGAAAATGTTCTATAACATGTCTTTCCTTTGAATAAAAGAGGTGTAACTAGTAAGCGTTTGGTAGGAACAGAAGTCATAACTTGGACAAGACATGCTGGAACTGAAAAGCCCTAGCTGCCACCAGTGGTACATGTGGATGCAAGAGTGGTGGCAAAAGAGTGGGCTGAGGATCATGATTGCTCTTGATGGCAAGTTAACAGCTGCCTGACTGTGTATGTCTTCTCAGAAAGCTGAGAAAAAGCTTCTACAAAAATAGAAAAATAATTCTGTGCAAGTAATTTTATGGAAATATTTTATGATAAATCACTGGGGTTGTATTTGATGGTGAATTGTTTTGGGGTTTTTTGTTGTTCTCTATGCTGTGGTGATATGGGACACTGAGCATACTGAGCATTGTTTATGTGATTAGAATACCGTTCTGTGTCAGAAAGGGCGGAAAAAAAAAACAGTGGGAGGAGAAAGGCAGAAGCAGGAGCATTCCTATACTAAAAATGGGGTTCCAAATGAAGTTTCAGGTACCCAACTGTTGCTGAGTTAGGTTAATGAGCTGGGGAGAAATGCTGTGCTTATGAGACTAGACTGCTTTTGGAACTGATGCTAGCTTGAATGTTTCTCTAGCATTATGCTATACAGCATAAATATCTATATCATAGGAGAGCTGTGCTAATGCTACTTTCTTCTACCTACATAAGATGTCCATGGTTGGAAGTTTATAAGACAGGATAATCTTCAGAAATCACCTGCTATACAGTAGGATAGACTGTAAGAAGTGTTGAGAGTTAAAAAGGAATGGGATAAAGGTGCACAGAAATCTGTTGCCTTGACTGAGTACTAAACTGAAATAATTTAGCGGAAAAACAAAGGCTAATTCTGTTTTAGCTTTACAGATGAAAACAATTTGTTGGTACTGTAGTATATCAATATTTACACCAGTGCACTTCAGTCAAGCTGACTTTAATTTACAACAGTCCTCTGGAGAACACTAGTCATTTGGTACAGACTAGAGAGATCTGCTTCATTTTGGAAGAGCTGAGAAAGAAAATTAAACTAAGTGGTGAACGTTGAATTTGAAGCACACCCATTCTAGTATAAGGCATGAGGAGTTGCATTATCTTTTTCATTACTATATTTTGTGTATCGCATTGGCAAGAACTCCAAGTTGGCCAGTGTTACTCCTATCCCAACACCAAAATCTGAGTCTGGTGGTATAATTTTCTGAAGCAAACTGGGTATTCATAATAGAAAAGAAACATTGGGTAATAAGAAAATAAATATACTAATAGAAGTCCTTGGATAAGGCTTGGTACTTGATTTAGCTCTGAAATATATGAAAAGGTCATACATTTATTTTTTTTTTTACTAAGAACAAACTGTGTCTATGTAGAACTGTAATGAAAACAGCAATTAAACAAGCATATGCTTTTGCAAATGGAATGTTATTATTCCTTCCCCCTTCCTCATTCCTAAGTTTACCCAAAATACAGCTCTGCCAGAGAAGTTTGTGGTGAAAATCATTGCTGTATCAGTGTGGCATGGTTCACTGAAGTAAATTTCCAATCAGCTGAAAGTTCTGGGCCAGATCATGCCGTCTTTTAAAGTAACTGGAGTCTGAGGAACCTGGAAGTGACTAGTGAGGAGCAGTCTGTGCCTGTGATGTAAAATGAGCCTTCTGTAAAGGATTAAGCGTACAGGCTTGTCTTGCACAGAAAAGCACTCTGTGTTTACTATTCTTGTCTCCTTGAAGCATCTGTCCTTGTGGTATTTCATGGACAGAAGGGAGACTGCTGAGAGCAAGAGACAATACTGTATCTGTTAGACCAGCCCAGTTTTTTCTTCCTAACCTGGAAGGATTAATGAGCTGTGGATAATAAGGCTGCTTGGTGACCCTATCAATTACCCTATGATCTTGCATTAGACAGAATACCTAGAAAGAGGACTTGCAAGTGAATCTGTGTCATCTGAAAGTCATCCCAAATGTAGATGCTTACATCCTAGGTATTTGAAAGCTGTCAACTTGAGAGAGCTAACATTTCTATCTTGAAAAATCTTGTCAAGTGTGCTCTCATTAACCATGGTGCTGTCAGGTATTTGCAACACTAGACCTAACTCACATAGACATTATGTGTAAGAAAGTAGGTATGAATCCACGTACCGACTAGGTTTATAGCTGAAAAGTTATATCTGACACACCATAGCCTTACGAGCTGGGAAACCTATTGGTACCAGGTGATTATACAATGGTAAAGATAGATGTTTTCTACTCACTAAAGAATTTGCAGTGGCTTCACTCCTGCTTAATGTAACATCCTGGAGCCCAGAGTAATCCCAGCAACTTCACCTTCTGAAGTATTCATGTCATTGATAGGGTAAGAAAACCTTTACAGAAGCAGAGTTTAATGCAGCAGCATTTTGAAGTAATGTTGACCTTAACATTAGCATGAAGAATATTTCTGCTTCATGTGCACTACATGAGAAGAATTATGAGACTGACCCTCACATAGGGTTAAAAGTTGTCTCTTTATCCAAAGTTGATAAAACAATGTATCACTATATTTAAAAGATTAAAAAAAAAAAAAAAAATAGAAGGCCAAATATAAAATGAAACATTCAATTTCAAGATGTCTATATTGACTAGAGATCTAACTAAACATAGGTTTTATACTTGGGATATCAAGCTATAAAATGCCTCTTTCATTTCCTGTATAATGCACTCACACAGATGTTATTTGAGTTTTATTAAACTTGCTTCTGGTCAGAATGAAGTAATGTCAGTGTAACAAATACAATTTAAAAGATATCAGAGTATGAGTTGGAATAAACTGATTTGAATCAGTAATACCAAGTTTCCTGTTCTTCACTATCCAATCTCAATTTTGATTATTTAATATTACCATTTCTGTTATGGAGTTTTTATTCTGAAATTACAGAGTACAGGCTTTTGTCTTCAAATCCTTGATGTACCTTGCAGTAGCATTTTCATTACTGAAGGCATTCTGACTACAGAATGACTTTACCAATGGGAAAAGAAAGAGTTGCCCTGAGGTTGAGGAGAGTTCAGCTCAGAAGAATAATGGTCATCTTGAAAGCATCTGCAGTCCGTCTCAAAATGCTTTTCATTTACAGGAGCAAAAGAATATTCTGATGTGAGAAAGGGAGAGGTGGGAAGAACTTCAAATAATTGAAATTGTACACTTCACCTAGATGGAATTAATTGGGAATGTGGCTGCAGTGAGAGACAGTTAAAGTTCCCCCCACATCCCAAAGCTGCCTCCACTCAAGCAACTGAAATGCAACTCAGCTGTAAAAATGAAAACTCCAGTCATGCAATATTAATATGAAAACAAATTTTTACTTTCCACATAGTTCCTTGAATTGGTAATAATAGATAAGCAATTTCACTTTTGAGTACTTGTGGAGTCAGAATACATAGGTTGTGTTTCCACAAGCTCTGTATTGGTCAATCTTTCTTGGCTTGCCCACTCTATGAAATGATTCCTGGGTGTGTATCATGCTGCTGGCTGTAGGCTGCATCCCTTTGTGTGAATGTGCAAAGAATTTTTGAGATAGGAACCCAATGGGCAGCCTGTACTTATCAAGATTTTGTCCCCTGTGTGTCAACTTCTGAAAACGTTTATGCCATACTTGTACGGAGTGTCATTCATGAACTTCCCAAAGTAGATTGGGAAAAAAAAACAGTATATCCACTCTAAGTAATCCTGAAATACTAGAAGCATATTTATTCATATAGCAAATTAAATGCATTTTAGTCGTGGGTTTGTTTTTTTTTTTTGTATTTTCTACTGTACATCAGCTTTGGTTTACATTTCTTTAGGTTTAAATTGAATTATAGCTGAAACTAAATAATTTAAAAATTCTTCGTGTGGAATACTCAAATTTGATCTCATAAAAAGGAAAGAATAATTCCAAATGTGAGTAAATGTTGAGTTTTACATTGGCTTTTCTCTCACACATCATCTGTTTACTTTCTACTTGAACAAGCATTATTATATTGCAATGATACATTAAACAACTTGACAAGAGACTTAAACAATTAGCTCATAGTTACCTTCTTCAGCTATCTTAATCAATGAACTAGGAAAAGATGCACCAGTACCTGAAAAATTGGAAAAGATAAAGTTCTTGCAAATTTTTCTACATTCCTTCCTCTCTTTTAGTGTTATGTGTCAAGAATATTATTCTTTTTCTTTTAATTTTATTTTAAACGTCAAAGTTGATGGTATGAATTAAGTGATCTTGCGAATCTCATTGGCATTTAGCAATTCTTACCTAGTACTCTAAATATATTACTTCCACAACTTCTGTGAGTAGTGTAAAAGAGATGTTAATTACCCTTTACATCTTTGGATGATGTATCTCCTGAATAAAGTATTCAGCATGAAAACCTGTAGTCAGATGGTGTGAGATAGAGGTTGAAGTTCATTGCTTTGGACATCTTGCAAACAGACCATCTAAATCAATCAGATTTCTGTTTCTGAGTGGTTCTTTGTTATTAGGTGTCAGGAGTACAGGCCTAAGATCTTAGTAGTATTTTTCATGAGCTAATCAATTAGGTTTTGCCCTAGTATCAACAGGAAGAGTTTTTGCTAAACATTAGTTGTCTGTTATTTAGAAACTTTTAATTTAAATTTGAAGTTTATTCATGGTCTTTTTCATACCTGACTGTTTCAATGTTATCCTTATTTTAAGTAACTCATATTCTTCTCATTGTACACAGAAAGGGCTCACAGCTCTCAGTTTCAAAGTTAAATACAGTTTAATAAGGTATGACAAGCTTTTGAATTAACATTCTAGTAGCCTTTCTAAAGACAGTAGTTTGTTACAGTCAGGGTTGTCTTAATTGCAACATTTGAGTTCACCTAAGTAGACCTTAAAAATACCTCTCCCCTTTCCTCAAAGCAGACTTACAAGTAGGCTTATAATCACCAAGCAAAACAGTAACATCCTTAAAGAACAGGCAATAGCATTGTGCATACCATGAGTTACATTTTATGCATCTTAAAGAACTTTAGAAAACCTTCTACAATATTTGTCTGTATCATAAATGTTTAGTGGTTTGTTTTGTCCCCTTTTTTTTCCCCCTCTCCTGTTTGCAAATCATGGGCAATCCTGAGATCTGCTAACATTGTTCCAAATATATTACCAGTAATATAAATAAGCAGTTATTCTCCTGTTAATTCACTGGTACTAAACTTGACATACAGATAAGAAATAAAGGTGAGTGGTATAACACTGTGAGATGACCAAAGCAAGAAATTATGATCATCATTTTTAAGAGAATTTTAAACCCAGAGTTCTGGTAGTAAAACCACTGTGTATTGGCCTGTAAAAGCCCTAACAGATACTGGGTCTAGTTAGTAGCTTTTAATAATTTCTTTGGGAAATAGCTGGGAGAATGTTGATTTGGTTGCTAACTATTTGCATTTTATTTCCCAACTAAATGCTGGTGTCTCTTCTGGACTGCTGCTTGTATGTAGAATTCCTAGTGAGTGTTTAATTTTCAAATCCTAACATGACCTAGAGAAAGAAAAATCCTGTAATGTGTTCAGCAAATGAATTGCTTCAAAGCTTTATATGTGAGGAACAAAGGTTTGTCCTGTCCTATTAATGTGGTAACCCTGACAAAATCAGAAATGTTTAAAGAGCTCTATAGCTATTCTGACCTTGCTTCAGACATAGAGTGAAAAAGAAAATAATTTCAGTGTCCATTAAAGCTCTGGTATATTCTATTTTTGTCAAAGCAAACAAATAAAAAAAGCCTACAGAATATTTTCTGTTACTATTAAGAGAGTTGCAATTCATCTGTATTCATTTAATCTTGATGCTTTTCTGTTGAGATAACACAATACATAATTTGACAGCATTTGTTTCTGATGATTCTTTCCTAGCTGATGGCAAGCAGTTCCACCATCATCTGTACTTATTTAATTTATTTATCTTGCATAAATGAAGGTCCTGTTGCCAAAAGCATCTATTTTGTTTAGTGTCGTGTGTGTTTATGCAGATTTTTATTCTGTGCAGTCAAAAATCAAAAGTGTACTTATGCGTCTTTGTTCATTGCTCTGTGCATCTTGGATGTCTCACAGGAGGCATTAATGATGTATGGAATTGTCTAGTTACAGATCTTCTTGTACAAAAATACAGTTATAATTTTGATTACCTTGAAAAGGAATATTTTGTTGCTCTTAAAAATCACTATCCAGAAATTTCAGTCAACTTTGCAGACTTTTCTTCTTGTGCTGTTCTCCCAAATTGAACTGATGCATCTTTGAGGCAGATGGGCAATTTTATGAAGTCTATAAATGGCTGAATGCTTTAATGAATCTGTCATGCACAGTTTGTTTTTTAAATGTTACTGATTTGTGAACAAAGCATTAATAACTTGTATCTAGCAATTATAAAGGATTTATTTTATTAGGACTGAGTCAAATTGGACTTTCTAAATTAGAATAAGTTCCACACAGAGTGGAAGATTTTGGTGAAGAAGAGTGCCAGAAGCAAGATGACTTGATACACGCCACTTTTGAGCATTCTCCTCTCCCTGTTCAGGTTACAGATATAAAATACTTTTACCTGGAATAGCGATTGGTTTTTATTTTTGTTTTTCTTGCATTTTTATCCTATTGTATCCTTATACATTGTCAGAGTACTTGTTTCAGTTTTTTCAGCTTTGCAGGGCTGCTACATAATTCCACCAAGACACAGACAGTACAGAGGAAAACAAATCTGTTGATTTCATTTATAGTTAGTGACTTAGCAACTTTTGTTCACCTGCTGTAGGAACCCCCATATCTGCCCTTCCCATGTGCAAATTCAAGAAACAAGCATTAGTACAAATTCTTCAAACCTGAAATGAAGCTAATAATGAAAATGCATGCATCTGTCTTTAAAAAAAAAAAAGTTTATGAAAAGCTAATATATAATGTAAAGCTTGTTTGAGGACCGTATCTCCAGTCTGTTGTATATTATGGAACAAAATAATACCAACTGCCTAGAGAGGTGACCAGACCACCCAAGCTTGAGAAAGACCAGACTTATGCAGTGTTTCAGTAGAGTGCACTACACAGTAATTGTTAGGGATTTTGCTTTTATGTGATGGAGAGAACACTTCTAATTACACCTGTAAAACATACTGCAAGTATGTGTGTGTCATTCTGAGATGCAGATTTTCAGTCTGCTGATTTCTGGTTTTGGAAACTTGAGTGTTGCTATTGTCAGAGAGGTGTGTGGGTTGGAGGGTTTTGTTTTCTAGTATATTCTATCTCTGAAAAAAAAAAATCAGATGGAATGCATAATATTAATTTTCAGGAAAAATGATTATTCTTTACTAGGGACCTAATAATCTTTAATAGGTAGAAATCTCTCAACAAATCTTGGAGAGGATGTCTGGCTAAGGTCTTTTTTTTTCCTCTTCATTTGAAGGGCAACACACCTAATTTAGGAGAGTTGACCTTCTTTGTAAAGATGCTGTTTGTGCATAGCTATCGAAAAGCAAGCTTGTTGCTTTACATTTAGCATGATAGACATGAGTTTGCTGTCTTACTCCATTTCTGTCTCATTTAATTGCAGAAGAGACCCAAATTAATTGTCTTTAGATATTTGCAAGTGTGGAAGTCTTTAAAAGAGAGCCCTCCCATACCTCATGGATTTTTCTGATGTCCTCTAGCTATACTGAGTAAAGGGATTGTCTGTTCACTCCAGTGTTTTATTGTAAAAAGTGTAGGATTTTATTGCTGATGCTTTTTATTTAAGGATTTCTTAATGTTTTGATCAATTAATTAATTATTACTGCCTGTAGGGAATGTGACCAGTGTCTGGATGAGAAGCAGGTGTTTTATAAGAGTGAGGAACCCTTCTGTGTATTATATGTATCCAGTAATCTTAAGGGCCAAAATCCCATTAAAGTTTTCTTTCTGACAAAAATGAAATTATGTGTCTTCCATTATAAAAGCCACATAATACACCATCCTTCAGACTGAAAATCAGTATTGATGGAGAAAAGAAGTTAAAGGAGAATCAACATTATGTTGATTTTTACTTCAAAATAGATTGTTTCTGTAGTCTTGGAAGTGTTTCTAGTTGAGGTAATTTCAACTGAATTTTGAGCTTCAGGATGAATTATGAACTAACTTCTTCACCTTTCTCATGTCCCAACCCTTTATTCTGTTTAGTTTATTTGAAGTGTTATCTATTGCAACTTTATCCACTCCAAGAAGGAAACAACTTATTCTGTGCCTAACAAATGTTATATATTCTAAAATGTTATGAATTTATTACAAATGACAATAAAATAACAGTAGGTATAAAAACACAATTAAAAGCACATTTTCCTTATTTCAGTGGGATAGAGTTTGGGAGCCCTTCAAAAAGGTGTGAAATTCTGTAAATTATATGCAAATATCAAATAGTATCCCATTTCTTGGTAATGGTGTCATCTTTATCTTTGATATGGACAATCACTTGTATTCCAGTGTGCTGTAGTGGGTTTTGTTTGCCCTGGTTGGGTACACTCAGAATTCATGTAAAGCCCGGTAGAAGGGATGTGTTTGTCCTAATATAAAACAATTATGTTAACTGAAAAAGATCTGTGATGAAATGGCTTGTATCTCTTGTAGGATATCTAATTAAGATGACACATACTGAGTTCAATTTTGGCTACCTGCTTTACATCAGAAAAATCAACCCCATCATGCTCAAGGACTCTTGCCAAAAGACAGACAAACAAAGCAACAATAAAAAATACCCAACCCTCAAAAAAACCAAATCACTCCCAGGACTATATGCTATATTATGAAATCTTTGGGAAAATGTAGCATAGTCATTTTGGTTTCAGTCTGTCTGCAATCAGTTTTCTTTTAGGCAGATAACGCTTTATTTCAGGGTAGTCACCTTCTATTCCAACGTACTGGCTGCCTCACAGTCTCTCTGTGATGTGTAAATTGTAACTTGTGTGGCACTCCTGCATAACCCAAGCAGCAGCATGAGCTGTGAGACAAGTCAGGGGTACAGTGATCTGACTGCATACTAGTCGGTATGAAATAATTTTTAATGATGAGTTGCCAATCTAACCTCTCTTGCTATTGTAAGCTGTATTGCAGAGGCATCAGAGTTTTTTGGTAATGCATGCCTGCAGAGTCTTTCTGTAAAGCCACTTACATGTGTATGCCTCCTTGTCATAAAAAGGTAACAATGAATGAGGTAGCAGAACCCTAAAGTTGCATTCCTGCATGCATGCAGGAGATAAGTAGCAGGGGAGAAACAGAATTTGTGTCTCTGTTTCCTATCTTCATTCTTCTCCTTCAGACTGTGTTCTTTAGTATCACAGGAAACAGATTTTGTTCATTCTTTCAGATTTTTGTCCAAAAAGAATGTCCCTGAAGTTGAAACTCCTTCAAAGCTATAGAATGGGCTACAAAATCCCAGGGATCCTGAACGATTTCAGGTTTCAGTAGTTGCAGAGAAGGAATAGGACTTGTGGTGCAGTTATTCTTGGAAAACCTGTGTGTCAAAGCGGATCTTCATCAGTACAATCTAGAGGGAGCTGAGAGATATGAATGACAATCTGTTTTGCTGAAAATGTGGAAGGAAATAATAGCAAAAAGGGCTGACTGGTAGAAAAACTCAAGTCAGGTCAGAAAGATAGTCCTGATATGATTATTTTAAACTTTGAGACACATTTGCTTTTTTAGTCTTCTCTTTCTGTATAAGGTTGCATTTTAAGATGAATCAGCAGTATTTCTCTTAATTTCTCAGTGCACTAATCAGATATCAATCAGACATATAAGAGCCAGTTCCTATTTGCTTTAAAGGTAAAAGCAGATTTTCTGATCATATTTATATACAAGTACTATAACTGCAGTTCTCCCTGTTTGCTTTAGATAGCTGGACAGACCTTTGGAATGATAAAGTTTGATTAGTATGTGATATATAAATCATGCTGGTACAAAATGTCTGTCTAACATATTTGTGGGTGTAAATAGGACTGTTTAAGTCTTAGATGTAAATATAAACAATCTAGTAAACTTAGTATTCCTGATCAGAGGTATATTTCAATAAAAGCAAGTCCAGAATGATGAGCAGTTTTGGTTGTTTGACAGTAGCACATTCATTTATTTAACAGCGTTATTCAAAGCCATGTTGTGAAAAGTATTATATAATGCTTTATAAATCATTCAAAGAGTATCTTTCTGTAAAAAGATTCTTATAAAATATTCAAATACAACTTTGTGGATTACTGCCAAATATATATATATATCTATAACTTTGTTGCTTTTAGAAGTATTACATAGGAAAAACTTAGATTAGATTTGTGGAAATTGTTCTTGAATCCAATTACTCTTGTATTGGTTTGTCAATGTATAAAATATGGATGATGTTTAGTATGTATGTTTTTTGAAAGAATAAGTCGCTCTAAAAATACCAAAATGAATATGCTTCTTCTGTGGCATGCCAATTCTCTCCTTTAAATAAGTTACAGAAATACACTGTGTGAAAAAACACATTAAGGTTTTGATGAGCATCCTGGTTTCGACCAGGATGGAGTTAATTTTCACAGGAGTATTTCATATCATGTGGTGTCATGCCCAGGTGGGTGGTCTCTATCTGGTGCTCTTATTTTCTCTCTCACATACACCGTCTGTCATCGGGCGGTATTGTTGCTGTGGGGGGCGGTTGCCGCGTTCAGTGAGCCACTGTTGCATGTTACCCATTTTCTTTTTGAACTCACTATTGTTACTGTTGTTTTCTTGCTATATTTAGTAAATTCTTTCTTTTTACTCAACCCATAGATTCTCTTCTTGTGTCCCTCCCCTATCTTACCAGAGGGAGGAGGGGGAAGTGAATGGTCAGACACATGGCGTCTGGCTGACGGCTAAATTCAAACCGCCACAGTTTTTGGCACCCAGCGCAGGGCTGTGTTTCCACCCCTGGGGCAGCCAATTCAATTCCAGGTGTATTGGACACCTCTCCAGGTAAAAGCAAACTGTGAGCTGCATTCTGCTGCCAGAGGCATAGAGAAAAATGCATTGGCAATATTAATCCTGGCATACCACTTGGCTGTTTTCAACTCTAGTTCATACTGAAGTTCTAGCACATCTGGCACGGCAGCACTCAGCGGTGGCGTGACTTCATTCAGGCCACAATAGTCCACTGTCACCCTCCACTCTCCATTAGACTTTTGCACTGGCCATATGGAGCTGTTAAAAGGGGAGCGTGTCTTGCTGATGACTCCTTGGCTCTTAGCTGACGAGTCAGTTTATGGATCGGGATTACAGAGTCTCGGTTAGTGCGGTATTGCCGTTGGTGCACAGTCGTAGTGGCAGTTGGCACCCGTTGTTCTTCAACCCTCAGCAATCCCAAATCAGAAGGATCCTCTGATAGACCAGGTAACACAGACAGCTGCTTAATTCCTTCTGTTTCCAAGGCGGCTATAACAAAAGCCCACCAATACCCTTTTGGGTCCTTAAAATACCTCTCCTGAGATAATCTATGCCAAGCATGCAGGGAGCGTCTGGGCCAGTCACAATGGGGTGTTTTCCCCACTCTTTTCCACTTAGGCTCACCTCGGCCTCCAATACAGTCAGCTGGTGAGACTCCCTGTCACTCCTGAAATACATACAAGTTCTGTTCCTTTAAAATTTGACAGCATTAGGGTTCATTGCACACCAGTGTCCACTACAGCCTTATCCTGCTGGGGGCCAGATGTGCCAGGCCATTGAATCCACACAGTCCAGTCAACTCAGTTGACCCTGTCCTTTGCCTGGCTAGAGGCAGGGCCGCTCTAGTGTTGGTCATAATACCCGCTAACGACGAATGGGTTAGTGTGGTGTGCACGGGTTTCAGCCTCATCTCGATTACTGGAAACCGGAGCAGCATTTCTCCTGAAAGGACGACTTGTTCTTCCTTCCAGCTCACATACCCGCTCTTCTAGGAGGTAGGTAGGTTTTCCATCCCATTTCTTCATGTCTTCTCCATGGTCATGCAGGCAATGCCACAGCTTCCCCCGTGGTGTGTACTGGTTCTCTCAAGCAGGGAAACGATTGCTCCTAATAGCCGAGATTCTGGTCTGTGCAGGTGGGGAGTAGGACATGTTCTCCCTAAATTGCTGGAATTCTTGAGATAATTGTTTCACAGCTGCGATGATGGGGGAAGAGATGCTTTCTTCATATTGTTGTAGTCGACGAACCAGTTCATCCACTGTTGGTCCCTCTTTGTTTGTCCAGTCCATTAGTGTTAATGCACTGGTATATGATCAGGGAGTGCTCTGTACAAAGGTCCTCCACATGGGCCGGGTGCATCAGACTTCATCTGGATCCGTGGGTAACTGTGTGTTATCTGGGTCACAGTAAACTGCCTCCCACACAGCTGGCTCCTTCACGTATTGAATGCCTCTTTCCATAGTGGTCCTCTTACTTGGTCGACATGTCAAGTCATCCTTGAAGGGATACCTCTCCCTCACACTTGACAGAAGTTGCTTCCAGAGACTAAGATTTTGTGTCTCCTTTCCAATGGCTTTGTCAATGTCCCCTTTCTTACACAGGGATCCCAGCTGCCTCGCCTCCCTGCCCTCTAGTTCCATGCTACTGGCCCCGCTATCCCAGCACCACAGCAGCCAGGTAACGAGTTGTTCATCTGGCTGGTGGCTGTACTCTTTTCTTATGTCTCTCAACTCACTCAAGGACAAGGATTGAGTGACTATTACTGGCTCTGCCTCCTCCTGTTCTCGTGATGGGCCTGGTTCATCATCACCCTGTACACGAGGGGGTTTTCTTGTGTATTTCTTCTTCTGTATGGGAGCAACTGATACTGGTGTGGGTTGGTTCTCTGGTTCAGCTGCAGCTCCCATTCTCAGGCTTGTAGTGGCTGCAGTCTCTGTTATTTGGTTACTCTTAAATAGTAGCTTAACTGTAAACAAAACCTGAACCACATGCAGGAAAATACTAACTCCTAACAGCATGGTAACCATGTGTAAGTCAACTTTCCACAGATACTTGAACCCCCCAAATTTCTCAAACACAGCTGTAAATAGCCCCAGGACCAATGACCACACACTGTCATAGATCAGCATCATGGAGTACAACAGAAATAAAACCTTAACCCACCTCTCATGGAAGGTGAGCAACAGCATGGGAAACGTGTTGCATATGAGGGGATAAGATATTAAGGAGCCAAGCAATCCACATTTTACCCGTTTTTTGTTATCTCAAACAAAAAGGAAAGCCTTCTGGCCCCATGTTGGGCACCAAATTCTGTTGTGGTTTGAACTCAGGCAGCAGCCAGACCCCATGTGTCCGGCCATTCACCTCCCCCTCCCCCCTCTGGTAAGATAGGGGAGGGACACAAGAGGAGAATTCATGGGTTGAGGAAAAAGAAAGAATTTACTAAGTATAACAAGAGAACATCAGTAACAATAGTGAGTTCAAAAAGAAAAAGGGGAAAATGCAATGATGGCTTACCGAGCACAGTGACCACCCCCCACAGCAACACCACCGCCCGACAGCAGATGGTGTATTCAAGAGAGAGGAAAAAAAGAGCCCCAGAGCAAGACCACCCACCTGGGCATGACATCACATGGTATGAAACAATCCAATTAAAATTAACTCCATCCTGGTCGAAAGCAGGACAATGAACAACACTCTTGCTTTTACCTGGCTTCATAAGAAATATTACTGAAAAGTAATGAAATGTACATTTCGTATTTTCTTTCATATCGAAATAGAACTAAGTTGCTTCACGACTGAGGTCAGTGTCTCTGACCAAGAGTTAACAGGTGCCTTGCTGTGTCTCATGATAGCAGTGGTTGACTGGCACCCAGAACTGGCAAAGCCCAGTGAATGGAGAGCGAAATGGATTCATGTGACTGATAATAATGACCTGCAAATCTGATTTTCCTTCTTTGCATAAGACTTGGAAAGAGCGGGGGCTAATTAAAATACTTAGTTTAAGCCATGAAAAATCAGAGAGATAAAAAATGGCTCATTTCTGGGTCTCTGATGAAGCAGCTCTGGGATGATATAAAATGCCATTCTTCACTGTTTTTCTGCATGGCTTTAGGGGACTAGTAGTTGTCAAGGAGAATCCAAGTAGAGTGATTGATGTGTTAAGGTAAAAAGTCAGTGATGTAATCTTCATCCCAGAAGGCATGTTGTTCCTTGGTATAGCGCCTGTTTTACAAGTAAAGGTTTAGAGTAGATTGATTATGTATGAGGAAGAGTAAGCTAGATGAATTAGCCAAGAGAGTATAGTATTAATCTAGACAGTTTCCTTTTAAAATTGAACTGAAAAAAATCTATGCCAGGGATGATAATGAAAAGCAAACAACCTTAGGGTGAAACATAAGTGAGACATGTATTGGTGGAAACAAGGAGAAATAAACTGTCTTTGTATTCTTTGCAACAGGAACATGTGTTTCCAACTACACGTAGATCTATCTAATGCTTGTCCCTTCTGGTACAGGCTATTGGATATGATGGCATCTAGAGAGCAGAGTTTGAAAAAGCATTAAGATAGTATTGTTGCTTTCATGTTAGGTATCTTTCTAATGAAAATTACCTTTTTAATTCTGACTTCATAATTCATGAGAATTTATATCCTGTGGGCATACTGAGTTGTCTAATGCAGCATCATGATTTTTGTTCTGTGCTCTTTGAGTTTGTAGTGCTAGGTGGTTGTAATCCAAGATTTATCTGGGAGGAGAAAATAAATTAAAAAAAAACCAAAAAACCCAAAAACCCTCTCCTTTGTATTTAAAGAAAAAAATTAGGGAATAATACATCTTTTTGATTCTCATGTTAATTACATTATTTCTTCCTGTTTGTGTCAGTAGGACTTCTGTTATCTAAAGCTCTCTAATTTTATACTGAAAGCTAGTGAGTGATGGGTGCTTTTGATAAATTGTACTTCTTCTCTTATCAGTACAGCTAAGCACTGTGACTTTTGCTGGCTTAGTAAGGGTAGAGTTGAGGGAAGGTTAAATTACAAGACAAAATTAAATATAATTAATTTCTAGTAAACATATATAGAATTTCTGTTGGACACTTCAAGTTATCACTTTTCCATTGAGCAATCTGGTATAAGAAACTTATTTTTAATTGGAGTATGTCTTAGAGGTTACTTTAATCCTGTTTTCAGATTTTTAAATTGTCTTTAAGATCTGTCTTGAATTTCTTTTCTTGATATTTGGCATCTGTGACCATATTTAGCTCTAAAGTCATTCTTGTCTGCCTGGTATTTTGATATCATACAGTAAATTTGCTTTTCCAGTGGCATGATCAGCTTGTATTTTTGTCTTTCTCCAATCAGTTTTCAACAGAAAAAACAACATCATAGTATCTAATTGAGCAGAATTAACTTAGCTTCCTTCTCATTCCTTGTTGCTTTGTATGATGGTCTCATACCAAGGAAAGTATCTCATTCACTACTTTACCCAGAAGTACCTCTAGCCAGCTGGAATGTTAACCCAGCAGATAAGATTATGTATTTGAGAAGCTTCATGCTGAATGGGTATCGCTGCTGTTGGTATCCAGCAATATTCCACAGGCACAGAAGGTCTTATGTTAACATCTTATTGTTAACATAATGCAAACAGGGAAAAAAGAGATTTGCTGTGGGAACGTTCTCAGGTGGGCCTCAAGATTTGCATACATTTATGCTTGTGTTTTAAACATCTACACGGTTCCCTGGCACTCTGATCGCATCTCTTGCCTTGCCAGCAGTTTATCGCACAGCAATTGGAAACATTTGGTTTGTGGTGCCTCAAAGCACATGTTACTGACTCCAACATTTGAACAGTAAGACAAATGTTTGTTGGCTGTGGGATGCAACGAAAACAAGATGTATGTAAAGTGCAGTGTACTCTAGTGGCACAACACAAACAATGAATAATAAGGAAAGTTTAAATTGGTTTTGCACAGTTCATTGGAGAAGATTAGTGTCTTCCCCTTGTGCCTATGTTTTGTTACTCTCAAATATCCACCATCATGGGAATATGGCTATTACTTGAGTGACCAAGTATTTCTCTGTTCCTTTTGTTTTAATGGCCACACTGCAGTTTTAGTTTCTGTTTCAATCTTGGCTCTTTAGAGGTTGTAAAACTCAGGAAAATTGTTTTGGGTGAGTGAGCATGCCTCAGATAGGTCTCTACAGGAATTAAGGCAAGGCATACATTTTTTTCTTAAGCCTGCATTCAGCAGAATGAGACATCTAAGGCTCATGTTTTCCCTGCAGTTTATAATACCTTCAAGGTCGCTATACTGCTGTTATAGCAATTTATGTAAGTATCATGAATTGGAAAAAAGTTAAGAGTATAAATGCTTTTATACTAATAAACCTGCCCACGCTGAAGTGGTTTTCTTAATAGTTTAATGCAGGATAAACACTGAGGTGAATCATGTTAGGCTTGTTGACCTTACATTGAAGTGGAAGGTCAGCAGCTACGTAGAGAAAGTTGTTTCCATAATTTATCTGACTTTATTGGCATTATATTAATGATTTGCAATTTCAGATTATGTCTACCCTCAACGTAAAAGTCAGGTTTGTAAAGAATTTGTTAAATTATTAAAACAGTAGATCGTGACCAAAGGGTTAAAATGGTAAAGTTATTTTGGTCATAGAAATGTAGTTGAACACTGAAATTGGTTTTCATAGAATAAATTACTCAGCTATCTGTTCAATTTTTCCATAAAGTAAATGTTACGAAGAATGACATTTCAGAATATTAATGCATACACCAATATAGCAGCATAGCATAAATTATGTTATAAAGTAAGTAAATAAATGAGAGGACTTTCACTTGGTGCACTTGATCTTTAAAACCAATTATCACTGTCTCAACGTTTCCTCACTCATTATGAAAATCTATTTAACTCTGCTTGTTTTTTTCCTGAAAAGTTGTGCATTGCAGGCAGAACGTAAAATGGGGATGATGGAGATGGACAAGAAGGGGTTATCTGTGACAGGAAGAGGGGACCAATTACTCTGTATACACTCCTTTTTCCTAATATCTCAACAGGGGCTCAACTCACTTCTCCCCTCCTTGCCAGCACTTTCCCTGATTTTCTTTCTTAGTGTTGAGAGACAGCTTGGTCTGGGACTGTTTAGTGATGTGATGGACTTGGTTTTTTTTTAGTAACAGACACAAATTGCTCCCAGGGTGACAATAAATCATTTGGGTGTTTTCAGTGATCCTAATTTCTGCTTTTACAGCCTTTCTGCATGGTTGTCAGGTGTGTGATTTAAGTTGACCATAGGTCATGACTGAAGCAAGAAAAGACAATGAAAATTAAAGGACAAAAAGGCATAACAAATTCTTGACATTATCAGTGCTTAACTTTCAGACCATTATGATTACTTAAAACATCTTCTTAACTTTTAAAGCACATACTTTTATGGCAAATAATTATATTTACTGTATGGTGTGGTAGAAAGAATACTGTAATTTGTAATGTATTGCTATTTTAAACACTGAACGAGAAACTATACATGCATTTCTTATCTCCAGTATCTATCAGCCTTGTAGTCTGCAGATCAAGTATAATTTCTGTATTAAATGTGGTCACACGTCTGGAGTATGCTGCTAGACAGGTGATCATGAACAAGCCATTTCCTTTGTGAGATTAATGTTGATTTTAGCTGTTCAGGCACTGGAGTATTACCATTAACTTTCAAGAAAGTAAGTGAAAATAGGTTATGTACTCTGTGTATTTTCTAAAACTTTGTACTTTTATCCAAGGATCTCTTCATTTGGTGTTTTGTTGGGTTTTGGTGGGGTTTTTTTAATAATTCTGTAATGATGTTACAATGTTACATGTGAAAAATAAATGCTAGGGGCTTTTGACCTGACAAAGTTACATAGGAGAAGGAAGCAGGCTTTTGAATAAAATACAGGTTTTCTTTCTTTCTTTCCACTTCTGTCTGTTCCTTACCACTCTTACAATAATGCTACAGTTTGAGACAGTCTTCAACTTATATGTGTTTGCATAGATGTTGTGACAGCTAAGCAGGGAATGTAGGAGAAATTAAAATAGATAATCTTCTCAGGAGTCTGAATTGTATATGGGTACAGTTGTCTCTGCTGCCTTCTGACTTATCTAAGCCTAATTGCTCTTATCTCTTAGATGTGGTTGTTATTCTAGGCATTAACTCAAATCTGGCTTTTAATGTTTCTTAAGAAATTATCTACTGAAACTTACAGCACAGCATCTGTATTCACATTATATTTTTTAAGACATTTTATGCTCTAGGTAGTTCCTAACTGCCCATTAATAACAGCAGCAAAATTATTTCAATAATGGTAGAAGGTATGATACAAGGGAAACTTCATTTGTTTAGAAACACACTGTTAAGCTATCCTTGAGACTACATTTTTATTATTTCTCCAAAAAGTGTTCAGATGCTCACAAATGTCTTGCAGTACTTGCATCTGTTCACTTGAAACAGTAAGGTAAAATAAAGAAAGAAAGAAATGCTAATGGCCCCTTTAGGGTTGAGTTTCTTGTTACAGTTTTATCCTGTTGAATGATCCTGCAGTCAGCTGCAGACTCTGAAGCAAATAGTGGTTGGGGGGGGGCGTATGTCTAGCATGGTCCTAATCTCAACTGATGCATGTAGGAATTACTACAAAGCACATTAAAAAAAAAAAAAAAAAAAAAAAGGTTGCTTCACAAACAATTAATATTAGTTGTGTCTTTTAAAGGTAACTAGTTGTGATGACTTGAATATTAAAGAATGCCTTAGTCTGAATGAAGCTTTCCAATACGAGAGGCAGTTATGTTTTTCTGTTCATGAATTATTTAATTCCTTTCTCGTTTTGTGTGACAGGAAGTACCTTCTTGGAAATGCATATAGTTTTCCATGGAAATAGCTGTATAATCTGTGGAAACACTATTTATTCTGAAAGCAATGGTACTGCAAGTAGTAAATGGTCATTTAAAGTGGTTGACTGTTCCTGTTCCATGTTAATGTGCAGTTAACCCCATGCTTCTTACGCTTCTTAAAGTTTCCTTCTAGAGCATGAATGTCAATGTGTATAGCATCAGTCTCAGTACTTTTTAAAGCATTTTTGTTAGCATTGGATCATAGTTTGAAAACTTCATTTAAGTTCAATTAATTCCCCATTTAGCTATGTACAGACTTGAATCCATGGACTGCTTATATGAGTTAATGTTGCTCATTTTGTCTTGTCATTTCCTAGGATTATTTATCCTATTTTGTCCCAGGCAACCAAATTTATTCCAATTACAAAATGTGAGTCAAACAATTTTGGGAGCTGAAAGCCAGTAGTGTATATGAAAGCATCCTGCCATCTCCCTCCCTAGTTAGTGGTTTTGTTTGCACTGTTAAGATGACAGCCAAAAGGGTTAATGTGAATTACTTTCTTTGTGATAAGAAACTGGGAGAGAATTGCTGTATTTTTGACATGAAATTGGAAGAGATAAGGAATGGAAACATAGTAGCAAATTGGTGACATTTTGCAAAAGAATTCAGAGAAGCTTCTGTATGTTTGAAAAACAAGACCAACTTATACTTTCTAGGTGAACCTACACAGAAAGTAAAAATTGGAAAAAAGCAGGCAGCTTTCTTCAAAACAGAACTATAGCAGCTTTTTTTATGCAACTGTGAAATTCAATTATAACTTAGTAACCCTGTTGTTTGATAAAGAATACAGTAGAAAGTAAAAACAATTAATTTTAAGATTTTCTGTGTGTTTATATTTTTTCCTACTATTTCTGCACCTATACTTCATAGATGGCATTTTTGTGATAAATACACAATATACACACGTAATTTTTTTATATATAGAGAGAGAGAGCTTTTAGGTCTGTAACATTTTCCTCTACTCTCTTCAGTTTCCCAGGTCTACTTTTGCAGCATTTGTGTTTCTACTTGCCCTCATATTTATTGAGGCATAAAGCAAACTGGTCTCTTTAAATAGATGCTTGGATTGCATCACCACAAATGCTTTTTACTATTTTTAAGTATTTTTGGTTGTGGAAGTAGCAATATCTTTATTGGTCTTCATAATTATTTTATTAATGTAGCTGTTTGTATTTATGTAGCTGTTTATATATGTCTATGTATATGTTAAAAAAGCGTATTATTTCATCTCAGCTGATTTTAAAGTATTATCATCTTTAAATGATAAATCATCTAAACTTAAAATCAGTGGAGATTTTATCATCTCCACTAATCTGAATGCTTTTGTTCTAATTGAAAGCAAAATAAACAACCGCTCTGCGTCCCCTATTGCAACTTTTTTATATCTTTTGTAAATCTCAAATATACAGGTTTAAGATCTACCAGATCTTGTTGGATTACCTTTTCACAACTGAATGTTTTCCACTGCAGATATTCTTCTGTTGTATTATTGATCTAAATAACTTCTTAAAGTTTGCTTGCAAAAGACTCTAGACTGTGCTTCTACAAAACACTTTTGGTAGCCCATTGCTTATATGAAATGCTTAAGATCTTTTTAAGGCAAGTTTCATCAGAAACTCAGTATTATTACAGATGACTTTTTAAAGAAGGCATACTCTTACAGAGATATTAGGTTGATTCTCTTTCATATTGGAATTTTAAGATGTTTTAAAATGTTTGCTTTTTGTCTGGGGAATGTAGCAGCTTCACTGAAGTGAAGTAAATTTATCAAGAGCTGTTATATTTGCAACAATCGTACAAAAATAACAAGTACAAATAATGATTTTTAAATAGTGGAAATCACCCAGTAAAATAATGTGTATCTTTAAAGCTATCTGGAATAAAATATCTAAAGGGTAATGAGTTTAAAAGAATCAAGTTTCTCAACAACCACTGTGTAATAATCACCGGCTGGTGTAATGTTAACAGTGTAAGCTTATGTCATCATCATCATTATTGTATTCTTCTCAACTTTCATAAAGTTTTTTCCAAAAAAAATGGTCTCTTTATCACACTGTCAAGGTCAACAGTTTCATGTTTTATACTAATCTGGACAGTATATGCAAATGTTGAATTTTGTGAAAAATAGATTGTTGGACACTTCAGACCTTAAATACACACACTAAAACAATCAGTGAATTCACTTTTCCATTTGCTTGTATCCTTTACAGTAAAACACTATTCTAAATTAAGCTCTCTTCAAGGCTAGCTGCAGTGTTCAATTTGGCTTTCATGTGATCATCTAATCTAAAATTTATAAAACTTACAAAGACAGGAGTGCCAACCAGATTTGTAGGTAGCAAAAAGTATTATTACTTTTGCAGTTGAACTTTCAGTTATTCTGAAGTATGTGGAAACCCAGCAAAATCTACTTTCTCCTCTTTTGAATATCCACAGAAAGTCATCAATCTTCGTACAACTCCTTGTTCTGTTTTACTTGTGGAGATGACTGGATGCCATTGACCAAAAATTATAGTTATCTATCATTAAAGCAGTACTGGATGTCTGGGACATGGGTAAATTCTTAATTCTGGTGCAATATGAGAGTTACCATACAGGGTCGAAGTAATTCTCCATATCCTATCCCCACAAGGCTGATAACATAGACTTAGGAAAGAGTAGAACAGGTCAAAAAAGTAGTGATGCTTACATGAAATACCTTTTCAGCAACCTGTGGCTTAGTAACTCTTTGAGGCAGAAAGTGTCTTTTCCTTCCAGGAATTTGTGTAATCCTTTTGAACAATGCTTTATGACACTGAGTTCTGTTCTTAAATGCATGTAGTATAGAACAAGTACCTGTTTAGTTCCCTTGCATTTGTTTTGATAATTGTCAGTTCTTGTATTGGAAGAATCAGTAAACCAAAGAGGGGTTATCTCTCTGCCTTCCCTCCATCATTCATGATTTCACACATGGGGGTGTTGTCTTCAGTCACCTATTTTGTACACTGAAGACTCTGTCTGTCTACTATTCCTATCATTCCTTGTTTGGAAATGTTTTTTCTACCATCTCTTTTGCTCTTTCTTTTGCAGTTTCTACCTGTCTTATCTTGGGTAATGGCAGAGAGTGTGCTGTAGATAATACTGAAGATCCAGGCACACAACAGATTTGAGTGGCATAAAGAGGTTTTATATTTTCTTTGCATCTGTTCCTTATTTTGATTACTAGTCGACATTGAGCTGTCGTTTCCACTGAGATGTCTGTTTATATGTAGTATCAATATTTTTTCTGCATAGTAGTAGTTGTCAGCTCAGTCCATCACACATTTGAAGTTAGCCTTTTCTTTCCCATGTGAGTTACTTTATCTACATTGAAATTCATCTGCCATACAGTTATTGATGAAAGAATTTAGAGTCTTTTTTACTAGTCCTTTTGTCAGCAAAAAATTGTCATTTCACTAGTAACTCTTTCCTGAATCATATATGAATAAGTTGAAAAGCAGTCCTTAAATAGGTCTTTGTGGAATTCCAGCATTGGCTTCCCTTTGATATGAAAACTAGCAATTTGCCTACCATTACTCATGTGATTAGGCATTAATCCTTTTATGAAAGGAATTTTCCCTCCCTAGCAGTTCAGTTGCTTTTTTTGTTTTGTAAAAACAACACATAGATTCTGTAGGATGATGTATTGTCCATATGTGCATAAATTACGTCATTTTTTGCACTTCCTATCAGTTTTTTTGATACTTCTGTCAGACTTTTGGAGCTGCAGTCTCCCAGATCCTGCAAACACACTTCTTAAATACTGAGGCAGCATTTGCCACCTACTGTTTCTCTAGCATCAAAATGATGTGATAGTTACGTGCTGCAGTTGCAATTCAGCCATTTCATGCTAGGGTTCCCTTAAACTCCAAGTGGAATAGCCTCTGCTTCTGGCATTCTTAAACTGATCATATTATAAATATGTTTTACAGCTTCTACTAATGATTAATTTTAAGACAGATCTTCCACCATACCTGTGATAAGTAGAAGTTGTAATGTGAAAATCACCACAAACTCTTCTACAGTGGATGCAGATGCCACATAACTTATAGATATCTGCCATTGCCCTATCTGATTGCTTTTATACCATAGTCTTAATTTTTGGCGAGCTTCAGTCTTTGGAAAATTAAATATTTATAGGCACATATACCTTTGCGAAGCTGTTCCTCAACATTTTTCTTTTTTTGTCCTACCTTTTTGAGGTAGGACACTCAGTTTTCTAGCCATGAGGGTTTTTTTAATCATTTAGATTAGACTTAGAGTGTAACCTTATTTTAAACAGGCTTTGATGCCCTGCTGTTTGACCAGGCAAACTTCTTCCTCTCACTCTCTCTTTTTTTTTAATATGTTATACATTTATTGCTGGGAGGCTGAAATGTAGTTTGTTTCAAACAGAACAAAGACTACCAAAACAGAAAATCCCTCAATGCTTCATAGGTACTTTTTACCCTTTCAGATACTCCTCTTAACATTGTCTTACTGAGCTTTCTTATTTTGATGTAGTTCTTATTTGACTATCTTACTTCAATCTTCTGCAAAAATGTACAATATAGGGAATTTTAAAATCTGTGTGAAATTTACAATAAATTATTCAAGCTATGTCTTGAGTATTTCTCAGCATCAAGTAAAAACTTGTTTCTCTTCATGTAGCTTTCTTCACTGTATACTACTAACATATAGCACTTATTCATTATATCAAAAATTGTCTTTGAAATTGTGTCCTGACCTGAACTTTAGATATATTATATTTCTAATGAAGTCATTACTGATTTTGTAATGTTTCCTACCCACAAATCTTTCTAAATGTCCATTAGCATATCACAATCATTGATACAATCCTGGTCATCGTTTAATTTGTAGCACGGTGCTATTTTTCCCTGATCAGATCTAAAGTGTCAGTCCCTATTTCCTGTCGGGGGGGGGCGGGGAAGTTAAACAAGAAAAAAAAAAGCCTAACAAAGAAATTTCACTGCACTGTTAGATGCTAGATTGCCAAACACTGAGAGAATTGAAACTGTCCAGTTATACTGATAGGTGACATGCCATGGTCTTTTCTCTAATCTCAATGAAAATTGAAGAGTTTAGTGCTGCTTGACAACTCAAATGACTGTCAGTCTTTATAATTTGTTTTGGGATTTTTTTCAAGTAGGATCTATATGCATATGGTCATTAAATACTTAGCTGCTCGACATCTCATCTGGAAAGCATATAGAACCTCAAACTCACAGAATTTAGTTCTATGTAAAGCAGGTAACTTGTAAAGTCTTACCAAAACAGAGTGGAAGAACTGATTATCCCTTGTTGCTAATTGTTAATATATCAGGCTGGTTCATAATAGCAAATATTGGACTTTTTATGGTGCTTGCCTCTTCAGTGTTAACCAATAAAGTATCTTCAAGACTTTTGGATTTCTATCTGATCCGTTAGAATAGCGTAACATAATTATACCTGAATGTTCCTCCTAATCAGACTGTGTGCAAGCGGGTTTTTTTGCATAATTTCATCTGTCTCATCGTTCTACTGTTGTACGTTTTTACTTTTTGTTGTTAATGTCTTTATTATAAATGTTTGAATGTATACCCAGCGCTGTGTTTCCCTGTATCCTGTTACAGCCTGGCACCAAGTGATCATGTGAGGGAAGTCCCGTTGGTTAACCACTCCCATTTAAGCTTCTTCACAACATTCAAGCAGTTGAATTAGTCTTCTGTTGCTCTTATTCATCTGAGAGATTGACATGAAACCATGTACCTAGAAAAGAGAAACATTTTGGGAATGTTTTATAAAATGTAAAAAGAAAACATTTTTATTAAGGCTGTGCAAAACCAAAGACATAGCTTATAGCTCCCTACTCCTCTTGATCTGAATAGACTTAAGTCTTCAGTGCTGACTGCAAAATAAATCACAATGAAGCAAACATTTTCCCCTTTGACTATTTCTTCACTGCAATTTTTACCTGATTTCTGCCTGTATTGTTAGGTGTTACCAACATTGTGACTTAAGCTTATGGAGAGCTTGTGGTAGATAAATCTTGGCTCCTTTTTTTTAATTGCAGAGAGTTGCGACTATTATGTAGCTGATCTTGCAAATTCAAAAATATTCAGTAGTTTAATTATGCTTACTTTATTTAAGTGCTAAAGGCCGCAACAGGCCTGCAATTGCTGGAATGCTAACAGCACATAATACAGCCAATTGCAAACAGCAGTCTAATTTGTTGATTTCAAGTGAGGTGTAATTATATTGCTTCATTTGCTGAGCAAATCATATGAGAGCTTCTCTAAATCAGCCTGATTGTGTAATGAAGAGCTAATTACAAACAGCAGTGTTCTTGCAGTGAATTTATAGTGACTGCTAATGCCAGGTTGGCACTGGTATGACAATGGCTCATTAGTACATTTGCAAAAGCAACAGTGGAGCTCTGCCCAAAGCACAGCAACTGTTCTCCATTCTGGGAGCCCAGAGTGATTACCTCTCCCCCTTTCATTGCCATTACTTAAAAAAAATTAAAAAACCCCGCACCTTTGTTACTTCTCCCTGGAAGGAATTAAATAGCACTACTAGAAAAGCCCACCATAAGATGGAATGACCTGGAAAGCATTGTTCCTAACCTTTAAGGCAGGTAGGCTTTGAGAATGTTGTTCGATCAGGAGCCTTTGCCATTAGCGACAGCTGAAGGTCTGGAATATCCTTTTACAATTCCTTTTCTCCCATTGTACTTTCATTTCATGCAGTCAAGGGTTGTCTTGGCAGTCACAAGGCTAAAAGAATTTCTGATAGAATTATGTTTGTGTCAGCCCTGTGCTGATTAAAAGGTGGGGGCTTTTTAGATTTCTACATTTTATATGTTTTTTCTGTTTAAGAAATTGGAGGTGACCTGTTTACAGCTTCTGTTACTTAACTCTAAATTACATTTGCTGTCAGATCAACCAACTCAAGCAGAAGGATGAACTGATCACTGTACAGATTCACAGCACAGGGTAAGTTCTCTAGTTTTTCTGAAGTTTCCATCAATCTTTTGGGTTTTATTAATTTCTTTGAGTTCCATGAAGCGTACTTTCCTATAGGTACTTTAAAGCAATCAGAATAATTTATTTCTGAATAGATGTGTGTAATTGCCTGTTCGATTTTAAGCCTGACACCCACAGTAGATTGAATGCTATTTTACACAAAGGCTTCTAATCTATTAAATGGTGCACTGGGACTGATTTCCTATGAAATTGCCTGATACACTTTCTCTTTTGGCACAATAGCATGGAATAAATTTCTTCCTGTATATCTCCATCCTGCTTGCTTTCTCCTGTAACACAGAATAATGAAGCTGCGACCTCTTATTATTTCCTCTCTAATCCTGTTTAGTGACAGGTGACCCTTGATGAATGGTCTGATTTGGACAACCACCCCAAATATGGAAATACATATTCATTAGATCACCAGCAATGGACTTGAACTTATATGAAACAGACTACTTTGAAAAATATTTGATATTTAACTCTGTGAGGTTTTCTCCCACAAGCTTCAAAGTGGATGTTTCTCTGATGCCTTTGAGTTTTGACTGGTTTTGAGCTTGTATATAGCATGAAGACAGTTCAGGCCAGATTTCTTAGTAAACACCTTGTGGTCAGTAGTGAATTCTTGCAGAAAGAATATAAACAAGTTAATAGGAAGAATATAGTGGTCAATGGTGGTTATTGACTCTATCTGGGCTTTCATTTTATATAGCCTCCAACAGAAGGCATGTGTATGCAGTGTTATTTTGAAATTCCAGAGAGGAATACATGCAAATTTCATCTAATTATACAGGCATTATTAGGCATGGTATCCTGGTTCAGCTAGGATAGGGTTAAGTTTCCCCAGCAGAGAGAGAAGGGGAAGGGATCTCCAGCTGGGTTATTCAGGCGGGAACTTTTTTCCTGGGTGGCTTTTGATGACAGGAGCACACATTGGGTTTGTTCCGTGGCCATTGCGGTATTTCTCTGTATATCTTTTGTCTTGTTCACTGTTATTGCTGTTTATTGTTGTTATCATTGCCACTGTTGTTGTTCAGATTGTTTATCACACTGTTGTATTAAATTTCTTCTTATTTTAACCCAGGGTTTGTGCCTCACTTCCAGCCCGACCGGCTGAGGGTGGGGGAGGGACAACGGCAACGTGCTCTCCGGTCCCAGCAGGGCTTAAACCAACACACGTGGGGAACACCGTTTTGAAAAAGTCACTATTTACAAAGTGTTTTGCCTCAATCTTGTGAAGTATACATTCTCAATGAGAGAGTATAGATGCTCTCAATTTTAGCACCATATTCTAACATAAAATCTGTTCCACTAAACAAATCTTTTGCTCTAAAACATTTATTAATAACTGCTAGTAAGTCTATCAGAGGAACCTTATTTTTATGTTTCATGAGACATAGCCAAAATATTGCAGTAGAGAATTTCATAGTTATCTTTATATTTCCTTAATTATTTCTTTGTTCTCTAGAGAATGTGGGAAGGGGAGATTGCAAAGGCACAGGAGAAATTATTTCCCAAAGTTATTCTTCCAGTTTTCAGACTAGAAATCAGACAGAAGGGAAAAGTACTATAGTGTATACTTTACACAACTAGGGTTGTATATTAACCCTATATGCACATTAGCCGTACTACTCTAAAGAAAATCTGTAGACAACTACATTTCTTTCTTCTCTCCCTTTCTACCTGACGGAAAACTACTGTCAGTAGAATACTAAATGGTTATTGTACTGTATTGAAGTATTTCTCATTTGTGGGTGGTCTTCCTGTTAATCTGCAATAATTTCAGTTGACACCTAAATAATTTTAACAGAACCCTGTCATATTCAGAAAAGCTTGCACTTTGGTTGAAATCTGGTCTCTAACTTAGAGGTGGCTCCCAGCTTTATCTTTTGATCTTGGATTTGCAGGCTAGTCTGCTTATCCACACTTTCAAAGAGCACGCATTCATCTACTTCTTCCCTTGATCTTCCTAACCAAGATTTGTGTTAGACCTTTTACAAATCATTCATCTACTTTGATTTCCCATTAATCTGAATTTTAAAGCTGAGTTAAAAACAAATTAAAACTTTGGGTGGGGTGGAAGAATGGATCAGAGGAGCAAAGCACATCAAAATGAGCTGATGCCTGAGGTAGCTGCATGAAGTTTTGTCTAGTTTCTTGTGAGCACCAGCATAGATACTTTGTTCCCTTTGGTATTTGCATTTATCATTTCTTGTTATTGTCCTATATAAAATCTAGATCATGATTCCTCTGAGGAAGAGAGATGGGTTTTTTTGTGTTTCTGGGGAAAAAAAAAAAGTACAGATATGTCTCTCTATCACACTCTTTTTTTAGTAAAAAAAAAAAGTTAATAAATGAAAGTTTATGATGATCTATAAAGTTAGTAAAAACTGGTTTTAGTTAGAGCAAATGTAAAACCAACTCAAACAGACAACTGTAGCCCTAAGAACTATCTGAAAATCATGGGGTGGGATGAGATGGTATTACATAGTGGAAAAATAAATAAATGAAAGTCTTTCTTTGTGAAATCATCATATGAACCAGCCCAGAAGCTTGATCTCGCAGGAGTTAGCATGAAAATACTGTTGAAAGTCAGAATACTCATTATGGTACTCTAGTTTCCATATGCTATATCTGTACCGTATCTTATTTTGCTATTTTGTACTGCTTGTATTTGATGTCTTCTAATTTTCATGCTTATGATGCCCTCTTGGGTGTATTTGACAAAACTCATGTCTAGGATTTGTGTTGCTACTGAAGAAAAAAGGAAATGGCATGGCAAAATTGATTAATGATTTGGCCCATAGAGTAGGCTCTATGTATTCCAAAGTCGTAGTGACTCAGTTGACTGGAGATGATGAATGGATGTAAGCTGTAGGATTATTCATGCATGTTTTTGTGGCAACAATGAAAAAGTATGAATGTAGTTTATAAAAAGTATTAATGTAGATTATGGATAAATATGGCATTTCTTTTAGGAATGCTAATACTGGGTTTTGTGTTGTAGCACTTCACTAATTCAGTTATATCTGATCACTGTCAGGGAATGGTTTTGTTGAGGTTTCTTTTCAGTAACATAAGAAAATTTCAGTGTTTGAAGTGTGCGTGGGGCATAAGAAATGGAAGATATATGACTTTCTACTTCTGTAGAAGTTTTCCATTTGGATGAGGTTTGCATGTAGAACATACATGATGCATGCATTTGTACTCCACATATACTAGATTGTACAGTACCATTAAATCACAGCTGTCTTTGTAAGTATTAATTCTCTTGCTTAGTGCTTTCATTTAGACAGTAATTTTTACTGGTAGAAGCATGTCTCATTTTGGTTAACTGATTGCTAATCATTCAGCTAAAAGCATCTTGCATTCGTGATTCTTTTGTGGAACCGTTTGGTTTGAAGTCTCCTGAAGCCAGCTGTACTCGTTACCTACATGTTTTCAAGCCTATGTGTATTCTTTTATTGTCTATTTGACAACTTGTGTATTAAATAATAAGGGTTAACAATTGATTTCTATTTATCACTTCATTAAACACCGCTTAATGCTGGCCAATAACATCCCCATTACACTGATTTCATGCTAATAGTGTCCTGTTTCAGGAACACTTACTGCTAATTCTGTATTGTCAGATGAATCCATTTCCTGGGGTAAATTAATAAACTGGCACTCCCAGTTCAGCATATGCCATTCAAGCCAAGTACTTTGTAGCAATGTATTACACTTATGCAGCAATTCTCATGAAGCGTTTTACAATCATGTATATAGACCCATTGGACTATAGCACCCTAAGTGGTAGAGGGCAGCCATTAACAGAGATTTTTGATAGTGCAGGTTAATGACAAGGAGAAAGTTCAAATGTTAAGGCAAACATGTTATTTTAACACTTAGTTCAGTCAGTGATGAAGTTTAAGAACTTACCTGAAAACCCTTAGAATAAATAATCTAAGACTTTGTCATTAAAGGATCCATTCATTTTCCTGTTCCATTCTCCAAACTCTATACTGGTCTTCCTTAAATGAGAGGAGAATTCATTTTATGTGAGAGGTTACTCTAAGGCTTTTTTGCAGTATTGCAGATATGCTATTGGCAGATATTTTGGTGCTACTGAAGTAGTAGAAGCACCACTGATGTCCTAATAGCTTGTCACTCAATTCAAGTTGCCATCTTCAAAAGGAAGATTGACTGGGCTTTGCTCCATACACCCCCATTTTTTTCACAAATACTAGCAGTAGCTTGACAACTGACTGTTTCTCATCTTCACTTCTTTAAAAGAATGCTCATATATTTTCTCTGTTTAGAATAAATGATAGATTAATATTAATAATAATTTTAAATGGAAATATGTTCATACAACCTCTTGGAAAATAATATATATTCATGCCAACTTCTAGTTGAGTGTGGTAATTTCAATCATCAAGGCTTTTCTGCTGCCTTGAATCTAAGAAATGTTTTCTTCCTCAGGTGGAAAAAGGGGATTTTGAGATTACTTCCACTTGAAGTATAAAGGTCATATATAGATTCAAGAGAACAAGCCTGTTGCATGAGCTTTGATATCCTGATAATCATTTGGAGTTACTTTTTCTGAATAATAAATATCACTAGTTATATTAAAGTTTTGTTGCCATTCCATAAATGGCAATGGATTGCTCACACCAGGATATCTCATCTGAAAACCATCACTGAAATAAGTAGTTGAGATTAGTAGTAGCAATTTGGAAGTGTCCAATTTGCATGGTTTAGGAACCTAGGATTAGTTTTCACTATTGTTATTGTGAAAACTACTGCTGACAAAATAAATACATATAGCCGAAGAGAAAAAAGGAGAGACAAGGGGAGGAAATTAGGTTCAGTATCGGTTTGCATTGCAGCTTCAATGAGATGAAGTTCTCCAAGAAAATCTGATAACTGAAAGCGGGATTCACATGGGGCATAGAAACTCCTTACACTCTTCTGTAGTGTCACTCCCAACTTTTATAGTATTACCCAGATAGCAGAAATGTATTGTGTTTTCAATATCATGAGGATAGACTTTGGGACAAGAGGGCCCAGAACTTTTTGGGTGAACTGTCAGTTCATCCTTTATTAAATAAAGCTGAAAATCACATAGTAGTGAAAGGAAACAGATAAGCATACAAAAAGTTTGAAGTCACCAAATGAGACATTCTGTGTATGAGTTTCAGATAAGCTTTAAAAAAAAAAAAATCCAGTTAGAGCAGTTACAAATATGTTGCTTTTCTAAAACACTACTAAAATTATGTAGTCATGTCCACATCTCTCATATATATCAGATTTTTCTCTTAATATCTGAGCAGAAGAAGAAACAGAGTAGTTGTCAGACTATCATTTTCTCTTGGGATATATAAATTGCAACATAAATTATGGTATACTTCTAAGAAAGTATCATCTAGAAACTGCTGCTGTTTTGCTTTCCTAAATTGAATGGCAATTTATGAAAGGATTTGGATCGAGGACTTCTAGTTGATATGACAAACAGTACAATGGGTTTCAAATGTTAAAAAGATGATACTTATTTAAGCACATGGAATTGTAACTGAACACGGATGTGCTTTTTGCTATTACAGTATTTTCAATGCTGGCTCCAGAGTATTATTAAAACATAGTTAAACTTCAGTAAGAAACTGAATTATATCAAATATATTTTGAGCACATTTTTCTTTAATTTTCTAGTAAATTAGTTTACTGATGAAAATAATTATAAAAAATTGAGTGTCTTTAAAAATATTGCTTGATTTCTGTTCTTTAAAGCATCTTGGAACTATAATTCTGGGGAAACTAAAAGCTTTGCTCACACCATTACAGATCTGAAGCTTGTTATTTCTGCTCAAGTTTTGACTTTGAGTATTTTGGTGAACCTGTTGCCAAGCAGAAATTACTTGCATAAGCTAATTAGCCCATTATTATTAGAAGTTAATATACGGGAATCTTGATAAGTTCACAGATACTACATGAACAGACTGGGAAGATGACAAAAGATCAGTTACAACCTTTCAGAAGACTTTAAGATGACAGTTTGGTGTCATATGTAAAAATGGTAAATGCTATCTCTAACTGGGCAAAAGTGCCCCATTCCTTAATTATAGGAAAACTGCTGTCAAATGCTGTAAAATCAAATGGGCAATATTAATGAATATACCCATCCTCCAGTATCTTTTAGTGTAGCCTTGAAGTCTGACTTCATACCAGCCCAAGGAAGTATGTTTCTTCATCAAACATCACCAGAATCAACGTCAATAAACCATCATTACTTCGAGTGTATGAATCAGACCATGGGTAAAGTTCTTTTTCCTAAGCCAGACATATTCTAAATTGACAAACATAAATTCTTTTCAGGAAGTCAGTGCATCACTATCTAAATGTTTATTTTTAAAAGCTGTCATGGTACAAGCTGCTGAAATGGAAATTGATTTTTTGTTTTTTCTTGTTTGGCAGTGGTGTTGGTCAAAGAGATCCCCAGTAGTGTTTTACATGGGGGCACACACTTTTTCTTATATGCTAGTAATACTTGATTCCAGCACACTCCCTTTCAGACTACTAGTGAGAAGTACTTTACTGGAGAGGCCAGCATTACTATCTGAATTCTGCAGGTAGGGGCAGGGAGGCACACACACAGTCACAGTTTTTCTGAGATCATTAAACAGTAACTGGAGAACAAAGAGAAGTCTGGTTCTCCTTTTTTTTTCGTATTAAAAAAAAAAAAAAAAAAAAAAAAAAAAAAAAAACAACAAAACACCACAGTTCTTGAAACTTAAAAAAAAAAATCAGTCCTGTTTACGAAATGGTGTTGTTTGAAATCTTCTCATGTCAAATAACTGGCTTAAAAACCTTGTTATCTGATTTTACAGTACAGACAAACTCTTTCTACAAACAGCATACCTTCCTACCACTTTTTTCTTTCTTCTAATTCAGTAGTATGTAAAATAAACTTTCATGTTTTGCCAATAGTGAAAATAATTTTTTTAAATATTTTTTCAGTCTTGGATGTTAAATTGAGGTAAACTCAAATAGTACATTATTTTAATATAACTAAACTAGGCAGGGTGTTTTCCCATGTTGCCAATCCTATCAGTGCCTGTCAGCATGCAGCTCTGTTCAGGGGAGCCTAGGAAAATCACATTTAAAAGTCTTAGGAAATATTAATGTAGATTGTTTTCTGCAAGCAGACTTGGTTTGACAAGCAGCTGTCGGAAAAATGAAAAGTCTCAGTTCTTTGCAGCATCCAACTTGCATGCCAGTCAGCTGGAGAAAGATAAATCTCTGCCTCTAGAATGGCAACTAAACACTTAGTGTTAATATCACCTGATTTCTGGTTCCAAGATTCACAGTAGATTGCACTGCCTGTTCAGAAATATTCATTTTTCTCATATGTAAAGTAGAATAGTATTTTCTTTTAAAACCTTTGGAGGGCAAGTAACCATTATGCAAAAAACACTCAAGGCATTTGAATGCACATTCTTTCCTTGTAGGTCACTGTAACAAGTTAAGTATTCCTTTACCTGTCTGCAAAATTTAATTTCACACTTTGAAGGTTAATTTAGCTCGCAGCAGAATTACAGTGGCAGATAACTTAAACGTGACAACATGTGAATGTTCCCATATAAAAAAAACCCTGCCCTTGACTCTCACGTTTCTTAAGCTACATGGTAGTTTAGTGGTGAACACTTACAGCCATCTGTGAAGATGGCATGTAGCCCATTTCTAATAGGTGCCAAATAAACATGTTTTCAGATGGGAATCTTGTGCAATACTGCAAATGCAATCTCAGCTATGGAAAGGTCATGCATTGTGACAGTTTTGCCAAGCATCTCTTTACACTTCATGATACTTGTTGACACTAACATGCCAGAAAACGAGGTTTGTTTCTTAACAGTGAAAGTAGGCACCTGTGTCTGCCCACAAGGAAAACATAATTGTAGAAGTGACCTTGAATAACAGAATTTGTCAGAAAACTAACATACAAAAGTCCTGCAGCAATTCTCTATTATTAACCTAATTCCAGAGTGCATTAAATTAAATTAAAGAACAGGGCACAGATTTCAAACTTTTCAAAGAAATTGGTAATGGGTAATGAAAACAGAAAATGTTCCTTCCCACAAATTTTCATCTCTGGGTTTTGGCATTGTGGTTAGTTGAAAAGGGATATTACAAATTTGCCATTTGTCATGAAACTTAGACATCTTTATTACACCCAGCTTAATTAGATTCTTAATTCAGCTCAGAATAGTTGCAACCTTTGGAAAATATCTAATTGATAAAGTTAACTGATAAAGTGAAACTTGTATTTTGTTATCTTTTTCTTTAAACGTATGCCTGCCTTTTAGCGTTTCTCAAGCAATTACTTCAGCACAGTTCAGAGCAACAACTTGCTAATGGTGTATTTAAAATGTTGATTTGTCATCACACAAAAGCTTTTAAGAAATTTTGTATTATGAATACATATATACTTTCAAAAAAATCAGCCAGAAAACATACTGTGGATGATTGGTATATAGAAATTTTCCTTACATGAAGAAATAGTGTATGTTTGAGCAGCCTTACATATAATTTCAACCATATTTTGTCATTTCAGAACTCATCAGAAATTATTTCACACTAATTCCCTCTTTAGGTGTGTTTCTACCCAGAAATGATCTTAGGTGAGGTTATTCTAAAGAATACCATTTGAACCGATTATTTCTCTGTACAACATTAATATCATCAGTTTTATGTTTGAGCTCCACTTTTTTTCTTTTTTTCTCTACTGTACAAGAATACAAGATTTGTGAGAAGAATCAGTGGCATAACACAAAGTCAATCAAATCATAAATAATTCTCTTTACGGCTATATTACTCTCCACTGCATATGCACAGTCTTCACGTGGCTGAATTACCAGAAGAAATGATTAATTTATCTGACTTGATTATCCTGAAGAGAATAACCTAGCTCACAAAATGATTGAACTGGTAGGATAATGCAACTTACTCATAAATCTGAATGAAAGTGAAGGTAAAAATCAAATTTTCTTGGACAGGAAAACATGTAAGTCTCTGTTGTGACTATGCTGATGAACTGTGATCCCAAGTTGTCTCTTCATAGCTGGAAGCTGTTTGTACAGGTGCTGCAAGATAGGCTCTAATTTTTCAGCCAAGGACATGATTATGGGGCAATATAATCAGTACTACTAATGTCATAAACTGCAGGGGCATAATCTGTACCATCTGTGGAATATCAGGAATTATAACAGAGTATCTCTGTATTGGTATGCTATTGGAGTTAAAGTATTGTGCTCAGTAATGAATACAAAATTATCATTTTATTTGTCTTCAGTTACGGCAATGATTTCTGTTACTCGAATAGAGCAAGTAGAATTGGTTCAACTTTGCTTCAGAGAAGGCCCGTGACCAGCACAGAGGTCATAGCTGATGAGAAAACATAAAAGCACAAAAGAAGCCTAAAATGCAGATTTGTTGTGGACTGTCCTGCAGCAGTATGCGATGTGCGAGAAGGGTGGTCCTTGCAAACAGCACTGAGCTTGCATTCAGGCATCTTGTGGCCTTTGCCACTGAACTGCTGTGTGAATTTTGGTAACAATATTTTATATCTTCAGTAGACATTCTTTTCTCATTAATTAATTTATTAATGAGCAGGAACTGTTTGATATTCTGAACAGTGTCTGGTATAAGACCTTCTCAAACTTAATTAACTCTTTCTTATATGTTACTATAATAGGCCCTCCTCATCCCCCCACCCCCCAAAAAAGTGAGACAAAATAGTCTGATTTTTTTATTAGTCATCTTTAATTACTCTTCACTGTTGGAACCACTTCATTCAAGGATTTAAATTCAGAGAATCCATTTTTGTGGGACAATATGTTCATACTGATTTTATGTGTAAGTTAGAGCCTTTTATTTTTATATGTATAACTCAATTTTTAGTCATATGTAGTGTCAGTATAATAATTTTTTGAGCACCTAGATGCTAGATATGTAATGAACGAAACATGATGGAAACTGATATTTAAACTTTTTTTTTTTCTTTAGAGTGTTACTGGCATGTTGTCCTGCAGCTCTGTCTACATCCTGTTTACTGGAGTTTTCAGTCTAGGACTTTTAAGAAAAAAAGTCTGTCCTTCCTTGTAAGAACTAGCCATTCATGGGATCGAGGTATAGACTTTGAGAGTCTCAAGTACATGATCAGAATTAAAGTCAAATTTCACTTAATGCTGCTACTGTTTGTCTTCGCTTTGATTAATTTCACCACCATTCCATCACGGTTGGAAGCTTTGAATCATAATTTTTTCAATCTCTTAACACTTTTTTCCCCAAGGAGACACTACATTTAAAAGTTAATTAGTCTCCTCACAAATGTACAAGTCAATAAAATTGAGTTATGATTATTAAAATCATAAAAATTACATCAGTCTTACAGATCTGGAATATTTCTGAACATGTATTCATCACAAGCAAACTTCATTAGGATACAGATCATCTGCACTTCACACTGTGACAAGACAATATGCTCAGACAGGGATGAGCTCAAAAAAAAGAAAAAAAAAAAAGTGATAAGGTCATGGGTTTTTTTTAAAAAATGTGAAATGAACTGGTGCCAACCTGCAGAGCTCTTCTCCTGGCTGATCTCTCTTTTTCTTCTCTTTCACTCCTCTGTCATGGTTGTAGTTTTCATTTGGATGATTTTGGAAGAGCAATTAAGTTACTTGTCTCTGTAAATGTGCTGCTAACAACAGGAAGGTAAATGTTTGAACCAGTAGTGAAAAACTTAACTACAAGTAGTATATTTGCAGGAAATAAAACAGGAAGCAAACAAGTTAGCATAAATTTGCATATGTCAAATACATTAAAGTTCCAAATTGCTATTTTTGGCAAAAAAAAAAATTCAGGAAATTTAGGGTTGTGTGTGGAAAAACATGTCACTCAGTGTATGTGTTCTACTACATAAATAGCATAAGTCAATAGCATATCCAGTGGTAGGGCTATCGTTCCTTACTCTTAGTAGTGCAGTAGTGTTGCAATATTTAGACCTAACAAATGGGATTAGGAATGGAATGAACATGCATGTTGTCTGTAAGGGATATGAATATTGACTCCTTTTCTCTGTGTGCTACTTTTCTTTGCATGAGATTAGGCTAATTTATTTTTCTCCTTTATTCATGGTCTAAATATTTCTGAAGCTACTGCCGCTGCTATCTGTTTATAATTTGCTACACTTTTGTAGAGTTCTATTTATGGATCATTTCCACTGTGGCTGAGAATGTCAAGATACGATTTTCAGTTTTAAATCTCATGAATGACATTCACATAAACTAGTAACTCATAGGTGAAACTACTCTTGCATGTGCAACCGTGCTCATAGTGATGCTCAGTGGCTCCTAATCAAAATAGCAAGGTGTGTGTAGGTATCCATGGGGTTGTGCTCTGGTTCTGATAGTGTTGTGTATTTTTGCAGTTGGAAGATGGAATAGAACATGTGCCTGTTAGATCTAATGACAGTCAAAAGCTGGGAGAAAACCTAAGCAGGTTCAGTTGCACAACCATAGTTGTAAAAGATCTTGACTATTTGGAGAAACTACCTGAAAAAAAATTATTCTTTTTTTGCAACAAGGCAGTTGACAAGAACAAATGTGTTGCTGTTCCTTTTAAGAAAAATATTCAGTTTATTAAGTATAGGATGAGGAAATCTTGGATATAAGTAGGCTTGGAAAATCGATGTAGAAGACTATCATCTACATATATATATATGAGGTATAGTAAAACTAAAGTAGCCAATGAGTCAAAAAAAAAAAAAAAAGCACAATTGTATAAAAAATGCAAAAGCTGTAGTGGTCTGTATAAACAACAGTACAAAAGGTGGTGCAAAATACTTTCTCTTCCACTCAGATGTAGTCTTCGCAAACCTTCACAAAAAAAAGGAAACTTGCAGATTTCTCCCTAGCTTTATGCTGAAGGGATATTTTTCCCCTCTCATCTGTGTGTAAACTGCCACCATTTCACAATGGTTGCCCGTTCTTCTCCCGTGAAAGTACTAGGAAGATTGAAAGCATCTATAGTGGTCTTCACATACAAGATATGTCCACGTGTCTACAGTGTATGTTTGCATTTTGCCTAGTATGGACTTTAAAGTTAACATTAAGAATGTGCCAACTCTTGTTCTGTAAGTTTTATATGAAATATTTTAACACAAATACTAAAAGTAAGACTGCTGAAGCATGTCACATCTATGCAAAGTTTACTTCCCTCCATTCATTTTCACTTCCTGAAAGCATAATCTTCTTTTTCTGTGCAGTTGCTATTAAATAACACTGTGAAAATAAATTTGTAATTAAAGAAGAAACTGTTCATAGGAGTTCATATGTTCAGAAGAAATAGACTGTTTTCATGAGAAAATCTTTATGCTTTTCTAGTAAATAAGGTTTTTTTAATATATTATAGTAGTACTTGAAAAACTTCACAGAGATACTAGCATCTGTATTACAAGTAATAAAGGTCAAAGAATAGACATAGATAAAATGTGACAAATCTGCATAGTTTCCACATGGTTTTCAGGCTTTCCCAAGGAGGATGAGCAACCTTGTACCTAGTGACAATGAGTCCTGATATGGTTTTGTGAGTTATTGCTTTCTCCTTAAACTACAGTGTGTAATTTGGACTTCATTGTGAAAGAGATTCTTCATAACAGAAATCTTTCTCATTCAAAGAAGATGCATTTTAGGAGCTTTCCATCAGAATGGATCTTCAGAGATTGTGTACCTGATAGTGGAACTCATCAGTATCAAGAATTTTCACCCTGGTTTAAAAAAAAAAAAAAAAAAGCGGGAGGTGAAGGTAGGTGGAGAAGTCCATTTCCTTCCAAACAAAACACGTCTCCCAGAAGTTGATGGCATCGCCAGTCTTTCAGTTCTAACTTGTAACAGTCAAGATAGAGTAAAAACATATTCCTCTGCACACAGCCATTAGAAAACCTGCCAGACTTTTTGAGTATCCTCATGTGTTGCAGCACTAGTGTTTGTTTTCTTTTCAAAGGGCAAAACATATGGGGATTCTTTTATCTCACTGATTTTCTAGCATAAATGAAGCTTGTAAATTATGTAACTTTAGCTTTGGGGTTTTTTTAATTGACTTCCATTGTTTAAGCTGCAACCGCCAAATACCTATAGCATATAATTTATTAGGTGTATTTAATAAGTTATGTATTTGTTCTAAATTTTTCAAAATAGAGGCAACTGAATATTGTGGGCTTTTTCCCAATATGTTGACTGAATGTTCTGAATTACTTTATTTCTGTCTCACTTTCAATGACAGGTTTCTCTGGCAATTCAGCAGCAGCTCTCTTGGAGCTGGCCAGACATCCCTCATAATTATGTAGTAATCAGGTGTAATAAAAAAAGTAGTCAAATTGTAACTATTTACTTTGGAGGTAGACAGTTTAACGGTATCAATTCACAGCTATGCAAGTTAAATTAATGCAAAAGGAAAATCAAATACTTAAAGTGTAAGTATTTTTATTATGTGTAAATAAACATATACATGCTTTTTTTAGTATAATGTGAGTTACTGAGATTTATCCTCTTTTTTTTTTTCTTTATTCTTTAAAGTTTTACTCTTCATTTGCAATTTTATTGGCCAGCAAGCAAGATATGCAGCAGCAGTACAAGGGATATAGCTGTTGTTGTAAATCTGTAATCATAGATTTATGATTGTGGTATGAAGTTGTACTTCAGCTTCATAAGGTTATCTTCCTCCAGCATTACTTTAAGGAAATGATGAGGCATTTTTCAACAGCAGCAAGAATTTTCAATTTTATGCTAAGAATATGTTCATAATCACATCAATTGGTTTTAATATTTATCTTAGCTGTTCAAATTGCTTTAGCTTTTAAAGCTGACATGTTTATATAGAATCCTCCTTTAGATCAACGGCTATACTATCAATTATTTTAACTGACTTCCTCTCATTTCTTATGCATTTTTTTTAATGTACCGAAATATAATTCGGCTTTTTTGTTTTTCAAGTATATTGTTATAAGCATATCTTGATGCTAAATAGATGTCACAAAGTCCAAGTTTGCCTGCTAGTAATTAAACATTTTTCACATCCTCACATGATGGGAATATATTTAGCACCCATTATTTAATAAACATGATTTATATTGTACAATAGCTAGAGAATATTAGTTGAATCTGGAAGAAGCTGGTTTCTAAGTAAACCAAAGGAATGGCAATTTTTTATGACATAAAACTCACAGCTGTAGAATTTAGCAGGCAATTCTGTATGCTAACAATGTTGACATGTTCAAGGAAAGACTGAAAAAATCATTTAGAAATACATAGAGGCCAGGTGACTCCAAAACTACCTTTAATTAAAATGGTTAGAGTCTCAAGGAGCACTGAAGAAAGTATTGTGTACTTTTGCCCTATTTTTTCTTTACTTTTCCCTGGATAATTGAACAAGACAGAGTAGTTGAATCAAGTGGTTGCTTAGTCTATTCCTGTACACGCGTTCTTACAATGCACCATGAGCCATAGCTGAGTTTGCTTTTGTTGTCGCATTCTCCCTTGCTCTCTAGATTTGTTCGTAGTCTTAAAAGTATTTACAAAAGGCTCTTCACACCAAAAACACTTATAAAAGTTCAGTATTTGATTTTGATCTGAGTGGAAATGTTATATTAAAAGGATGTTGATTAGAAAAGCAAGGTTTTTGTTACACCTGAAGAAGTATACTTGAAGAAACAGTAATAAATTTTAAAACTAAATTTGTCACGTATATCCACACACAATATGCTGCAGTCTTAGTGTGTATTATATATCTGAATTTTATTTATCTAAAATTTCAATGGAGTCTAAAAGGCTGTTCCTGACTCCCTACTAAAGCATAAAGGGCAAGTTACAAAGTTAAAACCTGAAAAGAGACCAATTAAAAGTAATTAAAATTTGTTTAGGTATAGCATGACAGACAGAGAATGACAAGACACTCCTTTATGTCCCATTAAGAGTAATATGTGAAATGTTATAAGCTGTCATTGTAAAATGATGTGTTTGTGCACCTGTTTTGCTTTTCCTTGTCCATGAGTCTCCAACAACCTACACCTTTACATTTCCTGTGATTTACATTTTGATTGTAGTTGTAAAGTGTGTTCAAGCTTAATCAGTACAATGAACCTTATGGAAAAAATGATGTAGCTATTAGGAAAACAAAGTACCCTTCTGAGTAATACAAATCTGCGTTAATTTGAAGAAAAATTTTAATTTTTTTCGGATACATGCTTGGAGAATGAAACATCCTTCTGGAGTCTATGGTGAAGGGAAGTGTTTGATCACTTTATACCTTTTAAAAGTTACGGTAAAATTTTCTTGGGTTATAAAACAGATAAGGAATATATATCATTTTTTAAGTGCTGTTTTGATCATTTTAAGAGATTCAACATCAGAATCAAATGTATTAGATTTCCGTGAGGAAGGCTTTTATCTTGCAACACCCACTTGGTGCCCTAACAAGACTTATCAGGGTCCTGCTGAAAAATTTTAAGAGAACTGCTTCAGGCAAATGTTTCATGGTGCATTACCTATCATTTGGGATCTGATGGCCTCGGTTACTGGAGAAACACTGGATTTAGAGTCAGTAATGTAGCCAGTTTATCAAAAGACAGAAGGCAAATGTCTTTCCTACCATTCATTTCTTCACATTATGGTAAAAAAATTATTAGAATTGATTTTACATAGCAAGGATTTAAATAGAATGTGGAATTATTTTTGATTGCTAAGTAAGTGAGGGGCAATAGAAAAGTCTGTGGCAGATGTTACTGGTTTTCATTCATGAGTATGCATATATATATGTATGTGTGCATTCAGTGGTCTGTTTTAATGTGGTGTGAAGTCAGAGATGGTTTACTTTTAGCTAAATCTATTTGTAGTCGAGAAGAACAGTTTCTATGTGACTGTTAGTAGCCAGTTTCTTTATATTTAATTTGCTTTTATTCAAATCTTACAACTTGAATTTTATTGAAAGTGTTCTTATGATGAGTGAAACTGAATTGAAAGTTCCATTTTGTAGCTGATTTTTTACTAAATCAGGGAGCTGGAAAAACAGCTTGAAAATATCTTTTTTTTTTTTTCTTGAAAACATTAGTAAAACATTGCATAAAATTTGCTTCTTTACATAAAACATTTAATTTCGCTGGAAGGAAAATACTCCTTTTTAATTTTAAAATCACAAAAATAAACTCCAAATCAAGATAAGTGTTGCATTTAAACCATTTTAAATTAAAATTCTTCATTTTTTTTAAAATCAGAACAATTAATTAAATTTAACATGACTCCAAAATGCATTGCTCAGCAAATAAATTATTTTAAAAATTTGGCAAGATGTGATACTGCATCCACTGTAGTTATGAGTGCTGACATGTTAACAGCTATCATCTGCTATATGTAAATGTAAAAAGGGAAATACAAAACAGAACTTGTTAATGATGTACCCTTGTGATATCACAGGCTATGCATTTATTTGTCTATTCCACAGTTTTTAACAAAAATAAAGTTACAGATCAGAAGTATAAGAATTGTTCGTATTTCTCGCATCCCAAGTTTGACATACCATAAATCATTACTGTCTCCTGATTATTAATAATATTTCCTTCGTAAAGGTTGTTTCTAATTTTGCATGTAATTACAGTAGCAAATTCTCGGATATACCTGCTTAACTAATTACTTCTGTTTAAATTCTGTTATCTATGCATTCAACTGGTTGTAAGTGAAAATAAATTTAAGGACCAAAACTGTCTCTGAAAAATTAGAAATTGAAGTTTAAAACCTTTTTAAACATATTCTTTCTATGTGAATGAAGAGTTGTTACTAATGTTATGCCACTTAAGTTAATTATGGACTACACTTGGAAATAAGACTATGGGTAAAACCTTTAATGTTTAGAGATATGCAGGCTGTGGGAATGACAAGTTGCTTGTATTTAGTAGGTGTGAGTCTGCTTTTGTCAGACCTACAGATGCCCTCGAACCAGAGTTCTATATGGATCTACTGAGAACAAAAGAACATAAATCCAAGGGACAAAGACTAATGTGCTTAGGATTTAGTTGCTGTTTTATTGTGTATATACTTAATTCAATGCGTTGGACATTCATTATATAAGATTATAAAATCTTAGATGTACATTTGGACATTTGGTCTTCTGGCTGCTTGACGCAGGCCTGCCATTAAACTGCATCACTGTTGTAATGAGTGATTTCACTGACATTGCTAGCTTTTGCTAATTTGCTTGTTTCTCTCTTTGCACATAACCTACATCATGTTAGCTCTTTGCTGTCCCCAATTCATGGCCGCAAGGCTCTGCCAAGGAAAGGAGTCGTCAGTAATCCTGGAAGGAAGTTGCACAGTCTGGCTGAAATTTGAGGCCATAGAAAACCCCTTTCAAGACCAGTGCCTATGTTTATCACATTCCAAAGATCAAAAAATATTTCATATTTATGGAGTGAATTCTAATACAAAATGCATTTCAGATCAAGACAGGATATGGAGAGATTATATATTCCCATACTTTTGTGTTAGTAGGCTATCATTTGTCAGCAACAAATGTCAGAGATGCTCTGTGTTCTGCTGACCCAGTCTGAACTTTGGTGTAGACAACTAACCAGGATTTCTAGGTTTATTATTTAGAGTACTTCAGTGCAATATAGCAAAAAAAATTAAAAAGATCTGTGCAGGATCTGTTCTCACTGGCAGTGATATGAAAAGATTGTCTCCAAACCTGGGTGCCTACCTTTTTACCACTTCTAAGCTAATCACATTTCCTCATGTAAGCTCAAACTAGTTATTATGTTGTAGTTACTATGTTACAGCTATTTTACTAAGGTTTTTCCTCTTTCTTTCTTTTGTTTGCCTACAACTTTAATGATTTCTGTAAAATTCTATTTGTTGAACATGGTGAGTTATTCTTATTGAAGGGTTTCAAACTTTTTAAATGGTTTTGGTTGATACTGACAAATTCACATAGTTTACAGACATTTTTTTCTCCACTTTTAAACATGAATTGAAAACATGACATGGAAGACAGAGTGATCATGCCACATAAGGTCTTTCTTTGCAGCTGTATTGAATGCTTGTGGACTAAGACCACAGGTTTAAGCTTTCTTAAAATAACACTGTTCAAATCTCACTTGAACTGTTAATGTGAGTTGTAATTATACCAGTGACTAATGAACAGCCATAATTTATAAAGCATCCTAATCAGAAATGTTGCTGATGCTAAATGAAAAGTAATGAAACGGTTTCCAGATTTTCAAATTGAAGTCAAATAGAGTACTTGAATTAGTCAGAATAATTGTCTAATTTGAACAATGGATTCTTGGTTTTGATAACTCTGCCCTGAATAAGTATCTTCATTGGTAGACAAAGGATAGTGAATTCTATCTATTTATTATAAACATTATTTTGACATGTTTATTGAACATCAGTGGATTAAATCTAATTGAATTTTGATTGCCTAGCAGATTTGCAATGGATTACATAGCAGGAGTCATTGGCTTATATTTACAGCTATAATATACTACTTAAAATTCAGCCTTCTCATAAACAATTCCATTTAATGATTCTATTTGGCGTATTAGAGTCAGCAATGAATTGCAAGAGCTTGACTATTGCCTATCGTAAGCATGCTTTTATAGAACAAGAAAATTAAAATGTAGGGTTTTTTCTCTAGTTGAGTGAAGGGAAAAATCTGATTTAATTATGACTGTCTTATTTCCTACTGTTAAATAAGGAATCTATCATATTGAGAAAATATTGGTCAAATGAGCAAGAATTTCATTTGCGTTTTTTATCTCATTACACTGTGTGACTAAACTTCATAAAGAAATGCTCTCCCCTTGATTTAGAATAACTTCTGATCTATGTTTATAATAAACTGTTTCCAGCAATAACTTATCAGCCACTTTTCAGTTAGCGCAAAATTTCGTAGCTTCACTGACCTTTGACCAAATAAATTACACAAGTGTTGCTAGTAAATACTTCAGTTATAATTTTCTAGTGGGTGAAAACACATTAGGGAAAAGTACGTTCTGAGGACTTTTCAGAGAGTTGCTGTTTGCGCAAAAAAGGTGGAACTGAAGCATCAAATGGAAAAGGAAACAAAGTTGAAAACTGCGGTAGCAGACCCGGAGTGAGACCACTGTATGTAGCACTGATTTGGGGAGGAGGAGGAAAGCACCTCATGTCCTGCCTTGATAGCCATATCTGCTCACACTTGCTGTTTTTTTCAGGCACCACAGATCTTCCCCAGCAGTTTTCTTTAGAGTCAATGCTGAAAAGTGAAAGTATCATGTCATGATGCTAGGATCTCTCTTATTAAGCTTTGAAGTAAAACAAAAGAGCTCGTTTTCAAGAGCTGATAGTTTCACCAAGAACAGCTTGTTGGCATGGTATTCATTCTGAATTCTAGTTCGTATGCCTCCTTTCTAGTTTGAAGAAGGAATTTTACTGCACATCTCTCTTCAGGTCTAGCAAGTCCTTCTCCTATTGATGTACATATCCTGATTTTTTCATCTGTAGAATAAGCAGTAGCAGCAGGCTGTTCATTGACCTTGAAAAACAGTCTCTTAATGTTTTAAAAATTCCTCATGTTTATTACATGGTATTAATGGACAGTGAAAATAGAAACTATTTTTGTGGTTACCACTTCTTTCTTTTGTAGTGCATAACTGTTTATATGCAATATTGTGAAATAGTTGCTGTACTTCAGCAGCTGACAGTACTCTAGATCTCCCAAGGTACTCTAAGATAACAAAATAGATGCTATTCATGCAGAGCTCCATGGACATTGATGATATTCTGTAGGAGGAGCTTGAATAACTCATTTCCATGAGTGTTCAGAGGTGTTGGGGAATACAATCAAACATAGAAGGTCTGCATTAGAAGGCTTACATTAGACCTGCCTGGTTATTTCTCAGACTAGGCTTTATGATATCAGGAAAAAAATTTTACTTATTTTAACTCTGAGAAGTGATTTCATCATTAGCCTTGGGTAGGGACTCTTTTATAATACAACCTGCTTTAAAAGTCGCTCGTCACTTATGTTGCTATCATAGCCTGTAAGGTCCCTAGTGCTTTTGCTGAGCCTGAGTCGTTCCTCGAGGAGTTTTTTCTGTCACAGATATAGAAAGAAATAGGAATAAGGTTTAGAAAGAAACAATAACTGCACATCATCGGAATGTTTCCTAGGAGGAAGGAGGCAATAGCTTCACCTCTTTGTCATTTACTGTGGCACTGGCACTTGTTTTTCTACTGTGCTGCAGCAGCTTCTTTGAGAGTCCACACATATCAAGTGAACAGCCAGAAAACAGAGGAAGGCATTATCCCTCTTCTCAGGGTGGTGAGGCACTCAAGGCTGTCTACTAACTGTCTGCTAGTCACTGCTGTTCAGTATCAGGGTGGGGTTTGGTTGCCTAGTACTGCTATGGTAAGAAAAGACTTTGCCTCTGTTGGTATTGCTTTCTCAAGCTCTGGGCTAGAGGATAGTACAAATAGCAGGGCACAGGTATAGTTAAAAGCTCAGATTTCTTCTGCATTCAAGAGTCTTCTTGATGGCACATGGCTCAGAAGAGAAAGTGACAGAAGTTACTGGGTTGTGACAAGTTGGGGGAAGAGAAGACAAAAGAATATTCCATAGAGAAAAGGGTGTGATAGTTCACTGCTTGTAGCAAATCTGTATAGGTGAGCATTTGCTGACCCTTTTGCCGTGGCAGTCAACCATATAATGGCTTTCAGAAGAAGTCTTGTGGCTGGGAAGCTTCAGTTATTACTGCTGTTCCACTGTTGGTAAAAAATTGTTACTCGAAGCTGCTAAGTTGCCTCTCTAAATGCCTTAAGCAGATCTACATGAGTCTTTTGCCACTTCATTCAAAGGAAGCTGCCAGCCCTGGATAGCTTAGAAGTTTGGCAGGGAGTAGTTCCTACAGGAAGCAAGTTTGAAGTTAAAATTTTAAAAAATTAATCTTGTTCCATTTTTTTCCTTTGCCAAACTTTGCAATGCAAACAAGTCATCTTTAGATATGTCTGCTTGGATTAATTCATTATTTATGTGAATTGATATTATTAGGTTTCATCCTACATGCTGGTAGTTTTGCACTCCACAGGCAAATGGAGAGAGATTACAGGAGGTCTTGCTTTGGTACCCTGACTCTGTATTTGCTGGACAAATAGCCCAACAGTTAAAATAGTGAGATTTTTTCTCAAGAATCTATGGTTTTCTACCATATAGATGAATACTTTTGATGTAAGGGTTTTATGGATGCCTGAAAATATAGAATACACATTCTCATCCACATGGTGTGCATGACAATTAACTATTATGTAAAGGCAAATTTTGGAGGTGTTATTTGAAAGCTGACTTGCTTTTCTTAACACACGTCTGAAAGCTAGCAGAACTTCCAGACTACTTGAGTAGGGTATAGTTGTGGTCTTCTCAAACAATGAGGACTTCTTTTTTATTTTTTAATAGAAGTTTGTGTAGCCAGTATTTAATGTATTATATTTTGTGCTGCTTTACTTTTTCCATGCTGGGAGCAATGGATTACCAGAGCAATCCAATGAAAACTTCCTCAGATATGCTATGCCTTGTTTCACTGCTTGTTAGTCAACTGGTCAGACAGTGTAGAGGTTTACAGTATTCCTTTTGTGTGCTAGGTGAGTACTTTATTTACTAAATGATCTTTAATCGGTTTGGCAGCAGGGGACAGATTCTGAACTAAAAATTTGATGCTCCTTTGTTTCAACATGCTGAACTGTGTCTGGTTTTGGATCTGTGCTTATGTGTTAACAACTAAGTGGTTCATTTGAATCAAATTTCCCAAGTGCTAAATTTTGGCAATTCTTTCCCAGTCCTTGGGGAATAAAGAAGAAAATATATTTTCTACTGGGTCTGTCTTTCCAATTTCTTATGAATAAAATTTGAGTAAATAAAGCTCACTTAAATACACTTATTCACCCTAAGCCTTCTGAGAGAGCATTTCATGTCAAATAGAATTAGAGATGCACCAGACTCTTAATTTGAGGTCTAGGTTTGGCACAAGGATTATCCTTTCATCCTTTCACGTGTGAAATTGAAGGTTCCCTGCTGGCTTAACACAGCCCTTAACTCAACAGCTGAGCACTTGGCCACAGTGCTCAAGCTGTGAGTATCTTCCTACAAATAATTCCTCCCCATGCCTGTTAATGTCAGGAGACTATGAGAGAGGCAGCTCAGCGTGTGCCTATTGCAGATTTCTACACAGTTCTGCTGGCATTTAAATAAAGAGCTGCGCTATACAATTCAGTGGATCTTTTCCCTTTGTAATGAATATTTGTACCAGAGCTCTGTATTCAGAGGTCTCAGAGCACTTTCAAACATGACTGTTTGATAAAGATTTTAAAATAAGAAATAATTTAAAACTAATTGGTGTATTTATTTGTGAGTACCATAAAATTCTCCAGTTGTTAACAATAGCTGCAGCTGACCACCTCTGTGTGGACACCTGGCTTGTACCAAGTGTGTTATTAGCATCAGTGTGAGAGATAAATAGGTATGATAGCTTAATATTAGGATTATATATTTAGTTAATCAAGAAAGATTTTATTTATTCACAGTAACAAAATTGTATAAGAATGAAAGATTTTTCCAGTGTGCCAGTTCCTTCTGTGAAATTTTTAGGTGATAGTTGCCAACCCTTCTTGGTTCAATCAGTTTTCTTCTCATAGATGATTTAAATCAAAATCCTACCTACAGCTCGGAAGGCTAACTTCTCACAAAAGAAAACACTGCTTCCCAGCTCTGATAGTACTACAGCAAAGAAATTCTTTCAAAGCATTGGTACAGCTAAATGATTTTTTCCTCATTTTCTGAGGACTGACATGTTCATAGATACTTAAAGACCATGATGTTCTATTTGAAAAAATTTTGTACATACCTACTTTGCTTTTAGCAAATCTCTCTCCATCTTGTTCCTTACTGCCCCAGACTTGGAAAGCATGGAACTAGACATTAAAATCATGTCTTTGTAGCATGGCAAACTGGCAGAATAAGCTTCCCCTACATACACTGAGTTTCTACCTTATCACAAGTACCAAACACAAAACATACAGATATAAGTAAAACCACTACATCTGCCTTTCCCAGTTTCTTAAATGTGGAGCATGATCTAAATATCTTTAAAAAATATATCTCAAACTATTTTTAAATTGGAAGGAGAAAAAAAAATCCAACAAGCTCAAAGCCTGTACTCAATGATCCAAGGAGGGTATTATGAAAGATCTTATGACCTTTCAAGACATCATAGATAAATTTAATGTATCTTGCTCTGCCTAGTAATGCCCAGGAATATAATGCAAGGAGTGAAACATTAATTGTACAGCATCATTTCTGACTGTTTTTTGTCAGCATGCTTTTGAAAGCAGCTTCTTCTCCACAATGAATTCTACACTTGTGAACCAAGGCCCATCAGAATAAAAATTTATTTGGGTGCCTGTCTGGATATTTGAAGCACATCAAATAAAGTGGATGAAGAATATATATGGATATTCACAACTCGGTGTTTTCAAAATATCATTACCAGATATTTTACCCTTTTTTGTATTTTGAAAATATCTATTGATATTTACTAAAACAAAGCAGCTGACTGTAGCAAATTATGTTTCCTAATGAAAGTAACGCAAACATTATGTTCTCAAAGAACATTTTCCTAGTTTTTAGGAAGAGTGACACTGGGCTGGAAGTTACAGTTTTCCTTTTTCCATATCACTTTTAGAGAAAAGACATCTTTCAATAGATAGCTTATCAGATGTAAATGTTGAAGAGCATAGAAACAAAGTCCGTATGGGGTATTGCTTCATGCTAAGATGCATCATTTCAATTCTAAATTTTAACTTGCAACAACAAGGATCAAAAAAAATAAACTGCAAGAAAACACAATGAAGGATGTTTTATACAGTATTTTATAATATATATATATAAAATTAAGCATTATTGTATGAACTGTCCCTTGGTTAGTTTTTGCCCCTGATAACTTACCTCCTTTTATAGTTTAAAAGGAGATTGCTTTCTGTCCTTCCATCTGTCTCTTACTGCATATCTGAAATGGAAGTGAAATAATTTTCTTCTGTACTTATGCTAACATTCCTCTTCGTCCATGTATAATTTACTCAATATAGTCAATAAACATATTGTGTGGGTTATTTAAAATTCTGATTGTACCCACCAACATTTATTTTAATGTTTTTGAACATTGACTTTTGTGCCCTTCTTTTTAAATGTGGTGTTGTTTGCTGTGAAGCCAACGACTACTGTATTTGTCTCAGATTTTCTACATTCAAATAATAGTTTAAGAAGCTTTAGGAAAATATAAGCTACAATCTTATGCAGTAATACACAGTGCTCATAGCTGAAGGAGCATCTCTTTTTCTAAAACTTCTGTCATTAAAAAATACATTCACCTCTTTCATGCAAATACCTAAAGTAGCAAAATACAGTTAGGGCAAAGGTGAGGTTTTGAGAACTTTTAGTCAGGAGGCTGCCCTGGCTAATTATTTGTTTTATTAAATAAATAAAATCTAATAGTGTATGTTTTAGGGAAAAATTATTTCATATAGCACAGTTCTGCAAGTGTGAAGAATTCACTAATTGTAGAATTGTCTCAATAGTAAAGAAACAGAGTTTGATTCCAGTTTTAATAACTGTGTGAAGGAACAGGGGACTACAAGTAATTGTTAAAACACCTTAAATTTGGGGGGAGGGGTTTTTTTTCAGGAGAAAAATATTAAAGGAGCATCAAAACCTAAGAATTAATTGCTGTCATCCTTTGTCTTTGAGGTTAGCAATGTAATGAGCCTAAGGATGAAATCTGAACTATTGTTCTAGTTTAAATATATTAAGAGATACCATTAATTATAAATAATATGTTCTACTAAAACTAATAAATGTAAATTATAGTCAGTAGTAGTATATGAAATGCATTTTGGACTAATTAATAAATTTCAAGAATAAAAGTTCCATGCAGGACAACTTCTTGAGCCTTGAAGGTCATATTGTAACTGTATAAATTTTTAATGATTTAAAAAGTACACATTACTTGATGTGGGTCAGTGCGTACTCACCATTTGAAGTGTATTTCAATTATCACTGAATGTCCTTTACTTAGGACCATGTTGAAGAGTGAATTTTATTCTAAAATGCTGAGATGAATTCTCAAGATGAGAATTCAATTCAATTTTTATTCAATTTAAAAAAATATTTGTTTCACTTTGTTTGATCGCAGGCAGGTCAAGCGGACATGGCACAGTCCCCCTCCTCAGTCTAGAGCTCATCTAAACTATAGTTGTCATCATCCTTCCCGAGTAGACAGAACTATGGTCTCCGCTCGCGTCAGAACCACCACCAGAAAGAACGTGGCGATGGAGATGGAGCTGCCACACAAACGTGCAGCGGTCCAGGTCCTGGGCTGCAGGGAGTGTTTGAGCCTGTCAATCCTGCTGGAGGGCAGCAGTGACAGCACCTGTGTGTGCTGCGATCAGCTGGATGGCCTGCTCAGCCTGGTGGTGGAACTCAAAGAAGAGGTTGAAAGATTAAAAAGTATTAGGGAGTGTGAAAGAGAAATTGATTGGTGGAGTAGCACTTTAGCATCCCAGAAGCAAAAGGAGCAAATGGAACCTCCAAAAGAGACAGGTAATCCCCCACCCTCTTGCAACTAGGCAGAAGGAGGGGACCTATGAGATGGGGGAGACTGGAAAAAGGTCCCTGCTCAGGGAAGTAGAAAAATCCCCTCCCAACCTCCCTCACCTTCTGTGGTGTCCCTCCACCAAAAATACGGGGCCTTGGAACTTTTGAACGAAGTACAAAAGGATGAAGAAAATTAGTCAAACAAGGAGGAAGACCGAGGTCTACCAAGGCTGGGTCACTCTAGAGCAGGTATTAAAACCACTTCTAAAAAGAACTCCAGAAGGGTCATTGTAGCGGGTGACTCCCTCCTGAGAGGTGTCAAAGGCCCAATATGCAGACCAGACCCACTGGAACACTGCTGCCTCCCTGGGGCCCAGGTAAAGGACCTCACGGCAAAACTCTCCACTCTAGTGAGACCCAGGACTACTACACTCTATTTTTTTTTCAGGTGGCTAGTGATGATATTACCAGGAGAAGTCCTAAATCATTGAAGAGGGATTTCAGGACCATGGGGAGACTGCGTAAGGGGTTGGGGGCACAAATTGTGTTCTCCTCCATCCCTTCAGTTGTGGGGATGGATGAAGGAGATTACAGGAGAACTCAACAGATGAACTTGTGGCTCCAAGACTGCTGTTACTGGCAGGGCTTTGGATTTTTCAATCATGGGTTAGTATACGGGATGCCAGACCTTTTGGCATCAGATGGGATGCATCTGTCCCAGAGGGAGAAAAGGATCTTGAGTCAGGAGTTAGCTGGGCTCACTGAGAGAGCTTTAAGCTAGATTTGAAGGGGGAAGGGGACAAAACTGGAACTTCCAGACATAAGCCCCAGGGTAGATTGCCAGAGTTTGTGGGCTGTTGTGCTAGCAATGACCCTGGCAACTGCTATCCCAGTGGAGGCATGATAGAGACATGCAGCACAACAAAGATGCAAGGGATATTGATGGATCAACAAACATGGTAACACCTGTGAAAGGTCAGGCTAGAATTAGGACCACTAAATGTGAAAAGGTGCTGGGGACATCGGCCCATCTGAAGTGCATCTATATCAATGCACACAGCATGGGTAACAAACAGGGGGAGCTTGAAGCCACGATGCAACAGGAAAATTATGATGTGACTATCACAGAAACATGGTGGGATGCCTCCTGTGACTGGAGTGAAGCAGTTGATGGCTACAAGCTCTTTAAGAGGGAAAGACAAGGAACGAGAAGCCGTGGGTGCTGCTATATGTTAGGGACTGTTATGATTGATTCGAGCACAAGTAGAGTGAAGACAGGGTGGAGTGTCTTTGTGTTAGGATCAGGGGGAAGGCCAGCAGGGCAGATATAGTAGGAGTCTACTATAGGCCACCCAACCAGGACAGAGAGGTGAATGAAACATTCTGTAGGCACTTAGGAGAAATCTCTTGATGGCTTGCCCTTGTTCTTGTGGGAGACTTTAACTTCCCAGACATCTGCTGGGAATATATACAACACAGCAGAGCAGGACCAGTCCCGGAGATTCCTGGAATGTGTGAGAGATAACTTCCTGACACAGCTGGTGAGTGAATCAAACAGAGAAGGTGCCCTGCTGGATCTCCTCTTTGTGAGCGGAGAAGGACTGGTGGATGATGTGGGGGTTGGAGGCCGACTAGGGCACAGCAATCATGAAATAATAGAGTTCTCTATTCTTAGAGAAGCCAGAAGAGGGGACAGCAGAACTAACATCCCGGACTTCAAAAGGGCTGACTTTGTCTTGTTTAGGAATCTGCTTGACAGGATCCCTTGGGAGACAATCCTGAAGGATATAGGGGCCCAGAAAGGCTGGGCACTCTTTAGGAAGGAAGTTTTAAAGGCTCAGGAGCAGGCTGTCTTCAGGTGCTGTAAGAGAAGCCGGTGCCAGAGAAGACCTCCCTGGCTGAACAGGGAGTTTTGGCTGCTAGTCAGAGAGAAAAGGAGACTTTACAGCCTTTGGAAGAAGGGGCTAGCCACTCACAATGATTACAAAGATGCTGTGAGGCTACGCAGGGCGGAAATTGGGAGCTCTAAAACCCAGCTAGACATTAACCTTGGTTCAGCAATCAAGGATAACAACAAATATTTCTATAACTATGTCAATAGCAAAAGAAAGACCAGGGAGAGGCTCTATCCTTTGCTAGACACAGGAGGAAACATGGCAACGAGTGATGAGGAAAAGGCTGAGGTGCTTAATGCCTTCTTTGCCTCAGTCTTTAATGACAAGACTAGTTGTACCGAGGGAATCCTGACTCCTCAGCCATAAGACAGAGACTGGGAGAAGGACTGCCCTGCAATCCAGGAGGAGAGAGTCAGTGACCTGCTGCATCACACAGACACACACACAAGTCTATGGGACTGGATAGGATACACCCCAGGGTGCTGAAGGAGCTGGCTGGGGTGCTCTCCAAGCCGCTTTCCATCATTGACCAGCAGTCCTGGCTGACCGGGGAGGTCCCGACAGATTGGAAATTGGCCAACGTGACACCCATATATAAGAAGGTTTGGAAGGATGATCCAGGAAATCACAGGCCTGTCAGCTTGATGTCGGTGCCCGGGAAGCTGATGGAGCAGCTCATCCTGAGAACCATCACACAACATGTTGGGGACAACCAGATGCTCAGGCCCAGTCAGCATGGGTTCATGAAAGGCAGGTCCTGCTTGGCAAACCTGATCTCTTTATATGACAGGGCGACCTGCTATTGGATGAGGGAAAGGCTGTGGATGTTGTTTACCTTGACTTTAGTAAGGCCTTTGACACTGTTTCCCACAGCATTCTCCTGGCAAACTGGCTGCTCATAGCTTGGATGGGCACATGCTTTGGTGGGTAAAAAACTGGCTGGATGGCCGGGCCCAAAGAGTTGTGGTGAACGGAATTAAATCCAGTTGGCGGCCGGTCACGAGTGGTGTCCCCCAGGGCTCGGTTTTGGGGCCACTCCTGATTAAACATCTTTATTGATGACCTAGACGAGGGGATCGAGTGCACCCTCAGTCAGTTTGCAGATGACACCCAGTTGGGTGGGAGTGTTGATCTGCTCGAGGGTAGGGAGGCTCTGCAGAGAGACCTGGACAGGCTGGAGCCATGGGCTGAGCCCAACTGGAGGAGTTTCACTAAGGGCAAATGCCGGGGGCTACCCTTGGGCCACAACAACCCCCAGCAGCGCTACAGGCTTGGGGAGGAGTGGCTGGAGAGCTGCCAGTCAGAGAGGGACCTGGGGGTGTTGATTGACAGCCCGATGAACAGGAGCCAGCAGTGTGCCCAGGTGGCCAAGAAGGCCAATGGCATCCTGGCTTGTGTCAGCAATAGCGTGGCCAGCAGGGACAGGGAAGGGATCTGAGCCCTGTACTCGGCACTGGTGAGGCCGCCCCTCGATTCCTGTGTTCAGTTTTGGGCCCCTCACTACAAAAAGGACATTGAATGACTCGAGCGTGTCCAGAGAAGGGCAACGGAGCTGGTGCAGGGTCTGGAGCACAGGTCGTACGGGGAGCGGCTGAGGGAACTGGGGGTGTTTAGTCTGGAGAAGAGGAGGCTGAGGGGAGACCTCATCGCCCTCTACAGCTCCCTGAAAGGAGGGTGCAGAGAGCTGGGGATGAGTCTCTTTATCCAAGTAACAAGCGATAGGACAAGAGGGAATGGCCTAAAGTTGCACCAGGGAAGGTTTAGACTGGATATCAGGAAGCATTTCTTTCCAGAAGGGGTTGTTAGGCGTTGGAATGGGCTGCCCAGGGCAGTGGTGGAGTCCCCATCCCTGGAGGTGTTTAAGAGTCAGGTTGACTTAGCGCTGAGGGATATGGTGTAGTTGGGAACTGTCTGTGTTAGGTTAATGGTTGAACTAGGTGATCTTCAAGGTTCTTTCCAACATAGATGATTCTGTGATCCAAGCAGTTGTCTATCTTAAACTTTTTTATCAACTTAAAAAACATATTAATTCCTGAAGATTAAAAATTCTTGGCCCACCATGTATTTGCTCTTTAAATGATTTCTCAGATTATTAGGAAGATGTTAGTGTGGCAACTTCATTTAACCTCCACCCCAATAGACAGAAGAGGGGAATAAATGAGAGATCAGCCCATTTATATATATGTCAGGTTTTTCATTTTTAGACTAAAAACAGCAGCCCAATGTGAGCATGAGTTCACCTCCAAACTGAAGTAATATTTTAGGGTTTGGAGTTTAGTTTTGGGGTTTTTTCCAGTCTTGAAGGGAATTTAATATTAGGGCAGACACAAATTAATGTCTTGTTTACTTACACTCATTTGGATGCTTAAATCCCCAGTTAGCATAAAGCTTTGTGGCAGTAGGCATTTTAGTCTGTCCTTAATGCAGTGTTTTTAAATGGCAGTTAAGAAGTCCAGAATCCCTGTCCTAGACTTGCATTAGTGAAAAAAAGTATTTTTAAAGTGTATAAAAAGTATATGAGAAAAAAAATGAAGGCTTCTTTTTACTTAAAATGTGTGAAATCCTTACTGTCTGCTCAGTGCTTGAAATTTTTAGTCTTTATTCTGGTGAAAGCCTTACACTTCTAGAGAAAGGTCTTAAAATTCTAGGAGCAGTTTCCATTGGAGTCATAGTACTATTCATGTGCCTGAAATTACACTTGTGCTTTAAAGGATTTCTGTGTCAAGGTAGTGATAAAAAATGTGAGTAATTCATTCATTGTTATTTCAATTTCTCCTTTTCCACTTCTGTTCACTAGAACTTTGTGTAAATCATTTTACTTAAACTGGAGCTATAGATGACAAAAAGTTATATATTCCTGCTCTGAGAAGCTTGTAGTACAGGTAAACATACTTCTTTGTGTCCATCATTTTCTGCTTCTAAAGAAATTAATGACTTTGAAAACCTAATTTCTGAAAATACCAGTCTACCGAATGCACAATTATTAGCAAAAAAATAAAAATTTAAAAATCTAGCTTACACATCTAATTCTAAAATATGAATAGTGTTTAAAATGCAGATGACCTGAATATTTATGATATCATATCAGTATTTCTGTAAATTGGTGCACTGTACAAACATGGTTTTTGAGAGAGGTAGGAGAGGAGATCCTCTGTTACCTATGTTATGTTGGAAAAGACAATCTGCTATTCAGCATCATTGCTTTACTGTAAGGCCACATACACTCATGAGCAGTTTTGTGTATTGATATAATTGTGCTTTTATTGGTTTCTTTCACTGTGGTGACAAAGGGGTATATCCATGTGCCTGACTGACTGCAGAGTGTGTCACAAAGACTTGTCACAGTACCGCATCTGAATGGAACTCTGACTGGGTTTTAGAATGAGCAGTTTCCGATATGAGCGTGACTTCATCCCAGTGTGTAGAGCATGTACTTATTCATTGTTTGAATATAGCAACTGAAATGGTATTTAAAACTCTAGTGTCAACAGCTTTATACATTTATGTAAATATCCCAGGCTACACGTAAAAATGTGTGTGTGTGTTTGGAGCGGATTCTTTTTGGATTTGCCTGTGCTCTGATGTTTTGATGTGTATGAGATAAACACTTCTCTTATGGTGTAAGGCTGTAATGGAAAAGACTGAAGCTTAAGGTAATACTGAAAAAAGTTTTCTTTTAGAAAGTCCATCTTGTTTTATAAATACAAATGTAGGTCCATGCACCATAATAATCAATACTTTTATCATCTTCCTTGGTTTCTCTGTAAGAGACTAATAAGGCAGAATGATGTTTGAAGTAAGGAGAAATTTTCACTTATTACTTTTATATGTATTTTATATCTTTTTTTTCATTGCTCAGTTTGAATAGTCTGAACGATGTAATTTATAACAATAGGCTAGAATGACTAAATGATTAGCTGGCCAGCCTGCCGACTCTGGATTTCTTCTCTTCAGAGATGGCAGAATTTTTCAAATCTGTTTCTTTTCTTCATCTGCTTTCATAAAGACATACTTTCCATTACCACGGTGATGGTTTTGTAGAAGTAATTTGAAAACTAATTAAAAAAAAAAAATACTTAAAATGCAATGACATTTCCATCTTCACTGTCTCTTGAATTTTCTTTTCATTTTACTAATTTATTTCTATATATTAAATGCCAGTATGTTGCAATTAGTTTGGGGGAGGTTCACAGAGATTTCTTTATAATTTTTTTAGTACTTCAAGACTGCAGTGAGTGTCATTGGGAAAAATCTGGCAGATGTCCACAGACCTTCCTTAAAGCACTAAAATCATCAAACCATGCTGCACAGGGGAATATGAGATACTGAAAAACTTGCAGTGAGCATTCAGAATTTGAAAGATTTTTCTTGCTCTTAAAAGTTCTAAATTTTAACTTCTCTGTGTCCTAAACAATAGGAAACTATTCTCACCTGATAGTAAGAATGGAAATTGTTCACTGACTTAGTGCACAGGCATCTTAATTTTGCACTGAGCACTAATCTGTTGTTAGTCTCATGTGTTATAGGTGAACATCCCAGTGAACAAAGCAAAGATTTTGTTCTTTGCAGTGTAACAACACTGACAGAAACAGGACCACACTGTTCCTATTTGTGGAAATGCTTCCAAAACCATTAGAAGTATTGTCTCGTTGGACTAATACCCAAGACTTGTAAAACCTTCATTTGCTAGAGTCTCTTGCCTGGCATGCTGAGGTTGTGAGAGGCAGCTCAGTACCGAAACTCCTGTTCAGTGAGAAATGGCTAAAAGAATAATGGATGGACTGTTCGGAGCAAAAACTGCTTTGCAGTTCTTAATACAGTTAGTAGAACAGATGATACCACAGGTAAATGTTTTTGGCTTAGACTTGGGGAGGGGGGAATTGTGAAAGACGTGCTTTAATCATTTCTGTAAAAGCAGCCAGAAGAAATTACATTATCAGAATCTCTAGACTAATGAAACTGTCTCAATAGGTAGGCTGTTCTTTTTCCTTTATCTGTTGAGTTGATATTTGGGATACTGAACATTACTGTGCATTTTGTCAGATTTACTGGTTGTGGTTCCCTGTGGAAAAAAAATAACTCAGTAAATATTTTCTTTTCAAATAGACACAAAAATGTGAAGTGAAGAATGAAGTAGTAAATTCCTCTTCTTAATAATTTTTCTTATTTTTTCCCTTCTCTTTCCAAATCAATTTGTTTGCTATCATTTGCTGTTCTTTTTTTTTGTTAATAGCTGGGATTCCATTTCATTTTTGTTTCTACAGGGGTAACAATTCAGCCTGTGTGCCACAGAAAAGCAGAACAGTAGAAAGCAGTTATTTTAGCTTCTAATGTAATTAATAATTAATGCTGTTCATATAATGTAATTAATCAAAATCATTCAAGTTCTTTGGTGTAGTTCCATAGCTCTTAAACAATCAGGTGATAATAATTCTAGCAGTTTTGACTATGTGAAGAATGGTCTCCATTAAATCTCTTATCGATGCTTTGAGTTAGTTATCTCTCAGGTTTGTCACTCCATGGTAGGTATTGGGATGCATGCAGGATTCAGCCTAGCTTCAGCCTAGCAATTTGAATCACTAGGGGTACAGTTGTTGCTTGACAACACTCAGTCACTTTTTCAGATGCCTATGTCATGATCAAGTCTGTTTAGTACGTCTTTGCATCATCAGACTTCTGGGTGACAGGTCTGGGACATGGATCGAGAAGAATGGGGAGGACTTTCCAGCATGGTAACAACCAGGTTCTTGATGTCACTCTAGACAAAGCCTACAGTTTCGTTTCTGTATCGGGTCTTTTAGCGCATTCCCAGTCTGGAGGTAAGCTCCTTTGCCCAGGCTGCAGTGCACTGTGGATCCCTGAGGTTATGCTGAATGAACTAGACTTGGTGGACTAAAGGACTAAAATGATGACAGTTCAACATGGAAATAGGATGTTTTTAAGTGCCTTTTGACAGTTTCAGCTATTTTGTTCATATAATCTGTTATATATTAAGAGAGAGAAGACAAGAAATTCTTTTCACAAATGTATTGTCATTTCACTCAATTTAAACTGTGGTATTTGAGCATTCTCTGTGTATGTTTGCAGTAAACATGAGGCGTAGTCAGTGCAGTGTGAGCATGCCAATACAGAGAAAGGGATGAACACAGAAATTATTCCTAAGAGGTGAGAAGCAATTGTGACTAATTTCTTCTCATGAATTAACTTACTCAGTTACTCAGCTCTGATACTTTGGAAGTATACAGAAGCTGCATGGAAGAGTAGGGGAAGATACAAACATAATACAGAGGAAAATTTTTACTGCTTTGCAGTCTTCTTGTGTTGCAGAAGACCGAGTTTTGGGGAATTGAAATCTCCATGCTTGTATGTCTGTGCGGTCTAAGACAGGAACAAAGGAGAGAAAAGTAGTGGAAAAGAGCACTGCAACATGTCTGCAGTTTCCCTACTTTTTACTTTCTCCTCCTCTGTTGGTACTACTTCTGATGTGCAGTTCAGATAAGTGAAAACAGAATGGTGGAAGGTGGAATTTATTTCTAACTGTAGATAGTGCACTCCTCTTCAAATTCACATCTCCGTATGAAAATAACGTTTACACACAATGCATAAACTGATATGTTGCCAAAGGCAGTATACATCTCCGTATGCAAAGCAATAAGAAACACACAATGAATGCATCCTGTGAGAGGAGTTGTCAGCATTTTATTTTAACAAGTCTGTGTGTTTGTGTGTGTTTGCATATGTGTGTCCATACTAATTTAAAGTATTTTTTTAATATCAACTAAATTCTTATCACCGAATCCTGCTACTTTTGCTTTTCTAGGAAGATAGTGCATAGAGTTTTACCATTTCATTTCTGGGTGGAAGTATATCCAGTATACTATCTATATAGTATATCTATATACTATTATACTAGATATACTTCACCTGATATACTTGTTAATTCTGTTGAGACAGTGGAGATACAACAATACTTATATATTAGCTAAAAAATGGCTTTTCTTTTCCTGATAATTTTTTGTGCCATTTTTCCGTGCATCTTTCTTATGGCTAGCCAATGCCAAATCACAGTCTTAAAATGTTTACAGCTGTTAATTATTTTTTTCTTTTTTAGAATTTTGTGTAAATGGTTATGCTCTAGCTGTTACTTTCTGAATATCCTGTAAGTCTACAGGAGTTTTAAAGCACAGTTGTGAATAAGGATCCATTTCAATATAATTTGCTGATCAAGGCTCCCTTGAATTTTTCCATTCCTCTATTCCAAGTGAAGCTTCTTATGATGTGTCATGACATTTTTTTATTAGTATTATTTCATCAGTGGTGTTTATCTGGATTTAGTTTATTATGACTGAGAGCAGAATTCAGCCTTGTTATCGAGGGTGTCTAAGCAGAAGTTTTTCATGGGTTTTTTTTAATTATTGGGGCCAATCCCCCATAAACTCTGAGTGAACTTCTTTGACTTTTACCAGCTGAGATTCAACAGAAAAATACAATTTTTCAAGATATTTTGCTATCAAAGTTTAAAATTTCTCTTCTGACCTCTTTTATGGGGAGTAATTCTAACACACATAAGAAAGCAACCTAATGCACGGTTGTGCAATAAGAGAAGTCTTCCAAAATAAATAAAAGGGAGGTCAATGAAAAACACTTCTAAATATAACCATTAAATTTATTTTGATGATTTAAAACGTAAACCACCTTAGGAAGATGTATTATTAATTGTGTTTGTCTCATCGCCTTTGCTTTGGTGCTTGTAAGGAGATGGTAGGGATGGGTCCCAAGAAAGCCACCTGCAGGGAGAGTAGATGGAAGCAAATCAGGCTTATACTCAGAAATGGCAAACTGTTAACACATGAAAAACCATGTTTTTCAATGTGTGTGAATGAGAGAGACTGCTATGGTTTGTTGCTATGCGGTGCTTCTTTGCTGCCTCCCTCAGTGGTCTTCCCAGTGGCAGGAGTTTCATAAACAGCTAAACAGAAAGCAGCAGCAGCAGAAAACCTCTGTTTGGAAAGTCACCACTGCTAATAGTACAACCTGTTGCACAAAAATCCTTACTGACATGTTTTAATGTTCCTATCCATGTGCTTTCTCTCCATAAGTGACTAGAAAAATAAGTAAAACTTTGTACTATGGCTATTCTGTGCAAGAGAATCCCATGACAGTGGAGCCCACCTGCTTTTTCTTCAGATAAGGAGGTTGGAAACAATCTAGAAACCCTGCCAGCTGTGGAAGGAGGCTTTTCAAAGAAACTAAAAGAAAATTTGTAGCTAAAAAAAAAGACACCAAATCTTGTTTAACGTCTTCCAAATGAACATAGGTGATGAAAGAAGTAAAAAAAAAAAAATCTGAAGTTCTGATTTGCATGTTACTGTACTTATACTCCACAAAATCATAAAACAGTAATAAAAAATGAGTAGCTAATTACAGATGAGAGTAAGAACTGTTTTCTGTCTATTTGTTCCTAATCTTTCACTTAACTGATTCGGGTGCTGTTAATGCATGCTGTTACCATTGAACTGTCCAAGGCCAGGGGCTTTTTGCCATTTCCCTTTCCCTAAAAACAAGACTTGAGTATGTAAAAATTCAGCAATAGAGAAGGGAGAAGTAGAAAACCACAAACAAACAGACATGTCAGATTGCATATAGTTTGCATTTTCCCATAGGCCATCAAGGGTAGGCTGTTTTCAGTTTCTGTTACAAAAAACGTGAAAGCACCATACGTTCTCTCGAGCAGAAGATCTTACTGTGACCCACCAGAGTCAGAGCTGACAGCCTGTCCTGCTGTTTTCCTGTGTTGCCTCCTCTCCAGAGTGAGTGTGTGTGTCCTCCTAAAGCAGAACAGACACATGGCTCTCCCACTGGGAGTCTTATTACCATATTGCCCTATATTGTGTCTGTTTCTGATGATGTTCTGTTCAGATAACTGCCTACTGCAAAAGCAGGTGCTCTGTTCTCAACAGCACCTTTCCCATGGGATTCCCATCTTTACAAGTATACTGCTCCAAAAGGTGACGTTCCCCTTTTTCAGTTAATGGGTTGTGGTTTTCACTTTTAAGTGCCTGCAGCTCATCACTGATTCATCTTCTGATGTGTGCATAAAGCTGAAAGAGGAACAGCAACATCTTTAGCCCATTTCTCTTTCCCACCAATCTCTAAACTAGTCTTCATTAACGCTCTGTATAAATCTTTTAAGGTTTACTCACCAAAGGAGAGCCCCAAGCTTTAATACCTCATTGCAGTATCTTCACCATTTTCCTCATAAAAGCCCTTTCGTATGTCTTCTAGTAGATTTGCTGTAGTATTTGTGTGTGTTTGGGGGGAGGTTCTGATTCCTTTTACAAGTTTTCTTCTCCCCTCCTTGCTTCTAAGCTGTTGTATGCTTTTCTGGATTTTTTTATCTTTGTGAGTTCTTCATCTCTCTGCTGTGATAATCCAAGCCTTTTCCTTCCTGTATTTTTAGCAGCCCAGCCTTCACCATAACTATATTCTTTTATGAAACTGAAGGAGAGACTAAATGTATTTCAGTGCCTAGCATAATTTGCAGCCATTTGCATCTGCTTTTTTGAGTCATAACATTTGTGAAAACAAAAGTTAGTAAAGTGATTGCTGTAAGAGTATCAAATCCATAAGGATTAATGTGAATCAGCTTTAAGGCATGTGTTTGCTTATTTGATGTTTTCCTACATGTACTAGGAAACATGTAACTACCCTTTGTGCCAGGTATCATGCATTTACCAAAGCTGAGTTCACAAACATGGCCTCTTGTTCAGATTGTGTACATCTATTTAAAAGGGCCTGCACATCCTTTTAAAATATTGACATAGGAAATGCACTAGTTTTTCAAAATGTGTTTTTCTTGTGGTTAAGTCTTTCTTTTGTATTTTTGTTTCTTCTTGGTTTTCACCCTCAACACAAGTCTTGCCCATGGCTGTTTTCTTAGTTTTCATATTCAGACTTTATCCTAGCCAGTTCTTTGCTGCGGAATCTCGGTGTCTGTCAGTCTGATCTGGGATATCCTACATTGTGCTTCATGATTGTCTTGAATTCTTTCTTTGATAACTATGACTCTTACGGTGCTTTTACCCACAAGCTGCTGTAGACTAAGTGCCATGTCTTCCTTGACTGTGAATGAATCCCAATCCCTGTATTCTCAGTTTTGTGTTGCTAAATCTGTGTGCTTGCTTTTGACTTTAAAAAAATATATCTGTGTTCCTTTATATAGAAGGAAAACAAGACCTGAATTATATATTGTAAGGCTTTAATGTTGAAATGTTTGTGAATATTAGCCAATGTTCGTTACAAGTCCTAGGGTATTATGTTAGATAACCTCACTAAAAGCCAAGATGCACCGCATTTCTACAGTGTCTCATCCAATTGACAGTTTGATGTTTGAGAGAAAACGGAATTGTTTTTTATTCTTTTCTATTGGCAAACTTGTGGTGGTGGTTTTTCATGTTCTTTTATACATGCTCATGTTTGCTTCTATTGTTTTTTGGTTTGGCTTTTGGTTTTTTTTCTTTTGCTCTAGTATTTTTCTGGGGATTGAATCTATTTGGACTAGTCCATAAATTCTCAGGTCTTCAATTTTTCTTCCATTTTATAAAAGTAGGTACCATGTTTGTCCTTTTCCAGTTCTCTGGGATGCTTATCCTCCATAAATGGACCATCACAATGATGGTGTAGAAATTGTTTCAGATGCTTGCTTAGTTACTCTAGCATGAGTTCCAAGTGCTGTGGGCTGGGCCTTCTGTCCTTAAGATTAATCTTGTTAAGTAGTTATACATACTTTATTGTTGTTACGAAAATTCTTTTTAGATTCAAGTCTCGAGTCACAAAGATCTCCTTAAAGCAGTTACATTATGTCTCTTCTGTCACAGTGTCTTTTCACAACATCAGGTTAGTTTTTCAGGAAAGCATCTAATATGTTTCTTTCTAGCAACTTTCTCTCTTTCTTAAGTCTGTGGTTTTCTCAGCAACCCTATTTTGTAAAACTCTGTGCCATGATGTTCCTCTTGATGCTTTCTCCAGTGCTATACCTTTACATCTGGTGATACTCAAATGAATCCCCACATAGCAGAAGGAAGTGAGCCTGCAGCAAGTAATGCAGTGCAGCAGAACATGCTTTGCAGAGGGAAACAGTAGGTGCTGAGGAGCCAAAATCTGTGGTTAGTATTAGAGGAAGTTACTTTGGACTAGTTTTACTCTCATCCTATTTCTTGAACATCCTTTAGCAATAAAAGTATATTGGACGTGCTTCTGGAGAGCATCTTCTTATTTAATATTGTCCAAAAGCAATCCAGTTTGCTTCCTCTGAGCTCGTTCCACAAAGTGTACCAAGGCACAGTAAGTGAAGACTATTGGGAGAGTCATTTCAGAAGTAATTTCTGATTTTGTCTACTTCTACATTGAGTTCTAGTTAATGTCTTACAGTTTGGCTCCTGCCAAGTAATTAGCTTATACAGATAATGAGCTGAACAACAGACAGTGCTTTTGTTCAGATTACATTTTAGCACCACAGTCAGACATGTCTTGGGCTTTCCAGCCAGAAAGACTTAGAACCACGCAACTATAAAGTCAGTTTCATAATACCCGTTTCTACCCAATTTCATGCATTTGCTATGGGACAGAAGCAACTCATATTTCCTTAACGGGAACCTTTTTTATGGTATAGGTGATCTGTCTGCTTGGATAGCACCAGGCAATCTTAATTCAGAGGAGTTGAGGTAAGTATTACACTCTAGCAACACATTATTGACTAATACATTTGGTGTTTAGGAAGGCTGGGCATGTAGGCATGTATTTTTTTTGTCATTGAATGGTTCTATACTGCTAAATACTAGTGTATGGATATTAAGGTAATAATTTCCTAGTTTACACTCCGTCTATATCTCCACTGAATCTTTGCAAAGGCAACTTTGATGTACATGGTGTTGTACACATAATAGACACAAGATAGATTATTTTCTCAACTCTAGTAATAAAAATAAAATACTCTTACAAACTCTAAATATGTCTTAGTAGGTCTTGAGAATGTTTTTTCTGCTATTTTGTCCCTGCACTAAGTCAATGTTCAATTATTACAGGTGAAATTGTATATGTTCTAGTATATATTGTAGTGCAGAAGACTCTTTTCCTGTTCAGTAGGAAGAAAAACATAGTTTACTTTTGATCTAGATGGAACACAAAGGCCTTAAAGAGGGACAAAACCAGCATGTTGATGCCAAAGTCATGTTGCTTTCAAGACATTAATATTGTCTTAATACGCTGAAGGAATGAACTTAGTTCTAAAAGTAATTTCCACACAAGATAGAGAAGGCATTTCATCAGTGTAGTCTTGCTACTATTTTTCTTTGACTCTTTGTTTAGGAAGACCGTTAACTTGCATTGAAATTCCAGTGGCATCTTTCATATTTTCCCCCATGGAAAGAGAGGAAGACATCAATATTGTACAACTATAGTTAACCTCCATAATCAATAATATCATTAGATTATATAAATTTACTATAACCTATAATGCTATTACAGTGATTTAATACAGGGTCTTTTACATCAGGTAAATCAACCGTAAACTATAGAATACATTCCTGATTCTGAATTCAATGTAACAACTGATGGTTAGTTTCTATCCTTAAAAGTAACTTGGGAAGGATGTGAATATTTACAGATGTTAACACGTGTTATTTAGCAGATTAATGCAATTGTTGTTATTTTACTGGGGTGTTGATTTCCAGATATATTTTTAATTCTGAAAATAAATGCTCTGTTCTTGCCTTCCAAATGCATGCTAAGTCCATGTGAAAATCTATCCCAGTTTATGATGTTATTTAACCAGCTACATATACAAATGCAGTGTGCACTATATTTATTCCATATACTTTGATGTTGTTTGCTTTGTTTCAGCTTTCCCTCAACAAATATGTTCAGATATAGACCTCATTCACAAGGATTTAGGACACAACTACTGCAAAACAGAAATCCATAAAGTTGCCTTTTGCTGTAATTGCTTCACGTTCCCAGTCCTCCCAGGATTATTCTGCTTATGCATTTCTCTTAGTCATAAATTTGATTATTCTACTACAGTGATTTACTCTAAGAAAATTAATATAATCTCTTCAAAACTCTCAGCTGTGAGCCATAACTCTCTGAACTGCTGTTTAACTTTGAAAGCATTATAAATGCATTTCCCTAGCTTCTCCGTGTGGAAGTCATCTCCTAGTAGTGTCATTTTCCCAGTGGACCGATGGCATAGAGTAATAAGTGCAAATAGTAAATATTTTTCAGACTTGCAGTACAACAATCGCAGAATGCCACCCCATTTATGTGAAACATTCAAATAGTAACTTTGTATTTTAAACTTAAAATCCTATCCTGAGTGTGAGGTGTGATGTGTCAACCAGGTTCAGAGCTATATAACCTGCCGGTATAACCTCACGAATATAAACTTAGTAACTTTGTGGATAGACCATAAAATCCGGTTATGAAGATGTAGGAAATTATGTATGAGAGATCCAATACATCAAAGAATACTATGAATATTAAAATTTTAATGAATAGTACTGCTGTGTTGCATACCTTTAAGTACAAAAAGGAAACAATGAGCAAGTCAAAAATATACACATTTTTTGCTCTATATACCTCATCAGATACTTAATGGAATGTCTTTTAAGTGCTTCAAATAGCAGGTGTTTCAAATATTAATTTGTAATTGTTTCAAATATTGTGTTTCTGAACATTGTGTTGCTTGTCTCAATTATTTGATTACAGTATTTACAATTTATACGTAGTCAGTTTTTTCATCATACTGGTGGGGAGGATTCTTTACCTAACTCTCTGTAGACACTTTGAATCATGATTTCCAGAGTGATAAAAATTGTATAAAGGAGTACACTTCTTACAAATGGTAAATACACCCACGGACACATATGTATGTGCTTTAAGTGTATAAGGGCCACATGTCTTTCTGCACACGTATGCAGAAAAACTGTATAATTTTCATTTTTCTTGGATGGAGTTTAAGCATCTTTAAAATAATTTAATTTCTGTTACTAAGAAAAGAGAGTTAATATGTGGATGTGAGAACCAAGATGTCAAAAGTTGAATACTGTTTATGGCAGAGGGCACTGAATGCTCATTACCTTGTTTTCATGTCTTGTGAGTATACACATTTTGGAGATGGTCAAAGTAATTATATAGGACTGTATTTTGCTGATGTTGCCTCCAAATGTGAATTGACAAAAAAATATGGGACTTAGCTAGAAAAGCAATGCATTTCTTCCCTCCATATCTGAAAAGGACATTTCTCAAGAGGACTTTCAGAAGAGTGTATGTTCTCTTGGAAGAGGAATTTTAAAAAGAAAATTGTTACCTTTTTTCTTCTAGTTTATAAAAACAAGTATCAGTTATCATACGGTTACAAATTTTAGTTGCTGTATAGAGGCTGTGCTACCAGACCTCACGTTAAGACTGCCAAGGACTGTGGCCCAAAAGGTTCATTCCAGATCAGAGGAGTTAAGGGTGAGAAGTGGTACACTTCTATGTTGATCTGACATAACCTGTGAATTAGATTTTTCTGGTGCTCAAGGAAGGGGGATTCTATATTTTAAACCTTCACAAGGTGGGTTTCTCATTAGTATGTAAGTTATTCTGCTAGGACAGGCATGGAGGCTAGGGGGAGGAGTAGGAAAAAGCAAGACAGTTCCACGTTCTTACTTGCATTTCACGGAAAGTGCACTTCTCTATAGTGCAAATACCCTTAGGAGAAACTGTGAGCTTTGTAAATCAGTTAAATTAGTGTAATGTAACAGTAAATGTAACTGTAAAGCTGACTCATATTAGGTGTTTAAGGAAAAAATAAGTAAACAAATTGTTATACTGGTTTCTAATTATCTTGCATTTTTCAAGGCTCTGCTGGTCATAAACCCTGTCATAGGCAGGCATGTGCTAATGACTGCAAGCCTTGCATTTCTACAGTTTCTTGTTAGGTATCTATGCTATTTAAAACTGTATACCAGTAGGTTTATGCTCAAAAAGAAGTTATTTCCCAATTATTATTTATAATTATTTGGTTTATACCGATGTTTCAAGTACCTTCTGATGGGATTACTTTAAAGCATTTTAAAAGTTCGTATCACATGGTTATGACTGCAAGAATTGCTTATATTAGCTTTCCTCTATTACCACAACATTATTTCAGTGTGTACATTTGGGAGGGGGGGAGGTGTAAATGGATACACAACACATTGCTTTGGAATATGTTGCCTCTCAGATGTAACATCTCTTCTAAGAGAAACTTCTGCCTTTTTTGGTGAGCACTGTGAGGTTGAGGTTCTCTCCAATGAAAAACAGGCTGATGACTGCAGTAAGTGAGAGGGTCTGGATTGAAAGTGATTCTTAGTAGCTAGTTCTGCAGTAAAAACAAACAGCCAGACTTCATTAAAAAGTGAAATTCAATAAAGGTAAATAGAATTCAATCATCTATGAAGCCAACCTTACCTTACACTTTCCAAAGGATGTTATAAAAATAATCATTGTGAATTAAGGCAATGTTATGTTACTGACAAGGGTCATAAATACCTTTTCCCAATAGTGATCACTATGATGTTTCTGTTTTCATAGAAATTTGCCATCATTTGTAATTTTTCTGTGGCACAGTTCTTGAGATATTTCATCAATAGATGCACCACATTTTCATGCTCTTCGAATGCTGCAAGAATTTATTAGTGTTCCCATTGTCCCATCTCTACATAGAATACTTACTGCTGTGATAACTTAAAAAACATACCAGCTTTTTATATCAGCACAGTTCCATTCAATTCACTGAATTGGTACCAGTTTACAACAGCTGAGTTGTTATCATTTATATACATTTACATACCAGTGACGAGGAAAAGCCTTATACAAGGGTGGAGCTCTTCTGGCCTTTGCCAGTCCCCATGCATTATTTAACAGTTACTAGGTAAGTGAAACGTGCTGTAATAATTCAAAAATGAGTAGCAGTACCTCTGTGACCAAGGGTAAAGGCTGTGTGAATGAATTTTTGTTTTGGAGCAGACCATCCTAATATCCAAATTAGGTTAGGCAGGTTCTCCAGTCTAGAACACTCTACTGATTTATTCCTGGACATTTCCCTTGGCTACTGTGATTCAGAGAACATCTTCATTACAGGTGTAAGAATTTGCATAAATCAGCACCACAAGACCCTTGCCGCATGAGTTTGTTTCAGGATTGCTTTGCTGTAGATGGTGACAGTGACATTATAATACATGTTCTCTGAGATACTGCCCTAATTTCTATTTAATTTCCTGGTCATATGTGACTGTTCCAAGGATACTGTCTTGTCAGCTTTTCTTACAGCTGGCCAAAACTCTACACCCAAAATTTCTTTGCCTCTTACTGGCTCAATAATAGCGGTGAGAAATCTGTTGGCACTTGCAATCAGTAAGCAGCAGTTGGTCCTTTTGTCTGTCCCTGGGCAGAGAACCTCCTGTCTCATCTTGAAGGTCTGTGCCTGACTTTTGATGTTATGCTGGCCAGAACCTCTTTCATCATTTTGTGACAAAATTTGGTTTCAGCTCAAGCAGGTTGTGTTTTATCTATCTTACTCCTTTTTATTAACTAGCATACTCATCTTGTTAATGTGTAGCATTAGATGCCAACTTTAGCTTTTATTCTCATCCTTCTTGAGGAGTCATGTCTCTGTATCATTGATGATTACTAGTCCTTGCTGCTTCTAGTGTGTGTAGCATCTGATTTCATCTCATGTAGTTCTTCTTTCACCACCTAGATGTGTGCCTCCTTTATGGCACTAGGGTACAAATTGCATCAGTTGCTTCTCACTGACCTTGATGGCAAACAGCAGCTCTAGGCTAAATGAACTTAATTGGTTTGTCGGCCTTGAACTGCTGCCTTTCTACAATATAGCAGTTGAGGGAAACAGAAGTAACTGGGGGACACTTAGAAAAAAGAACGGTGATACTGCACAGGCTGTAGCAGGGACCCCTGGAAATAGGTCAAAATGAGACAGAAAGAAGAAAGTGCTGTTAGATGAATGACTGATTTGTCAGCATCCCTTGCAGATCTAAATTAATTTATCATTAATAACTTCCATGATTAATGTTTACACAATGCTTGCAAGTGAGATGTCCTGAAAACTCATATCTTTTGGATGGTATGGTATTCTTGGAAATGGAATTCTTAAAATGCTTATTATTCACAGTTTGGGGTGAGGGGGCGGTGTTCAAGGAAATACAGAGATTGACCATTCAGGTGTAGACAGATGAATTTTAGTCCTGCTTGAAGGCCCTGTTTCAGTCAGTAGCATAAATGCCCGTGTTAGAGTCACACTAAAATAATATTTAAACATTATTGTTTTACTATTGCAGGCTATAAATGCAAATGCCAAATGAACTTTCACTGTGCATACCTGCATCTTGTCAGGATGTGTTAATACAGAAATGATTCCTGCTCAACTTTTCACTCTCAGCAACCTGCTTATGTGGTTCTTAAAACATTAATACAATCGATAATTTTGCTGCCACTGTACACTGCTTTTGTGGATAAATTGCTCAGCTATGTCACATATTTATTAAACAATAAAGTGAGCATTTCATTTGCAAGTTTTTATGCTATTGTGTTACCTGCATAAATTGTAGTTCAATGCATATGACTTCCTGAATAATTAGGTACTGTAGGAGCTGGGTGAAAATGTGGGTGAGCAGTCAGTGTTGTTCCTTTAAACATACACAGCTTGAAAAGCAGATGGAATTGTGTTCTCATGATGTTTAAGGACTTTTAGAGCACTGCATATCACCAGCATCTGGAGACCAATTACTGAAGAGGCTCCATAGGGGTCCTGCCTCAGGGTTTTTAGTTGAATGAATAATATATAAACTCTATAGTTTCCCACAGAGAGCAACTGGAGCAGTATCAGAAGGAAATAAGCCTTTTAGGAGTTGAACGGAAAATGAAGTAACAACACAGGTTTTAAAATGAAGCAGTTTTGCTTTTACATATAGAGTTGAATGTAGTATATTAGTTACATGAATTCTTACTTTTATTTTGCCTTTATCATTTCAGAATCTTGCTTTTCCTAATTTTCGCACACATCTATTTGAAAGCCTTAGCAAAATGCTGTAAGGCTTATTCAGTTACTCCAAGATCTAGCACAATAAATTTCCTTTTAAAGGAATGGTGAAAACGATGTGCATCCTTCATTTTATAACACAGGTTCAGCATTATAATAATCAAAACCTTAATCAGATTTTATCTCACCTATCATTGTGTCTGGCTCTGGGTTTACTCACTGCACTTCTTACAACTAGAAACAGATTGCAAAATGGCATATCATTACTAATCAAAACCCTTTTTCAACTCATGATACCACTTCAAATTTCTGATCGTTGTCTTCTGTTTCACTGTACTTCAAAACACATTTGAAAAGGGAATAAAAATATCTGAATGGAGATACTTGGATCTGAGAAGATATTTTTATCTTTTGCTTAATTGTAACATAAATCCTTCTCTACTGGTTCATTGCAACACAGACACAAGTGGAAAGTCACTGGGTGGACACTTTAGAGCTGAAGAATACATTAGCTGGAGAACATTATAGAGACCTATGCAGAAGGAAACAAAGAAGTGTAGCTTCTATTTTTATAAAACAAAACAAAACAAACCCAAAAACAAACCACAAAAAACACACAAAAACCACCAAAAACCAAAGCCAGCATTGTCGTTGGTGCTATGCTTGTATTAGTCTACAACTTCCTGTCAGATATTTTGAGTAAATCTGGAAGCTCAGTCCCTTGAATTTTTAATTGTGGTAGTAATCTTCATGAGGCAAGTGTTCCTACCAACTTCAGCACAACCATTCAGCTGAATATGCAGTTGAGGCATTTGCAGGTTTGATCGTGACACCAAAATCTTCCAAATGAAATTGAAATTGAAGGGGAAAAGGTAGCAATAGAATGACATTCCTGGGAGAAAATGAGCAGAATGTTATGTGGAAGCTGTATGTTGTAATAACATCAATCAATTTGATATTCAGAGCTTCAGAAAAAAAAATACAGCTTACGCTCTAAGAGAATAGAAATTGCTATATTATTAACTAAATAATTATTGGCACGCAGTGGAATGCTAGAGCCACAACAAAAATCAGGGTGTAGTTTGTGCCAGATTACATTTCAAACTATATTGAAAGTATGTAAATTATCCTTCTCTTTTTCATGAGAAACTGGTTATACAGTAAAGGGAAAGAAAAGTTGCTACCCAGACTAAGTATCAGGCTAAACTGAACCTGGCTAATAAAGCAGAGCTCAAGTTGCACTTTTAACAGTTTAAAAGAGTCCCTTTGCTTTGACTGTTCCAAAACCTGTATCCTTATCTGAATTTTCTTAAGTTGTTCATGTGCATCATTGCTGTCCAGGGATGGTAGTCTATTTCTAATGATGTTTGAAAAAGTCATTCATCATCTCTGCTCCATTCCCTGTTTTTTCTTTCCAGCCTCCATTTTCATTCATGAATGTTGTATCTGGTGTGAGTTAGTGGTACCTAATCATCCTTCGTTTGGTCATAGTTGGTGCATTGTGCCACTGCTTCTTTGTGAAAACAGTATCAAGAAGGTTTCTGGCCTTGAAACTTAAAAGTCATTGCAAAGTCAACTATGATTGTCCTCGCTATGAGGAAAAAACTGTGAATAGGGAATTTGGGATGTGCACATGTTGTGTTGTTGTTGGGTTGTGGTTTGTTTTGTTTTAACTAAGAAAATGGAAGACTTCAAGGTCAAACAATTAAAATTTGATTTATGTGGAAATAGAATCTCTTGGTAATTATTAATACTGTCCCAGAACACATAGGTGAGCTGAATCTAAATCCCTGAGAGTACAGAAGTGTGTGGTTCAGGTATACACTGTCTCCCTAACCTGACTTTTGAGACTGCAATCTCGAGTGATGCTGCTACAAAGCAATAAAGCAGTTTAGAAGCATTTCTGCTTCTACTGATGCTATAAAAGAACATAGAAACAACGCAGATGGCCTCTGTAAGTCAACTACTATCAATTTCTGTGCAGAGTGCTGGCTTAAGTCAGGCCAGGAGGAGGGGAGCTGCTCATTTCTGCCACCTGCGTGCAGGGACTTACTGTTCCCTCTCAGGGCGGATTGTACCTCAGACGTTTCCTGTCCTTATCCCTTGGTCAGCCTCAGAGGTTGCAGCCAAATATGCCACCTTTCTTCTGATCATCTTCATGTCAAGGTGAAAGTTTTGTGGGCTCAGTGTAGTAAGCCCATAAAATGAGAAGTCTGTAAAAATAATAATAAGGCATGCTTGATCCCTAGAAGCACAGAGGCACAGCTCTCCTAAGCTGCTGGAATGAATCCTTTCCACAATTTGGTATGATATAGTTACATCTCTTGCAACAGGACTGTTGGACTGTATTCAGCTACATGTCAGAATGGAAATGCACACACCAAAATAAAAGTACAAAGAAAAAAGGATCACAGAATCACAGAATTCACAGATAGAACACATTTACACAGATACAGCACGTTCATTTTTAATACCTTTGGTTTTACTTATGATGGCACTTTTGCTATGCCATTACAATTCCTGGGGATAGGAGACAAAATAATACCTGGTTTAGCACATCATTTTAGCTGTTTCTGCTCCATGCCCTCCCATCTGTGAGAACTATCTTACACTAGCTTTACACGGCAGCTGAATATAAAAGATAGAAGCTTTGCCTATGCCCATTTTTAAACCAGCTTTTATCCATCTAGCAACTTGACACACTCATTTCAGTATCAGATATACATGAGAATCTAATTATCAATTAAACATCATTCTTATCCTAACGTGTCTAATATGGTTCTGTTGTCTCTCAGTTTCTGCATAATTGAAATGCATTTTGCAGAAAATTGTAGCTTATAACTTTCTATTGTCTAAAGCTGTGTTTGACTCAACTATTAAAACCGTTAGTTAATTTATAAAAGCAAAACCTTTTCTAGCAGTGTTAGAGAAGGAACAAATGTAATTTGATTTTAGTTCTGGACTTCATAGCATTGAAAATGAGAAGAACTACTTCTTGATTCGCAAATGGAACAACTTCTGGTTTGGACCAGTTTGGGGAAAGTACGTATCAATACCAGAAGAATTCATCTTTACAAGTTATTTTTTTGAGGAAAACACTGAGAGATGCTTCATATTCTGGGTCTCAGCCTCTTAAGAGCTTCCTTTCTCAGTAGCCTGTAGTGATAAGCAGGGCTGTCAAGACTGATTTTCATCTCCTTACAACTTTAGCACTGGAAACTTCTTTTGAAAGTTTCATGAAATATTAAAAACTTGTTTCCTCTGGTATTTCTCATCTAATTCAACACATCTGTACACATTTCAAACAGATCACTTTTAAAATCTCTCTCTAAACGGGTTGGGTCTTTTAGGAGTACTTCTGACAAACTCTAATGATTAAAGTTTAAAACCCAAAGGCAATCTGTAACTACTAATCACAATAGAAGGCTTTCTTCTTTTCCTGTTTCCAAAAGAACTGCATACGTTACTTTTTTTCTGTCATGCATGCTGGAAGAATTTTTTGAGTAAAAATAATTAGTTTTGCATATATTTATGTGTATATATATATATATATTAAAAAATCACAGTGTTACATATATGTATTTCCATCTTTTTGTAATTGTTGAAAGGTAGAATTAAGAATCATCTTGTTTGCTTTTCATAGCATCATCTGCTGCAGTTTAAATGGTTGCTTGAAAAATACGTTCAGCAACTTGTTAATGAAAATTATATTCCAAAATATGCTACAGTTTTGTTTTTTAAGGTTTGTTTAACCTTTTAAAGCTGGTTTAGCATCTTAAAGAAGAAACAAGTGTTTCAGGTGCCATATGTAGTGTATATATGATTGTACTCCACACTCCTGCAGTGATTACAAAATATAGTATTTTATTTAAATATCTATTAAATAACCTCATACCTTTTTTTTTTTTTTTTCCTGCTGGTTGTTCTGCAAGAGATGTTTAGTCAAAAACTGTCATCTTTCCAGCAAACTAGATCCTTTGTCTGATTCATCCCTTGCTACACGAACATGACATTGTGACTGCCCAGCCATTTCCCAGGAGGTGAATTGTGAGGTTCCAATCAATTGCATAGTTCTCTCCATATTTCTGGCATTGTGTTAAAGCAGACTGATCACAAAGAAAAAAACACTTCTCTTTGACCAGACGTATCCTTCAGGCTACTTTGATAAAGAAATTGCCTTTTTTACAGTTTACCACAGTGTGGCAGTAGTTATTTTTGACTCCCACGAGCTGATCCTGGCTTCTGTTGTAAAGCTTAGGCTTTTACTACTTGGCATCTATCTGATCCCTTTCAATACATTCCAGCTCTTGTCCTACTGATAGCGGCCAGGTTCCAGAAGCATTAACTACAGTAGAGCTATAGTATGATCTTTTAGCATCCAGAATATTTTCCTCTTTCCCCTTCTCATGGATATTCAATGTGAAATTTCCTTATTTTATTAAATGGGTAATCAAGACTGGGATATCTCTGGCAGGATTTTCCTGGGACACATGCCCTTCCATTTCTACTCAAAGTCAGTACTTGCAGCTTTGAGCTGCTCCTCTCTATAATCTTCCTTACGACTCTTTGGTGTTGTTTCTTCCATTTCGTCTTTCTTAGTGATGGTGGCAATGGTTATGCTGTATCACAGTAGCAGCTGATTCAGAAGGGCATCACAGACTTGCAGCTTTCATTTTTTATTTCCTTGTTATTCTAGCCTCATGCAGTTACGAACTCTAGATGCGTTAAGGGATGCCTTTGTGACTGAGTTCTTTTAGTTCATTATCACAGTCTGGTCTAAGTCTGTAGACTAGAAAGAAAATTTAGTATACAAGGTAGCTGCATGTGTGTGCACTGTGATTACACACTGAAGTATTGCCATCTTCTTTTCAGTAACATGATTCAGTGGAAATGTACTCATTCATAAAACTTTTAAAAGTGTGGTCCCTCTAAGCATGTGAGAGGCAATAGCACCTGATAATGTGTTACTGGAAAGGTCAATCTGGAGATAGCAGCCTGCTGCTTGCTTCCTGCAGGTACCTGAATGTGAGTGACTGCACTCTGATTTTGTTGCATGGAGCATATGCAAGAGATGCTTCTGATGTATGTTAATAGAAGCTTTTTTACACTCAGAGCAACCAGAAAAAGGCCAACCAGTCTGTTACACACTTCTAAATAAATAGTTGAGTGTGTTATGAACTGTATCTTTAGAATAAAGTCTGAGCATTAAACAAAAGTAATGTATTCCTTTTGAGTGAAATTTCAGACTCCTGTGTCAATCTTGCCTATCTACAAGGTCATCCTTATGGAAATTCCTGGTCTATTGACGAAAAGTGAGAGAGTATCTGAAGTAGAGTTGTTCACTGATCTTAAAATATGAAAGCTGAAATTAATGGGGTTTTGATTCCAGCTCTGTTGACTAGGTGCAATGCAGAACAAAATATGCTGATGGAAGTAACTAGACTGTTTTGTCAGCAGCCTTGGAGAGAATAATACTGGTTTGTCTTCATAATAGTCAGGGAGCATGATACCTGCAAGATGAAAAAGTGTGTTTTGTTTTGATTTTAATTTGGAGAACTGGTATATGCACTGGGCCTGATGAATGAATATGTGCCTCTATTACTCATTAAGAGAGAAAGGTTTACCAAGAAGGCAGAGTTTTTTACAGAAAATGCCTTAAGCATCTGAATCCTGGGAGTTCATAGAAGTTGATGTGCAAAATTCATTAACTGAGAAACTAGCAGGAGATCAGCTGGAGGTTTATGATACTTTCTCAAGCTCAGCCACTGGAGGATGAAAGGATGAAAAAAATTGCTCGTGTCTGGGTGGTTTGAATGATGTCATACCTCGAGCTGTATCAGCAGTGATCAAGGGAAATAAATTCAACTACATCGGTTGTATAAGATTTGCTGACAATTCCAGAAATCCAAGGTTTCTTAAAGGGAGAGTAATGGTAAATTATCTCAGTAAATTTCTACAAAGCTTTGAAGTTTCATAACACTTTCTCAAAGTGGAGGGAGAGAAGAAGGACAGAATGAGAATCGTTATCTGAGAACCTGGCATTGTACAATAGTCAAAGATCTGATGAATCCTCTTTGTCATCTCTGATGTTGATGACTTCTTCAAAGAGAGACAGTGTGGTTATTTCTTAGTTATTAAAAATGAACTGGCTGCAGAAAATAGATAGTAATTTAAAAATGCCCTCTGATGTTTTGCTGACTAAAAGATGGAGCTATGCTGACTAAAATTAATTCTGTGCACAGTGCCTGGAGTTTTAGGGCATGTGTAAATTTCTGATGTAGTCCTTCATCTCACATAGCATTTACCATAAAGACCATGTTACATCAATTCCTTGAGGAAACATTATTGTGTAAGGATTTAAATATTTTGAATTTTTTTCCTTCTCAGTATAGTTTAACTTGCTGATACCAACTTAGAGGTATAGCTAAAAGGAGGTAATTTTGGCTGAAAGGTTGACTCTGAAATAGTGGCCAAAAATGCAGGAGTTGGGTAAAGAAAACAGAAACATCATTATGCCATTAGTGTACCCTTGATCCATCCACAAGGTGAATCCTGTGTGCAATGCTCTTACTGCAAAAATGGCACAGCAGAATGGGGATAGATTTGTAGAATAGTATCATGAATGCTCGAAGATACGAAATTCCTTTGCTGCAAGTTATGGATGTTAAATTATTGTATCGATTTGTGAGACTGGAAAAATCTAAAGCAAATTCATTGAGGATTCATTGATACGTAGGCAAGCGCTTCACCTCAGGACACTCTGAGGTTCACACTTGTAGAAACAGAGGTGTGGGAGGATATAATGGTAAATTCATCCATTCTCATATGCTTTCAAAATTGCCTACTATCGATCACTCAGAAAATGCTGCTGGAGTAACTGAACCCCCAAAAGACTACTTCTCCAAACTGATTCAAGAGAAAAGTGAAGCTGAGAAATTACATACCTTAAAAATTCCTTTTACAATCTAAAAAAAAAAAAAAAAAAAAAAAAAGTGAAATTAGAATAATATACAATAAAATCCAGGTTTAGAAACAACCTCCACACAGGTGTGTTAAGCTGGACATGTAATCCTGCCTTTTACTCTCTGAAGTGAATGAAATTTTTCATGGTTTACAACTGCAGAGTTAGTCTACTCATTTTTCCAAGGCAAATAATTTCAAATAACTTCAAAATAGTTAATGGGAGAGGAATATTTATGAGAAAAAAGATGCTGCTGTTTTAAGTGAAATAGATTGAATTTAATGGAAACCCGTTTTTTGTTTTCCCTATTTTTATTGAGCTATCATGATGAAGATTCACTGTTAAATGACCAACATATTAATCCTTTGAGACCTCTTAAACTTAATAAGTCAGGGCTGAATTCTGCTGCTCATAAATAGAAATCTGGAGATGTCTAAAATTATAACAAGTTTACTCTAAATTAATCAAGGTCTAGTTTTGAGCTTCTTTTTCATGGAAAAAAGGAATAATTAAGTAATCCCAAATAGAATTTTAGACTATCCAAGTAATCAAAAACCAACCCATTCTTTAAAAGATAAAAAGGAGTTGATATGTAGTGTGCTTTCTGTCTTTCATTGATGCCTTCTCTCTTTGTCACAACAGTAATTATAGACAAGATAGCCTTCAAAAATCTGGTCCCTTTCCAGTTTCATGAAATGTGGGACATTTCACTTCTATGAAGTAAAAGTATTAGCTTTTCTTGGTCATTTTTCCTTTTGGTCTGGGATCTGCTGCAAGGAATAACACTTCAGGAAAACAATACAGCTGGAGGCTTAGGCTTAGTAAGGTCAAAGAATACAAACCAAAATTATCTTCCAGGGAGTGGAGTTAGACTGGACATAAAGGAAGCTGAGCTCATGGTGTATTGAAAACCCATAAAGGAGTAGTGGAAAAATTAGAAAAAAAAAAAAAAAGATAAAACTTCATCATCACTTTCTAATTATTGAAATATAAATCATTGTATTTTTTCTAGTTTTATTCTCCATGTATGATTTTAATGTGTACATCTGATACTAGTTGTGAAACTAGAATTTAAAACTTTAAAAAGGCCCACATAATTTCCACAATGACAAGGTTAAATGTTGAGACCAATTGTGATTTATTTATTGCTACTTTTTAGTTCATACTGTAGTTGTATACAGAACATGTTAATCATTATAAAAACAGAAAGACTGTTCTCGCCTCAGGAGTTTTCTGTTTGTCTTTCAGATCATATTTTTGACTGGCATTTACAGATTCCACAGCAAAGCTGTTAATTTACTTTTGACATTTGTTAGCCAAGGGAAGGAAAATAATTTCTGCTGTGAAAATAATATAGGAAGTCTTCATAATTTTTTATTGAAATGTTTCCCCTTTGGAAAATAAGGTTTTTTGAAAGTCAGTCATTTCTTCTGTGAAGAATTATTGCTTTCATTGAAACACTTCAACAGTGTAATAATAGAAAATAAAATAAATTTTAAAAAATATGAGAATTGATTTCAAAACTATTTTCACTTTACCTTGCATCATGTTTTACCCTTGGAAATGAAAACAATTCTGACCCATTCTCAGATTTTAGGATTGCGTATATTTTAACTTTTTAGCTTTGCTAAACAGTTCTGAAGCTGTTTGAAGATGCCAGTCTGTAATTATCCCTATATCTCCTTTTTCCTTCTATTTTTTTGTTGTTTTTTTGCTTAGCTTTGCAAAACAGGTAAATATCAGTAAGAAACAGTAATAAATTATGAAGCATCTGAACACAAACTTATACAAAGCATAATACCTTGAAAGCTTTGTAACAAAGGCATATCAAAGAGTAGCTTCATTGTTCTATTTTAAGACTTGAGAAATCTGGTTTTTGAACAATATATTAATGGAAACAGGATTTCCAAATATTTATTAAAGTCTAATGCAAGTTTAAACAAAGTCTAATTAAAGTTTAATGAATGTAGAAAATTTTAATAATGTAACAGTGTTGTGCTGTGTATGTGTGCTGTGACAGTGCCTACTATTGTGAATTAGTTGGCAGGACATGGGCTTTTATACCTTGCACATATAGCTTCCATAAAGCTTTATTTTGATTTTGCCAGTTCTGCATATGTTTAGAAAGCATGAGCAATTTGAAAGGAGAGCACTGTAATGTGGTGCCCAGGCTGAAAAAACTGTTCTCCCTCTACTTGTAGTTCCTTGTCTCCTTTGTACTTTCAATATGATGTTTGTAGCACATTGGGTCTGCAACTGCATTTTTGCTGCAGCTGTCACTCCTTCTTGATAGTTAATTTTAAACCTATAGCAGATGTAAAAAGTGTTGAACAAATTAACACCACCAACAAAACCAATACTTTATGAAGAATACTGTAGATCGTCCTAAAAGGCTATAAAAGCATCAAGATGCAGAAGGTAAGTATGGGCTCAGTTAAAGTTACCCTACATAGCATCAAACCTCAACAGTTTTGTAGCTCCCATGATACCAAATCTCTCTACAGCAGCATAACAAGTACATGGAACATACATGACCAGGGCACTGAAACTAAAGAGTCTTATTTTACTGCTCTCCAAAATGCAGATTTTGCAGCTTCCTCATCACTTGTACAAACAGAATGAAGTCTGGATTTCATCCAGAAAATTGACTTTGTAAGTGCCTCAGGCAGTCAGGTACAAACTGACATGTCTTTTTCAATTTAAACTGCCTGCTAAGATTTGAACAGCCTTTGTAATATAGAAATGTTATATTTGAAGAGTTTTGAGAAGTTGGTCATTCTTATAGACTGTGGGTTAACCTGGTGGAAGTAGTTACAAGGACAGGTTCCAGGATGCACTTTACAAGATTTGTATGTATATGCCTGTATAGATAATATTTTGTGTAATTCTAGAGTCTTCCCTGTTCTGGAACTTTGGTCTCCTATCTTTAAGAAATGGGTCGAATAAATGTGGCAAACTGTAGCAATCATAAGCAATTACATTCTATATATAGATTATTATTCTTATTGGGGTTTTTTTCCATAGTTCAAATAGATAGAATTTTTTTAAAAGGATAAAATTCCTTGTAATGTAATTATTTCCTTATAAAAATGTAGTAAGTAGATACAAAAAAAAATATCTAGAGAAAAAATCGAATAGGAGTTTTATTATATTTAGACATTTTGTGGGTATTAAGTACCATCCAAGACGTATAACATTTAACAAAATGCATTGATGAGTAAAATATATTTTTTCAAATGTACTAAATATGTAGTTAAAAAGGAAGTTTCAGAAATTTTTTAACCTCTCTTTACCTTCAGTGACATTTGTCCTCCCATTAATTACTCTTTTTGCATTTGTGTCACTCCCACTGCAAACACTCTTTTTAAGTCTTTGAAGGACTGAAGAACTATAAATTTAGAATTTGGGGGGAAAAAAAATCTTTTAGCACAAACAGACCTTTGGCAGGTTTAACACGTCTGTAACAGCTGTTATAATTTGCCATAATTTTTTATGCAACATCATAAAGAAAAGGCCATAACTCCCATCTCTAAATGCAACTGGCATATTTCTTCCTGCTTCTCCTGCTGTGGACTGCCAATTATCAGGAGTGAATAATGAAAGAGTTGAAGCCTTTGGAGCAGCCAATTCTCAGAACCATTAGTTTTCTTTTATACTCCAGCCTAATTCCAGGAATGTGCTAGATGAGAAATAAGACATATCATGTCATTTCAGGATAATACCATGTAATTTTGGGGTAATAAAGAATTCATTTCTGGAGAGAGAAGTGATCTGATATGGAAAAGTTCAATTTCTTTCTCTCCAGAGAGCTTTATCTCTTCAGATGTGACCTTGTATAATTAAATATATTTCAAATATCAAGAGAAATGGCAGCAGAGCAGACAATAGAATTCTCTATTTTATGTAGAAATGAAATGAAATTATATGAAGCAGTCAGTTTAATATAAGATGAAGCAGATTGCTACTATTCATTGTTTCCAGTGGAATTTCTGCTGTTTGACTTTATTCATTACAGTTTCATGAGAAAGCAATTGTATTGTGTCTGTGTGACTAGTGTTTTAGTCTCTCACTTAATTGCATTAATTCAGAAAGTACTGGCAAGAATCAGTACTTAATTGCTGTCATTACTTGAATGTAAAAGAGAAAGGAGGTTGTGTCCACTATAGGAGAAGTTACAAATTTCACATATAAATACCAGGTGCTTGGAAGCTACAGTTCAGATTCTTAAAGGAATATGTGTTTAATAAAAGAGGATCTAAATCCCCTTGTATTCCAACAATAGATTAAAAATATTTCAAAACAAATAAAATAATTTCTTTCCCAAACCACCCATTTTTCCTTAAAACAACCAGCCTCACTAATCTAAGTCAGATAGTTTGGACTGTTTTAAGATGACAGGCTCAGGCACAATACTTCTTTTTTTCCCTAGTCTGAATCCTACTGCATTAACATACCTGATAATATAACGGCAAACTGGAATTTTGTGATTCGGTGATTGTCTCAACATGGTTTTAAATCTGGTTTTGTACATGCCAGTCCTTATTGCAGTCCTTATACTGAAGGAAAGTGACAAAAGATAATGCTTGGTGACATGTTAACTGCTAGAAAGGAGAGACAATGTCTGAAAATATTTTTCCTGAAACCAGCATGCACCCTCTTTTGCATTTTCACATTTCACATTCAGTCTTTTCGAGCTGTTACTTAACTATAGTGGTTAATGGTGCTCAACTAATAATCTTTATTATGGTGTTCATTGGGTTACTTTCTGAGTAGGGGCATAGGGTTCCTTCTCAGGCTTGAGCTCCACAGCTCACCCGAATTAGATGTGAGCATACTAAGGGAAGAGAATGAGCATGCATTACCCTGTGTCCTCACCCTGTATCTCCCCTGCTTGCAGGGTGGCTGGACTGGTGATGGCAGGCTTATCCTCCAGCCACCTAGGTGTGCTCATCCTGAATTAGAAGGTATTTTGCAGGTGGCAATGTGGATGCACAGAGTGTGAGTTAAAGAAAGCACTGCAGTTTAGCCTGCACTCTGACATGCTTTCTGGAAGGCACAGAAAACATAATTTTTGTAAATGTTTTCTTTACCTCTGATTTTACAGCCTTGGCACCAAGCTATATGGTAATGTTAGATGCTATCTAGAAAATACATAATAGCTGAGACTCCTAGCAATGGATTGGCCCTAGACCTTTTCTTTATGAGTGGTGTCATTTTTAAAGCAATAACGTAACCTAATGTAACATGGTAAATTTTAGTCTATAAATGAAGCCTGCTAGAAAATTAGATTTAGATTTCCATTCACTTAGGGTACTTGTGGTTAATGGCACTTCGGTGCTCGCTGAAAAGACAGTTTTAAGGACTTGTGGTCTGAGGTAGATTAATAATACAGCAAGGTGACTCTTAATACTGAGACAGACTTTTTGTTTCCTTCATATCAAATGTTAAGGAATGTAAGGCTTGAATACAAAAATTCATTAATGTTACTCTATATGTTTTGCTATGAGAAGTGTGCCAATTTCAGCATAAAGTACGGGTTGGGTTTTTGACTTGGGTTTTCTTTTCCATAATGTTGATTTGATACTGCCCTCCACTCTGTTTGGGGTGGGGGAATAGTGTACCAAAGCAAGTCTGTCTCAGAACAGTACCTTACATTTAGATGAATATGAACTCATGTTTTATACCAAGATAAAGGCATGAGTTACACCTTATTCTGTGAAAAGCAGCTTCTTGGAGTTCCATGGGGAGGTGAGCCGTTAAAATCTCTTTGAACAGAATAGCTTCTGAAGGTTCTCAACTCTGTCATGGTAGCCTAATACTCTACAAAAAAATGTTAATTTTTCCATGTTGTTATTTCTTTTGAGAAAGATAGAGGGTTTTAAAATGGGATGCAAGAGAGGAATTTTGAGATTATTTACTTTGCTAGTGTCTCAGCTGTTCACTGATGCTTCTGTGTTCAAAAGAAAGTTTCTTCTCTTTTGCAAGTGCCCTTTTGTGGGCATGATCTAAACAAGCGTTATAATAGGAAAGTATTTCATTATACAGGTCCAAATACATGACAGCTAGCTTAATTCTCCCTTGTAATTTGGGAATTTAGTATCTTGTGAAATTAGTATAAGGAACAGTTTTGAAATAGATGGTTTAAATGTAACCTCAAAATTAGTGTTGCGTTCATTACCTTCTGAACTATACTAAATCCTTTGCAGAAATCACGCTTCACCAAGAGTTTAAATAATTTCAAATGTACAGTGTTGCTGGGCTTTTGTAACTGATGTAGAGCTCAACTGAGTTCATAAAAGTTTGTTGTCTTTCTAACTATAATAAAAATTAATTTTATTGAAGTTGCCAATTCATGTTATTTTTGTACGGGTAAAATAATTTTATTCTGTAAATTGCAGTTTTACATTTCAGTTGGTTCTAAAATTACATTATTAATTTACTTTTTTTTTCAAAGTGCAAATTGCAGCTGAGTATCTGAACATGAATTATGCAAATTCACATTCAGTGTAATAGAAAAAGTCCTAGTTTAAGCTTATTAATTTCACTAATATGACTCAGTATCTGCTACACTTATGAATTAATTTGAAATGCTTAAGTGTTACTGATATTACAAAGGTCCTAGGAATTTAAGTAGCATTTTCTGTACCCCCAGGTGTTCAGAATACTTAGAATGAAAATACATGAGACGAATACACGAAGCCACCATTATTTTGGTGGTTTGTAGTCAAATAGTTGGGAATTGGTGCCAAAGAGTTAGTTTCATACAGATGTGTACTTAGTTCCCATTTGTATATTCTTTCTTCCAGAGAAAAGGTAGTTGATGATGCTACCCCAGACTTTTATAAAGGATAACTGCAAAATAAAAATATTTTTCAATGATGGCTTAAATGGATGGCTGCTACTAGCAGGATTGGGATCTGATAATGCATGTCATATGTTTCCCCATCTGTTCTTGTGTGTTGCCGCAAAATGACATGATGATGATAACAAAGGATTTGATAAGAGGATGACTGGTGTATTGTTTAACTTTTATCATAGCCCTGCAAATATTGACATGAAATTGTAGTAGTCTTTCACAGAACAATCTCAGTAACTGATCTTTTCTAGGTTTTCACCCTTACCTCTGTCTGAGCCTAATATGCTCTGTTATGTTAGTATGTTATCTGTTATGTTATCTGAAAAAATGTCAATGATTATGAAGAATTTGTGTTGATAGTGCTCAGATGTAGTCCTGCACTGTTATGTGCATGCACAAAAGTAGAAATAAAGTATTTCCTTACAAATAGTTTTAAATTTAATTTAAGTGATATTATTTTATAAAGGAATGTTTAAAATAAGAAAAAAAAATTTAAATATAATGGGTTTTGTGTTGCTGGAATCTTAAAGTAAAAGTAGATACAGATTCTCAATAGAAGTGTTATCTTTACTGTAAGTTCATTTATATTAATCAAGATAGTTTTTCAACTAGTTACAATTATGAAAGGTTATTTGTCTGCTCCCCCTTCCTCTTCTCCTCTTCATGTTTCCTTTCTTGAATAAGTGTGTACGTATAGAGACTATTTTTATGTGTGGTGGGGCAATAAATCTGTAGGCATATGTACGTAGCTGTCGCAAACTTCCTTTTGAAGTGATGGCTTGTTAATGAAAGGCATGGAGATCAGATAGATATGTGTCAGACAACTGCAGCATCTCCAGTTTGGCACCCTGAAAACTCACTGATCCAGCTGAGTCCCACCAGTAGTTGAATTTTCAGTTTAAAAGTTCTCAAGGATGAGCACAACTGACACTAATAACCTAATTGTGACCTTCTATTCAGGTTAATCCAAATATTATTCTACATTTTATTAACTTATATAATGGCACAATGTAGCTACCCTACTGACTGGATTGGTAAAATACTTGTGTTGAGAAGGAGATTTGTAAATATTCACTAAAGCTGCAATCAGAAGAAATATAAAGTGTGAAGGGAGGAAGCTCCGAAGAATTGAGCTGCTAAAATCTCCATCTCTAAGGGACATATGCAAACTACATTGAATTGACAAAAAAAAAAAACAAAAACAAAAACAAAAAAAAAAAAACCCAAAACCCACAACTGTGACACAAGCCTCACCCACATCGTCACATTTCAGTTCTCTGGTGTGAATCAAGGGTTCTCGAGAGGATTTCTTTTCTTTTTCTTTTTTTCAAAAGCAGAGATGCTGAGAATTGTTTTTCTCAAGGAAAAAATGTATTTTTTCTAGTTACTCATAAGCTGTTGAACAATTTTCTGAAGTTATTCTGATGAGAAGAACATGAAAATAAATCTTCATTGAGTCCATGACATGGAAAATTTCAGTACTGAACATTAAATTTTTGTAAGGTGGACATACTGAAAACAGTGTTGTAAAAAGGAATTGTTGAGAAATGTTATTAGTAAATAATGCTACATTCTTCTCTGTGTAAAATTAACAAGCACCTTCACTACATACTGACCACTTTTTAATAGTAATGTATTAAGCCCACTGTGGATTAGTACAATTAAATTTTCTTCTAAAAGGTACATAACCTGTAAAATATAGAATTTGGTGAATTACCAACAGAGGAATTTTGTAAAATAGCCAGTAGAAGGGTCAGAATTTTTCAATTCCTTGTACTTTGACATACCTGTGCGGTCATGAAGATGCACTGAGCAAAGAATCAAGTTTCTTGAACATTAGTTTTCCATGACAGTTCATATATACTTATTCATTTACAAATGTAAAATAAGACAAGTTTTTATTACTACTATTCTTCATTCTAATTTGAAAGCTAGTAGTCAGGAGCATGCATTCTCTGATATTGGCGGGGGGGGGAATGAAAAAAAAAAAAAAAATTAGTTCAGAATAACTGTATGGAATTCTTGGATTCATGAGGTACCTTAACCTTAAATGAAAATACCTAACTAACTGAAGCCCTGGATCATGCTACTTATAAAAGAACAGAAAAAAAACCTTCATTTTGATTAGTGTTTTCCTTTGATCTTCCTTTTGAAAGGCAAATGAATTTGTAGTGCAGGATTATTGTTCCCATTACCCACAGTTCTCCTCTAGTGACTCTTTTCTCATGGGTTCCTTAGAAATGCATTCATATATATCTCATAAGTTTGCAAATTAGAAGAGTAAAAATTAGTGATGTTCTGATCATTTTGTGAAATACTGTTTTGAAGTGCCTATTTCTTTGGTCTTTACCTTACAAAGTTAAATTTTTATTAAGTTAAAAATTAGAATATGTTTTAGATACTAAAAATAACTCTTACAACTATATAGTGGTGAATAGCATCATATTAAAGTTTTTCTTTTAATAATAATTTTCCAGTATTTACTTATTGAATAGAAGAGATGATAGAAAAGAACATTGTAATCATAAATAATGTACAGAATAAACCAAGTATGTATTTTTTGCTAATGCTGAAATAGCATCTCCAACAGTCTAGGTATGACTTAATTTTGAAAATATGACAATCAGGATCAACAAGATTAATGAACTTCAAGGTCTTACAAATCCTCTGGCCCTGTAAAGTCAAAGATTCTTTCATCTCTGCACTGCATATGGATGCCCCCAATGAAATAATACAAATAGGCATAAGATGTTAGAGTTGAGCATCTTATCTTTTTTAATGTAGAGAAGGAAACCAGTCATAGAAAGACTGGAAAGCATCAGAGCTGATGCTTTCATAGATGTAATTATTTGCTTTTTAAATTGTCTTTCTGCAGTCCTTTAGAAGGGAAAAGGAGATGAATCTCAGTGTTTGCTCTGATAAGAAGAAAGATACTGTATAACAAAAATATATATCGCTAGCCCTGAAGATTATTCATGAGAACACCTTTTGCAGTTTGTAGTGCAAACTAAACTGGACGGTATTCATGTGTCAGTACTGGTGCTCAAAGTTTTCAATGCTGTGTAGATTTGAAGAGCTGCAGGATCTTGATAAGTTTATAGAAAGTCTATCATATTTCAGTCAGGGTTCTAAATTTGTCATAGAAAAACTACTTATTGTGATCATCCTTGGCTAATGCAGCCTTCATACCCGCAAAGAACTACCGGACTTGGTAAAAGTGGTTGTGCCAAGTTTAAAACAATCCCCATGGGCTGTCTTAAAAAAACTGAAACCCACTTGAAATTCTAAACTTGTGTTCCATTCTGACTTTCATTACTTGTCTTCTTCAGACCAAAACATCACATTTACCTCTTTATTTAGACAACTGTGCAATGAGGAAATATTACCAAGTATTACCGACATCCTAACCTACATTAAACCATATATTAAATTCTCACTTTACATAAATAAGTATCATTCTGTTTAATTTAGTATAGCCATATGGATTAGCTCTAGCTGTGGTTCTGTTTCAGTAAATTCCTCTTCAGCTTACAAGCATGTAAGATTGCACCATTGTAATATATACAGTGGCTATGTATTATTCCAGATGCCCAGACTCCTTGGAGCGATGAAAAAGAAAAGCTGTTCTCTGAAGGGTGTTATTAAACCTTTTCTGTAGCTTCAATATATGAGACAGAAGAATAGCTACATCATTATTAGTGAATTCTGGCCATTGCTAACAGCACCAAATACAATGATTCCGATACTTTATTTGTGCCTTACTGCTTTCCCACCAATAATGATCCCTTTGATAGACTTGGTAAAGTTGATCAGGAAGAGTAATTTTAATTTCTCTAAATTCAGCTAAAGCAGTTTTTGCAGCTATTTTTGTACTACTTTAATTTGCCACATAGTAAATTTTCCTGACTAATACTGGCTCTTGAAGATGTGTCTTCACAGACTCTGTAATTTCCAGCTAAAGCATATTAAAGAGATTTAACAGTCTGATATTTTCTGTGTATTCCACAAAAATTGGTACTAGTGTTTTGCTTAATGAAAAGCACTATACTATCCAGTAGTCACTAGATGGAATGTCTTGATGTTATTCAATATCCATAAAATCTTTCTTTACACAAAATTAAGATAAAAGATGTCTATTAATGTACAAAATCCAAAACTCTACACAATTTAGTGAAGAAAATAAAAACATGGTTAATTCACTCATCCTTAAACCAAAAGGAAAAACCTTCTTTCTCCATGCTTCTTTCATGTGGCTGACAATTAATGTGATCAGGAATTCTTACCTAGTACAATTCTGTTAGCTTTTAATTTTTTTGAGGAATATTCAAATTCAATTTTCCTCCTGAAAATCAACGTTGATCCTTCAGTGCTCTCCTCTTGTGAAAATAGTCCCTAAAAATGACAAATTAAGGTGTAATTCCCAGTTTTCCATGTTAACATTTTACACCCAGGAATTGATGTAGTTGAGTTAGAAGAAATAACATACCAGAAGAACATTACTTACCATTTTTTTACTGTGATGAACATATATGGTCATGTGAAGAAAAAGCAGTCCTACATCACTCTTTCCTTTACCTGCATCTCTTAGGTTGCGCTTGGCAATGTGTGCCCAGCTTGAATTCCTTACATACCATGAGAATAAGACAAATATCTCCTCTCCCTTCCACACTGCTCTTAATGTCTAGCACCTCGAATTAAATCAAAGGCTGTAAATCCACAAGTTGAAAATTATTCTGGTTTCTCCTCATCATCAGAAGATACTTCTAGAAATCACTAATTGACAAATCTTTCGAAGGCTCTCATGATACTTTAAATGGAAGTTAGGTCTGTGAAGGCTTCTGCTGTTACAGATGTATTTGCTCCCTCTTGCTGGATTTCAGTTCTCTTGAGTGCAGCCACTCAGTTACCACCATATACGGGGAATGTTTCATCCATGTCTGTTACTCACCATCTATAGGTTTTGGTTATTGCTACCAAAATCTCCCAAATGCATGTAGTTAAGAATTCTAAAGGTTAGGAACATGATGTTTGGTATTTAATCTAAGAAAACAATGTAATTTGTGCGCTGTAAGTTAAAAGATTTTGTAAACAGGTTAATAACCAGACCTTCTCTCGTGAAGTGCAATCAGAATAGTATTATTTACTATCTTGGTTATAAATGCATCTCACTAATGAGAAGATGACACTAATCTTTTCAGAGGCATCTATTGTTATGAAGAGAGGATATCATATATAGAAATTAGAAATCTTTTTAATGAACAAAACTTGAAAGCATACTTGAAAGAGGCTAATTTCTTTTTCTTATTCTAAAATAAATACTAAATGACTTCTGTAACACATATATACAAGAAAAATAGGATTAAGCACTTTTTTGCCCCAATTATTTCTATGTTTTCAATTTTTTTCCTTTTCATTTTTCATCTTCATTATTGGAAGAAACAAAGAACTACAGGTTTTCAGGATTTTAATTGCTGTTTATTAACTAGTAGATATAGCAGGAAGATTACAGGATTGTTTAAAGTTGTACCTGTAAATCTGTGGTTCTGAATCAGATGCAGTATCCACTCTTTCAAATAATCCAAAAGGACCTTTCAGTGATGAGTTTTAATGTTTAGTGTTAAGGTGGTGGTTGCATTGCAAGACAGATTCTAAAAACTAATTTTCTAATACTTAATACTATGAAACTTTAACAGTTACAAAAGATTTAATTTAGATTTTCTTTGGTTCCAGTTCAATTAGGTTCTTATTTATTTACTACTCATTTTTACTTTATTAGTCAGAATGTCTCATTATGATATATCACTCTCTGTTTCATATAAAAAGTCCCTTGATAAAGTATTTTAACATATCAGTAAATTCATTGGTGAAAGAAAGTGAAGCTACAGAGATGGCTTTAAAGTCTCCTGCAGTTCATAGCAATTCATTAGTGTAATTTAAACTCCTGTACATGAAAGTGCATATGCACTTCTACTAAGTATTCCATGCTAATTAATTGGGGATAAGATCTTTGACCTTATCCCTTTTTACCTTCTAGGAGCTTTGTGAGTTTGACACATTATTATTAGTTATTGTTTAAAACACTGAAATACTCTCTGGCTCACATAACTCAAATACATTACACAGGTGCTTTAGAAGTGTTTATAAGGCTACTTACCACATAAACTAGCCTGACTCATGAGGAAGTATTACAGTCTCAATATACAACTAGCATTTATGATGTACGCAACTGCTTTGTTCACTGGTTTGTATTTCAGTCTTCTGTTATTTTTCTTAGTTTTTTCAATGCCACTAGGTAAGCAACAATGCTGCAGTAGTCGGAGTTGTATTTGGGCAGATATTGTTTAATGGTAGCCTTGATGTCAAGTCTTAATGTTATTAATTAGTTAGCCTTGGTTTTGAAACTAATAGTTCTGTCTTTTAAATCTTACCCCAATATTCATGAAATACAGAATCTGAATTTCCCAGAGCCATAGATTGAATCTTCTGAAATTAAAGCTTCCAATGAAGAGGATGCTAAGTACTTCCCAGACGGTAGATCAGTCCTTCACAGCATGGATGATTTTCAAGGGATGCAAAATAAGTAAGATGAAGTACTTTTAATTATTCTGTATGTTAATGTGACATGTCCTCTCAATATTCAAGTATTTATTCATTCATATTATACAAGCTGTTAATTTTTTGAGATGGGCATACTCTTTGACCTGAAGAAGCAGAGACCTTGCAGGATTTTTTAATACAGAAACATTGCAGGACTATATTTTCCTGGTAGTTACGAAGATTTCCAAAATGATGTATTAAAAAGAACTGAACCCTGAGTGCAGGAAGACAGGCAAATAAACCTTTTTCCTGTTCTGATTTGCATGGCTTAAGAATGCTAAGAATTAAGTGGAATCAGACAAACATGGTAATACTCATAAATTCTATTTTGTTACGTATATATTGTGTTCTCGCTTCCAATAATTTTCCTATGATGGGGAATAGCGTAGCATACTTCTCCGTGAAAGAATGCATAGAACTGAATTATGTAGTAGAAAAGCTCACAATGTTTACTTGAAATGAAGAAAACAAAGATCTCTGTTCCTTTCTCTCTGTCTCTCTCTCTCTTCCCGTCTTTACAGTGCAGATGTTGATAAACCAAAGTCATCTGGAAATCAGGTTGGTCCTCAGTGTTCTGAGCCTGGAAAATCATTTAAGTATTTGCATGACTGATTATTTAGTCTGAATTTCCTGTGAAATAGCCCTTGTTTGTTTTTGCACCTAAACTTTTCAAAGACAACACTGCTTAATCAAGGGAATTGCTGTTACTGAAACTTGGCTAATAGGAAGGATCTAATACCAGAAGTGACTCTCTTTTCTGCCAGTAATCTTCAAACCATATTTGAAGCTGGACTTTGTATTTTTAGATACACTTAAGTAGCTAGAAATTAGCTGAAGGGGTGAAAAATGCTGATGATAACTTGCCAGACCCAGTCTAATCTATGTGATGTAACAGAGTACATGCTTCATTCAAGGTCAGTTACTGCTAATAATCGGTGTAAATTTGAATCAGAAGGAACAAAAGAATATTTCGAGGAACTTTTACTTGAAATTTCAGTGTTTCAGGGGAGTAGAGGAAATGTGCTTTGTAATGCTTATAATGTAGACATAATCATGATGCAACACCACTGCAGATACAGTATTTAAAATACCATCAATAACCACTAAATTGGATTGCAAGATAAATGCCAGAATTGCAAATCTAATGACATGCATAAAAATTAAGATAAAAAACGTTCAAAAGTAATAAATCCAGAAGTGACACAGTAGGAATTTCTCAGTGGAACAAATATCCCAGAGCACAGTAATTATTTTCTCAAGTTTTCACATCAGACCTATATGAGTGTGCTTTATTACAGGTCCCAGGAACAGATGTTTCTAAGTTATCCAAATGCAGCAAGAATCATGGAACATAAGATTCTTTAAAGTCTAGATGTGCAAGAACCTCTGAAACATCATGGATGCTCAAAAGTTGTCCTCTGTTTCTTTTCATAATGGGCAGCAAAAGATGTTTTTATGGAGTTAGACTAATATACGAAAGAAAAAAAAAAATCTTCTACTTCTCCCTATGCAGAAGTTTTACATTTGACAAACTTCAAAGTTTGAAAAGTATTGTGAAAGTCTTTTTTTTTATTATTTATAATTAGAAGTTGAATCTTTAAAAGATTTAAAAATTGACTAGAGAAATGCATCAAAAGGCAAAAATACTGAGATGCATCAAAAAAGCACATTTTGGTCATGTGGCTCAGAGGCCATTGCTTTGTTTGCATGTGCAGGGATGCTCACAAAATTCATATTGTAAAAATCACCTGGAGTTTGGCATACTTGCTTATGTCTAAACTCCCAACATATCATCATACATTTGAATCCATAATTTTAATGTGACAGAATAAAGATGTTAATGTGGAGAACAGGAAAAAGAGGGAGCTACTTATTAGGTAAGCTAATTATTATAGGAGCCTCTAGTGGTCTGCATACAGGGTTCCATCAGTAGCTTTGAGCGGGGTGGAAACACAAAAGGAGACTGCATATTAAGTAGCTAATATATTTGATGAGCTTAGAAGGTGAAAAGTGATTTAACAGTACTAGGTTTTAAGGGTACCTTATAAGACAGTTAGTAAAATTACTTAGTGTCTATTATGTAAAATAAGCAAACGTGTTGCATTTTGTTGTAGTAATTCATCTGTTCATTAGTATTATTAAACCATTGATCCTAGGTATTTCCACTTGCTTCAGTAATATGGGGTCTCTACGGTCTTTGAGTTTATCCTATTGATCTAAACAGGCTATTTCAAGAATTTGGACAAATAACCTCTCTGATAAATTCAGTTAAGAGATTCCTGTAAGTGGTTTTGCACTCCTTAAATACAGTGTTATTCCCTGTGGTATCTTGGTGATGTAGGGAGTCCATTTATTGAGTTGATAGTATACAGTTACTTCCATAGTTTATAAACAACCATTTTGTGTATTATGTCTGAGTAAAACACTGGCCATTTCTGCAACTCCAATCCCTATTTGATTTGTTCTGTCCTGCATCTATAGATTTTATTATTATTATTATTATTATTATTATTATTATTATTATTATTATTATTATTATTATTTCTCAGAGGTCCTGCTAGTAGTTATATTTACTCCAGAAAATTTGATACAGTGTGATGTTACAGTCACAACCTACTCAAAGTAGAGGAAAAGTTTAAAAATGGCCTTAGAACAGACTGTCAGAAATGCTAGTTGATGGGAAAAGAGGTGGGAAAGTATCTTGGTGTCAGGCTGACTCCAGCAGGGTAATTTCAAGGATACAGAGTATCTGCTGTGGAAGTTTGAGCAGAGGCTGTGTCCAAGCTGTCTCTCCAGTCCTCTTCTAGTTTCCTGAAACCTTTTTATTTGTGAAAAATGTCCTAGGACTCATCCCCATGACAGAAAATTCATTTTTTCACATTGAACTGAGGAGCCTTGAAGTAATTCTGGCAGCTGCTGTGAGACTTGTATAAGGATCCAGTTTTCAGATTAGTCCCTGGCATTCAAACTGAAAACCAGCATGAGAAAAGCATCTTCAACAAGAAATTGGCTAGAACTGTGTCGTATTTTTTTCTTTTAAATATTTGAGGCCCACTAGTATAGTACTTTTTAAAGTTTGTTTTAAAATGTGGATCAGTTGTTTCAGTAGTAAATGCATTTGAAAAAAAGCAAGCAAGTAAAGTGTGTTGTAGTTGGAAGAAAGGAGAGGAAACACTCATTTACCTGAAACATTGCTAATTTTTTCCAAACTGAAAGAATATAACTATTATGATAGGTCATTTCAGATTATGTGCCTTGATCAGTCCAAGTTTCTTGTGGACTACAGAAATCAAAGCTATAAAAAAGATTGCTGTTTGTACGAATCCCAGTGCTTAGAAGACCCTCATTACAACAATTCTTTTCTGCCTTTTCCTTCAAAAGCTTTCTTATCTTCATGATAAACCTTTGATATTTAGTAGCGAGAATCTACTCAGAGGTTCCATTGTCCTCTAAAACTGTGTAGATTTGGGTCGGATGCAGCATATTAAAATACTTTCATTGCTTCTGCTTTTCTGTGTGGATACTGGCATCTGGCAAAAAAACCAATGTTCTGCCTCTTTTTGCCGTAATAAGAAGCAATTTCAGAGAATGCACTGAGAAAAATTTTCAGTTACTTCAACTGTCATCATGTAGGAGGATAATAGGAGACCCGTTTTAGCCTTGCACGGTCATCTTACCAATTGGAGTAGGTCTAGATGAACGCTGAGGAGCAAAGGTAACTCACCATATAGATTCACTGCTCACTGCCCAGGATTTTGTGAGAGCATAGTGCCAAGGGCCAAACTCGGTACTCAGTCTGCCCTTAGCAGACCATGTTAATTCTCTCAGCTTTATGCTAGCTGCATCCATCTTATACATGGCCTCTGGTTAGTCCAGTGTCTTGAAGAAGAGCTAGGGGTGTCCCCTGTGCTGTTCAGGTACCATTCAGAAGCTAGGGATTGATCAACAGACAAATTTTAATTCAGGGTCTTAGTTCTAGTTGATGGACCTTGCACAATATGTATGAAGTAACAGTTTCAGAAGGATACCAAAAGAATTTTCATATTGAGGCTTCTCCATATCAATAGCATATTCTAATATCCATAACATTAATACAGTGGAACATTTCAAATACCTATAACTGATAACCTATAACTGATACATGAACTGACTTTCCGTGACTCTCCCAAAGATCCCTGCTTTAGTGACTTGAAAGCATGCTGTTTTCAAGAGGCAAGAAATTCCTCAGGTCTGACTGCTGTCTCCTGAGATGAAGCTTTCTCAAGCTGATGGACTTGAATGTTGTCTGAAACTTTCTCAGGGAAAACACTGATTTAGTGGCCTGGATCACATTTCTTAATTTTGAAATTAAATATTCCTCCCCCTGGAGTATGTCTTTATGTGGACAACCTTGTAGATTTATAAAGTTATCTTTCACGTCAGAGAGTGTTATTTCCAGTTACAGACATACACTATGAGTTTCAAGAAGCAGTATGAACTCTTGAGCTTTGATTGCTGTTGATCACCTAATGACAGAAATTATTATATGTCTAAGCAGTCTCTACTTTTCATGTGATATCGGACAGATTTGCTTAGGTCCTTTTGCTTTTTCCTTTTGGAACAAGCAGTCTAGCCGAACCATGCTTAGAAGTATATTTTCTTCAGGAATCTAACTGTGAAGTTCTATTTGTAAAAGAAAACAAAACCACGGTATTTTCAAGGGGTTGTTTATTAGGACCTGTTTTGTTATAATACGATCAGTTTGCAGTCAATATTATTTAACATGGACTTTTCCTACATAAGGCATATTTTCATGCAAAAAGACATTTTTTGTGCTGATGGACTACTGTCGTAGCCAACTATTCTATATGAGTATAATCAGTATGATACAAGTATATAATCATATCATGTGTATTACTCTGTGAGATGCAAAACCCCTGGATTCTGCTGTACAGTTTTAGAAGACTCTTACCAGATTTGTGTGATAACTTCAGTTTTGGTGGACACTGCCACAGACTTAATTCTTAATACTTTAACAATAATCATGTATTTAGGGGAGACACTGCAATTTTTCTTTGTTTGGGATTAGTCAGATATTTCTGACACTTTCTAGAATAATTTCATATCTCTAGTCATGTTCTTCTATAGATCGTAATCTCCTGATTACTTTATAGCACATTGAAAGTGATTATGTGAAGTTCTTTAGGTAGAGAATACCATCCAAATGGTAAAAATTACTCTTAAGGACACAAGTGAATGCTGTGACCTGGTTATAGCACCTGACGAAATCTTCCATATATCTTAATTATTTATCATCCATCATCTTTTCTACAATTTCTCCTCGTATATTTGTTGATAATACAAAATGTTCCATCCTTAACCTTTAAATAAAGGCAATCAACTCATCCATCTTGCATATATATATCACGTTATTGTTCTCACCAAACATCTCTAGATGTTTTAGCTAAGACTTTTACTTAGTTTAGCTAATTTTTTTACTTTACTGGTTTTACTGTTCAGGGAGGCAGAAAAATTCTCTCCCAACCTCCCTCACCTTCCATAGTGTCCCTTCGCAATGGATACAGGGCCCTGGAACTTTTGAATGAAGTAGAAAAGGATGAAGAAAATTAGTCAAACAAGGAGGAAGACCAAGGTCCACCAATGCTGGGTCACTCTAGAGCAGGTATTAAAAACAGTTCTAAAAAGAAGCCCAGAATAGTCACTGTAGTGGGTGACTCCCTCCTAAGAGGTGTCCGAGGCCCAATATGCAGACCAGACCAACTTCATAGGGAAGTCTGCTGCCTCCCTGAGGCCTGGGTGAAGGACCTCACAGCAAAACTCCCCACTCTAGTGAGACCCAGGACTACTACACTCTCTTGGTTTTTCAGGTGGGTAGCAACAATATTACCAGGAGAAGGCCTAATTCATTGAAGTGAGATTGCAGGGCCATGGGGAAAAGGGTTAAGGAGTCAGGGGAACAAATTGTTTTCTGCTCCATCCCTTCAGTTGTGGGCATGGATGAAGGAGATTACAGGAGAACTCAACAGATGAACTTGTGGCTCCAAGACTGCTGTTACCGGCAGGGCTTTGGATTTTTCAATCATGGGTTAATATACAGGACACCAGACCTTTTGGCATCAGATGGGATGCATCTGTCCCAGAGGGAGAAAAGGATCTTGAGTCAGGAGATAGCTGGGCTCACTGAGAGAGCTTTAAACTGAAATGTGAAGGGGAAAGGGAACAAAATATTAGCCCATCTGAAGTGCATGTATATCAATGCACACAGCATGGGTAACAAACAAGAAAAGCTTGAAGCCATGATGCAACCAGCAAATTATGGTGTAGTGGCTATCACAGAAGCATGGTGGGATGTCTGCCATGACTGGATTGCGCCAGTTGATGGCTACAAGCTCTTTAGAGGGGACAGAAAAGGAAGGAGGGGTGGTGGTGTGGCGCTGTATGTTAGGGACTGTTATGATTGCTTCAAACACAAGTGTAGTGAAGACAGGGTGGAGTGTCTTTGCTTTAGAATCAGAGGGAAGGCCAACAGGGCAGATGTTGTAGTAGGAGTCTACTATAGGCCACCCAACCAGGACAGAGAGGTGAATGAAATATTCTATAGGCACTTAGGAGAAATCTCACAATCGCTTGCCCTTGTTCTTTTGGGACTCTTTAATTTCAACAGACATGTGCTGGAAATACAATACAGCAGAGCGGGACCAGTCCCGGAGATTCCTGGAATGTGTGAGAGATAACTTCCTGACACAGCTGGTGAGTGAATCAACCAGAGAAGGTGCCCTGCTGGATCTCCTCTTTGTGAGCGGAGAAGGACTGGTGGATGATGTGGCAGTTAAAGGCCAGTCAGGGCACAGTGATCATGAAATAATAGAGTTCTTTATTCTTAGAGAAGCCAGGAGAGGGGACAGCAGAACTAACATCCCAGACTTCAAAAGGGCTGACTTTGTCTTGTTTAGGAATCTGCTTGACAGGATCCCTTGGGAGACGATCCTGAAGGATGTAGAGGTCCTGAAAGGCTGGGCACTCTTTAGGAAGGAAGTTTTAAAGGCTCAGGAGCAGGCTGTCCTCAGGTGCTGTAAGAGAAGCTGGTGCCAGAGAAGACCACCCTGGCTGAACAGGGAGTTTTGGCTGCTAGTCAGAGAGAAAAGGAGAGTTTACAGCCTTTGGAAGAAGGGGCTAGCCACTCACAATGATTACAAAGATGCTGTGAGGCTACGCAGGACAGAAATCAGGAGTTCTAAAGTCCAGCTAGAAATTAATCTGGCTTCAGCAATCAAGGATAACAAGAAATATTTCTATAACTATGTCAACAGCAAAAGAAGGACTGGGGAGAGGCTCCATCCTTTGCTAGACACAGGAGGAAACATGGCAACGAGTGATGAGGAAAAGGCTGAGGTGCTTAATGCCTTCTTTGCCTCAGTCTTTAATAACAAGATTAGTTGTAGTGAGGGAATCCAGACTCCTCAGCCAGAAGACATAGACTGGGAGAACAACTCCCCCCACAATCCAGGAGGAGAGAGTCAGTGACCTGCTGCATCACACAGACACACACAAGTCTATGGGACTGGATGGGATACACCCCAGGGTGCTGAAGGAGCTGGCTGGGGTGCTCTCCAAGCTGCTTTCCATCATTCACCAGCAGTCCTGGCTGACCGGGGAGGTCCCGACAGATTGGAAATTGGCCAACGTGACACCCATATATAAGAAGGTTTGGAAGGATGATCCAGGAAATCACAGGCCTGTCAGCTTGATGTCAGTGCCAGGGAAGCTGACGGAGCAGCTCATCCTGAGAACCATCACACAACATGTTGGGGACAACCAGATGCTCAGGCCCAGTCAGCATGGGTTTATGAAAGGCAGGTCCTGCTTGGCAAACCTGATCTCTTTATATGACAGGGCGACCTGCTATTGGATGAGAGAAAGGCTGTGGATGTTGTTTACTTTGACTTTAGTAAGGCCTTTCACACCGTTTCCCACAGCATTCTCCTGGCAAAACTGGCTGCTCATAGCTTGGGTGGGCACACGTTTTGGTGGGTAAAAAACTGGCTGGATGGCCGGGCCCAAAATGTTGTGGTGAACGGAGTTAAATCCAGTTGACGGCCAGTCACGAGTGGTGTCCCCCAGGGCTCGGTGTTGGGGCCACTCCTGTTTAACATCTTTATTGATGACCTAGACGTGGGGATCGAGTGCACCCTCAGTCAGTTTGCAGATGACACCCAGTTGGGTGGGAGTGTTGATCTGCTCGAGGATAGGGAGGCTCTGCAGAGAGACCTGGAGCTGAGCCCAACTGGGGGAGTTTCAATGAGGCCAAATGCCGGGGGCTGCCCTTGGGCCACAACAACCCCCAGCAGCGCTACAGGCTTGGGGAGGAGTGGCTGGAGAGCTGCCAGTCAGAGAGGGACCTGGGGGTGTTGATTGACAGCCCGATGAACAGGAGCCAGCAGTGTGCCCAGGTGGCCAAGAAGGCCAATGGCATCCTGGCTTGTGTCAGCACTAGCGTGGCCAGCAGGGACAGGGAAGGGATATGAGCCCTGTACTCGGCACTGGGGAGGCCGCCCCTCGATTCCTGTGTTCAGTTTTGGGCCCCTCACTACAAAAAGGACATTGAATGACTCGAGCGTGTCCAGAGAAGGGCAACGGAGCTGGTGCAGGGTCTGGAGCACAGGTCGTACGGGGAGCGGCTGAGGGAACTGGGGGTGTTTAGTCTGGAGAAGAGGAGGCTGAGGGGAGACCTCATTGCCCTCTACAGCTCCCTGAAAGGAGGGTGCAGAGAGCTGGGGATGAGTCTCTTTAACCCAGTAACAAGCGATAGGACAAGAGGTAATGGCCTCAAGTTGCACCAGGGAAAGTTTAGACTGGATATTAGGAAGCATTTCTTTACAGAAGAATGTGTTGAAATGGGCTGTCCAGGGAAGTAGTGGAACCCCCATCCCTGGAGGTGTTTAAGAGTCGGGTTGACATAGCCCTTAGGGATATGGTGTAGTTGGGAACGGTCGTGTTAGGTTAATGGTTGAACTAGGTGATCTTCAAGGTCTTTTCCAACGTAGATGATTCTGTGATTCTGTATTTTTAAAAATACTACTTGATGCAATGTTACCTTAGTACTTTGCTGCTGAGATTCTTAGGTATAAACAAGGTGTAGATACCTCAGAATGCTAGGGAATTCTTAAGTACTCTCAGTAGTTTGCTTCTGTTTGTCTTTTGGGGTTTGTAGTGCTTGGTTTCTGTTAATATTTTTCACATTTAAGAACTAATATATTAGCAGTTTACAATTAATTTGCTCTGATTACCAGAGGAATTGTGAAATAGATCTATTTTTTAAAGGACGTATTAGGAATACTATCTTGATTTTAAAACTGATGTATCATCAACAAGGTGTTCCCCAGGAAACATTAAAACAAAACATTTTCCAGAGAGAATTGGAGACAAATACAATTATATTAGAATCATAGAATCACAGAATGATTTGGTTTGGAAAGGACCTTAAAGATCATCTAGTTCCAACCCCCTGCCATGGGCAGGGACACCTTCCACTAGACCAGGTTGCTCAAAGCCCCGTCCAACCTGGCCTTGAACACTGCCAGGGAGGGGGCAGCCACAGCTTCTCTGGGCAACATGTTCCAGAGTCTCACCACCCTCACAATAAAGAATTTCTTCCTATATCTAGTCTAAATTTACCCTCTCTCAGTTTAAAACTGTTACCCCTCATCCTATCCCTACACTCCTTGATAGCAAGTCCCTCCCCACCTTTCCTGTAGTCCCCTTTAAGTACTGGAAGGCCGCTATAAGGTCTCCCCAGAGCCTTCTCTTCTCCAGACTGAACAACCCCAACTCTCTCAACCTGTTCTCATAAGGGAGGTACTCCAGCCCCATGATCATCTTCATGGCCTCCTCTGGACCTGCTCAAGCAGGTCCATGTCTTTTTGTGGGCACCCCAGAGCTGGACACAGCACTGCAGGTGGGGTCTCATGAGAGCAGAGTAGAGGGGGAGAATCACCTCTGCGTTCATCATGTTTTTAAATTAACTGATTCACAGTAGGTTGTAGGATTTGAAGGGGAGGGAGAAGGCATCCTAGTAAACAGATCAAATGTAATGAAATAGTAAGAAGTAAAATGTAGGCAGGAGCACAATTCTTCATCCCTCAAAATAAAAGCTACATAATTAAATCCAGTTATTTAGGTTACAAAAGGAGGGCTAGGATTAAATTTCTGATCAGTATTAAAAATGCAAAATCATAGTAATTAGACTCATGTTCTTAACATTGCAATCTGTTTGTTATTCTCTGATAATATTAGCATTCTCATATGCTTAACTCTGCTTCATTAAGTTTTATTTTCTACCATTAGACTACCCTATACATCAGCTCTCCAAGGTTTTAAGAGATTAATTATATTTTAGTCATGTGGTAGTCCATACTTGTATGGCCTAATTAAAAACATCTTCACTGCTAATCCAGACAGGTAATTAATAATAATATTGACATATAAAACTAAACTGTTTCCTGAGCTGTATATGCAGAAGGGGTGTAGTTGAGTGCTGAGGGTAGAGGTAGCAACTGTTTTACAGGCAGCTCCTGCTGACAGATTCACTGGGGCAGTGAGAGGATACGTCTCAGAGAAAGTTCTTGGTCTACGAAATGAGAGCAAGGCTGCCGAGCTCTAGATTTTAGAAATGGAAGAAAGGAGTCCCCAGCATAAACAAAGGCAACTGAGTTGTCGTCTGTCTGGCACTAAATATTAGGAGTCTTTTAGTTCCTGGTGAGTCAGTTCTGTTTGCAAAGCAGTATATTTGATGGTGTGTCCTGCCAGGAGCTAAATAATTAGTTTCTGTGAGGATCTGCTGTGCAGGCAGATCACTTCTGACTTTTTAGCTGGTCATTCTGTAAATCTCTTCTAAAATCCCAGCTTGTGCTGGGATGCCTGCAAAATCCCTGTCTTTCTGCTACTGATGATGCTGATTGTTTGATTAGTCAGACTAGGTGCACTATTATTTTGATTATCCTCTTGTTGCCTTTTTGACTTATCCATGAACTGCAGACCTTTATATTATTGTGGCTGTGACTCTGACGCTTGTCAGTTCTTCCAGAGCTGAGTCTTAGTCAAACCCAGCCTGTAGATTCCATGTTCTTTTGCATACAATTTTTGTCCTTTCTGTGCCTTGAGAATACATCTAAGGGCAAAACTGTGACAGGGTTGAAACTCCCAAAAGTAAGTGTAACCTCAGTTTCACTTAGTACAGCTTTTAAACGTGGTGCACTCTCTTGGACAAAGTCCTCCGATCTGGCTTTTACCTAGCAAGGGACAGAGGCCACATACCTTGGTACACATTCTTTCTTTGCAATGCCATGGAACTTTCCTTATTTTTACTAGACTATGAGCAGTGAAAAATTACGTAAGCAAAACTGTGTTCGTGAGTTTCAGAGAAACAAAAATCTGGAGAAACAAGAAACTTGTAAATTTGTGTCTTTGTTTTGGCTGGTATAGGGTTAATTTCTTTCCTGGTAGCTGGTGCAGTGCTGTGTTTTGGACTTAGGATGAGAATAATGCTGATAATACACTGATGTTTTAATTGTTGCTAAGCAGTGTTACACTAAGCCAAGGACTTTTCAGCTTCTCTCACCAGCAAGCAGGCTGGGGTGCACAAGAAGATGGGAGGGGACACGGCTGGGACAGCTGACCTCAACTGGCCAAAGGGATATTCCATACCACGGGACATCATTCTCAGATATAAACTAGGGGGAAAGCTGGCGGGGGGCTGTCACCTTGGAACTGGCTGGGCATCAGTGGGTGGTGAGCAGTTGCATTGTATATTCTTCTATATTCAATATACTTCTTTTGTATATTCTAATTCTTTTATCATCATCATTATTATTATGGTTGTTATTCTTCTGCCTTCCTTTTATGTCCTATTAAGCTGTCTTTATCTCAATCCATGAATTTTACTCTTCTTTTTCCAATTGTCTCCCCCATCCCACTGGGGCAGAGTAAGTGAACAAGTGGTTGCATAGTGTTTAGCTGCTGCCGTGTTAAACCACAACTGTCCTTTTTGGTGCCCAATGTGGTGCTCAAACCCACAACCTTGAGATTAAGCTTGTCATCAATAACATTCTCCAGGGTATTCAGATTTTCTGTTGTATTCATAAAGATACTTTTTTCTGTTGCTGTTCATCTGTTAAAGCTATTATTTGTATCTGAATTCATAGGCTTCTTTTCTCCTTGCTAGATGTATTTTGCTTTATTGTCTACATTTTGCTCTGTGGGTCTTCTGCATTGTATTTTAAGCTTCTAAAGTAAACGGTTGCCGTTCTGTCTTCTTTCTAACTGGTTTCAAAACTCTCTCTTCTGAGGAGGAATTCACTGACATGCTTGGGACTCTATGCTTTCCATAGTCAGTGTATGACAGTACTCCCAGTGGCCCTTCTTGTAGTTAGTGTAAAATGAGAAACTGGCAAGTAGTGCTCTGTTGGGATGGGTTAGACTTTGGATACTGGGTGATTAATGAGGTTTAGGTCTAGAAAGGAATATTATCATAATCTGATCTCTCTTGTATGCAGTATACCTGTGTTTTTTAGAGATCATACTCTCAGCAGCACCAGTGCAACTAGAATGTATTTCCTCTCCCCCTGAGCTGAAAATGTCAATAATTTCAGATTAAAAGACCTGCTGTGTAACCAGGCCTCTACAGAAGGCAGCAAAACTTATCTGAGGAGTTAATCTCTGGCTGATGGTATGTCTCATTATCATCCCTAGCAATGATTAATTTTTCTAACAGAGCCTGAGGAGAGAATAATGCCAGTATGATTTCTAGTAGTTGTATAAATAATAGGATGATGTACAATATTTTGTGACTGCACAACTTAGTATGATCTTGTTTAAAGTTTTTGTGTGGGTGGCAATTTTCCTGCATGTTTGTTTAATTTGAGTATATTGATTTCTCTGAATAAGAAAGGTTTACCTCTTTGAAACTCAGGGTAGGGACAATGTTTATCTTATTGTGCTAAACCTGTGTTGCATAGATTTTTGATATCTGACTTCTCTGATTTTCATGATGCTGTGATCTCCACAGGATTTCTAAAGCCGGTCTCTTGTCACTTTCTTTTTCCCCTTTTTAAAGGCACCAAGAGATAGAACAGAGAATAATTGCTGCCATAATTACTGAAATTGTTTACACAGCTGTACTATTTGTCAAATTTCATTCTGCTTAAAAACGGTTCTTTATAGATCCAATTCACCAAGCATCAATAAAGAATAAGAACAATTAAAAAATAAATTTCAATGCAAATGTGGCCTTTTCCCTGTTCTGCATGAATGCACATTTATCAGGCTCATAAACCCTGCTGTTGACAGCATACCATTGAAATAAACAAGAAACAGCCATACTGTTATTGTTTCATGAGCCTTTGATATCAGGATTCATTTCCCTCCAGAAAAAGATTGCAAAAGGTCAGTAGCATATCATAGATGTCCGTACAGAAACAGCTTGAGGGCATATTTGCCTAAATCTGCAACACTGATGGACCTGATGCCTGTAGAATGACTTGTTTGAACAAGCATTTAACACAAAACTGATCTTATTCCTTCATTCATATGTTCTGTTGTTACTGACAAGTTGTGATTATGGAATCACAAAATGTTGAGGTTGGAAGGGACTTCTTGAGATGATCTCATCCAATGCTTCTGCTCAAGCAGGGTCAGCTAGAGTAGGTTGCCCAGGACAATGTCCAGTGCAGGTCTGAATATCTCCACAGACAGAGACACTACAACCTCTGGACAATCTGTTCCAGTGTTTGGCCAAATTCACAGCAAAAAAATGTTTATTTTGTGTTCAGATTGAATTTCATGTGTTTTCATTTATGAACTGAATCTGGTTCTTAACCTTATAATAATCCTACGTATAGGAGATGTGACGCAGTTCTTCAGGATGGATCCTTCTGTGTATAGAAATCTGACAAAGTTTCAGCAGATATTTGTGCCTGTTATTTTCTTCTTTAACTTCTATATTACTTTTTAATTTATTAAATCTACACCAACGTTTTAGTAAGGACAGACAATGGAAATTTATTTTTCTGTTTATTCTTTAGGACTATATTTTTCTAAAGATTCTTTGAAATCTAACAAATTGTTGGATGAACTTCACTGAGAATATTAAAATTTACTTTTCAATTTCACACTCAAAAATTCTGAAATGGGGAAAAATAGACATTTAAATTTTAAGCCACACTAAATGGACCTCATATATATAAAATCTGAATGTTTATTTATGTGTAGTAGATGACCTAAAATAAGTCCTCTGAAAGGCAAATGATGAGTTACAAGACTCATTTAATCCCAGGAAAATTCAGTCGTGTTCTCACAATGAAATATTAATAACTTCTGTGGAATCTTAAATCGTAAAGAATGTTTAATGCATTGATGCGTGATGTACGTAGCAAAAAGAGGATGGTATCAGTCTTGTTGAGACTATCACCAAGCAATTCATTAATGTACAAGGAGATTAGAGCCTGATAGTTTGTTGACTAAGCAGCTATTGAGTTCCCAGCGTGAGCCTACAGTTCTAGGTCAGAAATAGGTGCTTTTAAGGGCAAAACTGATAAGAAAATGAATGGTGCTTTCACCTTTGCAAAATATGAATTTATTTTTTAAAAGCTTTACTCCTCGATGACAGTCATGAAAATGATCTCACTCTTTATCCTTACCTTTTCTCAATTATCAGGTAGGGGCTGGTAGTGACTGCTCATATTATTTTTATTATTATTATTATTATTATTATTATTATTATTATTATTATTATTACTGGGTTTTTTCACTAGCATCAGAACTCCCTTGATCAAAGCCCTCTTGCAATTCAATACTAAAAACCAATACTATAACAGTGATTTAAGAGATTTCATGGTCAGGATCTTAGACTCCAGCCAGCAGCCAAATTCAGAATGCAATTAAATGGTCTTCCATACTTGTCACTAAACCTGCCCACTACATACAATGTTAGATTTGGATTTTTAAAATTGTTGTTAAACTTCATGACTTAAAGCAAGAAAAACATGATATCAAAAGCAGTTTATTACATTAAAAGATCATTTTATATTGTGTTATTTTTATAAAGTGTAGGCATGTTTCAATTAGAACATCTGAGGTTGCTATATATAGATACGATGTGTGATCCTTCTAGTAATAATAACATTGAAAAGTATTAGCCTCATTCCAGTAATGATACTGCATAATAGATTTCCATGACAGACATCATCATCATCATATTGTTAACAGAAAATTGTGAACTACTGTCATCTGCAATGGTGTGCCCACCGTGACCTGTTGGCCCACAAGATCTGGGTGTTAAGCAGTAAAGGCTAGTGCTGCACAACTTATTGCATGTGAGCTGCAGAGTTGATTTTTGGAAGGGCAGTGTTAGAATGTGTTGGCCATACGCAGTTGTTATTGTTAGTGTTTGTCTGTGATGATACTCTTTTCAAAATCACAAGTACTAAAAAGAGGTTTTCCTTAGAGCTTGGAATAGCATGTTTATGCACACAACAAAGCTGGAGAAGGAAGGAGAAAACACTGTCCCCTAAATTTTTTCTATTAAAGTAAAAACACCTTTTTCCAGTTATGTCATAAAATGGTTTTTGCTGGAGGAAAAAGTGAACGAGAATTCATTTGCATTTAGGAATTAAATACAGTCACAGGTCCATTTAATTTTTTCTATACTTGAACAAAATTTTTTAAATCATCTCCCTGCTTTTAGAGGAAATTTATACAATTTCCATCCATATTTGACAGTTGTTTCATTTATAATGGTAGTTCCTTAGATCAGCTTCCTATTTGGTTCTTTTGCTTTATAAACCCTTTGTTTGGATCTATAGAAACAACATAAGATTCTACTGCTGAGTAAATGTGATGGAGGATAAAGGATCATTTGATCTCACAAGATGAAATGCATTTGTGAGTCCAGAATTCTTTTATGTGTTTGGAACACCAAAATGTCACCCTATTACAATAGGAAACATAATTTAGCCCATTGAGAAGGGAAATATTTATTATTGGAGCAGCAGATTTTTTTCAGTGGGTAGCTTTCCAAGTGAAGATTGGTTGAAATTCAAAGATAGAGTGATTAAACTGTTAGTAGTCTTGCTTACAACTTATTCAACTGATTCCAGTGGATTGAGTGGGGTTATTGTTGTGAATAGTTGCTCCACCTGTATAAGTGAAAGTTACAGAATAGAGCCCCTGAGTATTCAGGTCATACACATTTTACTCTTTACATCCCCAACCCCTCCAAAAATAAACCCCACAATGTAAGGATACACAAGTAAAGCAATGTAGGAAGAAAGGTTTTCTTCATCAGTAGAGATACAGAAGATACAACTATGTGAAAGCTAAAAAACAGTGTCAGGAGAAAATTCACACAGATAACTTCAATTATCTTTCATGGACATCATGGCAATTGATAACTAGTGCAGGCAACGCACGAGGGCTGGATTTGCTGCTTGGCAGTGGTCATTATCAGTAGGTTAGAATATTTTATGAAGACAGCCTGTGATGCTGAGGACATGTAAACTCTTTGTGTTAGTTTCATGCTATTTTGAGAACTTCTATTAATGACACGTGTCATAATTTGCTTAAGGCTTTTGTTACAGGCTTTGGTAAAATTTCCAGATTGAATTGCTAATGGAACTTTGTTGTTCAGTAATATAAATTAAAACATTAGTTCTTTAAATATTGCCACATGTACTAAATGTCCCCAGTGCCCTACTTATTTGGATTTCCTGGATCCCAGTTGCAAAACTAATATATTTGCTACCAGGGGACATTAATTGGAGGTGGCACTACTTTAGTTCTGTGCACATTCCTATTCAATTGTCTTTATTGTAACTTGATTACTTTTCTTTCAATTCTAAAAATTGCATTGTATCAAATTACCATAGCATAACTTCTGATGTGATTTTCTCACAAATTAAAATACTTGTTATTGCTATACTTGGGTTAATTTAAATCATTAATCATGCTGTATTTTAGTATTTCCTGGAGGAATGTTTCAGGAATCACCAATAGTTCAGTACAGTATATGAATTATTTGTGCTTTGAATAATACAGAGAGAACTGTGTTATCATGTTGGAGGAACTGGATATCAATACTTAAAATTATGGAAAATATCTTTTAATGGATAATTTTATTTAGTTTGCAAGTTTCCACTTACCAGGTTCCATGGCACTGAGATAGGAATAATCATTGTCATGTTTAATGATTTTATTATTTGTATACCTTAATTTGATCAGCTCTGAGTTTGCTGCAGGATTGATTTTTAATTTTTTTACTGATAACAAAGATAGACACATATAGTAGTTCTAGTGAAGGTGCTCAATATCTCTTAAGGTCTTTAAACCTAATAAAACCTTTAGTAGGTAGGATTTTTCTTCAGGCTCAGTGACTGTTACTTAAATGCTAACACAGACTTTAGAGACTAGCCCAGAGTACTCACTGCTTCAGTAACACTAGTCATTTAGATGGTTCCAGTGCCATAACACAACACAAACAGATGGCAACTTACTGGGCTCCCACTGCTTTTTCAAAGTCTGTCTCTGTCAGTTCCGCAGTTAAGGTGCCCAAGGACATCAGTAACTGCAGCGTTGCCTATGACCATCCAAACCAGTTGATTTCAGGTGAGACAAGTACAGCTCATCAGGCCAAGGATGATGCATGTGACAGCCAAAGATAAAGTGATCTTGACTGAGGAGTATTGGTTGTAGAAAAAGCCTTTTATGGAGACTGATGTATGTCTTCTACATTCTGTTCATGTGGAGGGTATTTTACAGGGCCTTTTCTTGATAAAGGTTTTCATCATAACAAGAATAACTTGCTTTTGTAAAGGTGGAGGGAGAAGAGAATTATTTTCATCCAGGTCCACTTGGAACATTTTAGGGCAGATTAACATTGCTTGCGTGGTGACTGGTTCTATAGGTGGATTATCCTATATGTAATTTGATAGATAATTAATTTTCCCTAAGAAGGTAAAATATATTTCTGTCTATTTTGAGATTTTGTTTGGCTGATTACCACACTTTGTGGTGTTCTTCACAGTATCCTGAGATAGGTGAGCACCCTAGCCCTGTTATAAGCATGGGGAACATAGTTATGAAAAGCAGTGAACTCCAGTTTTGAATCAGTATTAGATTTTCAGACCACAGGATTTTATCTGCCCTGGCTCCCTAAATTTTCTCCTATATTTAGGCTACAAAGCTCTCTTTTCAATGCAGGTGGAGAATTTGGCAGTTTGCAGGGTAATGCCATCAGGAATTCACTCCAGAAAGGTATGAATCTTGAGTCACCAAATCTCAGCCCTTTTTCTATGTCTTATGTGCAGTGGGTGCTGCTTCAATTTTGTTTAGCTTGGAAGCAGGCATGTCTTTTAAAGAAAAACTCTCTGTCATCCAACTTGACTGTGCTTTGGCTCACATCATGAAGTGTTCCCGGACTGAATCAGCTTACGTTCCTTTGCAGCCTGGTTGGGCTGCAAAGCCGTCACAGACTCACAGAATGGTGGAGGTTGGAAGGGACCCCTGGAGGTCATCTTGTCCAAGCTCAAGCAGGGGCAACTACAGTCAGTTGCCCAAGACTATGTCAGGTGGCTTCTGAGTATCTGCAAGGTTGGTGACTCTGATTAGGTGATCATTGTGATGAAAAACTGATGAAGAAAAGGCAACAAAATAGAAAGCAAAAAGTTTCAATAAATAGCCAGCTCTATGGCAAAATTAGTATCCCATGTACAAAACAAAAATAGATCCTAAAAATATGTTCTCTAGGATCATGGACAAAAGATAAATTATATCACTGCAGCATAGAGATTATTGTGTTCCCATAAAAAGGGTTAATTTATTATATGGGAACTGCTGTTGGGTGCTGTGGAAGTTCCACCTATTGTTTTTAATGAGCATCTGTTATATGTTGATAAAATTTTATATATTATTTCAACAGGTTTTTTCTCTGTCATAATGGTTTATCAGATGTCTTTATAGAACTGATGTAATTAGAGGAATTGTTATTTTCATTTTTTTCTTCCAGTAAAGTCATGAGTAATTTAGGTCTACCACCTCTTACTACTCAGAATTCTGGTGACTTCTGTGTGCTTGATCGATAGATTTCAGAATTTCTTATCATGTAGTCCTTCTGGATTTAAAAAACAAACCAGTGGTTTTAAAGTGAGCATTTCTATTTGAAAAATGCATCCAGGACGTGGTCACGAATTTAACTATTTTATAGACAGATGTTTAATACATTTAGTGTACCTTTTGAGAGATGGGTAAGAACATTCTCTGATGCTCCTGTTCGAGTTCTGAGTTAAGCAGAGGGAGGCCAGTGAGTAGAACTGCAACTATCCTGTTAAGTGTTTAGCAAAGCAGTCATCTTCAATTCAGATATGGGAGTATATGCTACAGTTAGGGCATTAAGTGCCTTTAATGGAACAGTGGGAAGTGGTAAGATGATTCTAACCGTGTCATCAAAAGCTTTTGGTTAATGGGGCTCTGAACAAAGCTCCTCTCACTTTTCTTTGAGCTTTGGTGAAGCCATAGTGTTCTTGAGGTTTTCTTTCATTTCATCCATATTACTTTTCATGTCTTCAGTTTAAGTAATTTCAAACTAATTAATATTATTCTCACTCGTTTTTAATGTTCTCCTTTTTGTACATTTCTGTGCTTTGTTAATCATTTCTTTCCACACAACCAGTAAAACATACAGTAAATCTCTAATTGTTCTGTCATCTGTTTCTCTTCCTTTTCTGAAAAATGACAGGATTTTAGGGGGTTGGGTTTTATTGCCTTTCCATTCTTCTGTTTAATATCTGAAAAATGAATAACTATGGATCTTTCACTGCTTTGGGTTTTCAGCAACTATTTAATTGAGTCCTTCATTTTCCTGTGTTCATGGCATCCTCTTTTTAGCATACATAACACAGTTTTTAACTGCATATATGCACATAGATTCCTGAATCAGAAATTGGTGTTGTATGTATGACCAACACGTTGTTCAGTAAAGAAAAAAAAAAAAAAAAAAGAAAAATATCGTGTATATATTCTAATAGCAGATCACCTCTGCCTCAAATACTGTTTAACTTTTCCTCAAATATATACTTTATTAGGGAAAAATGCAGTACACATGGTGACTAACAACACAGTTTATCTCTAACACATTAATTATTCTCTGTGATATCATAGGCTTTCATCCCTTAACACAGAAAGATAATTTTTCCTCTTACTTCTTCAAGTTTCTGCTGTGGGATAGCAGTATATTCTTTAAGCAGCAACGCCCCAAGCTGGAACTGCCATCTCCCATGACAGTTTGTGTTGGTAGGTTAGGTTTGGCCCATCTGTGCCAACAAAAGGTGTTCCAATCCTCTTAATCAGAGATATGCAAAACATAGAGTAAACCTCATCCTTCCCATATAAGTTACAATGTTGTTACGATGTTGTTAACAAAGTTGTAGCAGCGTATGCCTGATTTTGTTGTTGCCGACATTGCTGTGTGAAGACAGCATGGGAAGTATTTCCAATTTTTGTCTTTTTGGAAAAAAATCTATCTGTGTTATTTTGTGAGGCCCATGAAGGACAGAAATGCTGTTTGCTGCTGTTTTCCTGTTTTGTGGGGTTTTTCAGCTGCACTTTTTACCATGTCTTTTCAACATGTTGATGATATGAGCACAAAATTCTGATTATACATTTGAAGAAAATGTGATGTCATCTAATAAATGAAGGCAAACCTGAGATCAAAACTATGTGAAAAAGTTGACACACACTTCTGAAAAAAACATGTTCAGATAATATTCAGTCAGCAATGGTCATTCAATGGGAGGGTGCTTACATGTTTCAGGGTTGTTTATAAAAAGTAACTTTAGCTGCCTCTTGACTTTGTGTCTGAAGGAAAGAACCTACAACATAGATTTTAAGGGATATATTGCACTGAGACAAAAATCTGTCGTCCGGTCCTCTGGGAGTTAGTATGTCAAATTGTTTTAATTCTTAAGCAGTAGTCTTAAAATAACCAGATGGGCTGCAATTCTGAGTAAAACTGGGGAAGCACTGTCAGCATTGTAAACTTAATAAGGTAGGTGATGTGGATCAATTCGTGCTGTCCTTGACTTCCTGCTTCTGTTAGAATTCTGTAAGATCATTAGCCACCTCTGGGATGTATTTGATTAATAGGCTTGGTTAAACAAAAGAGGTGAGGTCAAGCGTGATCTGAAATTATGAAAAATGTGTATTCCAAAGGGAATTTCCACTTTCCAAATTACAAATGAGGGAAAGTACCTTCTCTCTTTTGATTCTGATTAATTTAACTGTGTTTTATCATAGTGATAACCTGTAAGAGCTTTGTTTCCCTATAAATAAAGTTTTATGCTCTACTGCACTGTTTAAAAGTGGTATGTTAAAGTATGTACTACTAGTATGCATGCTGAGGAATAATAAAAGACAGTTCTAAGGAACTAATGTATTTTTAAAAAACATACATATTCTTTAACTTAGAATAAGACAAGGAAATGCACATCTTTATGATGCTTTTTTTTTCCTCTGAAGGTGATGATGTAGACTTTATTTTGCATCTGCATAATTTCAAACAGAAGACAATGCAGCCAATTCACGTTCCGTTATCTATGTGCACATATCTATCCATCCAGAGATGGAGCTATTGGCTGGTTGTTACAGATTATGATATTATGGTCATGTAGAAAGAGTGAAAATGAAAATGTATTTTAACCATTAGCAATCTCCATGTTTTTCTACTCCCCTTTCCTCTTCAATCCTTGCTGTTTCAAAATTTATCAAGCAGATCATTTATTTCAAGCAATGATGAAAAGCAGAAATTACTTAGACACTTGAGTAACACTATAATTTGCTTATCAGTGGCTTTGGGTTTTTTCTCTCTTGATCCTATTCTTTTAATTCAGATCCATTGGTTTGTGTAGATTAAGCTACTTTATAGCCTAAAGATTCTATTTCTGTCTACTTAGTTCCCCATGAGGTTAAAGCAATGAGTTTAACTGTCTTCATTTCTGTGCTATTCACAGTTAGTTTTATGATCTATACCAAGAATGTCTGTGTCTTGTAAATCCAGTCCATAACTCTCACTTCTCTGATGATGGCAGTGAGTGCCTTGAGGTACAATATGACTTAATTTCCTTATTATAACATCCTTTCAGGTCCTAAATTACTGCTGTCCTAAAAAATGCTGCCAACACAGGTAGCAGGTCTGCACTAGCTGGATCTTAATCTGGAACACTGGTATCATTCTCCTAATTAATAACAAGTCATCTTTTGTTACTTAGACTCCACAGACATGTATTTGTCTTGTTTGAATATGTAGTTTTGCCTTTTTTAATGCAATTTTTATTTGCAAAACTTGGAGAGTTACATCAAACATTTTACCAATCAAGTAAAGTTTACTGAGTTTTCATCTCTTCAGAGCCAGTATTACTCAGTCAACATGTGCTTTCTCATAACTTAAAGATCTGGACCAGTTTCCTTAATAAGAACTTGATACCGAGACATCGTCTTTCTGTGACTGTCTTGGTTGCCCTCTAACCAAATTAGTTTAATTTTCACTAGGTACAAATGAAATTCAGTGTAGTTATATAAGTTTACCACAACTGTTTCTTTTATTGACAGACTTCAAAAAATCTTCTCTTTCCAACTCCATCTGCTGTTTCTGACACAAAAACAACAACATACTCTCTTTTAAACACAGTCACGTCAGTAAAGAAAGACATGCCAGAAACTATTTAAAGCCTAGTGTAGGGATTTTATTCAGTCGATACCAGTTTTCCCAGAGTTGTTCAGATATTATGGTCATATGTTATATTTTAAAATGCTGGTCTCTTCAGACATTGGGTCACTGTACAGTCAGATTTACAAAAGCAGAATGTACATTCTGAGTGCCACCAAAGGAAGAAGACCACTAAATATAATAATGTAGCTATAAGTTCTTAATCTAATGCATATGGGAAGATCTTTGTGTTTCAGCACAGATTTCTATTACTGGATTCCATTTTGCATAGCATCTAAGCTGTTATAAACTTGAGTGACCATCACTTTCAGGTTTCTTCTTGTTTCTATACATGGAGAGTCACTGAAATGCTGGGGTTTCAACCCCAAGCCCCAAATTAAGGTTGACATATGGGTGATTCCCACAGCCCTTCACAAAGAGGGGGTGAGTTTACCTTTAGGCTTCCCTCCAGGGTGCAGCAGCCTTGCAGACAGAGCCATTGGGTAAATGAGCCCCAGGGGTCCCACATTCAGTAACCCAAGGTCAGGTGTCCCACTTGGGGATAAAAGCTGGGACCCCTTGCAGGCAGGGGCAGTGTCTGTGTGTGAGGTGGATGCCCTGTGCAGAGTTCCCTGTTGGGGAAGGACCTCCCGCCTCCCTGGGACTGGGCTCCAGTCAGGTCTGGCTTTTGTAAACGCGGGCTGTGTAGAGATTCAGTGTGTGGCTTCCTTGGTCTTATGTGTTTGGCTTGTTGACTCGGTTGTCTCCCGTCCCTTCTATGGGAAACTGCACTTCACTGTTTGTTCCACCCATTGTTGGTCGTGCAGTGTTGTTGTTGGGGTCAGTGGGATTGATGTCGATTATGTATAATCTGACTTGTTTGTACCCCCAGCGCTCACCCATGTACTGACCCTTTTGTATCAAATACAATTTGGTTATTGGTTCATCTTTATGCTGGCTGTGTCCTTTATGCTAGGCCTGATAATTAGCAAAACAGTCACATGGAACAAAATTCTGATGAAGGAAAATCTCGCATTCATTTACCAAAAGGGCTGTTTTCCAACTGCCACCTCAGTGAAAAGTATTTAAATTTACTTATAGGAAAATAATGTTACAGGATGAAAAAATATGAAAAAAAAATAGCTTTTTCATATGAGCCTTTGAAGAAGAAAACAGTCTTTTTCAAACATATAACAATGGTTTTCAGACTTCTGCTACAGCAGGTGGGTGCTGGTTTATCAGGTCCATGTATTGCCTGGACTCTTCTTACAGGTGGTTCTGTGATTCTTCATGATTGACTGTTGACTTTATCTTGTAAAAAAAAAAAAAAAAAACCATCATACCATTAGCAAACTAATATTACCATGTAATTTATCCCTTGTTTTCCAGGTAATTTTTTAAATATATTAAATGTTATAGGTTCTAGTACATGCTACGTCAGAACTTCACTTGCAATCTTCTGCAAAAACTAACCATTTAATTTTACCCTCTACACTGTATCTTTCAGTCACTGTATACTTATACATGTCAGGTTTTTCATCTTATGGTATGGCTTATTAAATTACTCAAAAACCTCATGGAAATCCAAGTGAAGTATATCAGCTAGACCTCCCTTACCTCTGTGCAAGGAAGTCTGAAATCTTGGCAGGGCAGGATTTCCTTTTGCAGAAGCCATGCTGACTTTTTCTGTATTTATCCAGGTAAGGTGTCCTTTGGTTATACCTTCTCATAATTTGTTACTGAACCCTGTAGTTGCCAAGGTGTTCTTTAAAACCTTCTCTAAAGATTGGTACTTAGATAAGAGAGTTTGAAGATGGGCAGGGTTTAAAAGCCTTTCATTTCCACTTACGTACAAAGTATGCAGCTCTCATAGCTTTTATTGCAAGCAGAGCTAATAGTGTTGTAGCTGTGCTGTTCTGAGGGCATCAGCAGGGCAGAGAATGGGTATTTTCAGTAAAAAAACCTGAATAAATCCTTGAACCCCTCCTTTCATGGTTATATATACGTAAGCACTGATTAGTCTTTCTGCAGATTCTATATGTAATTATTTATACATATGTATAAATGTATATTGCATGTGGAATATAAATGTATATTGTATTGTATGTATAACTATACCTATATAAAAGGATATATTTGTGGCTATACATTTATATTTGAATGTGCATATTTATTTAAACTTTCATCTGAGTTGTTTTAACATGGAAGATTTTTCTTTCTGAGTTTTCATACATAGACAGAAAAGGCCATCTTTTATTGTGCTGGGTTCTGGAACACTGACCCATGCAAGTATACAACCTAAATCTGAGAGCGTTTAAGAGCCTGGAAATTAGGGATGACAGGAAAAACATCTGATACACCAGAGAGCTAAGTTTGGTTTAGCATCTTGCTTGTGCTGTTTCTACTACCACATCTTTTCCCCTTACTGCTGAAATGGAATGTGCTGCCTGCGAATGTTAAATTCTTTGTATTACTTTATTGCCAAGTGAAGGTCAAGTCATAGATAGAGCGTTACCCTAATACCTCTTTGTTTTACCTATTTATGAAACACGCTGCTTCTGATAACCACACGTTTATCATCTACTCCATGCAAACTGCAGTAGTCCTCTTTATCACACTTTTGATTGTTAGGTAATAATAATGTTAACCTAATGTTGTAAAAAGAAGGAAACTGACTATAATATATATTAATTTTAAAGTCTTTAAACAAACTTTAAATACAAGTGTGGTTTCTATTTTGTTTTCCTGAATCCCTATCTTGTAATTACACGAAGATTTTTATGAATTATAAAACCCAATTATTTATTTATGTATTTTAAGGGAACAATATGAAGTAACTGCTTTTGTGAGTGTCATCCAAGTCAGACTAATAAAATATGAATTAAGATCTCTTTAAAAATAAATTAAAGCATACTCATTTGCCCTTGTTATCTAATGATTCTTTTACATTTTACCTTTCACTTAGTAAATTATGTTTATTGAATATTAAAATGCATATTTTATGTTACTAAAGAGACAGAGCTTGTTTCAGAAAAGTTACATTTTCTTAAGAAAGAAAATCTTTCAAAAATAGGGAAGATTTCTGTCTACGCTGTCTCTTTCCCGGAAAGCACTGATATATACCTGTCTGAAATTGCAGTATGATATTAGGTGCTAGACAGTTTCATCTGCATGATGCATATAAAATATTTGAAGTGATATTTCTGTTGGTCCATACTGCTATGAAGTTTGAGTTGTTTTTATAGTTTTTTTAATGCAGGATATATCTTTGTTTTCTTCCTTGTTCATAGAAAGAAGGATTTCATGCCTTCACATCCAGGAAACCTGCTTCTTGTGCTTTTGCAGACAGCAGCAAGTTTGGAGGGCTTGCAAAGTCATGAAGGGACAAGACTAACACTGAAAATTACTTTGACAAATAAGTAGGCTAATCTAATGAGATGCTATTCAGTAGGTGTAAGTGTAATGTTTCTACACTGTGAAACAATATATTAATACACATAAATAGATATAAGAGAAATAGAAATAAAGATAAATAGAAACAATTGGCAAGCAGAGAATAGGGAAGCTTTCTCAGTAACAATTATTTATAGAACAGGAACCTGGGTCTATGGTGCTTCACAAGCAAGTGGGACTTAATAGTCTTTTTGTGTTGCCAAAGGTTAAAATGCTTGCAGGTGATATTCCTTATACACACATCATGTATTTCACAGAAATGGCAATGCCTGCATTGACATACACTGTTCAGGTTTTGGTTCCAAATTGTAAAAGTTTCTGGAGTTAACATTTTAAAAAAGATGTGAAAACTCAGATCTGTAAGTCCACACTGTTCATTTATTCCATTTATTGACAACATAATCTCTTACTATTTGGTAACACTGGAAAAACACGAGATAAATATTAGTATGGTTTCAATACACAAGATTTGAAGCAGAAGTTTTAATCCCTATAAGGATGGATGGTTGCTCTTTATGGAAGATTTTTGTTACTTTGTATTGTAAAAAAAGGAAATCCATGGTAGTGGCAGCACGAATCAGTTGCTGCAAACCATACAGAAGGGCACAAGAGGCATCTTCTATGGCATCTTTGTCTATACTTTTTCCTGTTCTTTCTGTTTCTTAGCCTTCCTTCATTTTGGTGCTTCAGATGAAATTCTAGCTTAGCAAACTGCTTTCCACCATGCATCTCACTCGCATTCCTAGAAGCATTCTTGGGCAGTCATCCTTCATTTCATTTTATTTGACATCCATATTGAGAACCACAAAATTCAGAAGTTTGTGGTGAAGAATCCATACCAGTTTAGCTGTGTGCACTTTCACACCTACCCCTATAGTGAAATAAGCCCCTACAAGCTATTTCACAATTCTTGCTTCAGACTTCACTGCATCAAACCTTTCAGGGGAAGCAGTGTGAAATGAAACAGTAAGAAATTCATAGCATTGTTAAGTTCCATGTTTATGTGTTTTCCCATATGCTTTTTTTAGAAGGAAATTATTTCTTGGATGAATGTTTTCTCTGCTGTCTGGAGGCTTCAAATGTCTTAAATCATTATTTTGCTGGCATTATAATCTCAGGTTCTATAGCAGAAAATACAGACTTCCTCCCAGATGTTTTAATGTATCAGTATTTATTTTATCCTTGTGTTTGACCTGCTTCTCCACTAATAGCAACAACAAATGGTTCTGAAACCCGCTGTCCTTCAGATAGCTGCTGGATTTTTCCTGTGGAAAAAAAAAAGAATAATAAGCAAAATTAATGAATTAATGTTAACTACTGAAACAGAGGAAAAAGGATCTGTAATCAGGGGGATAAGAAGCTCATTAGAGTTTATAATGACTGGCAAAAAGGTTCAAAAATGGTTGTAGTGCCAAGTTGATGGGGAAAGAGGAGAAGCAGCTAGTTGTTCATGATGGATGTCTGACAAATTGCAACCTTTTAGATATATTTTCCAAATAGACTTTGTTGTGTTGCTTCATGTGATTTAAATTATATCATATAAACAGCTGTATTCATTTTAAAATCAAGCAACATCCCCATGCATTCTTCCTCTCATAACAATCCAGTGTCTCTGCGCAGACATGTTTACTTCCCTTTTCATTAACCATGGATTGACTTTGGAGAAAATCTCCAATGAGAGAGAAAAAAGGGAAGAAAGAAAAAGGCAGCACTTATTTCCTGTATTCTTCAAAAAGATCTGGTGCCTCTAGTTTTAAGTTATTCATCAAACAATTTTCTGTAATGCCACACCAGTAATTAGTTGAACTAAACGGAGGAGTTTTATAGTTTGTGACTATTGTATATAAGTTCAAAAATTTGTTCACATGAACCCACAGGATTACATTTTCAGGTATACTGAAAATGTAGAGAATCATACACTTTATTGGTCTCAGCAAATCTATGTTTTCTGCCATGATAAAAATAACTAAAAAATAGATTTAACTATATAAAAAGTAGATCCTTTGAAATGGTAGAGAAGAAATACTCTAAGCCCTACAACAAATTCCTTCAGTGCACCACTATGATTAGTATGATTGAGAGAGGCATTATTTCTGACCATTAGGTAATCATTTTAGATGCTGAAATGTGAGATTTGATCACCATTGTTAAAATAGCTTTCACAGCTCAAAATGTAGTTGGAAGTTATAAAACTGCCAGGCAGCTCTTCCAGCCTGGGAACCTGAAGCTTCTGCTGCTGTTATCCCTGAACTCAACTGCTGGCTACCTTAAAACCTCTTGTTTAGTCTGGCTGTCTGTCATAAGGCACTTTGTGTTCCTAAATGGGGTCTTGACCAGATTTACATGGAAAAGTGTTTCCAGGTGGTTGCAGGGATAGGTGCTTTCATAGATATTCAGCTAATGGGTTGCACATTTCTCTTATAAGCCTAAATATAAAGGAATGGTTTCCAAGCCATTACCTTAAAAATTTGTTCTAAAATTTTTTTATGCATGTACATGTATGCAAGTACTTTTTTTATGTGGAAAGACACAGTACTTCAGGTAAGGCCTGTGGAGCATTATAGCCGTTCAACTTGTAATTTAAAACTGGTAATTGAGGTCCTCTAAGTTAGGATGCATCTAATTATACAAAAATTAAATATTACACTTGTAAGTATAATTTTTAAGAAAATTATTTTACATTTTTGCTGTGTACAGTGATGTAATCATCTCTTGATGACAAAAATTGACACCTGCTTAAAGAAGATTTTATTGACTTTGTGCTAGACTGTAAGAGTCTTTAAGAGAAAGATGGTGCAGTTTGCAAAGTAGTTAACATTGAACGTTGTTTCTGGCCTTTTCACTTAGATTAGAAATATCATTAGGAGGTTCCTCTTTGCTAGTGTACAGTATTAATGGGAAATTGCATATATAAAATCTTTAGCTTATATGAAAATGTTAAGAGTTTTAGAGAATCTTAGACACAGGAAAGAGGTGATTTTATCCACTTATAAAAAGAAAGAAGACACAAGGAAAAATGGAAGGTGAAAGATGATCAGCATAAATATACAGTCTTCTTCTGTATGCTGTTGTTAAATGTAGGAATAAAAACTATAGGTATTTCTGGTTTTCTCTGTAGTTAGCACAGTTTTGTACTAGAGCATACCACAGGGAATTACAGCTCTTCTTTATCTCTGAAAACTTCTGTAGTTTGACATAATCAGACAAATCTCCCTTCATAGTAATGGTTGTTTTCTAAATTATCTGGCCAGTTTAGGTTATAAATGTTATTAGAGCAGTAACTCAAGTAACAATAATTGAAATATTAATAATTTTAACATTATTAATTTAATAATTTCCAGTGAATTTGTTGCCTTGACATGTGTCTAAGCTTATAAAGAAAAGAATATTGTGTCCATATTTTTTTGAATCCTAAATTGCTTTCTTTCCCAAATACACCAGAGTAGTGTGAAAAATTTTAGCACTAATATATAAGAAAGTATGCCATATTTTTCATACTGTTATATCTTGGACACTCATTCTATGGCATGCCAAGCACATAAAGCCATACACTGCTAGGATTTTATCCACAGCTAACGGCTAGGAGGTTTTTAATAGAAATTACCAATACATAACATGTGTATGAAAATCAGCCTTGGCCATGATGATATCACGTTTAGATATCTTGATTACTACCAGCAGAATACAATATATTACACTAGAAAGTATTTCATTGCTTACAGTTCACACACAAATCTGTTTCATAAATTTTGAAAGCCATGTACCTTTCTGCAGAAATTATCAGTGATGAATATTATTCACTTATTAAATGGTGATAAGTGGTGTAACATTTCTTTGTCTCACACTTATGAGGATTTTTCTGATATTAATGGAGACCATGGGTAGGATATCTTTATGAGAATATGATTATAGGATATCTCTCAATCAGCAGGTTTTTGGACTGCTTGAATCTGTGTTAACACATACTGAAATGCTGGGGTTTCAACCCCAAGCCCCAAATTAAGGTTGACATATGGGTGATTCCCACAGCCCTTCACAAAGGGGGGGTGAGTTTACCTTTAGGCTTCCCTCCAGGGTGCAGCAGCCTTGCAGACAGAGCCATTGGGTGAATGAGCCCCAGGGGTCCCACATTCAGTAACCAAAGGTCAGGTGTCCCACTTGGGGATAAAAGCTGGGACCACTTGCAGGCAGGGGCAGTGTCTGTGTGTGAGGTGGATGCCCTGTGCAGAGTTCCCTGTTGGGGAAGGACCTCCCGCCTCCCTGGGACTGGGCTCCAGTCAGGTCTGGCTTTTGTAAACGTGGGCTGTGTAGAGATTCAGTGTGTGGCTTCCTTGGTCTTATGTGTTTGGCTTGTTGACTCGGTTGTCTCCCGTCCCTTCTATGGGAAACTGCATTTCACTGTTTGTTCCACCCATTGTTGGTCGTGCAGTGTTGTTGTGGGATTGATGTCGATTATGTATAATCTGACTTGTTTGTACCCCCAGCACTCACCCATGTGCTGACCCTTTTGTATCAAATACAATTTGGTTATTGGTTCATCTTTATGCTGGCTGTGTCCTTTATGCTAGGCCTGATAACTGGCAAAACATATACATACAAGCTACTCCCTTCTTTAAGGTGCTTTCTTATTTCCCTGGAATTTGTCTTCCAATGCCTGATGGCAGTGAAACTGAATTTCAACTCATGGTCTTGGAGTAGAAAGATACATACAATTGAGTCCTCATCAAATCAAAGATCTCCATAGTAAAACACATGTCAAATTACTTACACAAGAGAAATTTTAACAAAGTTTCAAATAGGAAAATAAAAGCTTATTTAATTATTGCAATTTACTGTTTGTTGTGGGGTGAACCATGACTGATATTTAGAGACCTTATTCCACAGGTTTCTTATTTTACAGAAATACTGGTGTGTTTCTGTCAGTGTAGCCATCTGGCTTAAAACTTGTACAACCTGTTACTGTTCTAAAATGTGTGTTGACATATACGAAAGGCACAATGCTTCCTGTCAGAAGTTCCATAGAAACACTGCAATGGAACAAGGGAATATGTATTTCCTTACCTGGTGGAATGTAGCCCCTACATAATGGAATATCTATTGCCTATTGCTGTATAATTAATAAACCTGTGATATTTGAGATATTCAGACATATTTTCATGTATAGACTAAGCATCTATGCATTAAATTTTTCTACAGTTTGGGATGGTTTCTGTGGTCTGGTTGTTGTCATGTTACAGTGTTTTTATAAGTCCTAATCCTTGGCTGTTCATCCCTAATAATAGAGTTCTATGACGTAATATCATCTTTACTGTTAGTAAAGTATTTACAATGGGTTTTTTCGGCTGAGAACATTCCTATTGAGTAGATATTGATAAACAAATGGTGAGGTTTCTGAGTAAAATTTTCAGTAATCTTATTAGAAATTAATCAAATGTATGCTTTTTGCAATGAAATATTCAGAACAGTTCTGAGCAATTACAAGCTGCCATGGGTTTTGTGCCTTACTATGCTGATTCACCACCCATATCAGACAGTGCTGTCATTTAGTCTATAGAAATGGAAAACTCTTCAATAAAAAATCCTTAGTTTTAAAATTAGCACCAATAGAAAACCCCTTTTTATTTATTTTTTTTACCCAGTTAATTACAGCTAAATTCCTTAAGAGGAGACAGTACAAATTTCTAAACGCATGATCTCACTTTGTAATTTTGTATCTGCAGTTATTAATGAAAAAGTACAAGAATACATTATAACTACTGATAATATTGCTTATGATGATCTAAGTAGGGAGACTTACAGTTGTTATTCCTGATTGACCCAGTTGTGAGAGCAGTTGGGTTGTTCAATGGCAGGTCCACTTTATAACCAAGTGCAAGTTGATATTAATGCTACAAGAAAAATACCTGAAGGCATCCCTTTTTTTTTCTTTAAAACCTGTCTCATTTTAGCCTGCCACTCATGCAGTTCAATTTTTACATATGACCTAATGGCATACAGCCAATCTATGCTTGTCACGGCCTGTCATCATATATCACAATAGGTCATGCATACACAGCTTTCCCTGCAGCAGGATTTTTCTTCTCTATTCTCACCATTCTTATTTCACCTTAATTAAGAGCTCTTAATTCCCCACTCAGTACTTATATTTCTGTTTTAAAAATTCATGCTAGGAGTTCAGGAGAATAAAAGATTGTTCTTTGAAAGACCAATTCATTAGGAGAAAAAATATCCTTGTTTTCTTGTGATAGCTGACCAGTAGAGGTGAGTGCCCCTCTTCCATACAGCATATGTGTCTGTTTTTAACAGAATTCAATCTGCAAGGGACATAAACAGAAGTAACATTCTCTGAACAACCAAGTTATTTATTTCGTGAGATGCCTGTTGCCTCTGCCTACTTTCCTTTGACACAGGAAGCAATGTAAAGGAAAGAGGTAGGCTCAGTAGGCAACAGACTTCTCAGATTCTTCAAGAAGGCCACTGTAGACAAGTAGAGAGTGCAAACATAAGTCTGAAAACAGCCTTTAGGTGTCAGACTTGTGAGAATCCCACCTTGTGTGACTGAATTTTCTGTAGAGCACTAAAGGGTGGCATAGTAGGTAGTGTCTAGCCCCTTCAATAGGTGTCCTTCTGTTGACCTGCTTACTTCAGTTTTAAACTCTAAGACTAAAACTTCAGCCTAAATACAAAGTAATGCTCATAAGTTTTACAACTGAGTGTAATTCAAAATCAATTTTTTTCCTTGTCATCTTAAGAAAGCCACAGTCACTGTAAAAGTTTCAAAGTTTTCAAGTCTTTATGATTACAACATGGTTCGTTCCATCAAGAATCAGACAAAAGTGTGATTTTTTTTTTAGAAACAATTAAGCAACACACTCAAATTCTAAATGTTGGATACTATAGAGTCTATAGACTATGAATCTAAAGATGTGGCATTTCCTAAATGATTTGTTGTGAATTATTCACTATGCTGTCAGCTATCTGTTGGTGCCTGTAGCTAAGGGAACTATGCTAACTGCTTTGATAGGTCTTCCTTTTTCTAATTGCATTTCTTTGCCCTGTCTTACAAAGTATTTTCATTCACATCTCAATTCTACTGGTTGGTTGCTCCAGTAACAAGGACTGTCAATGACTGTGGTTAGTAATTATGCTGATGTAGGCAGACAATCCATCATGGTGGATTTTGCATGTGGTGGCTGATAATTAATCATGGGACTATGATGTAGAAACTACACAGCAGAGCAGAAATTTGTCTTCTAACAGCAAGTTCAGGGTTGAAGCATAAAGAATAATGAGCCCATAGCTGGTAGCTCTTGTCTACCAATCAATCTTCCTATTTTGCCTTTTAAACTCTTCTGTAGGGTTTGATGAAATTGTCCATGGAAGCGATAATAATAGGAGTTCAGTGGAAAAAATGCATTTTTGAAGATTTCACTTTGATACTCTTGGGTGGGTTTTTTTTTATGTTTCTATCTAGTACATAGTAAAAGGAGTTAGATACTTGATAAATTAGAAATTGAATATATTCATTTTGGCACCAGGTAAGGGGGGAGAAGTCTGTGCAGGGGTGGAAGGTCTTGTTGCTATAAACATGACAGACAAAGTATCCCCATTAGATCAACAGAAGATGCCTGAAAGTAATATGAATATTTGCTATCATGCTTTGGCAGCATATCCAGATATGACTGATATTCTGTCTAGGCATCTCCATGCAGATTCATTGAAAATGTTCTTCCTTCTAAGGATTCAGTATCTCTGCTGTAGGTTATAGAATGAAAAACATAAGAAACGTCAAAGTTTTTTGTGACTTATTCCCTGAACTTGCCTGGTACTGGTTAAGGCAGTGTTGTTCCCACAGACATTGTCCAATGTCTCCATAATGATAGAATCCCTCAGCCACACTCTGTGTAGCTGGGGAGAACAGATTGTACTTAGCCTCAGTAATAGAAGTTTATGGAGATTCAGAATTTAAAAGAAGGGAGCAAGCCAGCATTCATTTCTGTCACTTGACAATAGCTTCTCACAGCTTCTCTCTAAAAAAAAATTGTCAGCTGCTTCTCATTGATTTTTGTTTTATTGACATGTTTCATCTTCCTTGAAGGCTTTCTTGACCCTTGCTGATAATTATTCCTTACTCTCTCCCACCCCCAGCACTGGTTGGTGGTGTCAGCTGATAGTGTGTACCCTTCCTCATGGTGTTTGAAGATAATTCTACAAGAAGATACGACTCAGATATAACTGCCAGTCTTAGAGCTACTCAGTTTTATCTATCTACCCCAGGATCCCACATGAGTGCCTTGCTGCATCTAAGTGTTATAGCACAGGATGCAGACACTGCAAGCACCTGCAGAGCAATTGTTGATTTAGTGAACACATCAAAAGGAAATTTGGCCTAGTAACCAATAAAGAAGAACAGGCAACAATGATTTCACTGTTGTAGTCTGTGCTTGTTTCTACCTGAGTTTTGTCACAAAAGGCAGATGAGATACAATTCCACTCCGTTTTGCTTCCTGATGAACACTACAGCTGAAGCTAGCCTGTCAGAAAGCCAGTGCAAAAGATCAATCTTTGATTTTTCTTTAAAGGAAAATATTTTTAAAACAGTCTATAAAAAGCAGCACTTTAGAAAATCATTAAACTGAGGGTTGTTTTTGTGGTGTTTTCAAAGTCAGTGTCTGTCTGACAGCAATAGGATATTGAGTGAGATGGACCTTTAATCTGATTTAGTATGGCTATCTTATCAGTAAGAATAGGATCCGCAATTCTTTGAGAACTTCATGGCCACTCATGTTCTTTAGACCCAAAGTTGTAGTGCATCCATTATATCCAGTGAACCTTGAACTAATCCCCAAATACATCATCCTAAATAAGCCTTGCCTTTCAGCCCAGTGGGTTGAGCGGTGACTTCTGACTACATTGTGTATGGCTATGCCATGGGTACTTAATTACACCATCCTTTCCTCCTGAAATGAGAAGTGATTGTTTTGTCTACTGATATCAACCTGGACTTCTAATGTTTTGTCACCTATGACACTTCTACCATTGAGTACTTTTAAGTATACAGGGGATAAGTATCTGCCATAAAAATGAAGTTACAGTTCCTCTGTAACTGGGATGGACTACCTACCTCTTAAGAATCCTTGCAGCTCTCTTTATTATATTTTGATCTATATTGCATAAACATAACAGCTTCTCAGTAGTGCTTCTGGACAAAATTTGACATATGCATATGTATACTATTTACTGACACCATATCATTTACAAGGAGCATCTACGCCGCTTCACAGGTTGCTTAAACAATGACTAAACATACACATTTTGTGTCATGTAGTTCACTGAATGCAAAGCACTGAGTTAATTTTTTTCATTATTGTTTAATCCCCCTTTTAATTGTCAGAGTTCATACAATGTGTATGGACCTTTCTGTCTCAGTTTTGAGTGATAACTGTATAATTCTGCCAAAGTTTTCTTTCCTCCTGTCTTTTCTGTTCTCATTAAATCTTTCATAACCTCAATGTCCTACACCAGAACTTCATTTGCTTTCTGGGATGTAACCTTGCTGTTAAGCCATTCTCAAGTTTTTTTTCTCAGATTCTGGATACTTGAAATCCTTGTTGCTTATTTGCTAGAATTCTGTAATACTGGCCTATTCTATAAGAAATAATAATTAGTTTCATTAACTAGGGCCTTTTCAGATATATTATTGTCTGATGATGAAAAAGTAATGAAAATCTAGAATCCTGAGGATTCTAGATAAAATTTTTCTTCTCAACTTTTGCACAGCTGCTGTCTGATGTTGATTGAGCAAGTCACTTTTTTCTCTGTTTTTTTTGCAGTCTGTGAAATGGGGCAAGATTATACTCATCTTTGACAATTCTAAAAATAAAAACTGTTCTTGATTTTGCTGTTATTTGGGCATCCTAGTCAAAAATGGTAGGACTATTCCCTTTTCTATATAAATGATTTAGCATAGGAAAGACCTTTAAATAAGGATCTGTCATCAAGAGGATGAAAGATTAGAGAAGGATGCCTGTTTTATTTTACCAGAGAAGTAAGGATCTAAGATTTAGCCTGAGAACTTAATCAGATCAAAAGCACTACTCAGTCAGCAGGAAGCTCTGTCTGTGAGATTATATAGGAGCAAACAGGGGAAAGTGAAATCGGGGTTTGTTCCAAGGAGGAGAGATGCATCTGGACTTGATTGTAAAAATGGAACTTTTCAGTTTTCAATATAAAGTGATGCACATAGCTTTCTCATTGTACATAATGAGAGTCTGTGCATGGACAAATAGTTGTTTTCAGTAATATGAGCTGAGGTAGGTTCTGCTGTTTTTTCTTCTCTGTCCTGAACTTCACAGAAAGAATTCAGTGGAAAAAGTCATCTTCTCTCCCAAGAATTTGTTCTTCCTTTAACTTCTCAGTTTCACTTCACAACTTCTCAACAAACCACCTTTTTTATAGTTTAGAGCCACTACTGCCTAATCTCTTCCACGTCTGCTCACCTCCCTGCACCATTGAATTACGATGTTAAATGTATTGAATTAGGGTAAGAGTACAACTTGCAGCCCATCTTGGAATTATCACTTTTTTTGGCCTTTTTTCTATTAAATAATAATTTGCCCATATCTTAAATATAATCATCTCCTAAATTGTTTTTCTTTTACAACAGAAGGGTCTTCAGGTTTGGGTTTCATAACATTGCAGTTTTCTCCTCCAATTAAAAAAGCCCTGATACTTACTAAAACATGGTCAAAATAGTCATAATTTAAGTAATGTCAAACAAGGCTAGTCCAGTGGTCTGGATTCACTTAGTGACAGCCTTTAAAAAACAAAACAAAAAAAGTTGAGTGAGAGGAAAAATATGGAGTGGAGGGGGAACACCTTACTTGTTTTACTGTTCTCTTCAGTAAGAATCAGATAATATGTTTAGATTTTTTTCCTGTCCCTGCACATAAAAATGAGATAAATAATAAAGGAGTACTGTCATATGTACTGACTTTAATCTTTATTTAAACCATGAAAAATAGTATTAAATCAAATATAAATTAAAATGCAGAAGTAAAATGATCACTGAAGAGCATTCAGTGATATCACAAGCAGTTACGCTCTAAGGACAGATTTAAAAGTTGCAAGAGCAAGGTGCATTTTAATTATGGCAAATCTGTAAAAAGGAGGGACTGCAAAGCTGAAATAGGCTATAATTATATTGTGTAAAACACTGAGATCTTGTATGACTTGCAGCTACTACACCCTGTGTTTATTCCTTCCTTTTGCGTTTTCCTTTCCTTTTTCTGTAGCACCCATCCATCTCTTCATCCAGTCAGTCTCTCCATTGTATCTTTCCATAAACCTACAGCTATCTAAAATGGACTTCTCTCCTTTTTTATTTGTCTCTACTCCACCTTGGCTTGTTTCTTCATTTAGGTCATTAAAACCACTGTAAACCAAATAATAATAGTAACTCAAATATTTTAAAAAATCCTGTCTTATTGTTTTAAAAGTGAACAAGAAGATGGGTATGTCACAAGTTGAAGTACAGGAAATATATTTAGAAGCAGAACAACTTAGTGTGTCAGGTTGTCTGGTTTATATCTACAAGAGTTTTACAGATTACTAAAACTTCTTTTGAATTTCTGTGTGCCATCTACATGCTGTAAGCCTACAGGCGATGCTGTCAGTTAGTAAAGAGTAGGGGTTTTTTTCTGTTTGTAATTAATACTCCATAGAAGCTACCTTGTAGTTTCTACCATTGTGGCATGGAAGCCTTTCTTGCCCTTCATCACTGCATGTCATTGCTTGTTAGACAAAAATGTTGAAACAGTTGCTGTAGTTTGAGGGGTAAAAATGCCATCTGTGAAGATTGTTTCCTGATCCTTCATCTGGTCGCACTGGAAAGTTACCAGCATATAATTCTGTACTTTAGCAGATCCGAGAGGTGACTCTATCACAGGCAGCAACAGGATTTAAAATGCATCAGACTGACCTGTGTAAAGCTACATTAATTGAAGCTGATACACTGTAAACTGGCAGAGTGGCGCTAATGAAGTGTTGAGGTTAAAAAGGTACGAGTCTACATAGCGGTTATCATTAAACTATAATAAAGGCAACAGCCTCAAAATGTTTTGAGACTACCAAACTGTTTTGGCTGCACTGTTGTAAGATTTGTGAAGACCTGACAAGATTCTATAGCCTTGTGTACTGTAGGAAATAAAAATTTGTGTGGTGGCACTAAGCATAGTCACACATTGGGTTAGTAGTGCCTCATAATATCAGACAAAATATTTACTTTTTTACCAAAATATATCTTGAGACATGACCCCAAAAAATTTTTAGTATTTCTTCTTAAGTCACTGATGTGCTGCCTACCACTGCACTAAAAGTACTAGAGTATCTGTTACGTATAAATGAGAGATCAGTATAAAATAATGCATAACAAAACTGTCAGCTGTTCTTATAAGAGTATTTGCCACATCAAAATAGTTGGGTTTGGGTGTAGCAGCAAGCTCTAATAATGATCGCATCCTCATGTTCAGTATTTCTCACTGATCATGTACATAGTGTCGGTTTGTAAATCTATACTGTATCATTTACCTGTTGGGTTTTGTCCCCCTGTATATGCTGTAAATCAGTGCTGTCCTACCTGTGATCCACTTAATTATGGCAATTCTGTTTGCACTTTGTTTTTCATTAAGAGCTGTTTCCATATTTTTTCCAGTGGCTGAAAGACATGATGCTGTGTTTATAGATGTATAAAACAAGAATAAGGTAATAAGTGAGAAGGGCCTTGGAGCTAGACAGTTGTCAGAGGAGCAGAAGGGGACTAGCAAACTGATGCAGCAATAAGGCATGAAGAAATTGAGTTACATGCATCCAGTAAGAGAAGCGGTTGTGTTGACATCTAGTTTCCAAGTGAAGTCCCTGCAATGTGTAGGCTTTTAAGGGTGCTTTCCAAGTTTCACCAACAGTTTTAGTTGGTGGACAGGTCCAAAGGGGAGCAAACAGAATACTTTTGTGTCGATCAAAAGAAAACTGGTTTGAACAGAACAGCTCCTGGGACCACTGCAGAATTGAAAGCCAGAAATATAATGTGCTTCTGGGAACTGCATTGCAGAAAGGAAAAAATTGGCATTTCCTTCATATTTAGAGTTAGGAAAAGTGGCAACGTATTAGCTGTAGGAAGAATGTGGTGATGAATAACTTTTGTGGACAGGGACTGCTGACAGACTTGAAAACTGAACCCATTACCTCTTCTTTTCCTTACCCTTAGGGAGTTTCAAGGGCTTGAGCCTGAAACTTGGTGTGACACTGGCTGGGAGTTGCTTAAGAGATAGTTTCTGATCTTTAAGTCAATTCCTAAGAATTTAGTTAGAGATCAAAGATTAGAAAGGACCGTTGACTGCTTCCTGCCTTCTGTATTTCTTCCGAGTACACATAATTTCTGAAGATTTTTAAGTAGCACAGTCCAACTCAAGAGAAATTGAGGTCATGTTAGTTCTCATGTTTTTCATAGAGGACTGGGCAACAACTACTCTAGCAACAATCTTGGAAAGGGCATGGTATTTCTAGGATAAAGAAAATTAAGTGCTTCAGGGGAGAAAGAACTGCTGGTGTTTTCCACACCTTGCGTTACTAGATCCCAATTTAAGGACATTTATGACAGTGATATTCACATTTATGCCATATTTGTTTTAGACTTATCAGAGTCTTACAGAAATTTGACATATTTTTGGATGTTGCTCTGTGAAGCATCTACTGTGTCCCCTGTTTTACCTTTGGCTGGGGTTTGGAAAGGAAGTAGAGAAAGTGCAAGGAGACGTTTGCTCTCCATTCTGACATGGACCTGTTGAACCCAGTGGAAGAACTGCAAAAATGAAGACAACAGGCTCAAGTCTATGTGTTCCTGGGCCTTGTTTAATCCTTTACACCTTTGAAAAATCAATGTGAAGTGTAAGCATACTGATTTTTGTAAAATGTCCTTTGGGCAACCAGAGCACAGCATGCTTTGACTCTCTTCTGATAAACAGTAGTACTGTCTGTATAATTTTTTCTGCAGCCTTTAAGAGCATGTTAGACTGTTTGCGATTTTAAATAACATTTTTAGTCTCAACATGTATGTTGTGACCCAGAATTTAGTTTAATTAGCCTTAGTCAGGCAGGTTCATTCGGAACTAAAATTATGGCATGATCCAATACACTTAAATTAAACAAAGTAAGTGTGTAAAAATGGCTTTATAATCAAATAATTAATTGAAGACTCTCAGGGGCATTTATTAAGTGAGATGGGTGCACAGAGAGCACAGACAAATGCCAGAGAGGAGTCTGTAATCAGCACTCCAAATGCTTTTTTCCTGAGCTTTCCATTAACTCAAAGTAAACTTGATTACTTGAGGAAGCATTTAGTTTGATACCATACCATGCTGGAGGGGAGTCCACTATATAAGCTGGGCTTGAGTGAGTCTGTGGAAGGCATTGACAATAAGCGTTCAAGACTTCAGAACTGTGGTGCAAAGATCTGTGACTGCTGTCCTCTGTGAAAAGAAACGTGTTTTGTGTGCACACATACAGTCACACATTTGGGTACAAAGCCACTACACCGAGGGCACTATACAGGAAAATTACATAGATTATGCAATCCCAGCCATTAAATACTGGGATTCAGTTGTCATGTTACAGATGCTTATTTTTCTTGGGACACTTTCAGTTATAGGTTGCAAAGAAATGAACTGATTTTGTATGGAAGTCAAAAATAGTTGAACTTTGACAAAGTTTCTTCAATTGCCTTAGAACCATAAGAATTATTTTTTTCTGAAACAGAATGAAGCACAAGTATTTTCTGAATTCACTAACAGTATGTATCACATATCTGCTTACTGTATCTTGCTGGTTTCTTACCACTGTCAGGTGGGCTTACTGCTTTGTTTTTAAAATATCAACCCAGATCAATCTAATTATGCATTATCCCTCAGGCTTAACTAAATATTTGTAAAGAGGAAATCTGACCTCTCCAAAAAAAACCCAAAATCCATTCATTTTTAATTACTAAGAGTAAAGCAATATTTTTTGTTTGCAAGTATTAATATGTCCTTCTGGAAATTGGTTATCATAATTTAATTAATAAAATATAGTAATTCCTAAGAAGAAAACCTTTTAAGTGCTTTCAATAAAATAATTTCATTAATGGATAACTGAATTAATTACACATTTCTGTGAAGAAAATACTGCTAAAAGAGAGGAAGTTCAGGCATCTGAGTTAAAGTCTTGATTCTGACAGCTTTCATGCCTAATTTTGGCACATTTCTGGTTGTCTGTATGTCATTCCCTTTCCTCATCAGCTTTCGTAACCTCGAATCATGTTGTCAGGAGTAATATAAAAGCAAAATGGCCTAAAAATAAATAAACAAAATAGTTTTGACCTGAATTTCCCTAATCTGATTTACAACACAGTTGCATAAATGCTTGCACCGGCATTAAAAGAACAAGATCAAGTGGTGGGGTGAAAGAATAGGAAAATTGCTTCTTTTGGAACTACCAGCTTAAAATGTTCATGAATCGCCTTTAATGGATCTTAGGGCCCCTGATGTGTTCAGAGAAGTCAGAGCCTTTTAATTGTAGATGACCAATTCTTGCTAAAGTTAAAAGGAAAGCTCACCATGATGTCAAAACAAGCAAGTTTTTAACACACCTGAAAGAATATAATTGCCTAAGCTGTTCCCCATCTCAACTATACAGCTCAAGCTTCAAAATGCTTACTCTGTACAAGTACTAATCATTAAGAGATTTGAAAACTTGTTCTTTTTCTTTTTAAGAATCAAAAAGTAATTGAGGTTGGAAGGGAAGGAACCAACTTCAGAGGTAAAGCAGGTTGCTCAGGACCTTGTCCAGTTCAGTTTTGCATATTTCTAATGGTGGAGATTCTGCAGTCTGTGTGATCAAGTGTTTGATCTGTGAAGAACTGCTTTGACAGAAACACTGGTGGTCAAGCATAAGATTTACATATCTTGATAAATCTTTCCTGGTTTATCATATCAGTGATTTAAGAGAACTACTTCAGGTCATTTGCACGCTGTCTGACTTGTTCCCATTCCTCATCCTTGTTTGAAAATAACACCTTTTCCAGAGTTGCTGGCTTTGCCTGCAGGTTTTCACCTGTGGGGATATAGCAATGTTCTGTAGTTATCATGCAGGAAAGCTAGGGCTGGTTTCATGCAGTTAATTCTGTAACTGTATCACTTAAATTGAGAGCCTGCAATATCTTTAAAAACAGTAGTGTAATAATGATCCATTCACTAGAAAAAAACACCTGAATACTACAGTAAATTTCTTGTTGTAAAACATGCAGGATTTAGAAGAGACAAACAGCATAAAAGGCATTAATTAGATGGAAGTTTAAAGTTAATTTAACTATTTCTTCATAAGTTCATTGAATTTTGCATATTTAGTTGCTTCTGTTAATGTGCCCTTCTGTTTCTTTCAACTGAATCAAAATGGAATGAAGGTCTGTCTCTGCTTCTAAAATATTTGAAGTGAAATCCTTCTGGTTCTGAATCTTTTTTGACAGGTATGCCAATATGAAGAGTTGTCTTTTAAGTGTCCCCCTCCAGTGTGTTAAGATGTGGCAAGCCGGGTGCTGAAGAGTTTGTTGCAATTAAGACAGCTGCAATGTGTTATTCATGGTGTAGTAGCAGCTAAACTGAGAGGGGCTGAGAAAATCTGCCAGACAAGAATCTAGTTCACCAAGCTTAAGAGCTGCACAGGGAGGCTGGATATAAGCTTGGGCACTCACACTTTATCTCCCTCTAAATTCTGCGGAGGAACTGAACGTGATCCGACAAGGCATTAGTACGTAGCATTGTAATATTTACACACTGATATGGTTTACAAGGGCTCCCTTAAATGTTCTGTATTTCTGTGGGCTAAAATGTGAGTTATAAACATGCATACTAGCTGTTCGCTTTGCTTTCAGACTGTATTAAGATAAACTGCTTTTTCTGTACCATTTTGTACAGAATATGTGCAGTACTGTCTTTTTATGGAGCATGAAAACTAGTCTTGCTTTTCTTACTGTTTTGGAGGGGTAAGTTGTGTCTACTTTTGTAGGTAGCTGTTAAAAAATTAATTATGGTCTCCCTTAATAGAAAAAATATTGTGTACTCATATGTCATAGCTGAAGATTCTGTGTCTGGTCTCATCCTAAGATGTTTGAATTTTGAAAGAGAAAGGGAATAAACATAATGGATTGTGTTCCTTTTATTAATGTGTAGATAAATTCAGATCAAGAAAGATTCTACAGGAACATGTGCAGCTAACAGCGTTTTCCATTTATTAATTCTAAATGTGTTTAAATATAATCTGAGCTTGATTACATGTCAGAAAAATGGATTTTTCTCTTAAATTGTGGAATTGACACCATTTTGTAGTAAGCAGGGCAGAAAACGCAACATCATTGGGAAGAATGGCAAAAGATCTATTGGTGTACATAGCTGTTTTCATTTATCTTACCAAGTGATACCTGAAGTATTTGTGGCAAGGTCTGTAGCTGTAAGCTGAACAGTACCAGGCACATGTATGAATACTTAAATTCAGTGTTCTAGATGGCTACACAGTTTAAATTTATAGAGGAGTTCCTGGCACAGCTTTAGCTTGAGACAACCCACTGTACAAAAGTGTTCCCATGCATGGTGTGGGAGATAGCAGGGAACAGGACTATTCCTGTTACGCAGTTTGGGAGTTGGTGTGGTTGTTTTGAAGGTTCAGAGAGGTTAATAGCATGGTTGTCAACAATCCTCAGCTGGCCTGAGGGCAAAATTTGGCAGTATTTCATTAGTATAAATTCAGTCTGTGCACCCTGTGTCACATTGACCCTCATTTCACAGGCTTATGCCTACCTGCTGGCCAAGCTCCTCTACACCACACCAGCACCATACTAAACAAAGAGACATCCTCAGGTGCCTGAATCTCCACCTAAGGCCCTGTCTTTCAGCCACACCTCATATGCAGTCCACTGGGGCTAACTTCCCATTCCAGATTTATACAGCATAAGAGTCGTAACAGCTCTGGTAGTATCCAAAAAACAGGGAAGATCAGGGAAAAACCTTAACATGAGCTATGCTGGCCATAGTCTGTGCATTAGTGGGCGGAATGCATATAAACTTCCTTGTCTCCGTGGTTTTTTGTCAACTCTGTAAGTCCATTGCCATGAATTCAAATGTAGATTCACCACTGAATAGAATCACAGAGTCAACTAGGTTGGAAAGGACCTTGAAGATCATCCAGTCCAACCATTAACCTAGCACTGACAGTTCCCAACTACACCATATCCCTCAGCCTATGTCTACCTGACTCTTAAACACCTCCAGGGATGGGGACTCCACCACCTCCCTGGGCAGCCCATTCCAACACCCAACAACCCGTTCTGTAAATAAATACTTCCTAATATCCAGTCTAAACCTTCCCTGGTGCAACTTGAGGCCATTACCTCTTGTCCTATCGCTTGTTACTTGGTTGAAGAGACTCATCCCCAGCTCTCTGCAACCTCCTTTCAGGGAGCTGTAGAGAGTGATGAGGTCTCCCCTCAGCCTCCTCTTCTCCAGACTAAACACCCCCAGTTCCCTCAGCCGCTCCCCGTACGACCTGTGCTCCAGACCCTGCACCAGCTCCGTTGCCCTTCTCTGGACACGCTCGAGTCATTCAATGTCCTTTTTGTAGTGAGGGGCCCAAAACTGAACACAGGAATCGAGGGACGGCCTCACCAGTGCTGAGTACAGGGCTCAGATCCCTTCCCTGTCCCTGCTGGCCACGCTATTGCTGACACAAGCCAGGATGCCATTGGCCTTCTTGGCCACCTGGGCACACTGCTGGCTCCTGTTCATCGGGCTGTCAATCAACACCCCCAGGTCCCTCTCTGACAATAGCATAAGAATCACAGCACAATTCTGATCATATGCATAGCAGTTTATAATGAAAGCCAAAGAAAATAGTAGAATGCTTATGTGAGGCATCCTCATATCCAAGTTCAGTTTCCCCTCGAAGTGGAACAGTCCTACCATTTTAGATGTCAAAGAAGAAAATTCTGAGTAAAATTCTGTAATCTGTATTATGCAAATAGTTTTGCTGAATGGTAATAACTGTCTTCTGGTCCTAAACTACTGCTTTTATTTAGTTTAATGTGAGGTTTTCTGCAATCCCTTTGCTGTGATGTTGGAATATCTGACAGTTATTAATCAACGCATTCACACAGACTCTTAATCAAATAGAATTAAGTATAAACAATTCAGGTTTCAAGGGCAGGAATTAAGCAGCAGAGATCACATGATTTATTGAAAGTAAAAGTTCAACTCATTTAATCTCCTTTAACTTAAACAAAATGTTCTGTATGAATTTGAACAGTGTGATGGGAATGAATGGCAAGTATCTAGCTCTGAGATTCAAGTTTTGTTAGTTAAGTGTTCATATATAGCTCAAGTTTGTAATACTTCCCTGATAGGAGCACAGTTTCATTTTTTAACTTTTCATCCCATTTCCTTTCTGAGACCTGATTTTAGGCTATAGAAAAACTGTAGTGAAAACTGCAGAAAAACGGGAAGGTAGGGTGACATCTTTCTGATCTGTGGTATCAGGAACTATGTACAGACCATCAAGTCATCTGAAAAAATTAAAGCTAAACAGAGGAGCTTGAATAGGATAAAGGTACAGTTCTATTAATCAGTCTAATTGATAATCTCATCTCCTCTGTTAATCAGGGTTTTTTTCTATATTATTATTTTCCAGTATTATCCTGGAGTCACTTATGGTCAAAGAAACACCTCATGAATTTCTCATATTAAAAACAAGCAAATGATACCAGGTAGAGCAAGAGAAAAATAGCCCTGGTGCAGGTTTTAACATGACAAAAAGCAAATAAACTCTTAAGGTATTTGTCCAATACCTTTAGTCCAAGACTCCATTAACACTGAAGGCTGATTATGTGCTGTGTTACCTTTGCAATCTGAGATAGGCACAGAGTGGTTCAGTAATTCCTCTGATAGACTTGCTGAGGTTCTATTTCTGTGGTTCCTCCTTCAGACTGGACAAACTGCTTGAGAGAGCGGGGGTGTGAAAAGAATGCTTTTTTTTTTTTGGCTAGCAGCTGCCAGATACCACAGAATATCAAATTTCATTCCTTTCCTTAGGCTGTGTGGAAGCATCTGAGGACAACAAATTCTGTCACATATTCACAACCTCATAAATATTGAAATCCCTGATTTTCTCTGTAAAGACACTGACTGTTTATTTTCATACCCATAAATAGAGCTGTGAGTACACTCACCAGGAGCTTTATCTGATTGCTGTCTTTAGAACATATCTGGGGGTGGAAAAAAAAAAAAAGGCCATACAGATCCGGCATTAAAAGATAGTAGTTAAAAAGCCTTTTGATATTTACATGTAGAGCCAATTATGAAATGGCATGCTCAGGAGCAGGGTATCTTGCTGCTGATATTTTCACACGCAGTCAGTCAGATGTGGAGAAATCCCGTTTAAATTCAGGGGAAGGATGTGAAAGCAGGTGTGCCAAAGGAAGCCTGCATGGCTTGCCCAGCTGCACAGCAGCTGCTGAGGGCTCGTGTATAGCAGGTAGAATATAGAAGACCACTGTTCTGGTCTGCAAATTAGAGTTTTCTAACACAGAAATTTACTAAAACTGGTAAGAATCAGGAGATTACAGACCAAAGGGTTTGTTCTGTCCCACTGAGCTCATAAAAAAAGCATGTAGCAGCTCCTGAATCACAACTTGCTGCCTATGGTATTTTTCCACATAAACTGGAAGAACCCAGAGCTGTTTTTAATCCCATGATTTAGAAAAGTTTGCTTTTTGCTTTCGGTCAGATCATATTACAGCAATTGTGAAATTTCTTGTGCATCTTTCTGGGAAGATAAGTAGTTTTAAATCATAAATCTGTAAATCCTTACAAATTTTTTAGGCTGACCAAGCACAAAGCAAATCACCAGTGTGTGAGAAGCTGCACATTGGTCACCAACAACAGGCAGCTGAGAGTTGAGCTAGAAGTCCTTCCAGAAGCTGGCAAAGTTTCAGATGTGTGGAGATTGATTGAAGAGGTTGTGAGATGTCTTAGACATCTGCACTGAAGGAAGTGATAAGTGTTTATGTACATAAAAAGATGCTTTGTAGAGGAAAAGACCATCTCAAATTCATGGAGAACAGGAATGGTGAAAATGGGCCTAACTGCCTGTGACAAGGTAGATTAACATCAGACTGTTGCAAAATCTTTCTCACTATAGGAGCATAAAGCATTGGAGTAGATGGCTAGGGAAAGCGAAGACATCTTTATTCGTAAAATCAGATTAGACAAAAGTATGTCAGGAATTATGTCCGTATAGGTATCTCACCTCAGATAGTAGGGAGAGATTTGTAATCCTGAAAGCAGAAGTACCTTACTCAGATATTCAGTACTAGTGCACAGGTGCTGAAATAGGTTGTCTGATTCTGGAGTTTGTAATTCAGAAAAGACAGTGATAAAAATTTTCGAGTTTAGAGGAAAGCCGTAAAAACATGCATTATACAGAAGCATAGTCTGTATAAATTAACAATGTAGATTTTAGTTATCTCTGGATGTCCACACAAAAATAGAAACACAAACATATAATCCAACATCTGGAAACTGAACATAACAAGAACTCTGCTGGAATCACCTCCTTGGCAATACTTAAGTTTGAATCGTCTTCTTTAAAAACAGCAATATGTTGGGTTTGTGTATGACAGGGGTTTTTGGTAGCAGGGTAGGGGGCTACAGCAGTGGCCTCTGTGAAAAGCTTCTCGAAGTTCCCCAGCAACAAGTTGGACCCACCTCTGCCCCAGGGCTGAGCCAATTAGTGATGGTGGCTGCACCTCTGTGATAATTTATTCAAGAAGGGGAACCTGTGAGGAGGAGTGGGAGTTGTGAGGAGGAGTTGCGAGGAAGGCACTTACGCAAAAACTGAGGTCAGTGGAAGAAAGGAGGAAGATCGGGGGGGGGGGGCAGGGATGATGCACCAGAGCAGAGACTCCCCTGCAGCCCATGGTGAGAGGGCAGTCTATCCCCCTGCAGCCCATGGAAGTCACCTGTGGAGCAGTTGATCCACTGCAGCCTATGGAGGACTCCACACTGGAGCAGGTGGCTGCACGGGAAGAAAGCCAGGACTCTCTGGGAAGCCCCCACTGTTGTAGTGAATCCTTATATTAATAGTTTGACAATCCCTTATCTGTCAAACAGGACTTCTGTATTTATCAGCTTGGGAAAGGGATGTGTTAAAAATAATACATATGCTAGTTATAATTATCTAATGGATAGAAATGATATCATATATATTAAAATAATTAAATAACAGTTTCTGTGGTAGGCCATTTCATGATATAATACAATCATCACTTAGTTTTTAATATTGTCTTGATTGCACGTGCCCTCCTTCTCTGTTATCTCCTTAAAGACACCTAAAGTGTGAGTACAAAGGACAAGGTGAAGTCAAAAGCAGTATGTAAGTCTTTTTAGACTTCAAACTTGCAACTTTTCTGTGTTCTTTCTAAGACTAATCTTTTCAATAAGCTGCTTTTATAGCTTCCCCTGTATGCATTTCACAGTTTTATTGTTTATTTAGGGTTTGGGAGAGGCAGGGGGCTAGCTTGTATTTCTGCTGAAAGCTTTCTAACATGAAGCTACAACTCCTGGAACCTCAGCCTATGGATTGCTTTTTGGAATGTAACATCTATAGTTATTTTGTGTATTGAGAGACAAATTCTGCTAATTGAGGATTTGCTCTGGATGACAGCAGCTGATTTTTCAACCTGAGGTGTTTTGATTTTTTTAATTTTCTTTTTTATGAAAGAGCTTAATTTAAATGTTGCAAAATGAAGACTTTCAGACAATGCTTTAAAGTAAAAGAAAATAAATATTTATTAATGTGACTTCATAAAGTTTGGGGGTGTTCTCTGTGAAGTAGCCAGTAGATTTATAGGATGTTATTGGAAACTACTTTGTAAGTGATATGCTAACATAATGAATTCCTAGTGTTGAGGATATCTATGCTCAAGCTAGCTATTTAGAAAGCTTTAGTGACCAAAGTATTTTAGGTCCACTTAGATTAATATTTCACCATCATTTTAGTAGCTTTGCAATGTAATATAAACTTAAAATCTAAGCTTTCTCTCAGTGATTGCAATGAGGAGCTCTAAGAACTAATTCATAAATATCTTTATATCGGAAGTGTACTGTATGTGTTGTTGTAGAAAGACACCCACCATAAAATGAATTGTTTATTACAAATATTAAAGTGGTTGGGGTATGCTAATATACAAGTCATATATCAAGCTTGGAGTGCTTTGCCTTACCAATGTCATTTGAAAAAATGTTCTACCAAGTAAGAATACAGATCTTGAACAAACAGATGTCATTTATTATCTTTGTAAGCTGTGCAACATCAATTTTCAAGCTGTCACAAACAGTTTTGTATGTATTTATCAAATTTTTGTTTTGCTAAGTGTCCGACACAAATCGCACAGACTGTATGAACAAGCACATGAAGGCACAGGACTGTCAAAGTTTGGAACTAAGATTTGCTACATATAGGGGTCAAGTGAATTAACACCATATTAGCCAGGCTCAGTGTCCTGGCTGGCTGAGCCCCCGTCATTCAGAGTTGTCAGAAGCAGACATGCAGTCTGTTTGAAAATAGTCTGTGTCCGATGGCATGGGCCTGCTGCTATTCAACCTTACCTGAAAATTGTGATTCCCCCATCATTTACTTGCAGTGATTCAAGGCAACTTCCCTTACCCAAGATCTGGCTTATCTGGTATGTTTGAAAGGGCAATGCTGATTATATCCTGAGTTGAAATGTATGTTTTGAGAGCATGGAAATTAATATCTGACTGTGTATTGGGTATTGGTCTGGTCTACGGGAATGGAGTCCAGCAGGCATGTCCTCTGAAGCATGCTGTTCTGCTTCAGAATTACTTTCTTTGAGCTAAATGACATTACTTGAGAGACTTTTTCCCCAGCCTGTAGTGCACTAGAAAAGAGGACCAGTAGACTTAGTACAATATTTAAGCCAATTATAAACTGTAGAATATTCCAGAGCTTTTTGATATTTCCTTATCATGTCATTTTGAGGCAAATGGGCGGTAAAGTAATAAACATACTGACTGACACATTTTTCTGTTTGGTCTTGGCTCTTCCCATTACTTTACTGTCCCCTCACACTACCAAGATGTACCTATGAGTGATAAATCTTTCCATTTGAATAGCCCTTGCATTGCTTCTTTTATGATCTATTGAACTATAAAAGGACTTGCACGTATTAGATGCTGAATCTCAGTATTTTCTAGGTGTGAGTACATTCATCTCTCCCAGGACAATATCTGTTGGGAAGATGATATTCAACTTTAGCATCTGTGGAATTAACCCTTTTCCAGAAAGAATTCATTTGGGAAAATATGGGTGTAAAACATTAAATTTGAGGGATAATAAAATATTTTAAAATATTGCCAAAGAAAAATTTCCTGCTTCACTATAATCTCTTCCCAGCCAGAAGTATAGCTCATTTATTTTCTGATGTATGAGGTTTTACAAGATCTCTCTTGATTTTCATCCAATGGTGTGGAAGTTCTGAATGATAAATCCAGCTTATTGGAGTACTAAAGGACTTCCAGTGTTAAATTACTCTGAAGGTTCCTTGCCTACATTTTTAACCTCTCCTTGAGACATAAATGAGCAGAAAGAAGTAATGGCAATTTCTTTATTTCATTTGAGCACAAATCAGAACAAATAATCCTTTCTTTTATATTCTGTGAAAATAGAAATGGTTTCTCCTTTAATATTGCACTGTCATCATTAAGGGTTTCTCTGTGTATTTTTAAAGTTACAAAAGTAGAGTCATAAACCTTCAGTTCACTGCAACAACAGTGAAAAGTTTTTACTCTTTAAATAACAAGGAATTGTTATGAAAAGCTCAAGCAAGTACAGAAACTTTACAGTTGGTAGAACTAGCTGGGATAGACCTGACAGCAGTCTGCGAGCCTCCAATTTTATTCTCACACAACCACCATAACTTGCAAACTAAAGATAATACAAAAAAAAAAAAAAAAAAAGACGGAGAGAAAAAAAAACTGATTGAAAAATTCCTCTGTATCACACAGCACTGCCTGCACTCAGAATGCTTCTCTTTCCCCATTCCTTTAACAAGAAAGTCTTTGGGAGCTTTTTTGGACTTCTGTAAACTTTACAAGATTGCTTTGCACTGTTTTGGTTTGGGTTTTTTTTATTGGAGAAATGCTTGTGCTGTAATGTACATTAAGGTGAGCTGTATTAAAATTTGACATTAAACTTGTAATTTTTGCCAACACAATGACTGCAATTCAAAATGCTGCCAGTCCATGTTTGCTGCAGTTAATTTACCTTAAAATCATGCTACATATGGAAAAAGATGCTTTCAAAGACAGTGGCACTTTCAAGGGATGGTGGCATTTGAAAAGCAGTTTGTAGGCTCACCTTAATATTAAACATTTTTTAAGCTTTTTTGGTGGGAGAAACTGCAATTTTGGGCTGAATTTTAGCACACAGTTTCTACTTCAGTGCCACTATTTGAAATAAAGTCTGCTTGGAAAACAGGAAATTAATGGAAGCAAGTCCTATAAAACGACACATAGGTGACAGCAGAAGTAAAGTCAACAGTGTTCCAGTACTTTTTGATATGATGTAGTATGCTACTTTACTAGTTTTGACATTTTTCAATAACACTGCAAACCTAAATTCTAACTATGAATCACCTGGCATGCCACTTTTGTCCCCACTCCCACCTACCACCCACTGAGTTGTGAGTTAACTAAATTCTCTTGGTTCAATTCTGTTGTAAGAATTACGTAATTATGACAATTAGCTTCAACTGATTGCGGCTCTGGGAGCTTTTTTGTGCTTTCTATCTTCAGTTATGATATTGTTTCAGTTAGTCTTGACTTTTGTAACAGATTTTTGTTTATGAAGAATATATCTTTTGAAATAAGATTAAAAATTGGCCAACTTAAAAAGCTGTCCATTTACTCAGTGTCAAGACTGCATGGAGCAGGAACATGAGATGCCTTTTTACACATGAACAGGATCATTTTAAGAAGGGTATTAGTTTTGCTGTAGATGAAATGTGTACTGTAAAAAAAGCTGAAATAAAAAATATAAGGCTAAATGCAAATTCAAGGACTAAAAAGAGAATGAAAACAAAATGAAACCTGAACAGACATAAAAAGATAAAAATAAAAAATGCATATCCTATTACACAATGGATTTATCTGTCATAAATAAGTCTGCCAGCAATGTACTCTGCAAATATGAAACAATATGTCATTCTTGAGTTTATAAAAACATTCCTATCCAAATAATTATGTATAGGGTATGTTTAATTAAAAGATAGCCTACTGTCACTGATGCTAAAGGTGGTACACCTATTGCAGGGTGACATTTCTAATACAGCTATATATAGCCAAATATCTCGTAATGTGTCAGGTTCAACCTTCAACAGTGTCACAGTGGAAGGTCCTCTGTGTCTAAATCTTAATGTCAGCATATCTTTTTGTAGGTCATGTTAACAACACTATGGTAAGGATCATCACTTTTTGAAAGGGAAGAAAATTGGCTTTGTGATGTACAATTCATGGCATATGAAACTTCTGCGGAAATCTGTAGAATTTGAAGTATTTTCTGGGTTTTGTACAATCAAGTATTGTAACCTGAGCCTGATGTATACTAATATATCAGAAGAAAGTTTAAGAGTAAATGATCGCTTTTTCTAGCTTATATATGTATTTAGGTTATTAAGATCCTTAGATGAATGTGAAGTAATTTGAGGAAAGTTAAGTCTGTAATAATGTCCCCTAAGTCACTCAGGTGTTCACAGTGGATATGACCCTGTCCCAGACAATGGTGACCTTGGAAATAGGTCTCAAAACTCTTTGGAGGACAGCAGACAGTTTCAAACACTTTCCTACCTTTGATCTATCCTGTGATTGCCATGTGGATGAACTGTGGTGTCATGGTTTAACCCCAGTCAGCGACTAAACACCACACAGACCTCACTCTCTTCTCCCTGCCCCCAGTGGGATGGGGAGTAGAATCAGAAGAAAAAAAAAAAAAGGAAAAAAAAAAAAAGTAGAACTCATGGGTTGAGATAAGAACAGTTTAATAATTGACATAAAATATTATAATAATTGTAATGATAAAGAAGATAACAAAAAGAGAGATAAATAAAACCCAAGAAAGACAAGTGCTGTGCAGTGCAATTGCTCACCACCTGCTGAGCAATGCCCAGCAAGTCCCCAGGCAGGGATCCCCATTCCCCAGGCCATTTGCCCCAGTTTATATACTGAGCAGGACATCCTATGGTATGGAATGTCACCTGTCCTGGCCATGCTCTCTCCCAGCTTCTTGTGCACCTGCTCACTGGCAGAGCATGGGAAACTGAAAAATCCTTGACTTAAGATAAGCACTACTTAGCAACATCTAAAACATCTGTGTGCTATCAACATTATTAACATACTAGATAGAAAACACAGCACTGTACCAGCTGCTAGGAAGAAAATTATCCCAGCCAAAACTAGGACATGTGAGTAAAACCAGCATAAACTTGGCCGAACATGTGTGTAAGGAACATTTTAAGGTACCCCTGTACCTGTGAACCAGCTGGTGCTTCTCTCATGCCTCTTGACTGTGAATTCAGTAGGTGTCTTCACCCATGCAGTGTGAATTAATCTGTCTGACTTAATGACACAGTGGAGGAGGAGCACCCTCACACCTGGGCAGCAGTTTCACCCTTGAGATATGGGTAACAGCTAAGATGTAATTTAAGATGTTCCTTGCCATTGGCTGCTGTTGCTGTCTCACTTCTGAGTTGAAATAATTAGCATTTCTGCATTGTATTGTTCCATCACCTAACTCAGTGTCCTTTACACCAAACTTCTCAGGTTATTATGGGCAGAACAAGCAAATGTTTATATTCTACCAAAGTGACTTTTGAGTTAGAAACTTCAAATCTTTTTAGCTGAACTTGAATATCTGCTTATTACTCAGTTTTAGTAGCACTGTCTTGTATGAAAAGAGGGATTTATTCTTCCTGGAGTTGTGAGAAACTCTATCATAGATTATTTTTTCATTGTAGTCTTTGAGACTAAAGGGTCTGAGTTTTTGAGTTTATGGGGAGAGTATAAAACTGAAAACTTAGACTTCAAAGTTATCAGGTTTCATGTGTTTACCATCTTTGTATGAGTCATATCAGTCCATTAATGAACTTCAGTAAAATTTGTTTGAAGACTCCAGATACGAGTTGTAAGCCAAAGCAGGTGACTTTCTTCTAGTTTTATTTATTTCATATACTTCGTAGGGTTCATGTCACAGTGTCTGTCTTGTTTGCAGAGTGGCCTATTACAGATAAAAAGGATGAACCAAAATGAAGGACAAGAAAAATAAAATGTTGTGTTAACCCTAAGCTGACTTAGTACTTGCTGGTGTCTTTATGCTGAGATCCTGAGCTGCTGTTGGTCAGTAGCCTCCATAGTGTTCCTCTTGCATAGCAGTTTTGATAAAAGCACAGTGTATTGTTACAGAAAAATCAGTATTTTAGCTAAATAGCGAGCAGTAAAATGGGGGGGAGGGGTGTGTGTGTGTGTAAGCTACCAGAAACATTGTCCAAGCTAATTATTAATTTGCTTACAACTCAAACTGCTGAAATATGATGACAAACTTCTCATTACTGGTGTGGAACATGGACTTAATGTAGCAATGAGAGCAAATGGTTGCTAGAATAACCAGAGTTTTCTGTATTGCGTTGTTTTTTCTGTGGCAATGTAGTCTAATCAGTGCCATGTAAGATAATTTAGAAAAAATGTAATCTAAAACAGAACTGTAAAGGTGCCTTCTTGTGTGTGGTGACATAGCTGGTGATTTCATCCGTTCACTCTTGCTAGTCTTGAAAAGCCAAGGCAGCTATGAATGATTGAACAGTATTGTGTTCCAAGTCAGCAGAAATTGTTTCTCTAAACAAAGCCAGCCCAATAAATAAGTCAGTAGAGATACTTTGACTCGTATCTGCAGAATGCATTAATAAATATTATGTTTGGGGGAATATAAACAAAAATGAAAGTGTAAGGTACTCCTAATTGTAGGATATGACCTCTTTGGGGGCAAATATGATACTTTTTAAAGGTGCTATATCACTGAATTACCCCTCCTGAATGTAAAGCCCTAGAAGAGAGATGGAGACACAAAGACTGTCAACATGCCTTTTAGACGCTTGGACAGTGCTTCCTCTGTCCCGATTGAGGCATTTAATGACTGTAATGCTTATGCATATGCATGTCTGCACAGTTAAGGATTGCTGCTCCTAAGTGGCATTCCAAAGAACCAGCACACTGCTGCTCGCTTCTGGTGGGAAACTTTGATTTGAGGCACTTGCATAACATCCCTTCATTATCTTGAGCAGGCTGCAAGTGCTTGTTTACATGCCTTTGGTAAGAACTGCTTACATCTGTGTCCTAGACTTACGTACTTTCTTTGAAATAATAGGAAAGTCTGAAATCATTTTTTTAAAGTATGGTAAATGGGAGAGTAAAAACGAGGCCATGTATACTTGCCAGAGGAAAGTAAAGTTACTGAATTATCACTATGTATATAAGCATAGTTTCCTTATGGAAGTGGAATTTTTTATTCCACGACTGTTTACATATTTTATCCAATGGATATTTTATGCAATATCAGCAGCGGAGTGTGGAATAGCTACCCTATATAAAACAAAGTAGATATTTCTATACAGGTAGATATATGCATGTACAGGCTCATGCATGTGCACACACATATACACAATGCTAGGGGCCTTCAAAAAAGTGTTACTGGCTACTTAGGTGCTGCAAAGATTAGGTGATTTCCAAGGACTGTGGTCCTAGACAGAGACACATACTTTTCAGAGGGGGTTTTGTGGGTCTCTTCTTAATATTTATTGTTATAGGTCTAAACTGAAGATTTTCTATATGTCAGTTGTCTAAAAGCGATAGTAGTTCATTCGATTAGCTGTGTGTATGTTGTTCACAAGAATGTTTGAGAAGCATCTGTATATTCAGTGTTCTTTAATCTGACAGCAATGTATATAACTTTCTAATCCTACCGCCCAGTCTGTAATTTTCAAACAATATTTTGGCCCATACTATCAAAATCAATTTTTCTTCAATAGGTGCTTTTCAAGAATGATTTCTGTGCTGTTAAATCATTCTAAAATTCAGTTCACTATCATAAAAGCAATGCATTAGAACACAATTTTTTTAAAAAACACTACTCTCACAGCATCAAAATGGATATAAGCCAATATTTATCCCTTTGAAAGGCCTCTTGGTATGAGTCTGGTGAAGTTCTTGATCACTATATAAATATAACTTACAGCTCCGCATGGTTTAAAGCTTTGAAAAGTGATTGAATTAAATTTATGGGACTAAAGCATTAGATACTACATTTGTTTACAGCCAAAATGTTGTTGTCTATGGTTTTCAACAGTTTTTATTTGTATTTTTATTTATGGGAAGTAGACTTCATGCTATGCAAGGTGTTAGTCTGAAGCTTGTAGTTGGTGCTGATAAGGATCAAAGAGTTGTTTGGCTAGTCAGAATTATGTTAAGTCCCTGGCTAGTACTTTTGCTATGTCAACAGAGGAAAATTTAGAACGTGCCTGTCTTAATTCTCATTTGTGGTTTCAGGCCAAAGTAAGATGAGCTGTTGCAGTGAAGTTGGTGTTATTAAAAAATACCAAATAATTTTACAAAAAATGAACAAAATCTGCTTGTTATATCCCTAGACAGCAAAAATACTACAGGATATAAGATGCTGTCAGAGTGCTCCTCCCACTACACCAACTCCTTATTCTCACAGCAGTGATGGTATCAGAGTATCACCAGAGGAACCTCCAGCAGATGACACTGCTGTATGTGAAGTGCCTGCCACAACTTGTCTTGCCTGCTCACTCATCACTGGACACGAACACCAGCCGGGATGATGCTGGCTCTGGCTCTCCACTGCAGGTCTTTCGTGCACAAGGTGTGTTTTAGTGACTGAGTTCAGTCTCGCTGGCACTGCCCTAGTTCTGAAAAGCCCAATCCAAATAACATACAAAGAACCCCACCATTTTAAGCACCTTCTTCAAATAAGTGCAGACAACTGATCTGTGGCATACATCCCATCACTGTATAAAATTAACTTGTCCTCAGCTTTCTGCCCTTCAAGTCCTTCATTTCCTAACTTAGCAAATCCTTGCTTCACATCTTTTTTCTACTTACTTTCCTGATTTTGTTCTCATCAGAATCAATCAGTTGATCACTCCAGCCATGTCTAGCCCCTGTGCTCCCAAACCCTAGAGGTGCTTTCAGTTTGCTACTTCTAAGGATGCTGTTGACAGAAGGAGCATGTATTCTCTCCTTGACAGCATTGATAAATCTGTTGTAGAACATATAGTAAGTCTGAAGTATGTTCATAGTGATGGGATATCAGAAAGTTACCCTAGGGCCTCTGCTGCCTTGAGTTTACTACTCTCTCATGGGCCAAAATCCCTCTTGTAAACATGCACTGAGCAACTTGTGTTGAAAGGTTTAGTGGCTGATGAGAGACCACAGTGTACCAGCAATGCAGGATGCTGATGTCCCCTCTTTTGGCAGTTAGGCAGTTGAGGCCCATCCTTATATGAATTGAATAAGCTCATCAAAATGTTTAAAGTACTGATTTTTTCTGGTGTTCCTGAGCTCTGCAGTGATCTGAGGTGTATGTTTAAGGCACTTGGGTTTCAGGCAGGCCAGATACCATCCAGTGTGAACCAAAACCCGCACAGCAGTTGTGGTCATAGTGTTAAGTCCGAACAAACGTGATTCAGTTGTGCAGAAATTGTGCCTGTTTTGGAAGCTGGATAGTGTCAGGTCGGTTTGCAGAGTGGCCTGACAAACGCACATAAAATCTCCCATGTAGACACATAAACCTTATGAGTGATCCTCAGCTTAAAAAAGCTATTGTATTTTTAGGCTTTCAGGTGAACTTCCAGTAGCAGGTCTTGAAGTGTATCCACTAGAATGAGGATGCACCAGGCACACTGCTATTGATTCTCAGTACGTTATTTTTCTTGTCGTTGCCCTTGAGTCTTTTGGATGAACAGTGAGGTCTTGACTACTTGAGAGAATGGGATATGATCTCATTTATATTTCTCTACCTTCTGGCTTGAGTCCAAAGAAGTTATTTGACTACAGGACTTGTGGGCAGTGTGGTTGACCTAGATTTATGTTAGAGTACAGTGTATGACAATCTGATCTGTTTTATTTGAGAGTCATAAAATTATGAGCATTAGCCTTAATATCTTGGGGATATTTGGGGTCATGCGGTTTTTTGGTAAAAATACTGTCTGTACTCTCAGTTATGCATAGTAGTCTTCCGTTTCTCCTCTGTACCTCCTCATTGAGTAATGTGCTGTGAAACATTTCTTAAACTTCTTCAGAGCACCAGTTTTTAATCCTGAGAAGCAATTCCTCTGCAGTTTAAGAACAAAACACAGCACTGAGTTACATGAACGTAAATCCAGGTTAACTCCACTAGTTTCTGTTGCCTGTATTTGTAATGATATAATCAAAGGCAAAATTTCATCTCATATAAAAACATTTTTGAAAGTCAATTTTAACCTTTCTCAAAACACCATTTTATATACAGTTATTGGTGCATAAATCATTAATCATGTTATGCAATGCTCTGATAGGGATATCTCAGATTTTCCCTAGCTTGCACCCTGTTTTGTTTCCCAATATTGTAATGTATACTGATTAATGCTACAAAATGTCTTGAGAAATGCTGCATCCCACAGATGAGTGTACCTGTTGGAAAGGCACCTTACCTCATTTTCTCTCTTCCACCCTACCTCAGAAACCAAGACAAATTTAAAGCTGCTCTGGTGAGCTTTCCTCCAACCTTCACACTTTTTCCGCATTGCTTAATTGTGTTTAATAAATATGAATAGTATGCAGTGTCATAAAGGCTGAACATCGTTTGCTCAGCCAGAACCCAGAATACATTTAATAACATATTGAGAGTGAAGTCATATCAATTCAAATGTTTAGTAGCTATGCATATTAAATGGCTGTTAGTAGAATCATCAAAATCAGTACTTCATTTGTGTCTCAGGATGTGACTGCACTGGAGTTTTATTCATTCCTTGTCTAATTATCCCTAATCTGCTGTTCCACATGCTCAGCAAGTGAAGCAATTGAGATAATAACGTTGTATTAAGGCGACCCTGGCAATTTTTGGATAATAGAAGAATTTTGTTAATTTTGTTGTTTATTAACAAAAATATTGCGAATAGGTTGTGTAAAAAAATTAACTTTTAGTTAGGTATTCATATTCTGCATATTTATAGATCATGGTTAATGTTGCTGCTCAATTTTGACACGACACTGTTCAGGTTTTGAATCTGCAGTACATCAGCAAATGGAAAAGCTACTTGACTTGAAATGGCATTTATCTATTCCTTCATTAAGATCCCAAAGTAAGTGGCAAATATTAATTTATTTGAGAGCAAAATTATTTTAAATTTTATATATATGGAATGAGTTTTTCTTCCTGTAGAGAACCCCAAGTATGGTTTTAAAAACTTTTACTGATGTTTTGTTAAGCTAGGCAAGAGACTAATTGGTGTGAATGCTGGCAAGGGAGGAGTGCAGAGCATGATGTAGCAAGTGCATATGCATATGCTTCGCATTCGGTACAGAGTCAACATCTCCTGTACGGTGAGAGCACCTTGATGTGTCCTTGGGTCCCTCATGCTGTGTACAGGGTAGGCACATGAGTTTGTAGTTTTAGGCCAGTGGATTCATTTACTTTTTTGTTTGTATGACGGGGCAGGTTTGTTAACCTGGGCGCAGTGAGAAACTCAGAAATGTACTACTGGATTATCGCAGCAGCTTCAGTGAGAAGAGCCCAGCTCAGTGCTTCAGTAACAGAGTAGAGGTGCCAGTACTAATTTTCACAGAATAAAAACATTTATATACATAATAAGCATAATTTTATTGGAATACTACTATCCTATTTTGCATATGACCTTATGTGTGTATTTTTCTACAGCCTTGGCCTTAAGAGGCAAAATCAATCTCTGAACTGTAATCCTGACTTCTGTACCTTGTGGGATGGCCATGGGCATATACCCCCTTGACTTATAAGAATTAGTGCAGGGTGTGTTCATGAGAGACATCTGAATTGTAAATGAGGAGATAGAAATCTTTGTCTTGATGTGTAGAGTGTTTGCTGCTGACTTCGGTGAGATGACTTTGCTTGAGATTTGAGAGTTTCAGACAGTTTCCCACACTTAAATAGTGTTGTGAAAGGCTTGTAGTGACTGTTATGAATTGTGTACAAAATAATGTTGAATTAACGTGTTATTTGAAATATCATTTTTAAAGTGCTATTTGTGAGTTTTTCCATTATAAATGACCAGGCTGGAGGTCTTTTTCTGTATTTGTAGTTCTTCTGAATTTGTTTACTGAATGTATAAATCATTTCCTATTGTTAACGCATCCCAAAGTAGCTTATTGTAAGATATTTTCAAGTTGTTTCATTCTCAGTAATAATAACTTGTTCCACTTATTAGTGTGGCTGAAAGAGTGGAATTACTACTCTCAATAGCAGAATTATGTCCATCAGAAAACATGATAATCTAACCCCCAAGTATTCTAATAACATATACTTCTCATGAACAGTCAGTATTTTTAGAGAGGCATTCACTTTTTCTGAATGCTGTTGACTAATAAAGCTTTTTTGAAGTACATTAGAAATATTAATGTAAGTGGGGTGACATAAAAAATTCACTTTTGAATTGTAATTATTTGTGATATCATTTTGAACAATATGGTTTATTTTCCATGTTATTTCTAATAATCTTTAAATCCTTATTCATAGTACAAAAATTCAATAGGAAACCAAACAAACTTTAGATTATTGTCTTCCAAGACAGCCTGTGTTAATTATGACAGCAAAGTATAGGTAATATTGATCTTGTATTTTAACTGTCTTTCAGGAAATGGCAAAACATTTCAAAGTTGCTGAGTTCCTTCAGCATTTCTGGGGAGCCTAAATTGTTAGTGCCTGGAGTAAAAGATTTGAACTCTTTGCTAAAGGTCAGTCAGAATAATTATTAGAGAGAAACTATTGCTACTGAAGCAAAGGAAAAACATTTATTTTTGTAGAAAAGGCATTATCAGCATTATTCCAGGGCTTCCTTGCCTTCCCAAGAATTCACTTGTGGTTGAATTTTCATGATATTGCAGTTTTATAGAAAAATCATTAATTGTGAAACATTATGATCCTTGGACAAAATTGCTGAAACTTTGTTGAGGGGTCCATTTCTGGGGGATTAAAACTGACAGTTTCACAGATCGGTAATTTTTAAACATTCAAAGTGAATCTGAAAAGCTATCTTCTTATTTTGATTTTCAAATGTACTTGCATTTCAAGTACATCTGGTAAGATTCGATTACTGAGACAAACTTGTCACTTTTTTTTAATAATTATATTATTTCCTATTATTTTGTCTTATACTTTGAAATATGCTGTAATGACTGGATTTAAGGAGCGATTTCAGTAGCTTATAACAAGTGTAAACGTTCATGTCAGACATCGTTTTTGTCGCAAGCTACTTTAGTTGGGAGGTGGGGTAACTGGGAAAATGCTGTTATAATAATATGTACAGAGAAAGTGAAGATGCGCTCTGTCAAAGGTATGGAAGAAGGGTCATCAATGTTTGTGTAAGTACCAAAGGATAGTTCATTTTTGGGAGCTGGCAGCATCTAGTAGCGATTGGATTGTTTATGCTCATATGAAAGAATAGTGTAAGCCTCATTTTTAGGTGATAGGAATATGCCAGTCAGTCTTTTCATCTATTTCTTACTTAATCAAAGGACACAGACGCAAACAATACAGGAAGAATACTTTTCAACCTGATAGAAATCTTTAAATGTCTGAAAAATTCCTTGACCATCCTTGAAACAAATTTGCATTGTATTTATTTTGTCTGTAAAATAATACTACCCCCATATCTATATCATATTATTCATAAACCTGGACCACCCGTCCATCACTTCAAAGACTGTTTTTCTTCCTACTGTTTATTTATATTTCTGTTTATTTTAACTTACTCAAGGGTAGAACTTACTCAAGGGTAGAACATTCATTGCTAACATTAGTAGCAAAAGATCATTTCATCTAATACATCTATATTCAATCTTTCATTTTTTTCTGCACTGTTCAAATTATTTCACAGCTATATTCTGAAAAGTCTTTCACATCTATAAATGTTTGAGCTGTTGTGATTCATCAAGCATTGAATTTCTCTTTGTTATTTTTCTATTTTTTCAAAGCGTAAAAAAAGTATTATGTTGTTTTAATACAAGAATAGTTAATTATCCACTACAGGTCCCTTCAGAACTATGTTACCCGAGAAATTTAAAGGACAATATTTTGAACACTTTGAAATTTCTATATATTTTTTTGCAAGTATGTGTTGCTAAATGCCTAGACATGTATCATTTCAAATTACAGACTGCTGACCTGAATTCATCTCTCTCCCTTCAAGTGAGATTACTTTTTATTAACTTTTATTTATGTAACATTTTCTGTTAGATCTGATGATCTAATTGAAAAAAATCTGTATTCATTGTATCACCTACTTTAATGAAAGATTTGATCTGCAATGCAAACCCTTGTTTCCCCTGTACTCAGGCTGTCACAGCTACGTAACCACTAATTACAATATTAGTAATTGTTGTGCAGACATAATTTTCCTAAAGCATAAGAGAGTCTCTTGCCATGAGTGACATTAGGTAACTAAATTATCTGTGTACTGTTTAAAAGAATTTACATTAAGAGAATGAAAAGATAGGAGACTACCATCAATGACAGCTTTAACCATTTTTTTCCTCTTTCTCCCTTCTAGGTTTTATCTTGTGTCTTTTGTGTCTTGTATCTTCAGACTTCTGCCTTAGCATAAAATAATGGGTAGCAGGAACTTGGTGAAGCTTGCTCTCAGCTCCTCATGAGTCCTCTCCATATATTAGAAATTAAACTGGATCTCTGCTCTTTTGGAGTAGCATTTATAGTTCCTGACATCGTGTGTATGCTACATATTTTAAATTACTAATTCTTGTATAGACATACTGAAAGAGCTTCTCAGAATTGATTTCTCATGATGTTCAATCAATATCTGACTCATATGCCTATCACCCTGTTCTCTAATCACTCGCCTGAGCAGTAGACTATGAAAATTCTTCAGCTAACTTTGAGTAAGAATATTTTAAGAACATTTTTAAAAGCTTAACACTGGAAGTTTGATTTTGCCTGTTTTCTCATTTGGCACTGGCTCTGCAAGCTTATGAAAAGCATTTTAACTTTAAACAGTAAAGTCCTATTTACCTGAATGAGACTGTCCAGATTCTTAAAGCAAGACTGAGCATAAATATCTGCAGCAGTAAGTCTTTTTATAGTTGTCTCAAAATAGATCAACCTAGTGTGGTCTCCTGCAAGATCAGACCCCATTTTCCAAGTATTGTGTTAACAGAATATATTTAATATAACCTTTCTCATAAATTAACCTTTTATTCATTGCTGGTAAGTCACTGCTAGGTGTAGTTGTACACAGCACACAAATGAGCATGTACATACTAATGTGAGGAGATCTACAGTACAGAGTGCAAATATGGTGATGCAGTTAAGTGTAAAGGTTTAAATTTGCATGAAAATACCACCAGACTTTCTGTGAAACCCAAGCTAATGTGCTACTAAATCTTCTAGTTCATATCATCATATATTTTGTATATGCCACATATGCCACATATGATATATGCAAGATACTAAAGAAACTTTTTAAGCTTTGAAGGGTATATGTTTTTGGCATCTTGACTCATAATGCATGGGATTGCTGCTAGGATAAATATAAAATTCCCTGAGGTGGTTAATATCTTTTACTATTATTATTGAGTGTGTAAGGATTTATGTTCATGATAAACGCCATTACCATTATCATCCTGTATGTTGATCATTATCATAATTTTTTTTTCCAATATCCAGTTCAAGCATCATAGATCTCTTTCCTCTAGGGTCTAAATATTCTGTTTTCAGACCCATATCATGACTGAAGTTATCAACTCCACTTGTTCAGTGCACAGACTAGTCTAATTTTGCAGATGTGAAAAGGGAAATATTTCTCTATGGAACTGAATGTATTTGGGGGAAAAAAAAAAAAAAAAAAAAAAAAAGACTGAGTCTCTGTAGGCATTCCACTACTATGCTGGAATAAGCTCCAATCACATCCCAAAAGAAAAGCCTTACATATCAAAGAAAGTTTTGCACAATCAAATTTGTAGATGCATCCATCTTTGAGCTTACAGCATGGACAAGTACCTACCATATCAGTGCCTAAAGAACTGCATCATGATTGAATTTTTAATGGGTAATGCCTCTATTGATATTTAGAAATCTCTTTATTAAATGCATTATATTAGTGCCAAAATTTTTTCTTCAGTGCACATCAGTAATTTCAGGAACCAGTCTAAAAAGCCAAATAGGGGTCCAGATTCTAAATTCATTAAGCTTAGACCAGTTCAGATCTGGAATGCTTGTTTTTTCCCAGTAGAATGCAAAATGCAAATACATATTTATATTTAGAATCCTTCATGGGCAAAAGTTCAGAGATAAAAGCCACCAGAATTTTTATTAGTTAAAACTGTTTTCATTTTCTGGAGTCACTATGATCTGAGGTTCAGCCTTCAGAGGCAACCAGGGTCAGTTCACCTCTAAGCAGACTGCAGAGTCCCCGGCATCCGTAGACTCATAGAGGTATGAGTGTATGATTGACTTCATCCCCATTTCAGTATGTAGACATGTACCAACCACTTCCTGGGCTCTGGTTTCCACTGGAAAGGGAAATCTACCTAGATAGGGACTAAATAGGGAAGAGAGTAGGATGGACCAGAACTGATTTTCAACGTGACTATCAATGAGCCACAAATGCTCATATAGCATGGTAATTACTTAATAAAGGCTAAATTGGCCAAAACAGCTTACTTTTTTTTTGCAAGTCTGATAATGTCTAATGACAAAAGTGATTTTACTACTTAAATTGCCTTGTACCTACATTAGGTACATCAGTAGGAATTTTGTCAGAGTTTAAGCTGTTAGATCAAATTGTTAATTTATGCAGACATTGAGACAACTTTGCTTACAGTACACTAACTTTTGACTAAAGAGTTTCTTCAATGTGTTTCTTCAATTTTAGTTTAACAGGAGAATGTGTTAAAGCAGAGGTAAAATGTACAGTCCTGCATTGTAATTATCAGACTATAAAAACATCCTTTCAGTGGCATATGAAATGTAGCTATGTACCATTTTCATAGAATCACAGAATCATTCAGGTTGGAAAAGACCCTTGGGATCATCAAGTCCAACCATCAGCCCTACTCTACAAAGTTCTCCCCTACACCATATCCCCCAACCTCTCATCTAAACAACCCTTAAACACATCCAGGGATGGTGACTCCACCCCCTCCCTGGGCAGCCTATTCCACTGTCTGACAACTTTGTTAAAAATTTTTTTTCTAATGTCCAAACATTTGTTCGTGTTTGTCTCAAAACATGCTGAATAGTTTTTTGGTCACCACAACTTGGTTATGTCAAATTAGAGAAAAAGGAAATATTTCTGTTACTCTTCCACCTCTCTTTCCCCGTTTTTACCACTGAATAAATGCCAACAAAATATTTTTTAATGATTGTTATCTTAACAATTTGTAAAGAGTTCCAGAGAAACATTTCCACACTATAAATCAAACTGATAATAATCACAATAGCACGAAGTTAGCTTGGAAGCTGATGATAAATTTGGGATGTCGTGAGTCATGCAGTGGTAATTATCACTTCTAATGAAGAATATCTTCTAAGACTTTGTTTAGGATGTACAGATTAACATTGTTCTGTTTGAGGAAATTTGTCAAGATCATGGATCGAGTCTCTTTTTGGGGTTTTCTTGCCAGTGATGGACTGCTTCCATATTATTAGTCTTACTGGATTACATTATCCGATAACATTTGCAAACCTACTTGAAAAATTACAAAACCTTTTCTGAACATACTAGAGAGTGTAAAAATGATACTTCCTCACTGTCTTCATCTGCCTGAAGCCATTAGTGTGGAAACTTTATTTCTACTTTTACCTACTATACTGTCAGTCTGCATTTGTCTGGTCTCCATGTCCGTGTCCATGTGCAGGTGTTGTCACCTGCACTAGTAAAGGTGCTTTGGGTTTGGGTTTTTTTCATTTTTTTCTGACATTTAGGCCATTTGAAATAAGCTAAGCCTTACTGTCTGCCAGTCCCATCAACATTGTGAAATATGCTCTAGCACATGTGTTTGTGTAGCTGTTCTTCAGTGTGTACTTTGCACTTCAGTCTCTGCATCCCACTATGATGCTCTGCTTCACTTTCAGCACCAGTACCCACAGCAAAGCAGATGGCGTGTAGAAGAAACAAGAGATTTTTAGTAGCTACTGATGACGAAAAAATTTTTTTCACAAAGGAAGATAATTGTAAATCGTAGGTATTTCTTAATGTAATAATCCAGTCAATTAAATTAATAGCTATACTCAAAATTCTGGTTTCACTCACAACTCTCCTCCCTATCTGAGTTCCAGTGCTTGGATTAGTTAAGTACTTGTGCTCTGCTTTTAAGTCACTGTACAGTGATAAATATTCCTCACTAATTATATCCAATTCCATTTTTCAGGTAGCTTTTACAAATGAACTTGCTGAAGAAACATAGCAGAAAGTGAGGTCAGAATATTTTTATCTGTTGAGCTTTTTCCTTATTAATGGGAGTTATAAAAGTATTTAAATACTTATCTCTCAGTGTTATCAAGGACTGCTAAACGCTTGAAGACCTTTAGCATTCTGGCCATTACTTACTGATTAGCTTATCTGACACAGTGATTGCTTGTTAAAGACTTTTCTCTATTTAGTTTAGCCATATCATTTAATGAGAAGTCACAAATGTAAGCAAGGAAACTTCTCTAAAAACACCTGACTGACTACAATTAATTCCTCTCATTTCAGATAAAGAAGCAAAGTGATCTTCAGAGATTAAATAAATGGCATCTCTTTTCCTAATGCTCTGCAACATGTGGCTGAACTGTGAAAATTTTAGATTATGTACAAAAATCATCCTGCCTGTGTGTGCAATTCATAGCTGTCTAAAGTTGTTAACGTGAGGAATTGTTGCTAAAGCATATATTCCTAAGTTATCCTTGCAGGGATGAATTGTGCAAAGTAAGAAGAACATGAATCTTTCAGTGAGATATTTTTAAAAACAATCTTTGAAGTTTGGCTTCAGCAAGAACATTTATAGGATCTAGATTACACTTGGGGAGAAATTTTCCGTTCCAGAAGACAGTAGTTTAATTGCCACTGCAGGATGTATCGTTCCGTGCTTCCCATAATCATTGATCTGTGGTAACAGCAGTCGGAGTTTTCCAACTCTACACTGTTCTGCAGACAGTTTGGCTTCAAGAGCAGGTGTTAACGTGACAATTAAAGGGGAAAATGCAGTGACCAGGTAGAAATCAAGTCATTTAGATGACATGAAAAATGAAGAAATACAGACTCCAGTGATTTAGAAAAGAAGTAAAATTCAGCAAAGCCTGGATCTGTGTATTTCTGATGAGTCAAACACTGCGTTGTTTGAAACTGAGATGTATAACAGAAAGTAAACAAAGAAACAAGTTGCTTTTTACATACAATTTTCATGACTGATGACAGAAAAATCTGAGAGAAATGATGCTGTGGATCAGATGACTAATATACAGCTATTTCTTCTTTGTTATATTTGCTGAAGCTCTCCAGGAGAAATTTAGTGCAAGGCAACTATTTTTTAAACGTGCATATATTCACCTTGTGTTTGTTTTCAGAAAAATTCAGAACTTCCATAAAAACTTATTGGGTGTTTGAAAGTGCATGTGGGAGTATTACAAAGTATTAAAATAATAATGTGGTACTGCAGAGCCTTTTTAGTTTAGGCACTTTTGTAAGTCTTACACAACATGAAATACATGATGTCATTCCAGTGCAGAATAAGTAGCAGTGTTTCACAAAGCTACCAATAGTAACCATTCTTCATTTTTACTAAAGTAATCACCTTTTTAACTCAGAAATATGAAAAGGGGATTAACTTTAGCTTTCAGTAATGAAAAATAACAAGAGATGTCTTTTTACCTAGTTTTATTCCTTAGTCTCATGTAATTGTAGTTCTGATAGAAATAATGTGTGAAAATGTATGAACACATAATTGACTGACTTGAAAAATCCTTCTCCATTTTCTTACAATACATCCATTTTTGTCCAGGAAGAGAGATGGTGAGGAAATGCGGAACCTATGGAAAAATAAATTAATCATAAGCATACAATAGATTCAGAGTTACACTTATTCTACACAGATATGTTTAAAACATAGGTGAAGTTTTGGACAAAAAAACCCAAACTGGACTTCACTAATAAAAAGAAATCAAAAGTTTCTCTAGCCTGACAATTAATTTGGTGAAAATACCAGTGTGTAGCAGAAGTATTTAGAAAAGCACAGTCATGGTATTAAATTGATGCCAAATCTTACTTGTATTAACATCCAACTTATTAATTAATAGTCAATTACTTCCTCGGTGAACATAAATTATTTTTCTAAGTGTTTAGTGCCTGAAGTATCTGACTGGCTTTATGTAGCTGTTACTTTTTGCAAGGTTACTTTTGTGAAGTCATTTTGGTACACTTGTGGTTTTTCCCTATGTGGATAAATTCATGCCAAATAGTTTTGGATAAGCTACCTAGTTCATTTCAGTAGGTGAATCCCTAGGTATAGTTACATTTGGGGACTCCAGGGATGTGACTGAAAATAAGGCTTCTCATGCATACGTTTGCCATTATCAGTTCCTACAGGTAACTTTGGTTCAGAAAACTTTTCATAGAAGAAATAGCCCTAAGTTGGAGTAGAATTATTTGTTTGCATCTTTAGCCACCTGAAATGGTAATTCGTTCACTTTTGCTGTCTAACCAGTCACCAGAGTAAGACGGGAGCTTCACAGGGAGTGAATTTCCCATCTGCTGTCACCTCCCGTCCTCACATGTATGCACACACAAGTGTGTACACACACACAGGTAGAGTTTTTGTATTATTATTATTTGGGGGCAAGGTCTTATAGACTTGATGCTACCTTCTGCAGTCCTTAGGCTACATCAGCTCATTGGAGTCAGAAATTTCCCTGCCTCCCCAGCAGTTCTTAAAGCTCGTCTTGGTAGTGACTCTTGAGGTCTTCATGCTCCCCAGAGATGCCCAGGAAAAAAGAATTGAGACAGGAACAGGACTGGGGTCCCGCAGTACCACAACAGCTCTCTGAAAGATTCTACCTGTTGAGGTGTAGTGAAGCTCATGCCTGTCTGAACCATCAAATACAGAGATGGCATTACAAATTCAACCTTCTGTTCTTTCATATATGCTGAAGTTTTCCCTGTATAGTTCACAAATGATCTGTTATATGAAAGTCCTTTTCAGAAGATCTTGGTTTAAAACAAAGTGCATTTTCATAAGCTCACTAGATGTATAAAGCTATTGCTTGTGTGTGTAAAGCTGCCTCTGTCTTATGGCAGATACTGAATCATTACACTAACAAGCCCTAAGTCCCATGGTAAACCGTTGTCTCATGAAACAGATAGCTTTGGTGTTCAGAGGCTGCAAAGGGTCTTAAAAGTAAAAACAATATTGACATTGACGAATAGATGAAATACTGCCTTGCTGACTTTGTTGCTTTCAAAGTATTCTGCAGAGTTTTGCTGGAGTAGTTGCTAAAGAAAAACACACCGTAGGGTTATTGAAACAAGAGATTATGAAAAGTCACTAAGACATGTTCAAAGGAAACTGAAGTATATTTTCTCATATTCTGTGAGATCCTTTGAAAAACACAATATAAGTGTACAACATGCACAATTTAGTCTTGGAAAACAAAAGAGCACACCTTTGAATCCAAGGACTAGAATGTATTGTTAACCTAATGTTTTTATTGCCTAATCAAAATACCACCATCAGTTAATTTAGTGTGATTTAAATTGTATTTACACTTATACAAGTTATCTAATTATTCCTTGTTCTTATTAATATAAGCCAACATCCTATTATCTACCCTTTGCTCTGGTGTTATGCTCGCCCTCCCTACATGTTGCTTCACTGAGTTGAGTTCTTTGCTATCAGGAGTATGAAGTTGAGGGTTTCTTCCTCCCAGGGTAAGTTACTTAGATTTTTTAATCCTTTTCTATAGATGCTATGATTTCCTTTTAGGGGGAGAACCGTGCAACTACACAAAGCTAAACAAAATGCAACGCAATAAAAATCAAATAATGTAATTGAGCTCAGAAACACAAGATAAACAGCAGCCAATTTACCACCAATAATTGAGGTGTTACGGCTTGGGCAAGCTAGACAACATAATCAGATCTTTAAGCAAGTTGCAGGTATGATCTGTGTTTCTTTTGAGTTTTTACAGGTACAGCAAATTAAGATACAGTAAGTTCAAGACACAGCATAACAAGTTCTATGTCCTGATGTGTTTCATTTTTTTTTACAAAGACTGAGATCTATTGCTACCATTTGGCAATGCCAAACTGAGTGGTCCACAGAGCTCTCCAACCCTTAATTCCCTTGAAAATTAAATTTACACTTGTGTAAAGCTCTTACTTTAAAGTCCTGGCTGGTAATCTTAGTAAATGGAGCATATTACCTTTGTACTGAGGGAAATTTAAAGGAGTCTCTTATCTTTGGGAGAATTTCTTCTGGGCAAAGTTAAGCATGTATCAGTGAAAGGAACCACGTAGCATGTTATTTCCTTCTTCTGAACGTCTCCAACTGTTCATTTGGGGATCAGGTTCATTTGTATTTGATATGTCCGTGAGTTTTAAGTGTTGTCCCTTTCACTCCAAGCTGCAAAGTGAACCAGATTACAAGATGTATTGCTAAAATGCAGTCTGCCCTTTATAGCAGAAGTAAAAGCTCAACATTTTCTTCAGCAGAATGATAGCCTGGTATGAATAGAAGTCATATTCATTTCAGAATATTGTAGTTACTTGTATTTTATCTTTTACTTATGTACTCTCTACTGTTTTGCTTTTTATAGTTTTCTCGTATTCAGCTTTGCCCACTGTAACTTTTATTTACTCCCATGTTATTTTTCTGTTACTCTTATTTCCTTTCAGCTGCTTCCAAGAAAATATGAACACAGAAACATAACTCTAGAAAATAATTCAGAGCTCTTTCTCTCAGGTAGCTGTGAAATTAAGATAAATATTTTCTGCGCTGTCAAAGTTTACTTTCCAGAACCTGACAAGTATCTGTCACTCCAGCTGCTGATAAGTGAATCTAGTTATGTCACAGTTAATCAGAAAATTGCATCGGATTTTTTTTTTGGCAATTTTTTACTAATTTCTAAAAGTAAATCCACGAAGTGAGAACAAAACTGGTATGTGGGTCATCAGTGGCACTGTTTCTCTGATTGTTTGTACCTGCTTTTACCTATACCTATTCCCTTTGGGTTCTACCCATTTTACTTGAGCTTAAGCAATGCCCTTACAAGAAGAGGAAAAAAGCAAACCTCAGGGAATAAGTTATTAAAAATTAAACAAGACTCAACAAAACCAGTGAGAACTGATTGCAACATCACCACAGAAAAACTAATAGCTCTACAGGTCAGACTACAGGTAAATGCAAAAATGCCTGTGTTTTTCCCAGGCAAGCCATTGCTGGAGTTGCCATAGGGATTAGTGAGTTGGCTATTGGAAAGGGATGGCTGCCTGTGTGATTCTGAGTAGTTGGAGGAGGTTATCTGTAACACAGAACAGCTCTTGATATGTGACTCCATGAAGAGTTTTCCCAGGGAGAATATTTTCTGCCTTGTTTTTTTTTCCACTGCACTTACATGCTTACCACAGTAGATCTTCACATGGCTGATGTTCCACTTAGAGTGCAGAGGACACATTGATGAAAAGTATTAGATGTTTGCAGCAAATGACAACGTTCCCACTCCTTTTATTACACCTTTTTTTTAAAATACTTTCTCTGCTAAAGGTGGGAAACCGTACACTAGCACAAAATTGGGGAGAAATGTAAGTGACACACTATGTGTGAACCACAACACTTCCAGTTCAGCAAAAAGATGGTGAGGGGAAGATGCATATAGTTCTGGTCAGGACCAGTGGGGCTTCTTGGATCAACCAAGATATTAGCGGCCTGCTGAATACTTTAAGTAAAAAGTACTTCAAAAATTAAAATGAGACAATCTTTTTTTTTCCTGTTCATATATTTCTTAATTTCAGGCATTTCTATTCTAGATTTAAATGCTGGTTTGGACAAAGTTATTTTTTTATATGTTAAGGAAATCTGAAATACAAAGGTTATTTCCTCTGTTGAATCTATAATCTGTAGTTTTAACAGTAATAAATATATGAAAATTGTGTTCAGAAGTACAACATTTTGTCCATCGTTAAGGATCAGTGAAATGCTGTAAAGCAGATATGACCAGTTTTGAAATAGCTTTACACTTTCCAAGAGCAATAAGACATGTTCATGACTATGATTTTTCAATTGATATTTGATAATCCATTAATCCTTTTTTTATGAAGATTTAAAAGATCACTAGGAGGAGACTGTGTTTATACAAGTAAAGGCCAGATGTAACAAATTCTTGTGGCTGGATCCAGACTCACATGGTTGTCCATATGGAGATGGAACAAGCCTAAGGCTCAACTTTCCAAAAGGATTTAGAACAGTCCATGCCATCCTTATTCCTTGTACTCATAGATAACCATGTTACCCTAAACTTTCTTAACATAATAAAGTAAAAAAATTACTAGATTATATCCTATGTCACATCTTCTCTCTTTTGACATTGTAAGACAGACGTTTGGGGAGGAGTGTTCAAAATAAACTATATAGAAATGTATGGACGTAGTCGGGGCCTAATCCTATTGTCATTGTATGAAAGCTGCTATGAGCTTGGATCTGCCAGTTAAAATTCAATATAATATTTATTTATTTATTTATTTGAACTTTGGATCTTAGATGTTCATTTAATATTCAGTATGTCTTTCTGCTTCTTAAATTCACATCCTTAATGAGGGAACCTGCAAGACTAAAGAGGATTTGAAGAGCATCAGTGATACTGCAGAACAGTTATGACAGCTGAGAGATAGGAAAAGACAGGTTGATTCAATGTGTAAAACAGAGAGAAAAAAGATAACAAAGAAAAGAAAGAACCTAATGTTTTCTCTTCCAAAGCTTGAGTTATGCAGCAGCTCATTTATTTGTTCTTTTTATTGTTTTAAATAAAAAGTGAAAAGACAATCATCTATCCATGGAAAAACCATGGTGTTATTATTTGATTAATAGCTCATATTGATGTTAGGAGATGCCTAATTATGCATCAGTGTTTGCCTCATTATGTAGGGGAACATCATCATAGCAGATGAGTCTATGAACAGAGAATGGTTTCCTTTTTGATAATTAATTCTCATGCTTCAAAGTATGTAACACAAAAAGCAGTCTAGTTCTTTCACTGTAAGATTTCTGTACACCGCTGTAATTTTGGAAGCAAACTGTTTGTTGCAAATAATGAAAGGGGAAAAAAAAGACGCCTGACCTAATCTCAAAAACATGACTCAAATTGCTTTTCTTTGCCAGTAGGCTGTCAGAAAATTCCCATAGACCGCAGCTTTCTGGAAACCTCTTCAGCAACATCAACTCCATCTTCTTTCACTGCACTCCTTGACATAGCAATGACTGCAAAGGTTATACCAAGAACATGGCTAATTTTTGCAAATAAATGAGTGAAACTATTTTGAGAACTACAGTTCTAGCTTAGTGAAGATGGCAGCTTTTTAGTATTGAAGTTTCAAAAGAGACCTATTTCCACTGTAAACCAAGTTGAAATAGAGAAAACTCTTGAAATAACAACTAAGAAAATAAAAGGTTTGGATGATGGAATGAAGCAATCAAGAGAAGGAATTGGATACTTGCTTCAACAATAAGTGTTCTTGAAACTTATAAAGGCCTGCATTCCAGCTTTGAAAAGTCTAGTAATGCCAGGTGCTGTGTTGTAGGAAGTAAAATTCAGGAGATACAAAGCATATTTGAAAGCTTATGGCTGCATACTTAGTATTTGCACTGCTAGGAATTTAAGGCCTGTTTCAGTAGGTTAGAGAAACCTCATTGAGCATCTTCATATTTTAGCCTGCTGCAGCATTCAGAGCTTCAGTAAATTCATCAGTCCATAGTAAAGACTTGGTGCCTCAGAACTCAAACTCCTATGTCAGATAGGCTGTTTTTAAAAAGACAAATGTTGATACAAAAGTTGGAAGACAAGAGCAACTTCTTGATATAATATCAAACTTCAGGGAGAATAAAGTATTGCCCAAACTCTCTCTTGTATTTTGAAATCTTAGTTTCAAAGCATAGTTCAAGTACTTGTCCTATTTACAAGAACAAACCCATGCACTAGGAAAAAACACCCACTGAATTCTTGAGGAAAATGACTAATTGCAAGCTCTGTTTAAGACCTGACCTTTTATCCAGGATGGTTAACACATAGAGTGGAAAAGAACTACAGAAGTGTAGCATCTTCAGTTAGACAGAAAGTTATTCAAATATTCTGTTAGGAAGTATCCATATTCCAGTATCTTTAAGGTTAGTAGAGCCTAAGGTTTGCAATGAGTTGTACTGTCAGTAGAATTACTCTGGGAAATAAAAGTTTTCAGTGTAGGGAGCTGTACTAGAATTAAAAGTTTTTTTACTTTACTTTTACTTTACTACTTAAAAAGTAATTACACGAGCTGTATGATTTCTATTTCTCCCCTTCCCAAGGACCAGTGTTGTTGTTCTCTGCAAATATAAGGTCAGTGCCATCCTCGCAGCAGTGTTTCACCAGTTCTCCAGTACAATCTGTCCTTGGCATTTGAGAGGTTAAAAAGAGCAGTAGGAGAGAAAACTATTCTCTGAAGACAGCACCTACTGTAAAAGTCAGTGACATATTTTGGAGAAAGAACTAAAAATACGTCAAAGATAGTTTCAGGCAAAACAGAGAAAATGTCAGTGTAAAGACGGGTCTCAAAATCTGCAAGACTGTTTGCAATGTTAGAAATATAGTCCCAAAAAAAGTCTTGCTTGACAGATCATCGTTTACAATTTTTAACAATTAATATTGTCAGGATGCAAAAGAGTGAGTCTGAAAAGAAGAGGATAGCATTTATGAGTAATGTATTGATCTCAAGGAAAGTTACACGGGATTCACTTTTAAATAATATTCTTCTTCAGGCCTTGCAAACTGGAAGAAACCTCATAACATGCTTCTCTTGGGGACAAGTTACTACCTGTGTCATAAACAGATCTGTTAAAAAGAATCAAATTTTAATGCAGCAAGGTCACCCTTTTGACAGGTCTGTACTACATAATTGTGTCTAGACAATGATCTATAAAGGAGGCTGTACATTTCTTTGTTATCTTACTGTATACTTATCAGAGTTGCCCTGATAACTAATCGAGTTGCCCAGATTCTTGTTTGAGCTGTAGCCACAGTTACATTCATCGAATTAGTGGTGTAAGAAAGTGGCAAAGCAAGTGTGTCCATCCATGGTAAAGTCTTTGTAAAAAAATGTCCATAAAAAACACTTTTGCAACCTCTTCTGCCTTCCTTCTTATTACCCAAGTGGGCAGCATGTCCCTGAGCACAGTTGTGCAGGTCATATGGGGTTCAGGACTACCAAGATGGTACTGGGGACAAATTCTTCTCAGTTTGGTTGAACTTTATTCCATTAGCCATGCTGCTGCAGCAGTGAAGCTATTCCAGGGAGCAAAATATTCTGCAAAGTGCGATGGCTGCAACATGACTTGTATGGTTTCCTTTCACCTTTAAGGTCAGGCACTGTGCTTTTAGTGCTCTCAATAACACATACGGTTAGCAGGACAAGCAGAGAGGAATGTACGTTTCATTTTCTGTTTGTGGGCTCTCTCCCAATCTGCTGTGTCATTAATTGGGTTCAGTTTCTTGATCACATTCCAGTTCGTGTGGTTATGATATTTACCTTGCAGCAAAAGTAATTTCCTACTAATTAATTTTTACTTCCTGTTTAAGACTGCTTTGCTGTATATTCTTAACCAACTTCCTCATCCAGCATACGGTATACTTGCATTTTATAATGTGTAATTGCTGTGGTGAACAAATTTATTCCTCCACATATTATAGCTGGCAAACCATTTGGATACAACCAGAGGAACAGAGCTATAAAAATAACGTAATTCCCTACCCTTTTTTTCAAAGCTACTATTGGGAAGCATTCAGAAATGGGTATGGAAACATGTATGAAAAAGCAGGTCATAGGCTTTCTTCAGGCAGTTCTAAAACCCTTTTCTGAACATGGACATTAAAGGAATGTGAACAGCCTGTATATATGAAAGATAACTGCTTTAAAATTAGATACTAAGAAAGTACAAAGAAATAGTAACTGTATTTAAAATATTTTGGCTTAAAAGATCTTTTGGGGAGATATATTTCACTGTCATGGCTGCAACAGGCCAAAAAGCACAAGGGGGGGGGGGTGGGGGGGGGTGTAAATATGTTTAATTTTGTGTATTAAGTATATAAGATCAATTAATAAGGAGTAAGTGCTTAAGTTATTTTTGCCTCCATTTTAAGGTATAAAATACATTGAGCATTGATTAAGGGTTTAACTGTGATATGTAAAATGTAAATTTGGTAATTTTGTTACTCTGGAGGTTTTCAGATGATAAATAATGGTTAGATCATTTAGTCTTTGGGTAAAAGGTAGTCCCACCTTTCTCCCAGCTGGAGACCCCCTTCTCAGAGTTAGACTGATGCAAAGATAGCAAACGAAGGAGTCTGCTCTCAGCTGTGGAAAAGACATGAGTTATCATTATATAGCACCAGGGAGGGTATCAAGAGCTGCCTCGTACAACTGGCAGTTAAAATAAATCTGTAGGAAAAAATAACCATCTTTCATTCTTTCCTTATGAAAAGGGAAAATTCATAGCCATGTCAACACTACCAACAAACTAGCAAGCCAGCCCTAGCTGCTCATGGGCTAGTCTAATTTACTATGTTGAATTACTGCAACCTAAAACGGAACTGTTTCACTTCTTTCTCTGTTCTCAAAATCTGGAATGGAAAAGCATCTCAAAGGTTTAATGGTGCTTCCATGGCATCTGTATAAGTCACCATACCTTATGTCTGAGTAACCTCCTGTGTGTATTCAATTACCTGAATATGTGCCTTGTTGACAAAGAGGTCCCAGGTGCTTCTGTGCTGGTGACAGAGCAACTGTGATAACAGTCACAATTACATGGGCTCAGGGAAGTGGAACAAAGAGACACCGGGATCTCTGCATGTCTCTATTGCCTGGAGCTACAGTCTGAGAAAGTCTCAGCAAATCTAACTAGCCTCACAGATTCTGCAGTCCCAGTCATTCCTTTCATGACAAGATATGAAAGCCCATACGCTACAAACCAGGTTTGTTCAGAGAAGTTTATCTTAAGTCTATCGTGAATGAAATCTAACTAAGCTACGTATTCATCTGCTCTGTTCAGCCTCCTGCTCTCAGTAATGCTGACCTTTTCAGGCTGTGGCAAAGGAATGTGCATTTACTGTCAAGTTTGGAGGTTCTTTCAACTTTAACAGGCTGCAGTTGAAACTCAACATCAAAATGAAGGTGCTGTCTGGAAGTTTATACTCATTTATACTCATGTGAAAGTGATGAACAGAACTATTGCATATTCAGGATACTCTCCATAGTGTTGTAATATATCAACCAAGGACTTTCGCTCATTATTAATATCAGAAAAGAGGCTGCATTTTAGCTCAAGATTCTCTCTAAACAGTGCTACTTCCAGATCACCGCTAAACTACATAGCTTTTCTCAAGTGCTCTTATTCTTAGGCATGCAAAACCGTTTGGAAAGTATGAGTAATCAGTGCTCAAATGATGTTGCTGTTAGCCAATTGCTGTTATACCAAGCAGTTATAAATTTTGCTCTTATTTATCAGTCTGTGTCAGACTTAATATATCCAACACTTTTCACAGTACCTGTCTGCTTCTGGAACTTGTTTTAGTCTGGCATGTCTATGGCTCAGATGCTAAAGTCTGTCTGGCAGAACACCTCCCCATCCTTCCTCCAGGATTACTCAATCAGGACTAATTAGGAGTAAAAGACTTTGGATCTGAGTATCTGAAGAGAGAATACTGGTTGAAAAGTAAAGGCACGATGGAAGACTGGGCAAGCACTGAAAGTGACAGTCAAACTAGACTGGGTGACCAACTAGAAAAAGGTGCTACTTACGTTTGAGGAAGAGAAAGAAGTGGATCCTGCAGACCAACAAGCCTCAGCTTACTGCTTGAAAGGATCGTGAAGCACATCTTGTTGGGTGGTGCCTAGCCATCTGCAAATACATGAAGGACAAAAAAATAATATAGGATGGTCATCACATATTTACCAACTGCAAAGCGTGTTTGAATAGTCTGATTGCCTTTTATGATGATGATGTTCAAGGGAAGGGTGATGGATGTAACTTCTCATGACTTTTAGTCCCTGTAACACTCTCACCAGTAGACAGAGGAAGCATGTACAAGACTGTTAGATGGGTTGGGTTGGTGGACTCAAAGGGTAGTTAATCAATGGCTTGATGTCTGTTTGACAGAATATCTTAGGTAAGTACTGAGGCCAATGTTAATCAGCATCTTCACCAATAACCTGGATGATGGGACAGCATACCCTCAGCAAATCTGTGAGTGATAGTAAACTAGAGAAAGTGGTTGACACATCAAACAATATAGTGTCAGTCCAGAGAAGCTCTAGGATTGGGCAAAATAAATCTCATGAAGTTCAACAAGGAGTTCTAAATTCTGCACCTAGGTGAATAACCCAGTGTACCCATAAAAATGCAAACTGGCCAGCTGGTGTACTGTGAAGGACCTGCAGAGGCCATAGTGGATACCAGGTGAATAGGAGAAAGTGGTGGCCTTTAATCACCAGGAAGGCAAATTGGATTAGGATATGCTAGGATGAAAGTGAAAGTGGGTGCTTTTTATTATATTGGTGCTACATACACCTGTAAATCTCCATCCAGTTTTGGGCTCTGCAGTTCAAGAAGGATGATGAAAGCTGGACTCAGTTTAGCAGAGGACTGGCGAGACTCTCATGGGCCACACATATGACCTTTGAGAAGAGGCTGAGGAACCTGGGCTTGTTTAGTCTGGCAAAGCAGTAGCTAAGTGGTCATTTAATGGCTGCTCACAGCAACTTGAGTGGGAATTGCACAGATGGCAGATCCAAATTCCTTCTGGTACTGGCAGATGGTACAATAAGAGACAACAGCCCCAAGACACAGCTTGGAAGATTCAATTTGGACTTTAGGAAAAAGTTATTCACCAGAAGGATAGTGTGGCAGTGAAGTAGCTTACCCAGAGGTGTAACCAGGGGAATTGCCCTCCTTGGAGTCTTCAGCTTGTCTAGCAAAAGTGGCAACTGACCTGGTACAGCCTTTGCAACATTTCAGTGGCCAACCAACATTTCCAACCAACCTTCTGCAAATAAGAAACTTGAAGGGAGACTGGAAGAAAGGAAGATGATGTACCCATATTCATGGGCTCACCTTGTATTCTCTCTTCAGACAGATTTGCTTTTATGGTAGCATATATATAGGCAGTGGAAGTAAAAATAATGGCAATGCACTAGAGAGGTGTCATGATTTAAGCCCAGAGGGCAACAGAGCACCACACAGCCACTCGCTCACTCCTCCCCTGCCGGTGGGATGGGGAAGAGAAAATAAAAAAAAAAGGCTTATGGATCAAGACAGGGATAGGGATGACTCACCCATTATGGTCACAGGCAAAAGACAGACTCTACTGGGGGAGGAAAAAGAACATCAATTCAATTTGAACACCACTAATTTACCAATCAAATCAGAGTAGAACAGTGGGAAGTATAGCTACATCTTAGAAACGCCTTCCCTCACCCATCCCTTCTTCCTGGGCTCAGCTTTGCTCCCAATTTCTTGACCTCCTCTCCCCCAGCAGTGCAGAGGGGCAGGGAATGGGGTTTGCAGTCAATCCGTCAGCCATTGTCTCTGCCACTCCTTCCTCCTCAGGGGGAGGACTCCTCACACTCTTCCCCTTCTCCAGTGTGGGGTCCCTCCCACGGGAGGCAGTCCTCCACAAACTTATCTAACATGAATCCTTCCCACAGGGCTGCAGCTCTTCATGAACTTCTCCAGTGTGTCCCTCCCACATGTTGCAGTCCTCCCAGCAACAGACTGCTCCCGCGTGGGCTTCCCTCTGTCATCACCTTCCTCAGATGCAGCCACCTGCTCCAGCATGGGGTCCTCCACGGGCTGCAGGTGGGCAGCTGCTCCCCTGTTGCCCTCCATGCAGGGGCACAGCTGCCCTCTCACCACGGGCTGCAGGGGAGGCTCTGCTCTGGCACCTCTCTCCCTCTTCCTCCTTTCTTCAATGAACCTTGGTGTTTGCATAGGTATTTCCCTCACTCCCCCTCTTCCTCCCAGGTTCCCCTTCTTAAGTACATTATCACAGAGACACAGCCACCATCACTAATTGGCTTGGCCTTGGCCAGAGTTGGATCTCACTTGGAGGCAGGGAAGCTTCAAGAAGCTTTTCACAGGAACCACCTCTGTAGCCCTCCCTTGCTACCAAGACGTGGCCACACACAAACCCAATACAAGAGGGCTATTCTGTCAGTTGCAGCAGAAGACAAATAATAATTGAATAATCATAGACCACTGTTTCCTTTATGTATTTTCTGTCAAGCTTAAGACAAACTAGACAGAAGCTTTTCTGTCATCAAAAGATTAAGCTGAGGTGTTCCAGGAAAAATGTATGCTCAAGGCCTCAGGAAAGGAATGAAGGGTATCCTTGCTAATTTTACCTGGTAAAATAATCCTGTCCTGCAGAAAAGGGCATGAAGTGATGGAGATCCTTTTCATAATGAGAGCCATGGATGTTGCATAAATGTACTTGCAGGTTTTTCTACATATTGGGCACAAAGCGCTCTGCTACTGGCTGGAGAGAAAAAGACTGAGAAAAATCTTCTTGAGCTGGCCTCCTTATTGTGGCATGTCAAAGCATCCATTTGACTACTTTAATTTTTACCAGCAGAAATGGTTACCTGCAGATGATTTTACTGACCTAAGATCACAAACTACTGTGGTTTTGACCACGTTGCTTCCTCCCCTGTGCCTGTGCTGAGACAACAGGAGAGGCCAGCATATGTTTTCTACTACTGTAAGGGGATTTTTGAACTATTTTTATATGGCACATTTTGCAAATGTCAGAACAGCTCAAATTACATACTTCTCAGTCAATTAAAGTTAAAAAGAAACAGATTTAGTTCAGATTTCTTATCAGGGCATTTAGCAAACTGTTGCTGTTCCTAATTATCTGATAATTTGCAGGTCAATGATACTATAACAAAGGTTGTAGATACTTTGGGGCAGAAATTGGAGGTTCTGCAACTGTGCAGAGAGTGAATTGTGTTACAGGCCCCGATTTGGGATGGACCTGCCTGGCTGTTGAGAAGAGGGGCTTAACAAAAGCCCCTCTTTGTATTTTCTTTGTATTTTCCTTCCTCTTTCATGGTCCCTGCTGCAGTCAAGCAAATACTGAAGACCAGCTCCAGCTTTCACATCATCTTTTAAGTCTGTCTTAACACCTTCTCAATAACCTTGGAGAAACATTTCTTGTCAAATAGCACATATTGCCACGGGGTACCAGTGTGATAATGAAATATTCCCTGTATGCATCCCAACAGAAGAGAAGAATTGCAGTGCTGCTTTTTACTACTATGATTTTTTATTTTTTTTTCCCTGACAAAGGTAGAACCTTGATTTCCAATTTATTTCTGGGCACCAAATTAAGAAACTGGGTACTCTGCCTGAGTAGATCTTTAATTACTATGACCAGGCAATTGTGTCTCTGCTATTTTGGAAAAACTTCTCCAGAGTTTAAATGAAGACAGAGATGGCCCACACAAAACAATTACAATGGAGAATTTGTTTACAGGCTATCGCTAGAAGTGATATAATGCTTCCCTTTATCATCACTTGTCATAGCAGTGACAGTCTGTAAACCTCCTGCCCATGCATTATTCTTCATTTGTCGCTGCCTGTGCCAACTCTTGCCCTGGCAGGTGCCTGGCATGTGTCAAACATATGATTCATGGGTTCATTTGATCAACACTGTGAAAAGAATGATGTATTTTTCTTTTAAATTACAAATTAGACATTTACTCCCCATATCTAGTGACAGGGGCTTTGACTTCTTTATATCCGAAGTGCACCATTTATAGCTCACTGTAGAATTTAAATACTGGCTTCTCTCTCATGCCTAACTCTGAAAGTGAAATTTATGTAATATTGCAGCATATAAATGAAACCATCCTACGTCCCTGTTTTATTGTCATGGCAAGCTTGCTTGAACTCTTTCCTTTGGTAATAAATGGGCAGAATGCATTGTCCCCTGGATGTTAAAAAGACATTTTTATTACAGGTTGCTTTTTATTTTACACACCACATTATAATTTCTTTCAAAGAATTTCTTTAGAATTACAGTTTTGCATATTTGCTTGGTCACTTGAGTTTACTTGTTTTGATATGTATATGTGTCATATATAGGTTTTGTGTGTGAGTTGCTTCTTCTGGAGATAATATTAGCAACACAATAATTGGGAACTGTGAGAAAATGCATTTTTACTATAGCAAATAAAGTATCATTTGGTTTTCTCTTCTGTAAAGGAAATTTATGGAGTTCTGTGAGAAAGGGAAGTTTATTTTGATATTCTTGGGAAAGGGCAAGGTTAAAAAAAATCAAAATTTGTTAGTAATCACAAACACCTAGATTATTTGTTAATCAAAATTATTCCCATACAGAGAATTATAAAGTCTTGTGTAGTCTGTTTTATGCAACACATGAGCTGTGGATTTCCCAGGTATTGCCTTTGTTAGAGCATCTATATCTTCATGACCCATGGCTCAAACACAGCTCTGTTATTAAATAACTAGCTTTTAAAGCCAGCTGCTGACTGCAGGTCCTGCAGAATTGCCATTTTGCTTTAAAGATTATCTCACCTATAATAATACCAGTACATTGAGTAATGCGGGAGTGGCTTTAGTGAGTAGGTCAACATGAAGCATATGTTTTTACTATTCATATTAGTAGAAAATACTACCATTTTCTTTAAAAGTACTACTGTTCTACTGTCTCTGGCTGTTACTCTGTGTTTGCTTATGCTTTTAGAGATTGGTAAGATTTGAAATAGATAGTGCCACAAGACATTGTAGGGAAAAATACAATATGAGAGCACTTTCGTATTGATTTGTTTAAGAAATCATTACTTATGGATCCAAAAGGTTTGGGGTTTTTTTTCCCTCCACTTTAAGATATTCTCATTTGCACAACCATATTGGATTGGGTTGTCAAACAAGTACTTTGTGATGGTTTTGTATTTACTGAGAATTTTTTCCAAATAAATTCCCAAACTGTCTTCTTGGCCAAACCTCAAAACTAAGATACGTTAGGTATTGTTACTAGCATCTGTTGACTACGTCATGACTTACTGTTAGGATGTTACTAACATGTAATTGTTTTAACAAATCTAGATACCTTATGTGTCTCTAGTAATCCATATACTTTGATTTTGACCTGATCTTTTCATGTCACTTGTCTAACTAAGCTTTATAAAAATTAACACTTCTTGCTTTTGTTTTCTTCCTGATTACTTCCAGATGTGTCTAAATGACGATGCATTTGGAATTCTGTGTGAACAAGATGTGCAAATTTTGTTGTGTACTTATGCTTTTTTGCAAGTTAATCTTTGAGTGACAAGGAGAAAATAATAAAATTATTCAATCATGGGACTAATTGAGTAGATGAAAACAATTTTGGGATATGTGATTCTGGCATCAAAAGATGTGCTAGATGTTTTAATGCAGTTCTTCACAAATCAGATGACATGTTGTCTGAAAAGTGTGAAGAGCTATTTGAGAGAGAGGCAGGAAGGTGGTATAGAAAACTCTTGTTTGTTTTACAGAATTTCAGATTATTATTCTGAAAAAAAAAAAAAAAAAAAGAAAAATTGAGAGACCTCTTTTCCTGAGTTTGCAAGGAACCTAAAGCAATGAAAGAATATTATGAACTACCTCTGATTTCATGGAGTTCAAGCTCCAATACAACTGATGACTATCAAATTATATTCTTCAACTCTTTTGTTATATAGCAATTGATATAAGAACGGAAAAGAATGTACCGTAATTTGATAGTTTACATCATCTCTCCCTGAAGTGTTTTCCTGAAGAGATAGGCACTCAGCTTTCAGACTTTGCTCACTGCAAGATGTGAAAGGAATTAAATTAAGTCCTTTGTATGAGACTGAATTTGTCCCAGGACAAGTGATAACAATCAGAATGAATGAAAAGAGGGCGTTTGTATTAGGTCATTTAAACATCAGTGGTGGCCATATCAAAACTGTCGGTTGCAAGGGGAGAACTGTGTTCATGTTGAGTAACCTGAATCTTTTTATTAGCTGTCTGGACAGTGTGCAGCAATGTGGTCAGGTTCTTGGTGCAGGATTCCTATGAACTATTGAGTGCAAACAAACTTAAGACTTGTGTGTGGAAGAGGTCAGAGGAGCAGGGTTAGATGACCTTAGAGGACTACAGGAAATTTCCAGTGTCTGAGGACTAACAGAAGCTATGGTACGTAAGAGATTAGGTTTGATTTACTTTGGAAATGTGTAATATCCTGTCATTTTGAAACTATTTCATTTTTCATGTCTACAAGATGACACGATTTCCAACACAGAAAAAAATCCAGATTGACAGCCCTAACAGACTTTCTTATATGACCTGCAAGGTCTTTATATCTTTGTTTTTAAGGTCTATTTCCCTTCTTCTGTATTCCTGCGCTATGGGAATAGCCTCAATGGAGCTCATAAAAACAGGAAACAGTTTGATAAACATACCCTTTAGGCAGTCTTGCACATGGGCACAAAATTATCTAAGACTTGATGTAACTTCAGCTTAGTCATGACACTGAATTACAGCTGTACCTAAAAGGAATCAGAGTGGCACACAGCCCTTGTACCATTAATATGGTTGGTCATACAAAGACCACCATTCAAAGACACGGTACATCTCTTGTCATTGTGACTGTTAGGGGATTGTGTGAGTTTTTTATTAAGTATGTATGTAGCAAAATGGGACCAAAAAAAAAAAAAAAAGGAATAGCTCTTTTCCTCTTATTTCAGAATTTAAATGTGTATTCTACGATCAACCACAGAGTAGGAGACAAAAACATCTTATGTTGATGTGAATGTAATTCTTTTTTTTTTGTCTCAGGCTTGTCCTTCCTCGCTTGATCTCCACTCACTTGACTCAGCAGGTCTCCAAAGTGTTGAGATTCTCCTCCCCAAACCCCTAACCTGTTCCGTAACCCTTGCAAGCTGACATTCCCAGGTCTCAGGCTGCTCCCCTTTCTGTGTTAGAGTACATCAGAATTCTCAGGACAGAGAAGCATCACATGCAATTCTTTCCCACTAAATACATAAAACTAACACACCAGTGTTTCTACTCCTTCCTAATCCACAGGTAGATTTGGAAAGTCTTGTGTGTTGGTCAGCTAGGAAGGAAAGGAGCAGAGACAAGAAGGAGCATGTGCAGGGAGCTCCGTTTCAGTGGAGCCTGATTTTATTTTTACACAAGATCCTGTAGTCTCTGCATTGTGACTTGTTTGCTTGTTGCCTTTAATCTATGTGTCAGCATTATACACTCCAGGTTACTGCTAAATGGTAGTCCTTTCAGCTAGTCTGTAACAAACTTCTTGTAGTCTCTAATGATGTATGGTTTGGATCAAGGCCTGTACTGACCATACAAGTCCAAAGAATTAGTAGCTGATATAAGAACCAATCATAATTGGGCAAACCCATTTTAGTGAGACTCAGTTTACAACCCCTGGCATAACTAAATGTGGTATATCACCAATTTTAATTACTGGAGACTAAGCTTTGCTCTCTGTCTTTCCCTGCCAAATGAAATCATCAGATTTTTTCAAAGTAATGAGTCTGACAAGCTGAGGTGTTATATCAACGACAAAATATCAGGATTTCTGTTTTAGATATACTTAAGAAGAGGCAAAACTGTAGGGTGATTTTTGTTGTTAGGGGTTTTTTTATGATTCTTAGTATGTGTTTCTAGTCAGAAAAAATATTCCCAAAGATGCTGGTTTGTGATACAAACAGAGCCAGATTTTGCAAATAAGAGACCCTACCAACTACTCAACATTTGCAGCTTAATTTTATTAGGAAGTCAGCTGTCCATTTGCTTCACACAGGTATCCAACTATTAAGATCTTCCTTCATGTCTGTTTACCTTCCTATTACAAGAACAATCTAATCATGCTAGTTTAACTCTTACTTTAAAAAAATTTCTTTCTATGCAGAGTTCTTCATAATTAGTTGATATAGGAAACCCACTTGGAAAGGACACTGTTTATAAAATGGCACGCCAGAATGTTTATCTGGCCTTGGGCTGCAGGAATCAGGATGGATGAATATCCTGCAGTTGTTTTGGCGGTGATTATATCGTGGATGGCAGGTTGCCAGTAGCAACTGCAGTAAAAGGTCCAGAGTGTCAGTGTCTTCCTCTGTGTGATAAAACAGAGAACATTTGCACTTTCTGAACTGTTTCAGGGAGGATTTGTGGCAGATTTTGGAGGACTTGAAGTGGTGAAAGATGGAAGTAGATAAGCTGCTTGCAGGTTGTATGCCAACCTGTCCTTCTGTTGGCTCCTTCAGGCCTGACACCACTGACCCTTTTTTGCCCTTCTTTCTAGAACATTTAAAAGAGAAGCTGGAGGAATACATGGTCCGTTTTGCCAAAGTGAGGATTGTACGTACCAAGAAACGAGAAGGGCTCATTCGGACCAGACTGCTAGGAGCCTCGCTGGCTAGAGGAGAAGTCTTGACATTTCTGGATTCCCATTGCGAAGTCAACGTGAATTGGCTCCCTCCCTTGCTTAGTAAGTGTATGAGCGTTTAACAGCCATTAAAATTAGAGCATAGAACGTAGCTTAAGCCATGTCCTGACTGTATAGAAGTGTTTGGAGCTCTGCTGCAGTGTCCGAAGAGTCAGTAGGAGAGAGAACTCGGAGAAATGTGAGCAGCTCCATTTTATAGTTCTTGTGACTAAACAACTGATAAAATTTTGGTCACTTTGGCCTATTAAAGTTACAGTTTATTTTATTATTACGATTACTAAATACACTACTAAATCTAGTATTATGCTGTGCCCTTACTATACACCTGAAAACTTCTGTTATGCAGGTATTCCAACTCCTTCTTAGTCCTTCACATTCCATTAAAACAGATTTCGCTGTAAATATACCCGAGACCTGAGTTAAATCCAGTAACAACTGCATTCACAATAGGAAGCTCAGAAAGAATGATTTGCTATTGAATGCTTTGCTGGATTCCAGCTGCAGCCAGCAGAGCTCCGTTAGTCAAACGAATGGAAAGAATCAATTATTGTAGTGTAGGATTTCACTTCAGGAAACAATGTCCTCTTTTCTACACACCTGACTACATGCAAAGTGCATGTGCTTTGCAAATAAGTGCCTTTTTGCTAGCAAAAACAACATTTCTGAGTTTACTATTAAAGAAATTTTTATTAATTTAAAGAGTATGTCATAAGTGCATGACAGGATAGGGTTTCAGCAATTAATGTTTATTGTTTCTTCTTCGTTGCTGGGGCTGTTTGGCCACACAATATGCTGATAAAGCATTTGCAGCCAAGAAGAGATGCTATTCTGCTAATGAACTATCACTTGAGACCAAAAAAAAAGAAATACTAGTAACTGTTTTTTCTTCAGATCAGTAACAAGATAATATACAAAATTCCAAATTTATATCCTTTCTAGCTTCCATATCAAATTACTCATAAAGTCTTTCCCCTCGTTACCACTTTGTCCATAACCACAATATCAGCATTTTTAAAAATAACCTCCATGTCTTCATGCAAAACCCAAATGGCATAAAGGAGCAGAGAGAAATACAGGTTTCAACAAGCCTTCCACAAGCAGCCCTGACAAGTAGTCATTAAACACTCTAAACTACTCTACATATACAGCCACCTTTTCTCTGCTTTCTGATTTTGCCCCACTGCACATAATACATTGCCACTAATGAAAAAAATCTCAAGAAGATTCACTCTTGTCCTCTGAAATCTTTTGCAGATGAGATGTAACCCTTCTATTTTGCTAACTTAGACATGGGAAAATTGCAAATTTTCTTTTTCTTGCTTTCTTGTCTGAAATGAAGGTATATCTGACTGGGTTTCACCCTATAAAAACCAAAAAATAAAGAGTCACAAAGGATTCATAATTGTAGTTAGGTTGCAGTTGGGTATTGAACTGATGATTGCGACCCTCAGCCTCAAGACAGAAAACTGGAAAGATGAGAGAAACTTCATCAGAGACCAAGTCCCAGTTCTCCTTAGTTCTCAAGTGAAATGAGGTCTTTCTCATTCCACATACAGTGGAAAGACTCATAATTAACCAGGCAGAGAATCTAGAAATTAATCTTGAGGAATATTGGGGCCCAGAATCAAGAGGATTTATTTTGAAAGAAAAAGTAGAGCACTACGTGAAGGACAAATAGAGAACAAACACTAGTCTATTTAAGGATGACCTGTGCCCTGTTTTCCTAAAGGGATGAGAGAACTTTCTCATAACCATTAGTGGCAAATATTTACTGAAATCAGGTGACACCTGGCTACTAAGAATGTATTTTTGCAAGTGTTTATCTAAAGATCTGTCTTGTGATTCATTCATGTGACTGAATGTCATTCAAAGAAACCACAACAGAGGGTATATTAGGTATTTACTGCTTTGAAGCTGCCCTATTTTAGCTTCAATTGCATCTACCAAGTGTAGCAAAAAGTCCTCAATACGAGCACGATTCAGCCCTGCTCTGAAGACTGACAGTCTTCGCTGAGAGGACAGCAGTTTCCACTGTTCCAAACAAGGTTTTGTTCAAAATGAGACATTAAAAGTTAGAGGATGGGGAGGTGGTCAGGAAACCAAGAGCAATCACATAAACATAGTTCACAAAGTTATTTAGTATCTAACTTATATTTTCAGAATTGACTATCACTTTTCAGACCAGAGGAAGACTTGAGTTATTTCAGTACTTGTTAGGTATCTAAATAGCTTTGTGGAGCTGAGCCACAGTTGTTTTCAATGACAGTCCTTAGTTTTGTTTTCTTAAAAACAGGTGCAAAATGGCTTTTCTTCCTTTTCTTTCAGCTTTCTTTATTCCATTTCTTTTGCTTAAATGGGTTTCTAAACCAAGATAAGCCATTCTGAGATCTGAGAGTTTTGCCTGATGTTCACTGAGCAGGCAGCTGTAGTCATGTAAAAACGTTGTCAAACAGCTATTTGTTATCACTCCGCAGTAGTAGTATAAAGTCAGCAGAAGGAAAGATGTGACTTGGGCTCCAGCTGCTGTAGTTGGGGGACTAGTGTGAAGTCACAGTTATCACAGGTAAGAAACTGAGCAGCAAACCAGCTGAAAGATACAGGCACATCTTTCCTTCTGCTGATGTTGCTGTGGGAGCAGTAAGAGGGGAGATGGACAATAAATCAGTAGTGCCATAGGCTACAAGAACTAGGTTTGTAAAAACATATTTTTTTCCCGACCAAGACTTAAAACTATATCATGATGAGATCATGCTTAGCAAGTTATCAAGACACCTGCTAGCTATAGCTGTCCATCTCTGCAACATTTAAATGATGCATTACTTGCCAGTGGGGAAACTGAGAGTACAAGTACTTGTACTTATGACAACTCAAATAACAAGACATAATTTGCTGAGCAACTCAAATGTTATCTCTATATGTAATCATATATTTAAGTAGGAAAATAAGAGTATTTGCAATGTGTCATTGCTACTTTAACCAGGCCAATTTGAAACAAGCACTTAAAATCAAGGGGGTGTGTCTTTCTCATAAAGATAAAACCTATATTTTTGAGATAGAGACTTATCCAATATTGAAAACTTCTGTTTATTGCCACATATGCACACTCTACTTGATACTAAAAGTGCTGAATTCAAATATATATGTATATATTGCCTAAAATTGCTAGGGAGAAAGCCCTGAGCAATGTTTCCTCTTGTTCCCAGGCTTTCCCTCATATCTGCAAGATTTTTGCATGTACAATGATGCTTATCTGTCTGTTCTTCCCTTTATCTGCAGCATATGTGCATTGAACTAATGTATGGAAATTTTCAGACCAATAGGAATTTGTGAGAGGATGATGAGTAAAAACAACCAAAAAGAAACTGTAAAGCATTTCAGCTGTGGCTTTCAGTGTCTTGCATTAGGAGCAGGTGGCAGAAAGAGCAGCAGCTGGCAAAGGCAGCTGCATGTTTGCATCTGTAAAGCTATGATACTGGCACTCTTGTGAAATATAAGCTAGCCCTACCATCCTTTTTTCTGTTTCCTAAACTTGTATTGGGGCTACATTTAAGCCTAAGTAGTATGTATACAGAATTCATTATTTTAGGCATACTGAAAAAAACATTGAGGCTGCACATTTGATTACTCTGCCTTTTGGTGTGCACAACTACAAACATCCTGGTTTCTTCAAAAGTCAAGATCTCCCTGTCATTCCTCATCACCTCTAAAACATTTTGGGGGCTGAGAAGTTCTGCAGAAATGCACAAGAACAAGCAGGTAACCATCATCTTACTTGCAAAATTTTTGCAGATTGTAGAAATGAAGATGGACTGACTGTTTGGCATTGCTCAAATAATTTTCTCCCTGGCACTCTCTGCATGTGACTTGGAGATTTCCAATCCTTCAGTCTATTTAAAGGCAGTGGCTTTTAAAGATCAAGAGAAGTATGCTGATGTATTATGAGTCTACCTTTGACCTGCTCCAGCCAAATCAATCCCATTTAGTTTCTCTCCTCCAATCAATTTAGAAGGAAAGGATGAGAGACAGATTATTATTAGCTCTGTAGCTATTAGCAGGACCATCACAGGAAAAAGATTATGTAAAAATGACTTTACATAATGATTACAGATAACACTACACAGTATACCAGTGAATGTAATTATATTTGGCCATAGCAACAGTAATTCAGCCATTATGTCTGAGATGAGTTTCCTAGAATTTTGTGAGAGCCTGTGCTTTAAATCTTTTTTCACTTTTAAAGGATAAGGATGTAAAAACCTGCTGAACTTCCAGGCACTGTAATTTCTCACCAGAAGTCAGCATTGTTCCCCCATTTGGACAGTCTCTAAACAACAACTGCCAATAAATATGAAAACTGTAGATATTTTCCTAAAAAAAAATCTTTTTTCTTAATTTCAGTCCTTCAGAAACAAGGAAGCAGAATCTGTATTATTAATCATTACACCAGTATTACCTGTCTTTCTATCTAAGTGATCATTTCACACTCAGCCATCTGATTTTTTTATTTTTTAGGGTATTATCAAGCACCAGTGAAATCTGATTCTTAAAACAAAAAACATGTTTTCCACATAGGCCCTACAATGTATTGCATTGTGTAAAGAATCTAGGCTGCCATTCAGAGAAGAAGCTTTATGATACTTGGAATTCTGAGATTTTGTTTCTTTCAAGGATTCACAGATAGTTTTTCTGCTGTTCTTTCATGCCAGTGAAGCTACAAACTTTCCCTGTACTTGCTCATTTCAAACCACTGTTCTTCTGCCTAGTTCTTGCAGTTGGAATATCTTCTAGACTTTTCTGTCTTTTCTGAGGAGCTCCAAGGGATTAAGCAATAGGATTCACCAAAAGAGATTCAGGCCCACCCTGCCCTTACACTAAAGATGGGAATTTGATTTAGCCTCACAGTTCTAATAAAAAAAAAAAACAAAAAAACAACAAAAAAAAAAAAAACAAAAAAAAAAAAACCAACCTCCCTTCTTTAGAAAACAGGTGGGTAAGAATAATACTGCAGGGCCTTCTTTATATCTCAAAGATTGGTACAAAAGAGGACACAAGCCCTGTTTTGTTCGTCACGTTGGAGTTTGACTTTAATTTGTGGCACTTGATCTCAAAGCTGATGCACACTAGAGCCACAGGAACGGCAGCTGAATGGTTGCAAGATTCACATTTAGGAACACAAATCTCTCTCAAAGGAGCTTGCCATACACACTCCCCACAGCTGAAGGTGTATTTTTACATTTTGCTTGCTGGCTTGTTCCGTAGCTGACAGATTGGGGACAGCTCAGAGTAGTAAAGTGACAGAGATATAGATGACTGGACTCCTGTGACTCTCATAGGGATATGCCTCTCTTTAAAGAACTGTAAATGCTTCTAATCATTGCCCAACTGCATTAAGTCTAGTCCAGATAAAGGTTTGATACAGATTTGAAAAATGAAATTATTTGGAGGCCATAGGGAACAAAGCAAGCAATCTTCAAGCATCAGAAAACCTGTGGGATTCACTTTGCAGTAATATGATAGATGGCTTGACTAGACATGCCGTTTCCTATTTTCTACTTTCATTTTTCAGACCAGATTGCACTAAACCACAAAACCATCGTGTGTCCTATGATCGATGTCATTGACCACAATCACTTTGGCTACGAGGCACAGGCGGGGGATGCCATGCGAGGAGCTTTTGACTGGGAAATGTACTACAAAAGAATACCGATTCCTCCAGAGCTCCAGAGAGCTGATCCCAGCGACCCCTTTGAGTAAGTAGAGATAAAAGGGAGAGTGGGAACATGAAGCAGAACAAGCAAAGAAGGTAACTGTAGCAGGAGAATCCAAGCCCAGAAATTTCCTTGTAGGCCACTTTGTACTAATGAAAGGTAGTAGAAGCAAGCAAGTTTATAAAACCTTAAAAGTAAGAAAAAGATCAGGGCAACAAGCTGCAGAATTCACAAGCTGTGCCTGGAAACACAAACCTTTCCCATCTTTTCTAGCCCAGTGGTTGTACATAAAAGAAACAGGCACATACTTGTAGTTAAGAGAAGGTATTAGCACTGGACAAGGAATGAATGCAACTACAGTTATTCTGTTTATTCCACAAAACACTTCCCAAACAGACTTTAGTTTAATGTTTTCTTTGCTGGAGATTGATGTAATACATGCATCAATAGCTGAGTCCACATTCTGCCAGCAGATTCTTTGTTTATGACTGATGATATTGCTACTCTGTGTATGTTGCTGTAACTTAAACACAGGGCTGTCAAACCTGAATAGTGTCAAGCTGATTTGTAAATAATTTTTGATAAGCCAGCATCCGATCCCAGTATTGTATAGATCAGCTCATTCACAGGAATGATCTTCTACTTTTCACAAAGCTAGATCCTTTTTTCTTCTAATTATTCTAATGTAAGGATCAGCTAGGTTTAATCCTCATCAGCAGAGAGGACAGAAAACAGACATGGTTCAATGTGGCTTCAAGTCTCCAGGTCTCACACAACGCACAAACCGACAGGGCTGGCTCTGATGCTGTCAGTAGCCCTGACTGAAACTCCACACTGCAGGTTTTGGCAGTTTAAAAGCTCAGAATTTTCCCCTCCCCAAAACAAAACCTGAAAACAATAGCAACAGAAAACCTGTGTCTCTGGCCCAGACTCTGCACTATTTTGAATAATGGATCTGATTCATGCAGAAATTGACCCTTATGTGCAGGGAATGACCACCTCTGTATAGGGACAAGTAGGTAATTGCAGCATTTGGTGGGCTTATTTTCATTATTCTGCTTATTCCTTTTTACTTATCTCCATCTAGGCCCATCAGTTTTCATCTTGCATTGGTGTAAGTGTTGATGAAATATTTTCCATCAGCTGCCAATCTGACCACTCCACAACGTAGATGCAGCTAGTTCAATCACATAGTACTCCAGAGTTGCTAGAGACTCCATTGCTCTTCCACAAGTCTTCCTGGTCCTCTGAGCAGTTATAATTCCTTGCCACTTACTGAAAGTCACCTAACACATTGTATAATTTGGTTCAGCATTCAAAGTTTGTATGTAAGTAAAATTTCTATATTGTCAGCTTAGCTACGGGGTTGCTTATCAGCTATTTCACACATTTGCAGTTTGTAGTATGTGTCTCTCAAAGACAAGAGAGGCCTGAAGGAGGTACTTGTAGGAAACTTTCTAGAACAGACAAGGCTTTGTGCAATACAGAACAGATGTGGTAGCTTTACATGAACTGTTGTTACGATCAGCATGGCAGCAGTTGATACCCACCTTGCCCTGTCTGCATTTGTAAGACACACAGATAAATGACTTCACAAGGAACATACAGGACAATGCAACCTATAAATCTCTTGTAATCTGAGTAGCCATCTCCCAGGAAAGGTGGAGAGCCTTCCCAGTTCTTGTACAAATCGGCGAGAGTCGTCTTTTGTTCTCCCCATCACAGGATCCACATCAGAGCAGTGCAGGTGGAAGAGCAGCATTACACGTGGAACCACCATGTCCATTCCCCATGACAACAGGATTGAAGGCTGGCTGAGCTAGGGTGATATCTTTGCTCAGAAGTACCCACTGCCTAGAATGGTGAGGGTAAAGATGTGTTTTAAATAATCAGTATGATTTTGCTTAGGGGAGGAATTATTTTCTAATTCAGTCAGTACAGCTTTTCTCCTAGGGCCTTCTCTGCTGATACCTCGAGCTTTTAATACCTTGCTTACAACTAGTACAGTAAACGTTACAAACCATTTCAGATATCGGTAATTTAATTGACCAAGACAGCTTCTACAGAATTAAAGAGACAGAACAGTTTTCCTTTAGGTGCATATACACTAAAACTAGAAATGGCTTCAGCTAGCACTATAATTATTATGTTACTATTTTGTAAGCAGTAGGGACTTTTTTTTTATTTAGGTTAAATATTTTACTATTGGTATCTTAATCGCTTTATTTCTTGCCAGCAGCATCAGATCTGAGCTGATCCTTAATGAACTGGAAAATTGCCAGCATTTTTAGTAAAACACCAGCAAATAACGGGTACATGATCCAAAAATTACGCTGATGAGGTTTTTTTCCCTCACTTAAAATGCCAACTCAGTACGTATGTTAAGCAGAAAAGGTTGCATCAGCCTAAGAAATAATGTACATAAAACCAGATCAAACTACAGAAGCCTGAAGAACAGTCATTGTATTATCTGAATGATATGTTTGTTTTCCATCTGATGATCAAAATACTGCTGCAGCAGACATCAGCAGTGACTCAGCTAACTGAAGTGTTGTCAGGTAGGCTTTTGGTGTGACAGTAGCATGGAGCTTCCTGAGCGCCAGTGCCAGCTGAGCTAGTGTTTCTGGAATGAATTTCTCCCCCTTTTTTTTTCAACTGTACCCCATTACGGTTAGTGTTTGACAGGTACTCTCCTGTTGGACACTATCTATCTGGACACAGTCTTTCAGTTCAGAATTCATCTTGTGAAGAATCTAGACATTTTCATCCATGTCTGGTGTGAACGTGGGCATGGTTTATTGTTCACGCACCTGTAGTGCTGCTCAGGCAGCATCTCCACCCTTCGCTCTGACAGAACTTGGAGCTTCATTCCAGATGTTATCTTCTCCTGATGTACACCCACACATATTCTCAGGCCCTCTGAAGTTGTTCATGACAAGTAGCGTTACACCAAGATTTCACTTGATGTTTATTACTTTAAGACTGTATAAGAAGTATACTCAGAAGCTTCCAGCCTGCCCAGTGCCAAATTCAGGTACAGATGACATACTAGCACCAATCTGGGAGTCCCATGACAAATTTATAACTGCATCTGGATCAGGCTGCATTCATCTACAAAATTTAGCATTTTGGTTCACGTGTAGATTGTCACTGGCCATACCAAGTTTCCCATAGGTTTCACTGAACCGAACTGTAGTCATACAGAATGTATTTTCAACCAAAGCTCGTCTGTGAATTATTGGATATTGCTGTATGCTCATTGCATGTCATTTAACAACTCTTCCACAAATGGATCTCATGTAGCCTTTAAGATTAGCTCTTTTTCTGAAAGATCTGTGTTGCTCTGTTTCAGAATACATTGACTCCTTAGAGGCATGGAAATTGGACCTCACCCCTAATAATGTTGCCTTCCCATCCAGAGACTAAATCAGTGAACTTGTTGATTTTCTTTTTTCATGTGCCAAGGAAACAACAGAAGTTTTATATTGCATTCAACTGATATGTCACACTTGCAGCTCATCAGTTGTTCATAGTGACTTTTCTCTTGCAATTTGTGTACAACTGTCCCAATATATTCTGAGGGGGGCTTCATGCCATTTTGCTCTGATGCATTCAGGGTTGTGTAAATGACACAGAGCAAATTGTCATTCTGATGTACTGTGGGAAATTGTCAGACAATCGTGAAATTATCATCATGTCATGATGGTGCTCACTGTCTTGATCCCAGGGTCAGTGATCATTCAGCAGAATCTGAGAGGTCTTGGGAAATTTTTCTCTAGTCTATAAGCAGGGAGGACCAGAGATATTTACCTCCTTTGTGGCAAGGATCACCTTGGCTTATTATCTCTCACTGGTTTCTCTGTCATGGCAGAGGTTTGGGAGCATGCCCTTATGGGACATATGGGTTTGGGATATAAGAGCATGCTCTTGTGTGGCTGTTTCTTTCTGTGGTGCAAGTGCTCTAGTCTCTGGAGGAATTTGCCTAACTCAAGCGATTGCCACTTAAACTAATAGGGTAACCTTGTTACTATAATGGACTGTGATATACAGCATGTCAGTTTATATGATTTAATAGCCTGTCTGGGCTAAAAGCTCCATGGAAGTTTAAAGGAGAAGTTTGATATGCTCAAGCCTGCTGGGGATGACTGCTCTTTATTTCCTGGCGCTCACATTACATCAATTCATGTTATCGCATGACAGACGTGAAAATGGTCATCGGTGTCCATTCATGCCAGCAGCAACATATTTTTAACCAGATAAGAAAACACCAACAATTCAACTCAAAAAACTATTTTGGAGAACCACAAACTGATCAAGAGAATTAATATAGCACAGATCAATTAAGGTAGGAAAGGGCTGCACAGCTCCTCAGAGCAGTTTTATGGTGGTGTAATATTATGATACAGGAGAGAGGGAAAGGCACAGGTCAGACTGAACAACATTGCTATTGAATTGCAACTCAAGATGGAAACCTAACCAATGATAGAAGTGTTGTGCTACTTACTGGATTGTAAGACTTCTAGCACCTATGTAGGAAAGTTAGTATTTTTTGGTATGTGACCAGTCCTTACTCTCCAAGTGTTCCTTGTTTGCCGTCTGATATAGACCTGTCATCTCCAGACCTCCCTGAAGGGAGACAAAGTCAAAGAATCTTGTAATTCTAGCAAAGGACCAGAACAGTGGTTTAGCAAATACTGGGCTAGCCAAGGAAATAGAAGCAACTTCATAACCTCTGACAAAGCATTTTAGTTCCTGCACTCCGTTTCCTATTTATAAATTAGGAATAGAATCACTCCGCCATCGCAAAGCTACTTTGGGTATGAGTCTGGCAAACGTTATAGAATTGAGGTCTTCCAGTAATAAGGGCCACTTACAGTGTATGGGTGTACTTTTTCGTAAAATTTTGAACATGCTTAAGGGATGAAATTAGGTGATCAGTAAATTTTTCTCTTCCTTTGCATCACAGACTCTCAACCTTAGTGTAATGCATGACCTTAATGTAGCCAGTTGTGTGTTAAATTGGAAGATTACTTGGCACTTTCTGTTGAATTGTGTATCTATAATAATTTTATTATTATGCGAGCTGTTGTCAGCTTGCTCTTTTATTTGAATTTGACATACTCTCAGAAATACTTTTTTTTTTTCTGCAGCTTCTTATTTTCAGTATTTATACATACTTTTTACAACATGTCGGTGCATAGAAAGTCTTTGCTAAGACTGCATTTCAAATCTGACAAGTACTTTTACAATTTTATGATCATTTTCTGAAGTTTAGAAAGTGCTTTGGACAATGATTTCTGTTCTATAGCTCCCAGTGCTTTATAGTCTGTGTCTTTTATGGCTGATCTCTGCCTATAAACATATTCATAAAATCTCTCACAACCAGAAACAAGCGTCTATTTTTTTAAAGCCCGAATATAATCTACTGGTTTGAACTGTGCTACAGGAATTTTTGCTGCAAAGCCATATTTCTACAGAGAAACAGTACCCAATCAGTATGAGTTTGTGTAATTTAAGGTCTTGATTTATTGTTTTGACAAGCTGTGGTCTGTAGAAGACTCTTAGTGGAGATAACAGTGGAGGTAACAATAGGTTTTACAAACTGCCATTCACCCACGGCCCCATGAAAATCTCAGAAGTTTTTTCAGTGAAAAATGCTGCCCCTAACATACCATTTATGACTGAAAATATGCATATTCAATAATTTTCTCCTGTCTTTGCTAGAATTTCAGTGTAGAGGTTCTATACAACCAGTACATTTTGTCTGAAGGCTAGTTCACAAGGTAACTCCACAAAAAGTGTAATCTGTCAGAATAAAAAAGAAAACAAAATCAAGGACAAAAAGCTTCTGCTGGTATAATTTGTATAACCTCACAAGAGTCACTCAAGGAATTAGTTGAGTTCTACATGCTAGTTGAATTGGGTAGATTCAGGTTTGATACACAACTTTTCACTCATGTTGCTAGTGGCTCATGCCTCCCAAGACAAAAGAGAACTACTTTTGTTCATAATGCTTTGATGCTGCAGTGCCAAAGTAGCTGTGGTTTTTTGCTTCTGTGGAAACTCATATTTCGAATTTTCTTTCACACTTGGAGTTTCATGGTGAGCATAAAAATGTAAACATCTTGAATGCAATGTTTCTAGAGCTGTTAGGCTGCTACTTCACACAAGTATTAACTTTAGAGCTTGATAGTCTATATGTCCATATGCTGGGGCAGATTCATAGAGTGGGTCACCAAAACTACCAATAATTAGAAAACTAAGTGGTTTCTGGACATGAATTTAATATTTCTTTACATAAAAAAGACTGGGATGATAGCCAAGAAGACAGAGATATGTTGCTCAATGCATACAGGTGAGCTATTTAACACTATCAACATGCTGTTAATAGAGGTGACTTGGCTTTCAAAATTATAAAAACATGTCTGAACAATTTTCCGTGAAGAAAATGAAATAACCCTTTTTAAATTTTTTTTATGGTTTAACTGTATATTTTCAAGCCATTTTCTCTAGAACTTTCATGCAGAATTTGGTGACACCTATTGGTACTAAGAAACAGAAAAACAACACCCTTTATTATATTTTATTGTGTTTACCAGCATAAAGTTGGGAGTAACCTCTGCATCCACCTCCATTTCTGTTTGTTTGTGGTTGTGGTTTTTTTAAAGCATGACCTATTGCTATCTAAAGCCTCAATCTAGTGTACAGTTGCTTCCAACAGAAGAGAGAACAAAGACTAAAATGATTAATTTTGTCAGACCCCTTTGTGCCAAACTGTTTCCAAATCTGTACATAGATGCAAGTTCCATATATGCTCCTTGGCTCAAGTTTACTAATACACTTTAGCGTTTGTCCAGTACAAGCAGTTGTGGTTGGGGAGTATGTGTGCGTGTCATTTCCCCCTTACTCTACAAGGTCTGTCAGATACCCCACAGTATCACAATGCTTTTCTTCCTTTCCCCTCCAATGCCCATGGTTCTTTTTTCAGAGGCAGCTTCAACCAAGCATGACATATTTAGAAGCATTTTCACCTGCCAATATATACCTTCTGATTTTTTGTCTACATAGAATAATTCTGATTGTCCAACTGTCTTGGTGTAGGACCCCATTAACCCTGAGATGAAGAGATTTTTTTGGTTTCCACTCTGAAGAAATAAAGCTGCTAATTGCAGTGTGGGCTGGAAGAATGAAAAGAAGGGGCTGGGAAGAAATTTATATATAGTTAGTGTTTCAGTACTAATCTTATGATATCTAATGAAAAACTTTCTTGCTACAGCTTTAACCCCTTTATATTTTGTTATGGACACTGTACACTGGGAGAAGACCTTTAAAGTACTTGAGGACTCATGTTGGATCAGTTCATTGTTAATTTTCAAGTGAATTATCTTCTTTTTTTCAGTTTTTCTTAATAAGTCATGTTTTTTAGATCTCTGATTATTATCTTTGCTCTCCTCTGGACTTTTTCTATACTGAGAGAAGATGCTGCACCAGCCAAAGCCTTATTATTGCCTAGTAGAACAGGCAGGTGACTCTACCTGTTGCAGAGGCTATGTTCCTGTTTATATTTTCTTGACATTGTTGATTCATGCCAGGCTTCTGCTGTGGTGTAACCTCCACATCATTTTCTGCAGAACTGCTATCTAGCCAGGTGTTTATTATCCTCCTCTTGTAATTCAGATTTTACATGTTTGAAGGCCAGGCATTTGTCTTCATATCTATTTGAAGTGCCATGTCCAAAAAGGTGATCTGTCTTCATTATCCCTAGATCAGTGTGATACTTTGTAGCTGAATATTTTGAATTTTATCTTTTTTGCCTTTCTTTACTGCACTTCTCCAGTTTTCTAAGATTTTTAAATTCTGATTAACCCTCTAGTTTTTACAGCCTGTTGCAATGTTATGTGAGCTCTGTTTGAGGTTCGTGCAAATGACAAACTCTGTTCTAAATTGTGATTGTAAGAATGTCTGTTTGGTCCATGGCAGAAATCAAGATTTGCAAAGTCTCTGGCTTTCCAACAACACATCTAGTGGTTCCTCCATTTTCTCAGCCAAAAATGCAGCATGTAGCACTTCTGTGGCCCTGGAAAATTTGTCAGATTCAGAAGCCTTGCTTTCTGCTGAGCAAACCTTTATGGTACACAAGACTTCCTCCACATACTCTAGATGGCATCAGATTTACAGCACAATGGCAGCTGACTCTTCAGGTCCCTTTCCAGACCTGAGACCAAGATCTAGGACCTCATGGGCCCATGTTCCAAACTAAATTTTGTTTAAAATATTGGAAGAGTTCGGTACAGGTATTGACATGATGAGGACCTTACAAATAAGACATGCAAGATCGCATTCTGAATTATCCCCAGACACACTAGCATCTGTTTTCTTTTCGTAAGTAACCAAAATATCGTTACTCTAGCTGGAATACAAGTTTTGTTAAGAGGCAAAGGCAAATGCCTCCAGCAGCCTGTGAGGTTGAAATTATGATAAACACTCCAAATTTTGCTGTGTTAGTTTATTTATAAAATTCTATGCATATCTTTTGAGAGACCAGGATCAGATGAGGCTCAAAACAGTTGACATTTGTTGTCCCATAAACTGCCAAGACAGTGTCCTTTATTAGGAAACAAGATTCATATATCAGCTTTGCTCATTTCTAAATACTCCTATTTTCTTTGGGGGAAAACACCATATAACTCTCTCTTCAAGTGAATTATTGGGCAAATCAACCTCTGATGTTTTCTGTTGTTAAGTTGGTGTGTCAGTGCTGGAAAAGTGCTGTAGGCATTAAACCACATGTCTGTTTACCCCTACAGAGAATAAGGTGCCTGCAAGGAGAGAGGAGACCCCACTGCCTCTGCTCTCCTGGTTCTCCAGCAGAAAGTTTAGCTGGTTCTGCAGAACTTGCCTGGCTTTTTTGTGCTAGGGCAAATAACGGCTCAGTTTTCGCATGAGTACAAATGACCTGTGGACATGCAGTGAATTAGGAGTGGAAGAGATGGTGATAAGCTGGGAGCACAGTGGGAGAATAGTAATCTCATTTTTCCCTTTCAGAGCATTGTGAGCATGCAAAGGACCTCTCAGAGTACCTGAAGAAAAAAGGTTAACAATGGGGAAGAAAGTAGTTTAGAGCAGTATTTTCAGACCAATGTCTGGGGACCTCAGGATAGTGATTTCGAAGAGACTCCCAGAAGATGCTGAGGGAGAGCAAACTTCCTAAATGCTCAGCCCACAGGAAATGTTTTAAGCCCCCAGCTCACTGCTTTGCAGTAGGTTTTAATGCCTAGCCCATTTTGTAAGTGATTCTTTTTGACAGAATGACACTTTAAACAGCAAAACTGTTCAAAGCACAGTCTTTCTTTGTTCCCGACTTCTTCAAAGGGCATTCAGGGAAGAAGAATAGTCCTTTGTTTAGTTGTAGTTGCAATCTATGTAAGTAGTTGATATAGCTAAATCACATGGACCCTGTTATTTCAGGGGTGTTCTCGTTTGACCTTAAATCAAGCAGCATAACCAAAACAAAGAAAATATTATAAATACCCAAGTAAATTATGTTAATATTTACACTTTATATTACTGTAACTGTTTGCATTTCCATTTCTACTGAATAGGGATATTATTATTATTATTATTATTATTATTCTATAGAGGAGTGATGTTAAGAGACTTGATTGCATTTTTTGTAAATTACAAGATTTTTTGCTATTTCAACCAACTTCCAGTATAAGTTCCTATAATGACAGTTTAAGAGATTCATAAATTTATAATACCCAAACAGTATTGTAACTGTCTCAATTGAAGTTGTAATACTTAAGGAACATTCATCTATCTACTGAAAGGTAATAACATGCTCATAATTTCTGTAGGCAGGAAAGGACTCAAAACTTGTCAAAATGTGGTTATTGGGATGACTGAGACTATACATTTTTTTATACTGCTTTTTTTTTTTTTTTTAATGTGGTATAACAGAATACCAATCAAGCATTTTTTAAATACTTGATGACACGTGGTCAGATATTAGAAAATATGTCTTTTGATTGCTGATTTAATTTTTTGCCTTTTTAGTTTCATTAACAGATTGTTGAACATGAAAGTTTCCTAACCTCTGTGGGCACAGCTGACCATAGGCTGTAAGAATGTCTGTGGCAAGGAAAGCTGATAGATGGGCCTTAACGGCAGACAGATTTCATCTGTCTCATCTAATGCTTATTAAGAAATCTAACCTCAGTTAAATTGTATTATACAAGCCTTCAATTGTATCAAGGACAGCCAAATAGCTGTTTCTGTAGTAATTACTGGACTTACATCTCCACCTACTGGCTGATGGAGCAGAGTCCCATTCAAATGTTAGTTTAATTTAAATCCAAGTAGTTTTGTCTATAAAAGCTTTTCTTATGATATTAAAATTATTTACAGCCACAATTTTCAGGGGAAGGTTGTTGAAAGTTGTTTGGCCATGTATATAATGAAGCCACTGACTTAAAACTCGTGGACCTATGCATATTAGCCTAGGTCTTAATAAAGAAAATAATATTTTCAAATCAGAAAAAAAATGTATTTAAACCCACCTACAGATCCTTGCAGTGGAAATGCACGAGGGCGTACAGGAGCCAAGCACACAGTAGACCTGTAGAAAATTATTCCTATGTAACTCTATAAAGCTTAATGGCATAACATGAATGATGTCACTCGAGAATTTTTTTAAGAAGAAACAAAAATCTGTTGTAGCAAAGAATTCAGACAGCTGACCCACAGGGTGATTATCAGTGTTGTCATCCAGCAGGAAAAAAAAAAAAAAATTAAAAAAAATCTCAATAACAGGTTAGAGGTTAGCAAAGAGAAGAGGCTGGAATTTAGTAACAAGTTCAAAGTCAGAGTGGACTGATAATGATACTTCCTTTCAGGATAGATTTAATCCATCAGTAACGGTAGAGGAAGAGAAATGCTGTTTGTAAAAGCTGACGATCATAGACAACGACACTCTCCAGTATGATAAAGCTGGGAAGAGGGCAAATGCAATCCTGGAGCTTACTTTGCTGTAGCCCTTGGCCCTTCATGATTACAGAATATTTCAGAATCTCAGCTGCCCCCCACTCCGTTTCCTCACAAATCAGGATATCAACTCCTCTCAGCCTCAGATGGAATCTGTCATGCTTCCGTTGTCTTTTAGGCACTACAACCTCTTTTTCATTTCCCCAGGGAGAAGGGGAGAACATAGAATAAGCAGACACAAAATTACAGCATACAGTGTTCTTTTACACTTCAATTTTCTCTGAAGATTTTTCTTTCTCATTCTTTATGATGGGGCATTCACCTCTGAGAGCTGATGTTATGTTCTCTCTACGTGCACCTTAAAATCTTGAGTGACATTTCTACTTAATTTCTGCCTAATTAGAAAGTTTCTGGTTTCAGAAAGCTTCCTACTAAAGATACATTGGTGAAATCTTAACTATTGTGAAAAATATTAAGTACACAATCTTCCTAGTAGTCATATAAAGAATAAATACAGTGCAGTGCATGGTGAAACTTGAAATCTGATGCTTGGTCTGAGTAACAGTAACTCTCCCATACACACACTGTTAGTTTTACAAAGAGTCAGTTTAGATCAGATGCCCCGTCAGGTGCATCTACAAAAAAAATTTGTAAGAGCCACTTAGACTTAAGTGTCTTTTTCTACAAAAGTTCATGTTAAACAGTGCTAGAATTTGGATGCTAAATGAAGTAGGTTTCTTCTAAATATTTTTTTGCTCTGAGCAATTTCCTCAAATAGTTACAGAAATAACACAAAATAGGAGCATGCTCTGTTGGAAAAACAGCTGTTACCCAGCTGGAAAAGAAATTTTACAGAAATGTGGAAGATAACTGAAAGACCCTTGAAAGGCACTTTACTCTGTATCTATAAACAGTAAGCACCAACAGAAATATTAATTACCTAGTGAGATGATAGCTGTAGTTCTCAAGATAGCTGATTTTTGAATGGATTCATTTGATTCAGATAAAGCTAATTATGAAACTTCATTAAATGAATTAAATGTAAATTTCTGCATATTGTGACATTTTGAATGTAATAGAGAACCCAAAATACCCCGAGAGCAGAACTGAAGCAGAAAGATGTGGAGTTCAACCCATCAGCAGGACTAGAGGGCTTTCTGCAGCAGCAGCAGATGATGCCTCAGATCTCTGAAAATGCTGGTCTTTCTGGAACTGAATTGAACACACCTAAGCGGTCAGGTTGTTTAAAAATATTTGATCTGTCTGATAACTCCTAGTCTGATAACTCCTAGTCAGATAACTCCTAGTCTGTTGCTGAAGAGAAATCACATCCTGGTTCAGTCTTAATTTCAATGGCCTTCTTCAGCCTTTTCTCATAAAATACCAGATCTATAATTCCTCTGATTGTTCTGGCACAGCTCTAAGTTTAGTTTCATTTCTCTTTTTTCGAAAATGGCAGACCATATTTGTATGCAGCATCATACTGCATGCAATCCTCAGCAGTGCTATTGATCTATATCTGCTGGAAAGATCTCTGCTAATAGATCTTAAAGTTACGTTTGCCCTTTCCAAAACTTATCTGATACTTGTTTCATCCATTCCTGAACTATCTGACCTTGCATATCTCAGATACTTAGAACAGCTGTTCTTGCAAAAGTTCAAATGATCCACGCTTAGTTCTGATGAGGTAATGGGCACACGTATGGGAAAGCAGCAAGGTGAGATGTATTTGAAAGGTTCCCTGAGAACTTTGATGCTGCTTTTCCAATACTTGAGTCCATTTTCGTTCAATAAGTGTTGATGTTTTTTCACTTCCATTTCTAACGAAGCCTGAAATTTTTGTTTATTTTCTTATTTGCAACAACATCATTGATAGTAACAGCTCAGCACTGGGAGTAGTTCTCATAGATAGAGGCATAAGTGAAAAGTATTTTGCATAGGTCCTGTATGTGTGGAAAAGGAGTGTTCTGCGTTATTTGATCTTTTCTGATATAACTATTATTTAACATCTCTACATTTAAACTACTATTTGTCTGGGGGGGGAGACAATCCATGTGAATCTGAACTCTTTTGTAGCATCACTTTACCTTAACACAGATGCTGTTTTGTTAAAAAGCTTAAGTAAACACGTTAATTTTATTTTTGTGATTTAATTTTCTTATTGTGATTTGCATATATAATAGCATGGAAAGCACAATACATTTTAAAGGGAAGAATTATAGCAGTAACTTTTTCTGAAATTTCTGAAGAACATAGATGAGCATATATTACTGGTGAGCAAGATTTTTAGTAAGTAAATTTTACCAGCTGGAAGTGTGACAGGGATGACTAGCATTTTGATATTCAAAATACACCTTGAGAATACTGGTGTCTTGTATATTTGCTATCTGTTTAAATAAACTCTGTGTTAGCCATACAATCATAGTCTGTTAATATTTACTTTGGAGAATTCTGCCTTTCCGAGCCTTTTTTGTCTCTCTCTGGTTTCTGTCCCTGTAAGAGTAATGTTAGAAGTATACACATCCTTTAAGAAATATGATAGTAATAGCAAAAGTAAACTTCGGTGTCCTTAATCCATTTTTCAAAGTTAGGTATTTCAAACTGAAGAATGTACTGCTTTTGGAGATTCTCTTATTGGGACTCAAAAAATCTGTAGATTATAACAATAGCTGGAGCAGTAATAGCTCATCACAGTGCCAGAAGCAGGGCTGGCAACTGATGTGCTGTCAGATTTGTTAGCTAAAACAGACTCCTGGGGATTTTCATGACAGCTTTCCTTTCTGTACATTTGATATTCCTTATTTCTGAATTATTCAGCATTGCTGCTGCTAAGTCAGATAGCGTCTCTGGAGCATAATTAGCTAAGCAACAGTTAAAAACAGGAAAAAAGAAACGTCCCAATTATATATTCATTGCTTTGTGAGTACTTGAATAGCACTTTAAAATACCGACTATAGTTCATAGGAACCTGCAAGACAGGGCTGAAAAACTCTGGAAAAGATATCCTGGTCTCAGTCAAGTTAATAACAAAACTATTGTATAAAATAGGGCAAAAGTTAAACCTCTCAAGATATGTAAAAACAGATAGACCTAAACTAATGCTGAAATATGATCTACGCTGTACTGTCTCACTGTTAAAAGAAACAGAAGGACAGTCCCTTTATGTGTTAAATGCTTTGGTTGTTCTTTTTCTATGCCTCACCTTTTTTGGAAATTGAAATTAATTTAGTTCTCACCAAGAGAATAATGAGAATATTTAGCTAGCATTCGATCTACTGCTTTTATTTCTGAAGCCATGTCTTGCTAAAAAAATGAATTACATTTCAGGTTTGGGAACTTGGTAAGCTTTTGATTAGGCATCTATGTGCTTTAATGTTTGTCCCATGGTAAGTCAGAGTATTCCCACTTGGTTTCTTTTCAATAGCCCAGTTTAGCTTAAAAAACATTGTTCTTCTTGGCAAACATCATGCATCTCAGATCTATGACAAAATGTACTATCAGAGATGCAGAACACATAACCTCTGTCTCTGTTGTGACTGATGTGTATGGGAGAAATGGGTTTTGCTGCTGGACCCTTGGTCAGTGCCAAGTGAACCCCCTTTCTTTTTTCCTTTGGAAGAGATATTTGTGTCACATGGCCACTGGCTAAAACGAACCCTTAAAAGTCTCTGAAAGACAGTGGACACACTTTTTCTTGGTATTGAAACAAAGTTTTAGGAAAGGAAATGAGAAAATTATTTTGTTAATTCCACGAGCACTTAATGAAAATACCTTTTGTTTCTCTGATCATTCACTAGGAGCTTCTAAAGATCTTTCTTAAAAGCTTTAGTTTGCATCACAAGCTTTAGTGGATGTGTTATCAAAGCATCCCACTGAAGCAGAAAGATATTAATATTGAATTTAATAGATGAAGCACAGAACAAGTGAATTACCAGAGCACCATGTGGCAAAGCTAGGAACAGAGCAAAATTCAGTGTAATTACTGCAAATATCTGCTCCCTGTCTTGACAAAAATAATTAGACATTCTGGATTTGGGTCATTTTGCTGTTTTGAACCGTCATTACACCTAGGGTCTTGAGAAAAGAAATAGCACTTTCCCACTGGAATACAGGACTTAAAGGGCTATGCTCCTTATTACTGGATGTCACTGGTAGCGCATAAATTTTTTTGCAGCTATCTGCATTTGAATGTGAATGATCCAATTGTCTATAAACTATCTCATACTAAACTCAATACACTATGGTGATGAAGTGTTAATGTCAAATGGAAGGGTCCACAGAAGACTGTTGAGGCCAAATTTTGCTACCACATCTTAGGCCTTCTTCCCCCATTTTCTCCAGCTGTTAACTTTCTTTATAATTTAAATAACTTAAATTAACTAGTTAATTAGCTCTTTGGCAGAAATAAAAAATAATCAAGTATTTTCTAAAATATTTTTGGACATTGAGCCATCATATATAAATTTAAGGAAATAACACAAAAATAAATTCCACCAATATTTAATGTCAGCTACAACCCCTTTCAGTTTGTCTTCAGTTGATGCATGCAATCTTTATTATCTCAAAAATGCATGGAAATTATATTTCAGCTTTCTGTATCCAGGTCTTATTGGAAAGCAAATGAACAGCTGTATATTTACACTGAAGCAAGGAGAGACAGCAGTATTGTACCAGGTGATTCGATTGACTGGTCACAACAAATACAGCTCAGAATATGGAACTTTCGATCCATGAAGATAAATTTCAAAATATTATTAATGGAATAATTTTGAGTGACAAAGGTACTTGGGAAAAAGTGCACACAAGTGTTTTATAAGCATGAAAAGACGCTGATTTCAACAAGGAAAATGTTTTGAACGAGATTTCTGAATGCAGATGTCAATGTTAGGGAAAATAAATTAGAAGAATCAGAAATGCTGGTATAAAACCAAATGTTTTGTTAGAATTGTTATGTTTTATCATTATCAGAAGTAAGCTCAATTACTGAGTAGAACATCCTGGAGGACAGGCTTAAAGCCAAATTAGCCATCTGTCCATATTAGTTACCTGCAGGAGTGATGTCAGAGTTGGCTCCAGGGACCCTCCAGCTGGTGTGCTCCAAGCAAAATACTGGATGTCATCAGTCTGAGTGCACCTTGCAGACATGCTCTCCTGCCCTGAAGGTAGGGTCAACACACTGATTATGACAACAAGAAGCAGAAGAGGTGAGCCAGGGAAAAGTTGTTTGAGATGGAGGTTGTGCTGGCTGTAGCTTCCCCACGTTCTTCCAAAACTGGAATGATTCTGGGATACTGATTTCAAGCACCAAGGAAGATTTGGGGCATCACTGCAGGTACAAATGATAGTGCTGGGTGCAGCATAACTGGAAAGGGTGGGTATACTCATCTGGTTCTCAGAAGCAGACTAAAATTCAGAATGTTCCCAGGAGTGCTCTATCAGGTACAGCAGACAGAGGGATTTCCCCTGTGATTTGCAAATCTGATCTAGAGAGTGAGAAGGAGGAAGGTTTGTGTGGTATACAAGATTATGTATACTTGCTATGAAATCTTAAGATAGGCAAGAGGCAGGTTTATTGAATGACTCTGGATGATGGTAGATGTTATAGAATATTTAATCTGTGTTTGGAGGCTATTATAAATTACCTAATCAGAAAGAAGTGAATAAGACTCTCTTTGAGCATTGATCAAAAATTAGAAAAAATACCAAATAATCTACTTGCAGTTATCTAAAAGATAATAAAATTATTAATACAGGCTTGTCATGAACTGACCCTGTCATAGAACTTTAATTTCCTTCTTTAAGAGGATGTGGTGCCATGAGGCACAGGGAGAACACAACCAGCTCCCTGCCACCAGGTTAGGGAGAGGATGCTCATGCTGTGGGGCAGTCTTGTCAGGCTGCTGACTTAGTGTTGCCTCCAATGCTTTACAGTACCCACATCCAGGAGCCATGTAAACTCACTGAAATGGCAAAAGAACCCCCAGACTCAGGAAAAAATGTCTAGTTTTCTATCATTTGAGTGAATTAAGCAGTTTGAGGAGGACAAAGGTGTTCCATGGGGACACCTGCAAGCTACAGCGGGAAGGATTAGAAGAGTGAGGAGTGAGTTCTCTCCCTTTAGTAGCAGCAAGACATGAAATGTATTAAGCAATATTAAGAACTCAGCTACTTGGAAGAATAGGGAGGCAGTAAATGCATTCTTCCTTCCAAGGCTTTTGGTGTTGCCAGTATTGCCCTCTTGTGAAGTTATTAGGGTGTAGATACATCTTTAATTTTCATCAAATGACTACACAACAGGTTGAGAAAAAATTGTTGTCAAAGAGTAGCTGTGAATGGTTTGATGTTAAACTGTGAGATTGTCTCAAATACTGAAGCAGGTCCCTGAGGCAAATCTCGCTGCAGAACCCAACATCCTAGTTCTGTTCAGTGTCTTCATTAGTTATCTGAACAATAAATAGGTAGTAGATTTTTAAAAAACAAGGAAGCTGACATTGGAAGGGGCTTGCAAGTCATTGGGAAGACAGGGTCAAAATACAAGTTGGTCCTGACAAATTGAAGAAATAATTAGAAGAAAATAAGATCAGATTCAGTACTGAAAAGCATCAAGTGCCAGAGCTGAAGAGAAATTTAAAGTGTAAATGCAAATAGCTATTTAGCCAACACTGTGGCAGGAAAGGGTGAGTATTATATTGTTAAATAAACAGCAGAATTCAATTTCCCTTGTGCAATGTGTTAACACCCGTAAGAAACTGCAGGTAACTCTTCCAGTTCACGTACTTGTGAAGTCGCGGGTGCGTTGCTGTGTCCGGATTTGATCACCATACCCTGGGAACCATGCAATAGTCATTTGGAGACTCCAGCTGAACTTTAGTTGTTTAATCTAGAACAGAGAAGACTGAGAGGGAGGACATTGTATCTGTTTTCTGCTGTGAAAAAGGTCATTAAAAAGGGGATAGTGATGACTTGTTCCCATGGAGACTAGGGCAGGTTTTCAAACAGTTGTAGCATTTTCCCCCCTTTGTTTATTTACTGAAGTTTGCATCAGGCAAAAGCAGTGTGTGAAGTGGTCATGGAGAAGATAATCTGCTTCATCAGCCCTTGATATTTTAAGGAGTGCTATATAAAACTTCAGTGGTGGTGGTTTACTTGTGCACAACTATGTTTTTCTACGAAAACTGCATTTCTATGGACAAAGAACAGTGCTTAGTGGTTTGTTGAACTCTTCAGCTCAATCAAGGGACCTAATTTAGTAACTGAGACGTAGGGAGGAGCATTCTTAATTCACTGAAGTACTTCATTTAGGTGTTTGTTTCTGAAGAGGGAAATAAAACATAGTAATTAAACTGTTTCTGGTAAAGTCAGTTTTCAAGGCTTACAATAACAGGAAATATTTAACTTTTAAAAGTTTTATTTTAAAAGATTAAGATTTATAGTACCAAAAAGTAATTCCAGCAAAACCTCAAATTATATATTCTAAGTTAACATTAGGGGCATGTGTGAAATAATACTGCAAAGGATTTTTTTAAATCTGCCTTCCTGCATAGTAGCCCTGAAAACATTTTATTTGATATTATAGGTCAAAAAATAACACTTCTTTAAAATAAGATGGTTTTAGCAGCTAACTAGGCTGTCATGAACACAGGATGTCTAATTGCACTGATTCTGTAGGAGACATGCCCAGCTGGAGCAGTTTAGTGACTGAGGAAAGCCCTCCTCATCTATCAATTTCTAAACAAACACCTTTTTGCAAGACTTGATATCTCAAAGGATTATTTACATCAGCAGACCAGCCATGCCTTCCTGAAAATGGATTATTTTTATGTTTTGCTATTTACTGCAATAGATTGCATGCTGTCTTCTGATTAGAAAAAATATGTAGAAGATCTTACATTAATCTCCACCTAGAGTACAAATTAGCTGTGCTTCATCGATAAAACTCTGTAGCTGGAAAACTAAACTCCAGATCTTTCATGCAAGAAGAAAAACATTCTTGACTCTATTCCTTTCTCTGAAACAGGAGCTTTTTATTTCTTACACTATTTTTCAAGAATACGATACATATTTCTTGCTGAATACTTGGCTGTTGGCTTTTGTCTTGATAATGAAATACATGCTCTGAACATATCTTGACAGTGGAGTGAACTTCATTATTCCACAGATACGTGAAATCTATTGTAGGAATATTGACTCCATTGCATAGTGTTCATCATGTGGACACCGTTGCTCATGGCAATAGGAGTTTGTGAAGGCTAGTATTATTCATTTGCAGTTCTGCCTGGCACCCATCTTTATTATTAGCACACAGCACATAATGTGTTGTTCTTGAAGAACTACCACTAATGCATACATGGATCTTTTACTGACATCTGCTGCATACCTTCAGAGTTCCTCAAGTTACCAAAGCAAAAACAGGAAGACTTTTTTCACTGTTCCTTAATTTTCTTAGTCATTACTTCAGATGGTACCTGTACAGTCAGTAGTGAGAATCTGTGTCCTACAACAGTCATCTTTAAAAAAACGAACCCCAAACAGATAGTGCATCTCTTTCTTCATTGCTCTCTGATTTAATAAATCCTGCGGGAAGTGAAATCAAGTCTCAAGGTGAATCCCGCCCCTGTGATGCAGGGAGAGGAAGGTTGTTTTGTGTGTTGCTTCTGCACAGGGAGTTGGAGTATGCTTGTGATTTCTCCTTGGGAAATGCAGACTATGAACCACTCCTAGATTAATGGGAAAGTTTCTAAAGGGTATTGGTACAGACAGGGTGATACATGGAGTAAGAAAACCGCTAGTGCAGAGCATGCTGTGTCAGGTTTGCTTGAAGGTGATGTCCCTACTCTAGAAAAAGAAGCAACAAAGACAAAATGCTGATCTCTGTGAAGCTCGTTCGTCTTCTAAGAAAATGTACTCAGTCCTTTTTTCTCACTATTACTCTTTGTCAAGAAATTGTATCTTCTAGCTTGAGCAGGTTTTAGCCTCCAGGAATAGCTGCATCTTCAAGTGATTGAAAGATACTGTCAGGAATCCACTTCACCTGACCCCAAAACACAGTTTATTTGTGACTGTATTACTTTTGTGCCTCCATTGAGAGATTAAGCCTCATCACTAAACAGCAAACTCAGTTATGAATGGGGTTCTTTTAGCAATACTTGGAAGCAGATTTTTTCCCTTTGGCTTGTTTGCTTTCCCATTTGCACCTAATATTAGTTGTTAATTGAATAGCATCTTCTGTAATTACACTGGAGGCATGGTTCTGCTTTATATTTATGAGGGGAAAATATTTGTAGGGTTCTGTTCTATTTTATCTTTATTTATAAGCATAGCATTTAGAAGAACACCATCCTGTGTTACAGCTTCAGAAGGAAAACTATGGAAGTGATTCTGTCAATGCTAGTAATTTCAATCTTTGACCTGCAATTCTGTGTTTTATAATGTACTTCTTTGTGTTTTGCAATTTGTATTTAATTGCATGTCTGAGAAGGCTTGTGCATAACTGTCTTCCTTTAAATCTTTCATTAGTTTTATTTTCTTGCCAACAGAATAGGGCTGAATGCTACAGCAGCTGCTTTGCAACTATAACTCTTCTCTCTTATTACTGGTAATGACAACCAACGATTTACTGTGTGCATTAAGTTTGGTTATATGTTGTTGTATAACTGAAGTTTTCAGGAAAATATTTTCACAAGCGTAGGACAACAAATGTCAGGCTGACCTAATTGCTGTTCTTCCCTACAGTTTCTATGGGCACTCTTCTACTAGCTAGAGATGAGTGATTTAAAAATGTATTCGTTAGCAAAGTATTCAAATTTATTATCCTGCTGTTTATGGCATTGTAATTGCCATATCTGTTTAGCTGTAGTCAGGGAATGTTATGAAAGTAAAGAGAGGACTGCCCTAAGTGGAGGGAGTGAAACCTGCTGATGAGATCCATACTTGCTGGCTTGCACTAGTCACAGAGAGAAGCACCCCCTGAGAGCTCCCCCCTTTCAGGGGAGCTGGCGGAGTTTCCCAGAGGGGAGTTGGAGAACAAGCTGGGATGGGCTCAGAGCAGGAAGTCAGGGAACTTGGGTCAAGAGATCAAAAAGAAAGGAGGTTACAGTGACAGTGTAGACACAAGCAGTCTCTCATCATAAGATTTCTTGTTCTTCATAATCGTACAGCTTTTATTCAATTAGCATAATCCCTGTTGACCCTGGCCATTGCCACTAAATAACAGACAGTAATCTCAAAAATTAAGGGTAGGTTACTGAGCAGTACAAACAGGTGATATAAGTACCTGCAGGGCTAAAGTCCCATTATGAGAAGTTTCTGGGCAGATGGAGCAGTTTGGCTCCTTGGGAAAAACAGACGATTTGAGGTGTGAAGCCCATCTATACGCTGACACTGAGTGTGGGTTACAGCAGCACCTTGATCTCTTACAGACATTTGGTTCACACTTCAAGTACAGCCTCCGCATTCAAGGCTGGGAAGCTGGGGAAAAATGGGAACACCTCGGTGTGGACTCTGGGCCTTAAAGCAGCTACAGACAATCCTCTTTGAATCTGCATTTGAAATATTTCCATGAGGAGCTAAGAAACCTGTTGAATCAGAAGCACTGAGCCCTCTTTATGTAGCCTGTAAAATGATAACAGTATTACCAATTCTATCCTGTGAATATCATCTGCTTAACAAAACTATCTGTCAGTAATTGTCTAGACAATATAGAGCCCATTTGTTCATGGTGGTGAATGTGACCGTGATGAAGGAGATCAGATGAAACAGTTTCACTGGGGCTGGTAGCTGCTATTTCTGACAAAGATTATTCTGACTTTTTGTTATTAAGGGTTTGCTTTTTCTGTTGTGGTTTTTTGTGTTGGTTTTTGGGGGATTTGCTTGGGGGGTTTTTTGTAAACTCTTAACAATAAAGCCTTTATAGGCCAGTTGCAAGAGTTCTTGTTACTGTCCAGCTTACCTTCCTGTCAGTTCAGGATTTGATACGCCTTTTGTGTGCTTTCTAATTTAATTCTGGAGTGACAGGAAATTCACTAGTAAATTTTCTGAAATGATTCAGGGATGACTGATTGCCCCAAATTTCTCCAACTCTTCAGACGTTTCTTCAAATAGCCATATCATTTATTTTATCCGTATACTGTTAGTCTAGATAAATGCAAAAGAATAGTGTTTCCTGGAAATGAGTATAGACAGGAGTCTTGGGATTTGAGTTAATGCAGTTGCAGTGCTTATATGTTATTGTTTTCAGCTCTCATTTTTATCTTGCAGTATCTTCATTGTAGATAGTTATAGGTTATGGTGACCCCTCCTGATCCTAGCACTGTCACGTGGCAGGCAGTGGGACAATGCTGGCACAAGAGCAGCTGGGCTGTGTGAGCCTCTGGATCCAGGAGGGAGAAAGCTTGCAAGGCAGCTGTGGTGTCTATCAGTGAGTCACCCAAAAGCCAGCTGTGTACCTGGACATGAGGCAGGTTTACTTCTGGGGAATTGCCATATCATGGCAATGAATTACTCCCAGAGGTCTTTTTCTGCTTGCTGTTCTCAGAAATATATCTTGTACCTTCCAGCTGTAGGAAAATTTTAGTGTGCATCTCTTAAGGAGGTTGGCCGTCTCACTGGTAGGAGGTACTCTCTGTGTGCAAGCAGTTACATTATGTGGGGACTCTTGTCTCCAGCTGTGAGACCAGTATGGTTTCCTCAGAATAGTTACCTCTGTGGCCTGTACAAATTAGCAGAACTCTAAGGCAAATTCATTATCCTTACTTGCCTTCAAGGTCAGATCCAGAGTTCACATACAATTCACATTCAGCATAATTTCACTGGCAATGTATTCTTCATACATTCTAAACCATCTAGAGACCCAGCTGCAGGTTTGCAAGACACATTGGTTGAAAGCAGAATCCTGTATTCAAGCATATAGATTTCTAGTGCTTCACCTCTAGATTTGACCATTTATCATTAAATAGCATAGTAAGTGCACTTGTGACACGAAAATATACACTTATATTTAGAATAAAAGAAAAATGTGATATTTCAGCTGGGATAGACCATTTTCTTCTCAGCTGAATATCAAAATATTCACATAGCTGAAAGACTTTCTAACAGAAGTGAGCATGCATAACAGCAGTCAGCAACTCTTGCCATTAGAACGTTTTACTAACAGTTAATGAAAACTGTCTATACTCTGTTTTTGAAAACAATCAGCTCACATCCAAATTCTGAAAGCAAAGCACTAGATATAACTTTTTTGAGGAAATAAAACAAGCTATTGGGTATCTTCTGCAATTTCTGATAGCCTTGCGGTTGAAAACCTCAAAAATATTAATCTCCCATAGATCACAATGTAGATATTCTCTCTCTAGCTCATTATTGCTAAGGCACATTTCCATGCACTTTAGTACAGAGTGAATGAGCTTATGCAAATGCAGAGAGCTATCCCTAGACCAGACTTTCATTATATTTTTATTATCAAATGGATTTTTTTTTTAATGTGATTTACTATGATGATAAAACAGGAAGGTTCATTTCCCTGGGTTTCCACAGCCCTGCCTGCCCATCTTCACAACAACATCAAATTAAAAGCAGATGCTGTAGTGGGACAGTGAAGCGCTCAACCTCATCAGTTTTCAGCTCCTTCATCCTTCATTGTGAAGTGCTTTCCTGTATTTTTCTATCGGTTTCATTTTTGAAAAACTGTTTTCACTGTTTCACAGTTTTTAGAAGAAAATATTGTTGCGGCTCTGGTGCAGATAAGGAAAAATCTTATTTTGTTCTAGTTAAGGACTCACTTTGAGAAACCTAGTCTAGTGGGGGCTGATGGGGCCCATCTGTCAGAGAAGGGGAAGAGCATCTTCAGTCATAGACTTGCCAAGCTGGTGAAGAGGGCTTTAAACTAAAGTTGTGCAGGGAGGGGAACCTCAATCTGTCCCACTCCTACCAGTTTGATACCAGTGCCAGCGATAGATGCCCAGAGCCTGGAGAGGGATCACCGCTCAGCAGGAGAGCACCTGAGGAGCAGCACAAAGGAGCTGCAGCCCCTCCAGCCAGTAAATCAGCTTCATCGGAGGCCAATTTTAATGCCTCTATGCAAATGCAAGTAACACGGGGAACAAACAAGAGGAGTTAGAGACGTGTGCAGGCCTGCAGGGCAGTGATCTTATTGTCATCACGGAGACGTGGTGGGATGGCTCCTATGACTGGAGTATTGCAGTGGAAGGATACAGGCTCTTTAGGAAGGGCAGGCAGGGGAGATGAGGAGGGAGTGTTGCCCTCTATGTCACTGACCAGCTGGAGGGCACAGAGCTCTGCCTGGGGATGGATGAGGAGCCGACTGAGAGCTTATGGGTCAGGATTAAAGGGAGGACTGGGACAGGGGACATTTTTCTGGGGATCTGCTACAGGTCACCTGACCAGGAAGACCGAACAGATGAGGCCCTCTATAGTCACATAGGAGCAATCTTATGTTCACAAGCCCTGGTCCTTATGGGGAATATCAACCACACCAGTATCTGTTGGAGGGACAACACAGCAGGGCATAAGCAATCCAGGAGGTTCCTGGAATGCACTGACAATAGCTTCCTTCTCCAAGTGATAGAAGATCCAATGAGGAGAGGTGCTATGCTGCACCTTGTTCTCACCAACAAGGAGGGGCTGATGAGGAGTGTGAAGCTCAAGGGCAGCCTTGGCTGCAGTGACCATGAAAAGGTGGAGTTCATGATCCTGAGGGCAGCAAGGAGGGTGCACAGCAAGCTTGCTACCCTGGACTTCAGGAGAGCAGACTTTGGCCTCTTCAGGTATCTGCTTTGGCAGAGTAGTATGGGATAAAGCCCTGGAGGGAAGAGGGGCCCAGGAAAGCTGGTTAATATTCAAAGATCTTCTTCAAGCTCAAGAGTGATGCATCCCAACAAAGAGGAACTTGGGCAAAAATGCCAGGAGGCCTGCATGGATGAACAAGATGCTCCTGGAAAAACTCAAAACCAAAAAAAAAGCCTACAGAAGGTGAAAGCAAGGACAGATAGCCTGGGAGAAATACAGATAAATTGTCCGAGCAGCCAGGAATCAGGTTAGGAAGGACAAAACCCTGATAGAATTAAATCTGGCCAGGGATGTCAAGAGCAACAAGAAAAGCTTCTATAGGTATGTCAGTGATAAAAGGAAGACTAGGGAATTGTGGGCCCTCTCTGGAAGGCAACAGAAGACCTGCTTACCCAGGACGTGGGGAAGGCTGAGGTACTCCACAACTTTTTTGCCTCAGTCTTCACTGGTAAAGGCTCCAGCCACACCAAGTCACAGAAGGCAAAGGCAGGGACTGGAAGAATGAAGAATCTCCCACTGTAGGAGAAGATCAGGTTCAAGACCTTCTAAGGAACCTGAAGGTGCACAAGTCCATGGGACCTGATGAGATGTATCCATGGGTCCTGAGGGAATGGGCAGATGAAGTGGCTAAGCCACGATCCATCCAACTTGAGAAGTCGTGGCAGTCCAGTGAAGTTCCCACTGACTGGAAAAGGGGAAACATAGCCCCCCTTTTTAAAAAGGGGAAAATGGAAGACCCAGGGAACTACAGGCCAGTCAGTCTGACCTCTGTGCCCAGCAAGATCATGGAGCAGATCCTCCTGGAAACTGTGCTGGGACACATGGAAAATAAGGTGATTGGTGACAGCCAACATGGTTCCATTAAGGGCAAATGATGCCTGACAAATTTGGTGTCTGCCTACTACAGGGTTACAGCATTGATGAATAAGGGAAGAGCAAGTGACATCATCTACCTGGACTTGTGCAAAACATTTGTTCCACACAACATCCTTGTCTCTAAGTTGAAGAGACATGGATTTGGTGAATGGACTGCTCGGTTGATAAGGAATTGGCTCAATGGTCACACTCAAAGAGTTGTGGTGAACAGCTCAGTGTCCAAGTGGGGAGCAGTGATGAGTGGCACTCCTCAGGGGTCGGTATTGGGACTGGTGCTGTTTAACATCTTTGTCGGTGACACGGACAGCAGCATTGAGTGCACCCTCAGCAAGTTTGCTGATGACACCAAGCTGTGTGGTGTGGTTGACACACTGGAGGGAAGGGATGCCATCCAGAGGGACCCTGACAGTCTTGAGAGGTGGGACTGTGCAAACCTCTTGAAGTTTAACAAGGCCAAGTGCAAGGTCCTGCACATGGGTCAGGGCAGTCCCAAGCACAAATACAGGCTGGGTGAGGAGTGGATTGAGAGCAGCCCTACAGAGAAGGACTTGGGGGTATTAGTGGATGGAAAACTCTCTATGAGCCAGCAAGTGCACTCACAGCCCAGAAAGTAAACCATATCCTGGGCTGCATCAAGAGAAGTGTGGCCTGCAGTGCTGTGTCCAGCTCTGGGGCCCGCAACATACGAAGGACATGGACCTGCTCAAGTGGGTCCAGAGGAGGCCATGATGATGATCAGGGGGCTGGAGCACGTTCTTTACAAGGACGGGCTGAGAGAGTTGGAGTGTTCCAGCCTGGAGAAAAGAAGGCTCTGGGGAAACCTTATAGTGGCCTTCCAGTACCTAACGGGGGCCTGCAGTAAAGACGGGGAGGGACTTTTTACAAGGGCATGTAGCAATAGGACAAGGGGTAACAGTTTTAAACTGAGAGAAGATAGATTTAGATTAGATGTAAGGAAGAAATTCTTCACATTGAGGGTGGTGAGACACTGGCACAGGTTGCCCAGAGAAGTGGTGGATGCCCCATCCCTGGAGGTGTTCAAGGCCAGGTTGGACGGGGCTTTGAGCAACCTGGTCTAGTAGAATGTGTCCCTGCCCATGGCAGGGGGGCTGGAACTAGATGATCTTTAAGGTCCCTTCCAACCCAAACCATTCTATGATTTTATGAAGTGCCTGCCTCCCCATCACTTTCCATAAGGGTAACACAGCAATAAATAGCAATATTGCATCAGGATCCCAGAATACCTTTGGCTTCATATTTGCCTCTTCAGGCACCATTTTTTTGCCTCCTTAAAACTTAATGATAATTTCATTGAAATCTGACCACTGGTAAATGGATGACCTGCTTTTTGTAACAATGGCATGGCTACACAGGCTCCAGTCTCCCTCCCTGTCAGCATGTAATCATTTCAGGCTTCTGCATTAGTCCCCAAAGACACAGACATAAATGAAATATTAAAATTACCTTTTGTCCCCATTTCCTGCTTGCATTTGAAGCAGCATGTGTACAAGGGTAGAGTAGGGCAGTTGCTGACAGTACTACTGAAGAACTTATCAAAGGAATAAAATTCATCCACATCCTCAGGTCCATGACAGATCACAAACCATATCATTAACTGTGTGTCTCATCTACTTAGCCTAGTGTGAGGGTTCTGTCTGCTTGAATCAGAGCAAGAAAAGCCTATTCTATCAGCATGCTAGGCAGCAGTACTTTAAAACACTTTGGTAAGAAATTGAGAGCAGGTTATTTTAACTAGTTCCACTTACTTAAAATCTTTGCAATTCAGAAATGTTCTGGAAGTGGCCTTTGCTAACTATTCAGTCTGATCTGGCTTGTGAACAGTGGAGTGAACAAGAAAGAAAACCCACTGAAACTCCTGTTGCCATTTCCTTGCAGAGCAAGGAAAACAACTAACCTTCACATTTGCCCACCTAAATCATTCACTGTTGCACAAATAAAGCTTCAGCCTGAAATATTGCAGGAGTGCCAGAAAAAAAGAGCCAGAAAAAAAAAAAAAAAAAAATCTTGTGTGTGAAGTTTATGGTGGTGATTGTAATTCAACTGCCTTTTTTGTCTTTTTTCAAAATTTCCAAACTACTGCAAATGTTCTTATGGTGCTATACAGTAGCATGTAGTACAGTTATCAGAATGACCTCTTTTTCTCTCCTGGTATCTATAAAAAGAGCCAAGCAGCTGTTTTAGCAGCCCCCATGGAGCACACATGGCACAGGAATCAAGGCAGGCCTGATGGACACACCCCGCTGGTCCTGCCCGCAGAGCAGGCACCATGGTGAGCAGCGCTGCTGAAGCTCTCTGTGTCCAGCTGCCTTGGTCTGCCTGTGCGGTTGTGCTGGAAGGTGTGGGCAGTGCAAAAAAAGCTGCTCCTGGAGCAGTTTATAATCCCTAGTTGTGAAGTCACTTTTACACAGTATGTACAAAGCTATTTTACTGGGCTGTTGTGCCTTTAATCATTTATCATCTTTAATGAAGTTTTAAAATTTCTCCTTGAGTTGAAACTTTGCTTATGATGCTTTACTGGGCTTAAGTACGTCAATAAAGCAAAAATACTGGAAAAGGAAGATAGTTCTCTGCATCTAAAGAGGGGAAGATAACATTGTAATTGGATAGTAACTCTGTTCAGCTGCTCCCCCGGTATATTCTGAGAGAACATCCTGGATGGTAGCCATGGGATTTAATGAATTTGTTATTCCCTAATTCTCAGGAGGTGGTGATGGAGTTACTGTGCAACCAGGATGGATAATCTAAAGATACGGCTTTATTCCTTCTTTGAAAATGGAAGTTTAATCTCAAATGAGCTGTCAGTTTACCTAAGTGTTACTTTCCATAGACATGGATTTCCTTGTTAGCTTGAACAGATTTTTCCTGTTTAAAAGTAAGATTTACACTCAGGTTAGAATATTGGCATTGCCTTAAAATTCCAGTCTCGTGTTTCATAATAACACAGAGGTAAAAGATGACAGTAGGAGGTCCATTGTGCTTTCAGAATCAAAATAATTGGATTTTTCACAACCAGAAACAGGGTGACTCTCTACACTTCCAAAATTCTTAAACTGTGCAAAACACACCTGCTTGAATTTTGACCTTAGGTTAGCTTTAAATGCAGAAGCTAGTATAGTTGAGAATGTAGGCAAGTTGAGAAATAATATATCCTTATTCTTAAAAAAAATTATCTTTTTTGTGTTTAGTTTTAGATATGCTTCAAAGTGAAGCTTACTAAAATCCAGGAAGAATAAAGTAAGTTCCTATTTTAGGGACAGCTGGTAATATTTTGCCTCAGATTGATCTTTATTTTAACCTTTAATTTTTAAACATTATATTTTCAGAGGACAACCCTGAATACGTATTACATCCATCAATATGAAAAGGTACTGTCAAATGACAGTGTTGTATTAAATTTTGCTTAGAGGTTTTTTTTCCCCAACAGTTCTTACCCGCTTCCTGCTAGCAGGCTGAAGGGGGTTTTGCTGCAATTGACCTCTGTATGTCCAAGACCCATGTCTGCTCATGACATGAATGTTGTTCAGCAGAAGTGCTGCTCTCAGCTTCCCTTTCTTGTCTTCACAGCACTCAGGTCTCAGTCCTGTAAGACTGCTTATGCATTGGATTCGTCTCTTTACTATGACTTACAGCATGATATTCCAGCTGTTCTTTTGCTCTCAGTTTTATCCTTCTGAACACCTTCACCTGTAGGACATTTTCAGAAGCTTTCATTTTCCTTTTGCTTCAGAATGCTCATTTCTGCTTACTCACCTCCTTAGTTTGAGTCCTGTAGATCTTCTCTAGCAATAATTCAGATAAATTTCCCTTGGATTATGAGAGGTAATTATGAGAAGGGAAAGCCTTCTCTTCAGTCTTCCATCTCTACCCACCTGACTTGCCTCTTCTACAGCTTCATTAATTTTCTAAATATGGGAGGAAAAGCTAAATGGGCCTCAGCATCATTACCCACATAAAGGCTCATCCCTCTTACAATATGAATTTTTCAATGAAATTTAGAAATGTGTTAAAAAAATACACAAAGAAGCCATGTGATGAAATCATAGCACAAGTTTTTATAAACTGAACCTCAAGCATTTTTAGAGTTTTTTTTGTAGCTGACTGCAGCTGACTTTTTGGCTGTCTGTTGGAGAAGATTGGGATTCTACCTTAATATCCCCCCCCCCCCAAAAAAAATCTAATTAAAACATGAAATGTAATTATATAGGGAATTGTGAGGTAATTTTAAGTAATACAACTTGGTTGTTACATGTTTCAGCACAATGATCTAATATTTTAACATGATTTCAACTGAGGTTGTGGGAAAACAGAGCCCAATACCTTTTTCATGTGTCTAAAAATATTTGCTTAAATACAAAAATTCTATTTTTAAACTTAACAGTGAGGTAGGTATAGTGCCACTTACACAAGTTTTGTATAATGAAACTAACTGTTGATTGTGTAGCACTTTCATAATCTCCAAGAACAGTCACTACTTAAGAATGCAAGTTCTTATCAACATTTTTTGAATTCTGTCGGTCATGAGAAATTTTCCACATTTGGCATCAAAATGAGGCTTTGCTGCGATTTCAGTAGAGAGATTGTTGATAATTTGGAGATGCATAGAAAAGTGTGAGTCAGATTAAATTAGCCCTCATCTCCTTCCTGCATAATAATGCCCTCTGCACTGGCAAGTAGCAGAGAGTCAGGAAAAGCTTGTGTGACTTTGTCACAACGTGTCACAAGCAGCTACTATCACTAGTGGGTGCTGTTGGGTACATACCCACTCTTCTGCCACATTAGTATTTCACAAGTGAGTTGCCTAAGCTACTTTAGGTTAAAACATAATGGAACTGTGCTAAATCTGAATGCAACTCTGCTCTGGAAAGACGAATTATTTCTTTGTCAACATTGACTAGAATTTGAATGGAACTGCTGAAAAATCTTGCTTTACCATTGCAAAGTCAGTCATTTTGTGCTAACCTATGGATGAATGCTCTTTTAGACTGAATATTTTAGAGATTGCTTGGGGAAAAAAATCAGGAGGACATCTAACACAGAAATAAACATGGCTGAAATTTTAGTGATATGCCTCTTAAAGGACAGGTATCTCATAATTTATTTATCACTTGTAAAATAGTTGACTGGATGCCAGTGAGTAGCAGTGTATGAAACATGCATGCATATACACATTTATTGTAGGTAAGATGGAGACTGTGTACATCTATATTAAATCTATCAACGTATGATGAATTTTGCAAACAACTCATTAGAAAGATATAGGCGAGAAAAATTAAAATAAGGATATCCCAACTGCTTAAGAGTGACAGTAAAATTATACAACAGTTTAACAAGTGAATACAAATTACTGAAACTAACTGGATATGTAGAAGAAGTCTGCACAGTGAGATACAGCTCTACAAATTCAAATTTGCATGAGAATAGCTTCAGTTTCCTTATGAAAATTGCTGAGGTATCTTGCCGTAAATAGTCAGGACTCCAGAGTTACATACGTTAAGAGAGGGAAAAAATCAGCTGGCAATTTACAGTGTGTGACAGCTTTGAAGGCACAGTGAATGAACTGGGGTGAAGGCAGTTTTTATGGGGATCAAATCAACTTTAAGACTGACCTTTTCCTTACATAGTGGATCGGCTATATATTTTAAGATACTGTTTCTAGAGTCTCTAAGAGATAATGATGTGGACATCAGGAATGCAGTGGTTTGCAAAACTTACGTGATCATTTGGTACAGACAGGGGCACAATTTTAAGGGTGAAAGTTGTTCAGAAGACTGGACACTTGAGGAAAAAAAGACATAAATCCCATAGGCTAATGTCACAGATACAGGTTTTACTTTTTAAATTTTGGTGATTTCATAAACATAGAGATCGCTCATGTTGTTAGAATGGGAAAAAGATAAAAGAAAATGGTGTCTTGGAGAAATATTACATGTAAAAAAGTCACTTTAAAATATATTTGCTTAAAGAGTTAAGGATATAAAAGATTCTGCTTTTTTTTTTTTAATTGAAAAATTCAGTAAATCCAGTACATATCCATCCCAGCTACATTGACATCTTTTTCTATGTACAACATAGAATTTGACCAACCCATCTTAATTTTAGTTTCTTTTATTTCTGCATTCACTTCACTTCATGTGACCAAGTCTGTCTTTTACCTTACACATTTCATAGATTTTAATTTTTTGTTTTATTAGACCCTTTTATTATCTAGGATTAGTGTCAGCTTCTGCTATTTGCTTAAGAAGATTTGGGTCCTTATCAGGAATCACTGCAGAGAGCCTCAGGGGCAGTAACTAGTGAAACAGGGTATTTCAATTTATTCACTCTTCTGAGGTGCCTTCATGTGGTATCACTAGGGTGGAGGGGCACTCTTCTTGATCAACAAGACATTGAATTCACTATAAAAAGTGCACAAGCCCAACTCAAAGCTGTGCATAGTAGGTCACCAGTCATGTCTGGGAATGTCACTGCAGCAGCAGCAACCTGGCCCTCTTCCTCCTCCTCCTCATCTATCGCACCCCTGATTCCACAAGATCAGCAGGACCCAGCGCTGACTCCTGATATGGGCTGACATTTGCCCCAGTTTTTGTATTTGCAGTTGGTTCGGCACTGACGGTCACTTTGTCTAATGTATCCCGCATGAGACGGATGCCTCTTTCCAGCATTCATCCATTTCTGTTCAGCAGTTCGGTACAGAGCCTTTAATCAGTCTGTATTATACAAAGAGATGTGTAGTGCAGTATGCCATTCACTGGATACAATTATAATGACCAAATTTCAGGCAAGTGATTCCTATCAGTCCTTTCCAAAGCACCCCAGTATGCAGCAGTATTTCAATTCAACAGTGATCAATGTGCAGTGTAATACTTTCTTTATGTTGAATAATAGGGGACACAAATCTACATTCACCTACTGACATGATATGACACTAAATAGATATGACACTAAAACAGATACACTGGACATCTGTGACCTCGGTCGTTTTTGGATCAGCTGACTTTTACTTGCAATATTGTTCTTTTATGTATAGTCAGTGACTGTGCAGTACTTCTCATGTGGGAAGTTTTTTATAACTATTTTTAAGTTTAGAAACCTTAGCATTCCAGCTTTTCTGATGTTTTGGGAGTCTCTGGCCTTTTGAGTTTTTGACTATAAGTGTCTTACAGCTTACCACTGTAATTACTCATATAATATTATGCTACAGTAGCTCGTCTGGTTGTTTAAGTTCCTGAGTAGGACATTGAATGAAAAATTACTTTTCCAATCATAACTTTGTACTTGACATTTCTATAAAGAAGCCATTAAACAAGAGAAGAAGCCTTCTCCTTTGGGCTCAGCACAGTTCTCATATGTGTGAGTGATCTTATTGACTACAGCAGGACTTTTTATATCAGTCATGATTGTTGGACTAGACTCTTGTCTTCATATTTTGGAGACAATTTAAAGCCTGTTCAGCAGCAGCTGCTTGTGGCATGGAGGGGAATATGTATCCTGTGCCAAGTGGTCAGGTTCACACAGCTTATTGCTCATCCCACTCCAATGCAAATCAAAAAGCCATCCTGTTTGTCCTCTCCGTTGTTCTTCCTGTAAGACAACAAATGTCAGAACATGTTGTGGAATAAGAATGAATGGAGCAACATCACATGCAATTTCTTTTTTGTCTTCTTTATTTTTAAGTGCAAGAGCTATGAGTTTGCTGCTGTTCCAGTTGTTGTTTGGTACTTTTGTTAATTGTAATAAATGTTCTGACGTTTCGCATCTAAATAACAAAGAGTTTCTTTACTCAGTGTTATCATTGTAAAATCTACAGATTAGTTATGAAGTATCATTTGTAAGTATGGGCCAATTATTTTGCAATTTGAAGACTCTGATTTTTTCATCTTACATCTGATTCACGTGCAGGGATTGCCTTTTTCATAGGCCATTCACTGTGTCAAGAGAAATGTTCGTTAAAGATATTGTACCTAAGAGAATCAGAGAAATCCTGCATTTCCCCAGTGATTCTGGGACTTCATTTATTCTGCCAGTAATGATTTACTTATAAGCATCCTCCATGCAAGTCCATCTTTGTAAAAGGGCATTGTGTTTTGATTATTTAGAACCTGAAGTCACAAAGGGCATGTTGCAATTTGATTTACTTTGGTAGGAATTGAACATATATTGTAGTAGTCAGAATTCTCAGGGGAAGGCTTCTAATAAAATCTCCATTGAATTTATTCATATGTGGAAAGAACAGTCAATATTTGAGGTACTAAATGTCAATAAAAGTAAAAAAGTATTAGCATTCAGTGTATGTTTCGGTGCACAGTCTTGCCAGTTAGAATATTGCAGGTTTGTTTCACAAAGCTTCTATGTGCTTTTAAAAATATAATCATTAAAGAAAATTAGAATCAGTCTGTTAAGAACAAAGCTCCCTAGTCATGAAAATGGGTAGTTTAATATAAGATATAGCCTAATATATATATATATTTTTTTTTAAAACCTATCTTATAGAAGTAAAAGGTAAAATATCTATAATGTTTTTCATTACGGAGAATGCAGATGAGAGGATCATTTTCTAACATTCATGCCTGTGGGGATTTGCTGGCATCCTAATGGTGGCAACATATTTGCTACAATAAAAACATGGTCTTCTTGGTAGTGAAAAAAACCCCCAAACTTCTTACTTTCCAGTACAAAATTCCTGCTTATATGCACTTTTCATTAATATTCTCTAACACTAACTTTAAATATCCCATTTGTTTTCTATACTATCTGTGGGAAAGGCTGTTAATTCAAGTAAATTTTACATGTTTATTCATGGAAGAAATGGAAACATGAAAAACAGGAAATGATTTGCCTGTGAGTTAAATTACCACTGTAAGACAAAGTTTAGGGGTTTTAAATGCTGCTGTAGAAAAGCAGATGTTTAACTCCCAGCAGCTGCTCTGTAGCCATCCACTGTCACCTTTCTGCCTTTCTCTAGGCAGCACCTATGAGACTGCAATGAATTGAAAAGTTTTGTTAACTTTCAAATGTGAGTTACTTCACATGGAGTACTGAGACTACATTAAATACCTTGGCAGGTTTCCAGAGTCACTTTCTTTTTCTGTTATGTGGGACTTATTTAATAATGAACAGAAATTGTGGGGTTTTTTTAAAAAAGGAGTTTGTGCATAACTGTCTACCATGCTCTATATCTGTCTACGTGTCTATCACGTTGCCTGTTTCTCATCTGGAGTCCACTTTGGGGTGAAGAAAGGTAAATGTTGTTTGCTTACAGTGCTGTTTGTCTATGCCTTCCGTAGCTTTGCAACTGTGGAAGCCAGACAACCTGCATTTGCACAAACACACACACATACATTGTCCAAACACGTTGTTTTATTCTTTTATTTATCCTTCAGGTCTCCTGTAATGGCTGGAGGTCTATTTGCCGTTAACCGGAAGTGGTTTTGGGAGCTGGGTGGCTATGATCCAGGATTAGAAATATGGGGAGGAGAGCAGTATGAAATCTCCTTTAAGGTAAGTCATCAAGTCACCTTATACAATACTTCCTTACTTGTTTAGTGCAAGACTCATGATCATGATGCTTTCATTCATACTGGCTTTTGTCTTTTAACTAAAATTATTTTAGCACAATACTACTTTTTTTCTTTAGGAATTCCCAGTAATTTCACAGAGAATTATGCCATAAACATATACTCCAGAAGCCATACAAAAGTCACACTGAGCACAGCTCCCTCTGAAAATGTGGTATTTTACCACCATCAAAGAATGAAGTTCTACATTGTTCCTTTCATCAAGTCTTACTTTTCATCAAGTCTCACTTACCTTCTCTCAGGTGCTGCATTTACTTCATGCTCAAGTGTTGAGCTCAGCTCAATAAACCAAGAGAGAACTAATAAAAAAAAAAAAAAAAAAAGCATAATTTTCTGCCCAGATCAATGTTTAATCATCTCTGGGGATAAGCTCCCCTGGAGTCAGTTCAGGGAAATGGGTGAAAATGGAAAGAGAAAGTCATAGGAAGAAGGACTCCTTTCAGTAGCATTGAATCGTTAGATCAGCTCATCTGCTATGAGCTGTTATTTACAGGCCAGCTTTTCAGAATCAAGATATTTTAATTGCATTTGAATTATTGTAATGACAAAATACATGGGGAGTTTTCAAGTGCTTGGGTTATGTACAACCAGTCATGGTGTATCCTCGTATACTCTTCTCCTCTATGTGGACATGTGTATTCAAATCAGTTACTTGGTTTTACATGTTGAGTTGAAAGTCTTGCTACTGTCCACATGTAAAATAGGTATTTGCATTAGTTTGATAAGGACTAGTCTGACTAATTTTGAAAACTGAGTTTATTGTCTTTTGGTATACCCACAGACATAAGAACTTTGCCTCATGGCCTCTATATGCAAAGATTTTCAATGACTTAATAGAATTTCATGATATAGATGAATTGAGTCAAGCACGTTTGGATAAAGCTTGTAACTGAAATTAGAATTCACCTTTAGCTTCAGGATCTTTCCAACCTACTTCCAAACTCCAACAGTGTAAAGCTCAGTAAATAAATCTAGTATGTCAGCCATGACTAATATCATAGATCTTGCTGAATCGGAGTTTCAACAGTGATTAAAACAACAGAGCTGAGGCCATTTTGTTGAATGAAACATACAGCGTGACCCAACACTGGACTGACAGGCTGTCTTTACAGGAGTTATCAAGAACAGCAAAATGGTTTGTATTAACTGTGCTGCTCTCATGTTTCTTCAAATCATTTTTATATTCCAGCAGAATAAAGAAGGCAAGGGAAACCCAATAGCTAGACAGTTTATTTAGAATATATTGACTCAGCTTCTGTCCATTTAGGTTGTTTCAGAGGCAAATGTAAGTAGTGACTAGTAGCTGTCACAATGGTCTCTGACAGGTCACCCATGATTTTATTATCCTATTTCAAATATTCCTTTTATTCATCATCACAATGATGTAATGCTCTCTAGTCTTTGTACAGAAACCATGGTAACATCACTGGAAACTGAGATACTAGATTGTCCCAGTGTGTTTTGCTCAAGGGATAGATTTTTTTGGAGGTAGCTGTGTCACACTGGGTCTCATTTCAGTCATACCTCCTGATTCATCTCATTAGCGTATACTGACGTTAGGGTCCTTGTCCTTTCTTACTAGTGTTAAAAGAATTTAAAAATACTCTTTTAAAATGATAGCTAAATAGGAACAACTTTCTATTGGAAGAATTTAACATATGTAAGTTTTAAAAAGAAGACTGCTGTTTGGTTTGGAATGACAAAAAAATGGGGAAAAAATCATGGAGGTGGAAGGGCGAAACAGAAGTGACAGGGTTTTATTAAATCAGAATCACCAATATCAGATTGGGAAGGTTTCTGCTTCAACAGTTTCTACAGTAGCTATAGATTCAGTCATCTTAAAACTTAAATGAGGACAAGTTAGACAGACAATTTAATTTACTGGCTTTATTCTCAAAATTTGGGAAGAAGGAGTATTTGCCATATCTGTTAATTTAAAAAGTCAGTGAAAAAACCAGACAACCACCCTGGTTCAGTTTCCTCAGCTGCTTGAGTGGGTCTGAAACTACATCCTTCCTTTGCTTAGACTGTCCACATCTATGGCCTATGGAAGGGTAGTATGGGTGTCCTGTGTTGATACCATATCTCACATTAATGTTATTTTGCTTGGCAAGTAATTATTTGGATTATCCTGCCTCAAGAACATCTCTGACCACTAGATAGTTAGCTATTCTCACACAGGTTTTTGAGTCAGCTAATTCTTAAGTATTTTGTATAAAAAGGATTGGTTTTCATTAAGAAGTTGTAAAAGGAAGCCAGTTTGAAATGTCCCATAATTGTGGGGAGCTGTATTTAGAGGACAGTTTCAGGCTGATCTTTAACCTCAGAGACAGACACGTGTTCTGTTTATGTTCTTCTTTTGTATAAAAGCTGCAGTGTAAGGGTAAATAAGTAAACAATCTGTCTGCTATAAACAGAGACCATGCTGATGACATGTCCTTCCCAGGGTCAGACTGGGGATTCTTGTGGTTAATTCAGATACAGTGATGTAGTTATGGAGGGGTGCATGCCAGAGTGAGAGCTGTCATGTGCTCCCTGAAATGAAGTAGTGTCTAGTTCATCTTGAACTGGTTGCCCTGCTCTATGACCTGGACTGAGGAGTGTTTGGAGATCATTTCTGGCCTTCAGTGATGCATTTTAAATTTTATGGATCAACAGACTACTGTAACCCTCCTGCTTAACATTTTAACAGTAGGTCCCGGAAGATTTTTCACAAATGTGTGTGTCAAATATCTTGTTTATATATATACAAATTCACTGGTGGAAAATGTGGAATGACGTTTAAGAAACAGTATATGTTTGATATTCTCTAGACTAATTTTATTTGGAGAAAAATTTCCTAGACGTTAGAATGAAACTTCACAGAAACATTCAAACATTATACAGGGATTACTTAACAGTTAAGATCCTTTTAAGGAAAAGCATCTTCTCAACCAAAAGCCTCTGCATTACCGCACCAGAGACATCCAGTCATCCCCACAACTGAAGTTACAGGAGTGTTTGCTACAAAGCAAGTGGGAAGCCATGAGTGCAAAGTGTGGGTTTAGAGAGTCAGAGAAATTATATCTCTCAGAAAAGTGATGGCTAGATCTGTGCTAGTCAAGACTCAATAAAATAGTTTGTCTAAAGTCCTCTGATTTAAGGAATTATTAGCTGCTTCATCATGAACTTAATATCAACGACTCTGCTCTGCTCACTGTAAAGTTCTACTGCACTTTGCAAACCCCAGACATTCAGTGAATTAAAGTCTGGTGCTGGATCAAGGGACATCATGCAAGCTCAAAGGAATCACTAAGAATAGCAAAGCCATATTATTTTATGAGTTCAAGATGCTAAGACAGAGTTCAAGAACTGATTAAAAATTAGATTATCAGGACAAGTGGTTGCCTGGGGAGTCAGGCAGCAGTTCCTGATAAGAAGAGGTTGAACCAGGTTTAGAAAAGGTACTCAGGCTGGGAAGCTTGGAGGAAAAGTGTCGATTTTGTTGATTCTCTCTGCCTTTTTCACTAAATGTGGCCTGGGATGACAGACAATGGGCTTCAGTGCAGAGCACAGTCCTAACCAAAAGTCTTTTTCTGGAAGGGAGGTTGCATTATCTCATTGCATAGGGACAGAAGGTGTGAGCAAAATTATATGTCTGTGTTTGTGGGGGAAGGGTGTTCGATGGAAAAAGAAAGATACTACGGAGAGTGAGTCTGCAGTGGATCTAAATTTACTGCAGCGTAATTCAGTAAGTTTCTCCAAAATACAGTATGCTTTATAATGTTTCCGTGACATTTGGGATTGTGCCACAGCATGAGAGGAAACTTCCTCAAATTTCAGGCATGACTACTCCAGGTGCTGAGCTGTCACGAACACAGAAAGACAGGTTAAAAAACAGCTGCTGCTTGAAAATTTGTTTGACCTTTATTTCCTTGACTACAAAAACCAACGTATTTCTCTTTTGTTCTTTTCATGCTTGCTAACATTGCTGCAGAGTACAGCAGCAAGCGTAGCATGGGGTGCCATACTGATTAACTGCTGTTTCCAAATCAGAGCACATGCATGCACATTCAATGGATGGTGAGGCAGCCACAACCTGTGTCTCAAAATAGATTAATTTTTACATAAGAAATAATGTGCAGCATTTTAATTTTTTGACAGCATAACCTTGGGATCAATTTTTTAATTAAAAAAGATGTATGATATCTTGCTGGTGATACTGTTCAGCATGGGTTAGACTCATGAAACCTGGCAAAGCACTGGAACTGGCCTGATTCTGAATAATCAGGGAAGCCACTATTTAGGAAATCCTAAATTTAAATGTCAGAAAGGCACAGTTTATGTAGTTATCTCCAGATCATAGAGCAGTAAAAGATACTAACTTCCTGTGTTTGCTGAATTTCCTTGTGGTGGGTTGACCCTGGCTGGACACCAGGTGCCCACCAAAGCTGCTCTATCCCTCCCCTTCCTCATCTGGACAGCGGAGACAAAATACAATGAAAGGCTTGTGGGTCAAGATAAGGAAAGGGAGAGATCATTCACCAAAAACAGACTCAACTTGGGGAAAAATTAATTTATTATCAGTCAAAGCAGAGTAGGATAATGAGAAATTAAACCAAATCTTAAAACCTTCCCTGCACCCTTCCTTTCTTTCTGGGCACAACTTCACACCTGATTTTCTCTACCTCCTCCCTCCAAATGGCACAGGGGGATGGGGAATGGGGGTTGTGATCGGTTCATCACACACTGTCTCTGCCACTCCTTCCTCCTCAGGGGGAGGACTCCTCACACTCTTCCTCTACTCCAGCATGGGGTCCCTCTCACAGGAGACAGTCCTCCAGAAACTTCCCTGACATGAGTCCTTCCCACAGGCTGCAGTTCTTTACAAACTGCTCCATTGTGGGTCCCTTCCACAGAGCCCAGTCCTTTGTTCCAGAAGTGGACTGCTCTATTGTGGGTCCCCCATGGCATCACAAGTCCTGCCAGAAAACCTGCTCCAGCGTGGGCTCCTCTCTCCATGGAGCCACAGGTCCTGCCAGGAGCCTGCTCCAGCACAGGCTCTCCATGGGGTCACAGCCTCCTTTGGCATCCACCTGCTCTGGCGTGGGGGCCTCCCTGGGCTGCAGGTGTGTGTCTGCTCCATCATTAACCTCCACGGGTGCAGGGCACAGCTGCCTCACCATGGGCTGCACCACGGCCTGCAGGGGAACCTCAGCCCTGGTGCCTGGAGCACCTCCTGCCCTCCTTCTTCACTGGCCTTGGTGTCTGCAGAGGTGTGCTCTCACATATTCGTACTCGTCTCTCTGGCTGCAGGTGCACTTCTTTTTTTTCCTTCTTAAATACGTATTCCCAGAGGTGCTACCGCTGTTGCTGATGGGCTGGGCCTTGGCCAGCGGTGGGTCCATCTTGGAGCTGGCTGGCATTGGCTCCGTCAGACATAGGGGAAGCTTCTAACAGCTTCTCACAGAAACCACCCCTGTAGCCCGCTGCTACCAAAACCTTGCCACACAAACCCAATACAGTCTTTTATACTGGACATTCCTTAGGCATCATAAATCATACCTTAACAAAAAAATGGTGATACCCTAGTCTCATTGAAGCTAGGCACCTATAACTAGAGCTGTTTTATCCTCATCTATGACAACACATCTTCCAGATTCTCTTCCTCCCTGTTTTCCAACACACATCTCCAAATTCATTAATTCCTTTCTTTATCATCGTTATCTTCATCATTATTAATTCCCTCCACTGCTGGCAGTCTTTGCAGAAGAAAGAGAGTGGGGGAGCATTACCACAATGCAGTTGTAATCTATATGAAGAACTGACAAACGTGTAATACTCCCACTTTTCTCAACATTTTAGAGGTGCCAGTGAGCATTGTTGAAATACCCACAGTCATCAGTTCCCAGTTTACATGGTACAGTTTTAATATCCCTGACAGGAAATCTCACTGCACCACAAGTAAATGGTTTCGCTGTTTGTGAAACCCATTGACTGCAGATTTGCAGTCAGTGATCATCTTTTTCAGTTTTTTCTTGCATTCTCACTACATGGGAAAGTTCACAGGAAAGTATTCTTCTTTCTCCTTTTCTGCAACTGCTAAATCTGTTCTCTTGGCTTATATTTCAGGAAGAGTGACTGAAAAATTCCATAAAGTTTTAATGTTCTTATTTTCTACAACTTTTTCAACCCCATTGTGGTAATACATTTCTCCTGTTTGTGGTCTATTCCAGTTTACTGTTTGTTTTTTCCATCCATTTCAATGTCTCTCACTGTTGTCTGTCTCATTACTGACTCTCAGCAGCAGTATATTTCTCAATTAGTTTTGAAGCCTGATCCAAAATCCATTCAGTCCCCCCTCAATCTTTTACATAATTTGCTGTATGTTTATGTTCCTGTTCCACAGCAACACATCCTCCACTGCTCAAAAATCATGAGTTTCTTACTGCAGTAATTATGATTACAGTGTAGCATATGGATTGGAGTCTCATTCTGGTGTGCACAGTAGTTACATTTTCCAGATAGTCCTCAGGCTGGATCACTCATAAACTAGAGAGATAAGACGGGGAGGGGGAAACACAACAGCAAGCACAATTCAATTTTAAAGACAAAGAAGTGATGTGAAAACAGGGTGATTCACCCAAAATCCCACAAGAGCTGTAGAAAAGAGACAAAAAAATGCATCTGTGACATCTAGCTCCAGTCAGGAACAAAGCCACATAACCACAGCTTAATCTCTTTTAAAACTTGTGCTAATGCCTGCCTTTTGCTTTCAACCATCCCTATAAAGTGTTTTGTAACATTCTGTTGGAGCTATATAAAAATAAATTGTGATATAGTATACAGTTGACACCTAAACTACTCTTTTGATCTTTCCAAGCTAAAATGGCATTGTTTTGGTTTTGTCTTTGGTTTTTATACCTCAGCTGCAGAATAGATTTATTGCTTTTGTAAGAAGGAAACAATGATCTTGAGAGTTTCATTGCTTGCTTCTTAGATGAGCAGAGAGGCATCAGTGTTGTGATACAATTTTGCCAAATGTCCCACACCACCTGAATTCCCTTCATGGTACACTGAGCGTCTGTCTGTAATATTTAACACAGAAGTCATCCTCCAATTTTGTTGCATTTAGCACATGTGACATAAAAATGAACGTTTTGACGACAAAGTTGCCAGAATAGATCTTCCCAAGAAAATATAAAAAATGCTTTTAAAATCATTCTGAAGCTGAAAGATAAACAGGAACAGCTGCTAAACATCCTTCAAGGCAGCCCAAGATTCATTTCAATTACCCTGCACAGCGCACCTCAGGTGCAGCACAGCATTTTCAAGTTTTCTATCTATCAAATATAAGCCTAACGCAAAGTGTTATTTTCTCCCACTTGTTATTGTCTCAGCATATGTGACGGGGTTTTTTTCTCATTCTTTTCTCCTTTTTTTATTTTTTTCACTGGTATCCCACTGCTTTAGAAGAAATGCAATATATGCCTACTTCAGCTCTCATTGTCTAAGTAATACTAGACTATATAGATATATTTCTGCTTTCTTGTCTTTTAAATTTGTTCTGTGTCTGACCTTTGAGTCAAACTGCTCTGCTGTCTACTTTTCAAATGCTAAGAGAACTTGATTACTCACTGCAATATCTTATCTAGACTTTGAAACATCTTAATTTAGAAAACAAGAACAAATAGTAAATATAGGTCTGCACTTTCATTGGCGCACTGGGTTATGTGAAGATAGCCACAGAGAGGAGATTCCCACTAAAAAAGGTATAAATGATGTAACGTACAAACAAAGTATTGGTAGAAAGGTGATAAAATTTTTTTTAACGATGGCATTACCCAACTTATTTTAACACTATCATTTTTATTATTTTTAATATGTTTATTAACATGTTTGCCAGTGAGTTAGGTGACATGGGATTAAATGGGTGAGGATTTAAAGGTCTTTAAGAATCAAATTGTTTTTGAAAAGAAAATAATGATCATGTTTGCAAGACTGCTCTGGGCTGTGCTGAGCTATTTTGGCATGGAGGCAGAGCATTCATTTGGGTCTCCATTTTCAACCCACCAGTAGATTTCCTCCCTGAGAAGGACTGTGATTACTAGGAGACCAGATGGGATATCCTCACTGCAGAAATAGGTACTGAAATACTCCTGATTCCACCAACACACATGCTTCCATTTGGCAGAGTGTTGCCTGGGACAGCTGCCTTTGCCACCTTGTGCCACTAACACGCAGAATTTGTCTCCTTTTCTGAAATGCTAGCATGCACCAGAAGCACCTACCCATACCTCGGATGCCTTAGTTAATTCTGTGAGGGGAGGTGGTAAGTAGCAGCTTCACGAGTAGCTCTCAGCAGTACCTGACTGCACAAGAGTGTCTGTGGAATTTTAGGACAAGGCCAAGCACATGATCTTGCCCCACTTTCAGTGGTTTCAAACCTTCCTTAAACATCTGCACTAGCATATTTAGGTTTGTCCTGCAATGAGGTGTAGATCCTCAAACTTTTTGTCACCAGATGAAAATTATCTGGATGCCATGACTAACAGCTAAGGGACAGGACTGATACACAAATGACCCATAAGAGGCAGCTTCCTAAATCACTTTGCAACTCAAGCCTTCACTCTAACCCCTGATGTCTCCATTCACAGTGTGAATAGCACAGTCTGTCTCAGAGGCTGAATACCAGCATGCTAACTTCAGCAAGTGCTTTAAGTCATGCTCAAGCACGAAGTTATATCATATTGTAATGTTTAGCACCTGCACGTTCAGATTTCTAAAGTTTAGTCCCAAGCTCACAGCCACACTGCCAGGACCAAGCAGATATACCCACTGTAACATGAACAGGCAAGCACAGTGAAAGAGGATGAACTCTTGCCCATTTTCACTATTGTTTTAAATTAATGGAATTAATCATTATGTTTTCCCATGATTTCAAAAATCCAGTAGCTACAGTCAGCTGGTGGACAAGACAAAAGAGACTAAATAAGAAATGTGTGGTGAAAAAGTGTAGAGATGCACATTGTTCTCTGCAGGCTTCATGCAGAATGTCAAGTATTTGTGATCACATCACATTTTCTGATACCTTTTTTTAAGGGTCTGGTAACTGTTGTTTTAATTCAGAGCATATCAACTTTTGGATTAATTCCTTTTTGTATGGAAATTGTCGGTGAGTCTTTCAGTTGTCCATGTTCTGTTCTGCTTTAGCCTCAATTGCAAACTTATTTCATGCCATTTCACTCCAGAGTGCATCAGATACAGTTAAAATTTGTTCATATATGTAATACATGGACCTAAATTCTCCTCCAGATTTATGGAGATGTTTCATGAAGCATCTTTATGTATGTCCATGGAAAGACACATGGAAGGGACAAGCCCTCTATCTTTCTCAGCTTTGGTGTGGTTTTCTTTTAAATTGGGTTGGAGGGGAGTGGGTTTTTCTTGTTTTCAGTCTAAAGGCTGAAAGCTGAGACCACAAGTGTCCTTTACATGGAATAAGAGCCATTCTGTTCTAAATTTGTGAGGAACAAGAAATTGGTTATCCAGGATTAGGAAATAATTTTTATAATACTGATGTTTTCAGTCTAATTTTAAACTCTTGCTGCACAGTTGGTTTTAGGATACTTGAAGTGTTCTGCTTGGGGGTTTGGGGGGAGTGATTTTGTTGTTGTTTTCTATTTCCCTGATTTGCAAATTCAGATCAGGTTTTTTTTTAAATCAGAGTTTGAATGTTGCCAGTATGCTACATAAGTCATCTAATAGCCCTGTTGGAGTTTGGTGGCTCTGCATTGCCAGAGCATAGACAATCATTCTCATAGGTTGGTATGATTGCCATAGTTCCTCTGACGTGGCACACAACATTGCTGTCATGTACACTTGGTAAAACATAGTCATGCTAGGTGAAGAATTGGGAATAATTCCTAACTTGCTGCCCATAAAGATACAGCTTGATTTTTAGAGCCATGAAGTACTTGCAGCTCCCACCAGTGTTGACTGAATTTTGATTGCTCAGACCTGAGGCATCAAACCTGTGTGCTCCAGATGGTTCCATCTGTTTCAGTATTAAAGTATTAATGATGAAACATAGCAGCATGTTCTTCTTTCTCTGCCTATATATATTTGATCAGAAGGACATTGATTTTTGTTCCTTTTTCTTTACAAAATGAAGAGCATCTGAATATTTGAGCTCTGTATTCACTATTCAAAATATGTCAGGTGTTTTGCAAAAAAAAAAATTTACTTCCAATTGATGGCTTGTTTTACTCACATAGGCTTCTTTTGAAATTTTGATCTTGTGTGTTTTAAACAACAGATGCAATAGTATCTTGGCTGTGTTGAAGGAGGACCATTGTTAGATATTCTAAGTAGGTTTTAAGATTTTATTTTGAACATACTCTGCTTTTGAGCAGTGAGATTCCAGGTAGGAGAGCCTGCCATGTTACCTAATCCCAGCTATCAGCATGCCAAGAAGACCACCACTGTGACTGTGGAAGGGGACAGTAGGGAGTGTCATTTTCACATACCCATTACTTAAAATGCCTTTCTTGCCTTATTTGTTGCCAGGAATTATTCTCTCACTTGCTTTCTGTTTTCTTTCCAGGTATGGATGTGCGGAGGTGGCATGTTTGATGTTCCGTGCTCTCGAGTTGGGCATATCTACAGGAAGTACGTCCCATATAAAGTCCCTTCTGGAACCAGCCTAGCACGAGTGAGTAATTGGGTCTTGCTGTTTATCATTTTCATTCATCATCATCAGTTCCTTCATTCCCTGTGAACTAGTTTCCAGTAAACTATTAAAATGCAAAAAGAATGTTTCTTTATTTTTCTGAAATGAGATGTGCAATTGCTGCAGTTATGCTGCCTTCCAGAGATAAGATTGCCAAGAATAAAATGGAAGCTTAAAAATATGGGGTTGAATGTCTCAGCACAGAAGCTTGTTTCATGCTGTTTCAAAAGAACCTAGGAATAACCTAAGGCTTACAGTTCTCGAATTGCAGAGTGTTGTCAGTCATGGTTTTCACAAGCAGGATAAATTTGAATGCACACTTTCTTATAAGTCAGCAGAACAAGTACAATCTCACAGAAAGGACGTTTTCTGAGGCAAAAGGACTGAGTAATAATGATTTGAGTGACTGTCTAATTATTTTGTAAAACCTGGTTCTGGAATACAGCCAGTTTGGAGCCGCGTGAGTGAGAAATTACAAGACCTCTAGACATTTCTCAAAGACTACTGAACACATCCATATCCATGAGGGGCTTTTTGCTTAAGAGAAAATGTTCTATAACTTTCTGGAGATGTTCACAGGATGTCAAAAGATGGGAGACAAAGGGCACAGATGTAGCTTCCAGGCAGATAGTAGTATTTATTCATGCTTGAGTTTAATCTTTTCTGGTTTAGAGGATTTTTTTTTTAAATAAAATGGCATTAATATTAAAGTCTGCTTATTGCCATAGGGTAGTATTTTATGAATCATATTTTTTCTTAATAATGAAAATGTGGTATGAATAAAAGAATACATTTCTTGCTTTAAGGGGGAGATATTTTTGGTTTCAGCACCCCAGGACAAGGCTTACTGTAGTAACAGCAGCAGAGGAAAGAGGCTGCCTGTGCTGTCTGTCCGACAGCTGGCTAGACAAAGAGAAGGATTTGCCTTAAAAAAGCATCTGTGCAGACAGTGTGACACATGAAACAGTAATGAGATTAGTGGTGGTGTTAGTGGTGGTGAGAAAAACTGTATTGACTAAATTGTGAGATTTAAATCTTCCCCCAATATAGTTCTGTGTAGTATCAGAGTTTCCCCATACAGATTTTTACATTGGCTTTGTTTATGGTATCCCCTTCAAAAATCACACACAATTTGAAATAAGAAATCCAATCCTCAGGCTCTGTTTTTCTCTATTACAGCACAAAGCATGTCATTACAGAATATGCTGTCTCGTGCATTACCTGTAGGAGCAAATTACAATCAGTGCTATTTGGAATATTAGCTTCTCATACAGTTCAACACTTAACTAGCGTTCGCAGAGGCACTTAAAGCCATCAGGTAGCCACAGCTTTCAGCCTCCCTGTACTATTAATTGTAGCTTGATTTCAATAAATCACTCATGAAATATTAACAAAAAACATTCCCAGTTACGAAAACAAAAATCTCTGCCCGGGCACAGACTGACTGGCCTGTATCTTGTGGGAAAAGATCTAGTGTGCTGCAGGGTGAGTCTTATCCTTCCCGTTCAAATAATGGATAGTTTCTTCTGTGTTGTGGGGGTCTAAAACATTATGCTTAGGTAAATTTCTGGTATATATTTATCACTGACAGAAAACTTGAATTCTCAGGTTCCCAGCTTCTTTCCAGTACAATATCCTAAACCAAAACAATGAAGTTAAGATATGTTGCAATAAAGGCTGCCAAGAGCACAAGGTCTTCTGTATGTTTTAGTGTTTGGGGCTATCTCAATAACTAGCCAAGGAAGAGAGCTTAGTCTCTGACCCATCAAATTGTGTGTAACTTTAAGCCTAAAAATAGTAACTCTCCCTCATCCAAACTGGAAAAGGAAAAACAAGTACATATTCATCTGCAGCCCAACTGTGATTCTATAAATGACTGCAAGAGCCCCTTCAGTAATCAAGGGAGAATTTCCCTTTTTGCAGATACTGCCTTAAAGAATGACAGATTTTCCCATCCTATCACACAGCAGCAGCAGCACAAAGGAGACTGGAGTTAGGAAAAGGACAGAGCTTCCCGTAAATTCAGGCATAGCCCAAATCATGCCATGGGATTCCTTTCAAGCTCTTTCAGCTTATGTTTGCCCTTAACAAATAATGATTAAAGTGAGCATTTTACCTGCCCTTGGGGTTTCACCTCTCTGTATCTTTTAGCGGCAAGTTTCAACACAGAGTTTCAGCCAGCTGTGTAACACCTGACCAATCTAAATATTTTTTTAAAGAGCTGTGACCTGGCATGATCATCACATACGTTTTATTAAATGAGAGACTTGTCAAAAACTCTGTTCCACCTCCCCATCACTAACTAACCATTAGTGTACCACAAACAGTAAGTATGTATTGTGACATCAATTTTCTATGTCTTTATCATATTTCTTACTTTCTCATCTGTCACTTAAGATCTGCAAGGCCTACATGTATTTTTTGCTGGCACGTATCCCATAAATTGAAAAGCATCCACATATGAAACACTGTCAGTAAAACTGGTGGTACAGAGCAAAAGTAAAGCAAACTGTAAATATGTGCAGTAGGTTTATAAAACAGACTGTGACAACCAAATGCAAATAAAAAAGCTGAATATTTTTATCTGGAGAGATTTTAAGATGTTGCTTCTTGCCAAATGCAGTCAGTGTCCAATTTACAGGTAATTGCACATAAAGCAAAATTAATGGGCATGCAGATGTCAACACTAATTCCATGTTATAAGGTGGAAGCACCACATAATTATTCATTCCAAATCTGTCAACCTAGTAACTAATTTTGCCTGTTTGTTTTAGGTAAGACATATATAGAAAGTGAACCCACAAATTTTAAAGTCTATGCAAGCTGTTGCCCTATTAAAAACTTCTGAATTGTTTTACAGGGTTGTTTTAGTTGCTCTGTGGTATTCTTGACTGTTGCTTCATTTTTAACAATTCTAGCGAAGCCATTTTCTTTTACCTAGTTACCTAAGAAATTAGACTTTAAAATATTATTAGAGTTTTCTTGTAGGTGTATCTCAGTTTATTATTTATTTTGTTTCCTGTTTGGGGGGGGATTTTTTTTCTATTTGTGATTCTATAAAAGCCATAAGAAATTTAGCAGTAAAGCTCACTGTTCCATAGGATATGCAGAGATGAACTCAGAGTTTCAAAATATATCTACAGAAATTTTTTTCGTTTGCAGGTATTTTACACAGCATTTTAGCATTTACTACAGAGCATTAGAGCATTAGGTCTTTCTGAAGGGAAGGGCCATTCCACTGAAGTTCAAGTTTGGATGCTAACCCAGCAGCGTGGTGAATCCTAACCATAAGTTGAATTCCTCCCTGCACGCCAGAACGTGGGATCCCAGAGCACAGTGATCCTCTGACCCAGCAGGCACAAGCACGATGACATTTGCCTCATTACACAGTGTCGCTGAATTGGAACTTGCACGAGTTTGGGTTCAGGAATTCAGCTGATAAAGGTGGGTTCAGATTCCCACCTGAACCATTTGCTCAGCCTGTGGCTTCGAAAGGGATCTTCAAAGAAAATTACTGTAGCTCTACCATCTGGTGTTATGACCACGTTTGCGTTTTTGACAGAGCTTCCTTTAATATTATGACCATTTCGTTGGGGTTTTTTCCAGCTGCAAATAATGTTTGGGGTTTTCTTAAAGCAGCCCATGAACATTTTATTTTCAGTTTCCAGTCAAGTTAAAGAACCCAGAAGAATTGGTTAGGTAAATGGCTATGTTTTCTCATGACTGGAGTGCAAACTGGTAGATGTGACATGCTGTTAAGGGAGCACTGCTGGGATTTTTGCAGTCACCTCTGTAGCACAAAAGACTGTAGCATAAAGTCAGTTATGATTCAGCAGTCACAGTAAGCAGCTGAAACATCAGCTTAGAATAAGCAGATTATTTAGGAATCAAGCAAGAATCACCTTCTTGCAACAGCACAGCTATAATATCTGATAATGTTGATGATTATACAATACAGCTTTTAAGTTTCTGTTGTTTTCATTTAACTGATTAATAAATTAATCATTAAATTTAATTAAACCAAGATCTCAAACAGAGCACTTAGCAAAGAAAATCTTCAAATTAATATTTTCTAATCCTTGAATACAAGAAAGTCAAAGTAATTTTTTTAAATGCTGAAATTTTTTTTATATTTTCTCCAATCTGAATAGAGATTTTGCTTTCAAGATAATAAATGCAACAGGACAGGCAGCTTAGCTATCTGAAAGGAATATAAAGAAGATGAAGAACTAGATGTTTCTAAACAATGACAACATCAAAGTGGAGGTAGCTACTTTCAAGGATTCCTTCGATAGGCTAGCACTGGAACTCAAGTTACATGGCTAAAGAAATCTGGAATCAAACTCCTGAACTCTCTTCCAGGTTTAGCTGCAGAGGTGGGCTGTGGTCTATGTGTGCCCACAGAGTATGGGTCTGTAAAGCGAGCATGGCAGTAGCCTACAAATCTGGGGAGATGCTGTCACACTGTCACTCTGCTTTCCGCAGCTCCCCTACAGCCAGCCTGCAGAGACCTGCAGCCGCAGAGCTGGGGGCAGGCAGCATCCTCATGGGGACCTGCCCATCCCTTCCCTCCAAGCCCCGCAGGCCAGCCTCAAGTGAGCCAGTGAGCGGAGGTGGAACCTTCAGTCAGTGCCCTAGTTTTTTGTCTTTTTTTCACTTTTTTCCAATGTGTAGATCCTCAAATTTTTTGCAGTGGAGATGCAACCCTTTACAGAGAGAATGAATGCCTGACTGTTTTCAGATGACATCTGTAGAATTTCAGTTCTAGGTATTTGCAGACTACAGGCTGAGAATAAATAGCGTCTTGCTTCTCTGCCAGTTGTGCTAACTCTCACTGGAGTTATTTATGTATACCACCAGCTTTGTCACCTAGTTAGCACACCATCTTCTGTAGAGATGCATTTCTTTTATGCCTGCAGACATCTCTTTATTTGGTTGGGGTTTTTTTACACAAGTGCAAACCATTGCTGGAATGAAACCCAGTTAAGTTTTAAACACAGTTAAGTGTTAGGCACAAAAGCGGAAAAAATGGGTTATGCAGATGAAATGAAACAAATAATCAAACCATTGTGCCGCTTTAGTGCCACCAGATAACAAAAATCTACTTCACAACATCTGGAGAAACTGAAAACAGGAATTACATTTTTATATTAGTTTAAATGCTTCATCTAGAGTGTCAGCTGGAAAGGATGCAACTAGAGGATGGAGTTGCAGAGTCTCACAGTGCAGAACAGAGTACAGCTGGGTAGCTCTCTTATCAGTACTGTCATTGCAATCCAGCACACCAGTCACAGTTAGGAAATGTGGAACTACCCCTCCCATGTTAGGGACCAATCTAGTTAAACCTTGCTTAGAGGGAATATTTATGAATCTGTCCTTTGACATGTCCCTGCCTCACTCCACTTTTCCATTCTCATGGCCAGCATCTACTTTCTTCTCACTGCATTTATTTGAGTAATATCATGTCTCTTGAAAATGACAGATGACCTTACAGGCTTAAAAAGAAGGGACAGTCATTTGATCAGAGAGATGTATCTTCCCTACTCACTAAAGAAAGTGAAAGAGACAAAATGGTCCACAAAAAATTTCTTTTTTTCAAGTAGAGAAGTCCTCATTTATCTCTTCTTTCTCCAGTCGAGTTGATTTAAATTCTTTTATTGAGTCCAGGTGTCAGTGACATTGTGACTTACTGTCTTGTAGACTATTGCTGAGTGAAAATACAAAACAAAGTCACAGTCTGAAATGTGTGAGTTCACACAAACTTAAAACTTCTGTAAATATAAGCCCTATGGTAAAGGATTTACCAGAGAGTAAAATCTTAACAGTGGCACAGAACTTAATTATATCAAGAATGTGAACATGGGCAACTGATGACAGCTGATTAGTCAGTCTTAGTATGGTTGCCATTACTTTTATATGCATCTCACAGCTTCTTGGTGACAGCTGTCACAACCTTATATAGAGAGATATGCATCTACTAAAATATCAGTGGGCCTTATTTATTCTCGTACAGAATTTTTTTGCTGAAAATGACAAGAGAGAGAACAAATTATCATTGGTCTGTCATGGATTGGTCCTGAGAAACTCCTCAGATGTCCATCTAGAGTCCCTGTGACTTCCTTACATTGTGTGTCAATTCATGGAACTCATTAATACTGATCTTCATTTAATTGCTCCTATTTAATTTTTATTTTTCCTTCTTTTCTGTTAAAAGACCAGAGTAACCAATCTGGACATCTGTAACCTTGCAATGAATTTGACAACCAAGCTAAACTACAGCAGGTTTCAGATGTAGAAACATTCTTCATCTTTCCTTTCAGTATGCACCTAGGATGAGGTGTTCAGACTGAAACCAAGCAAGTGTGATCTACCACAAAGATATCCTAAAACTAGTTCTTCTTATTGATAAAGATATTTGATGCCATTTCAGAAACTGGCATTTAAAGGAGCTTTCTTTAGAAGATTATGCAAAGAGTAACAGAGACAGAAATGAAGATTCAAATCTAAGTCTCTTTTTGTTTGTTCTAAATTCTTTGTAGATTAACTTCACTCTGAGACTGGAGTGCTTAAATGATGCTGTGAAATGTTCACAAAATGCTACATAATCTTGTGGGCTCTTAAACTCCTTTGAGCTGTAAATTCTGCAGCAGTATGAACACAGACATGGTAAAGTCCTAACAAAGTCAAACTGCTTAGCACCTGTTTTACAGCTAGTGTCTGTCAAGATTTGGTAGCTATTTGCAACCATTCCCACTTGTGGAGCTTAATTTATTCATATGGTCGGATTGCATCTAGACTTGCCTAAGGCTCAGGTAAGGAGGAAGCAACCATCCTCCCCTCTCCACCATATCATATATTCACCCAGATTGTATAGGAAGGGCAACTCTGGGAGACTCGTAAAGGACGTGAAATCACAGTCTTCCTTTACAGTAGGTCACTTGATCAGTAGGCCTTAAAGTGTTCAGAGATGAGCACTCTCATTTTGGTTGTGCTCCTCTACCTTTGTGCTGTGATAAGTTGAGTAAAAAACCAGCAGCTCACTGCCGTAATTTGCAGAGAAGAGTTACGTTTCTAGGAGGTTGTTTGCATAGGGCAACTTTTCATGCTGTTAGACAGCCACAGAACGGGGATCTTTATGAGAGATCACTCATCTCATCATACAGCCTGTATTTTTGCTAAGTTACCATGTTATAAATAGGAATGTAAATGCAGTTTGACTTTATTGTGCAAGGTTGCACCAGACTTTGAGGACAGCAGCTCTTTCTGACTGCATTCATTTCAAGTGTGGGGATTAACTGCAATTTGAACTTTTGCTACTAGTCTGTACACGTCTATGTTAAAAGGAATTATGGTGATTACTGAACTTGCATAGTGGTAATAAGGAGAAGAAATCCATGCTAATTGAAGTCAACAAACCTCTTTGAAGTGTTTGGATGCTGAGTGCTTACTTCCTAGTGATTGGCAACTTCAGAAAGAGCTTCCCACTACTCCAGGACAGAGAGTTCCTTGCAGTCATGTTTATAAACAGTCTGGAGATCTAGATATAGCAAATCAAGAGTCTATATTTTTAAAAGAGAACTATTAAAATTAAAAGGGCTGCCTCATAAGAGTTCAGCTTATGATAGTAGAAACATGCTAAGGATAATATATAGGTTCATTACAGGATCTGGCAAAGTTTGGGAAATTTTTTAGCATACAATGGAGAAAATGGTCTTGGAAGAACCGGGGAAAAAAGTTTTAAATATATTTGTCTGAAATGTCTTACCTGACATTTGGGGAATGGTGAGAACCGATTTTTTTTTTTTAATGCAGCATTTTGGTAGGTACACACCCCCCCCCCAAACAGTGATAAAGGGCTTATTGAAAAACAAAGAGCTTTTGACTGCTGAATGAGAATTTTGAGCTAGTGACCAGTATAATATCAAGATTTCTGTTGGACTCCTGTTTTATTCAATTATAATCATCTAAAGCAGAATGCAGTTCTTTTAGTGCAGCCAAATACCTAAAGAAAAAACTCCAGCAGAGCCTACTCTTAATACTGATGGGGTAAGTCACTGCTGGAGTTACTTTGATTTTTTTCTTTCCTAAGAATTTTTTTACTATACTTTATTGGATGCTTCTTTCTGCAGTATGATTTTTAAATATGGAAACAGCACTATCAGATGAAGTGATTGCAAAGAATAGTTTGATATTTTCTAGAACAGTCTTAAACTGCACTTGCATCGTAGTACATGAAGTGTACAGCATTACAGTGGAAGATGTGCTAGAAAGGTCACACCTATTTTCATTATTATGGCTTCTTAGTTTAATGTACTTAATCATATTTTGGCCCCATCTACAAAGTCTCATCACATAGTATTATTACTAGGAGACTTCTGTGTTACAGGGTTTCTACGAGACAGGTGAGATTGTCATTTAGACATTCTTGAAATTGTTCTCGTTTTCTTTGTCCTACCCAGTTCCTTTATTCTTGAATCCTAAATTATTGGAATTTAGGTTTTCATGAAATTATAACAAAAGTGCCCTTATGTGGGGCACAAGCCATTTTTGGGTAGGAATATAAGTTGTGGATTCTTACACTGCTTTCATTTAACTTGCTTTATCCCTGCAGGTTTTAACATATTTGCTTCACAGAGAGAAAGCACATAGAAGCTTATCTTGCAGTGTCAGCTAAAAGTACTTCATTTGTTCTGTGTCTTTCTGTCTTTGTTTTCATAGATACAGATAAGCCTTATTAGTTCAGAGACATTTAGTTTGCATGGATTAATAAAATTCAGGAAAGGGATTTTCAAATGAATCTTGAAAGCAAATCAAGAGTACGAATCAGGCTTACTTAGATGCAGAGAATGTTCTGAGAAGAAACATTACCTTATGGTGATGATAATCAGATGTATATTGTCTTCCAGCTTATTACAGAGCAAATCTCAGCATTTTGCAGTTAGTGCTCTATAAAAAGAATATTACAAAACTTGATGATCTTGTTTTTACAAACAAAGCAATAAGAACATCCTAGTATCTCAGTGTCATCCAGTGAGATGTTGCTTTGTTGGTGGGATAAGAGGTTATTGGGCAGCTGTGGAAATACAGAATAGGCTAAGCCTGTAATCCACTACAACATCTGCATATAAATTTGTGTGGATTGAGTTTCAGGAGGAATTTTAAAAACAAGCAAAAACACAGGAAAATTTGCCCCCAGCCTATTTAGACTTCATTACGTTAAATAACAATAAAATATATCTCTTCAGTCTCATCTATTCAGGGTTTTTCCTTAAAAGTCTTTTTTTTTATTTTATAATTTGAATAAATTCTTATGCAACAAAATAAGCAATTCTGTTTCCTGTAAAACACCAACAAAAATAAACTTTGTGGGACATAAGGCAGAACTGGTTTTCACGGAACAGAAATAGGTTAGCTATGTCTACGGGATGAATGCAGAAAGCCACAAATTGCTATACCTATCCCATGAGATGCTTTGCTTCAGGTCAGCTCCACTTCAGGTTTATAGGGTTATATGCTATGCTTTTGACAGACTTACCAGTACACCAACACCATAAAGCCTCCTGTCCAAAGGCAGTGCAAAACCAGCTGGGAAACGGGGCAGATCAAGCTCATGACTGTTTGTCCCCATACATGCAGAACTGAGTCTAAAATTTAGGTAGGAATTGCTGGGTGACTAAGCAGTATGATGGTACCTGAAAATTCAGATGCCTTTCAAATGCAAAGTGAAATACATCAGAAGGAATGATTTGAACCATTCATGCACATTAGTAGGTTATTAACTAACAGGAAAAAAATGTAGGTGCCAGTGTGAGCAGCTGAAATTCTGTTCAACATCCGTCGTTAATCAAAAACTCATGTGAAGATGCATAAAGGAGGGAAAAATAAGATGTCTAACAGGCAGAAGATTGTATCTTACAGAGTGAACGGGAAAGCAGGGTATTTAATACTCCATAGTGTTTGCTCAACACTGTAATGAAGATAACATACATTTACCAGTATTTTTCCATGTTTTAAGACTGAGAAATTCGACCAGCTAAGCTTAAAAGTTGTGTGGACTACTGAATTTTTTTTAATTCTCCCCATTAGAAATACTATTCACTCCAAGCATGAAGAAATTAATGATTGCTTTTTTCTGCTGCGTAGAACCTGAAGCGTGTGGCAGAGACATGGATGGATGAGTTTGCAGAGTACATTTACCAGCGACGGCCTGAGTACAGACATCTCTCAACTGGTGATATCTCTGCCCAGAAGGAACTTCGCAAGCACCTTAAATGTAAAGATTTCAAGTGGTTCATGGCTGCAGTAGCTTGGGATGTCCCCAAATATTACCCTCCTGTGGAGCCTCCACCTGCTGCCTGGGGGGAGGTGAGGAATTAGATCAAATTTAAATGAATCTAACATTTTACATTGCAGGAAATTAAAATTATAAAATTAGATTTAGCTCCTGTAGTGTTATTAAGGGAGTTAACAGCTATTGGAACAATCCCTGAACTAGCCATTAAAATGAGAAACTGTCGTGTCTTAGAACTATCGCTGTCCCTTTTATAATTTATTACAATTTTGTGTGTACAGGCTATAAGATGCATGCACAATGAGGACAAGAATGTGGAAAAGAGTATGTAGTGCTCGTTCTTACATGTCACAAGATGATTTTAGATGCTGAAAATCGCCTTAGTAAAAAGGACGTCTGAAGTCAACGCTTCTTTTTTTGCATATTCATTTATATACCTCCTCCTGTTTTTACAAGGACAATTGTATGTAGGTGGAGTTAGCTTTGCTCTGTTTTGCTCACACATGCAGGTGTGATAAGCGAAGCCTGGATCCTTTTCTTTTAAAAAGACTGGTTTTGCTCAGCTTGTGGTCTGCATTGTGTAGATGCTGTCATGACCGAGTACTGGTAGCAGACAAATGCAGTTTCTTGTTTGGGGAATGAGGGGAGGGAGAGACCACCAAAGAGAAGCCTATATCCAAGCATCACTCCAGAGCAGGAGGTGACCAAACAGCCTGCTGGAACTCTCCATCCATGATCACAGATGTTCTGCCTTCAGACCTCTCTGGAGAGCAGAGCCCTAGCACACCTTGCTTTGACAGTTTGTTTTGTGTAGAAGAAATGAAAATACAAAGAGTGCAGGGATAGGAAATTACTTCCATAGCTACACTGAAAAACTGCAGTGGCCTTTTACCCCTAGGAACTACAGTGGATTCAGTCCATGGAAAGATGTCATGCAGAGGGCTTTTTCCTCTCAGGTCACTAAGATTTCTGAAGAAGGCTTTGCTCATTCAGTGTATTGTGCTACATTTTTAAAAAACATAGGAATATTTGTACTGTGAGTTATGGCCTTCTCTGATTTTGCTGGAGAAGTTCTTGGGGCTCTCAGGCAATTACCTTTTATATATGAAAACAACGGATGAAGTTGAAACTTAACCAGAACACTTGGTAAGATTACTCATACCTCTGCATATCCCCACTTGTCAAGGCTGGACTGTGCAGGGGATTTCTAAACACAGGTGTCTCTACTATTCTTCAGAATTTCTTTTTTAAAAAGCAAATTACCTCATTGTGAGATTTTAAAATTAACTTTATGTAGAAGTCCTTAATTCTTCTTTGTAACCTACCAATTACAGATGTTGAAAGGAACTTCAGTTTATGTGTGTCTTACTGTTTGCTATTTCTTGGCAATAATTAATTCCTCTGTTGTTAAAGTTTCTTCTATCTTTGATGCTGCTGCCCACACTTTATGGGATTAATGTATACCAAGAGGTAAGGGATTTATCAGTGGAAGTCAGGCTGGATCAGGGTGCTGTGACTGCTACAATGATCTTCCTTCACCATCTTCCACATGTGCATCCTTGGAGGATGGGGATCATGAGATGTGTAATGTCTCTGGTCAGCTGAACAATCCTTAACTCAAACAGAGGGTCCAAGTGGAAAAGGCTGTGATTCAGGTATTCATTCTTTTCACAGTAATATTAATATATTCTTTGCATAAAAGCAAGACTTTTAAGTCACTCAAAGACCATAGCAGTGGTATCAAATCTGTACCTTAAAAGCACTTACTGAGTTCTTGGGAAGGAAGTGAAGACTAAAGGGCTTTCTTTTTCCTCTAAAAAGTACTTTCTCTAAAATAACAAGAAGTTTCAGCCCTACTACTCTACTTTTTCCAGAGACTGTCACATTCCTGTGAAGTTTTAATTAATTTGTTGGCACTTGCAAGGAGCTTGAACAAACTTGAAGGTCAATGGCTGTCATAATTAGAAGCTGAAAGAGGAAAACAGACTGTGTGTTATTGCTTTGTATGAATCAAGCAGCTCTAGAAACCTTGCTGATTATACACACCAAAAACCTGTGCCAAGACTGACTGTCATTTAGTACCCTCTCTGCTTCCACTTGGAAAGACTTTACATCTGCTTGCCTGTGACAGTCTCAGAAAGAATAAACAATGAGGTACTCAGACAATTTTTGGCTCCAGTATTTTGATATCAAGCTAGTAAAAGCATGTGGTGTGAAAGCAGACATCTCATAAACAGCCTCTGCACAACTCCTCTTTTTTTGCAAACACATTTATTTAAAATCCGACTCTTACATTTCTTGACAAAATCTGTTCACAATGGAGAAGAAGGAAATTTGAAAAACAAAAAATTATCATCTTCACTACATTTGTCATGGCCTTATCTCTTCTGCATGTTTGTGCCTTTTGTCCTTTTTAGCTGGCGGGGTGTACGTTCACTTAATTCTCTGTTCAGCCTTGTAACATCTGAAATATGTGCAGTCAAGCAATGTAACAGCAAATACAGACAGATTAAGGTTAGTGAGACTGTCAGTTCTGTGTCTGGGTGAGATAATTATACTCTTTCCTCCCCCACTGTGGAAAAAAATGAAAGTTTTCAATTAGGTTTTGTTCGTATCCTTTTGAATATACCAGTAAGTATGCTACCAGTTAAAAAGCAGTAATGCCCATCTGATTCTAAGACAGAATAATTTATTTGTAATGTGTATTTGAAATCCTGTGGAAGGAAGTTAAAACAATAGCTGCATTAGGTGAGATTTGGACACCAAATGTTTTTTTAGGAAGTACTCATGAATCTACAAACTGTAATCCAGCATGAATATATTGTGTGGATATCACAGCTTCCAACAATACCTTTGAAAACACCTTTTACAGTAAGTCAGTCATACAATGTCGGCCACTGTAATTTATTTTAGACTTCATGACTCCTATAGTCAAGGTGATATGAAAAAAAAAAATGGTTTACTCAGTCAAAAGGGAAATACTTAAGCTTGGTTTCATCTGCTGTTACATGAACTTGTTATTCAATGATTTAATACACAGCAAATCTCAGTCATTGCAGCAGTGCTAAGCTGTAGGACCTGAAAATACTAATTTATCAGTCTAAAATTTCTAGATTTTACAGAACTGTTTTATGGCACTGACATGAAGCTGAGTGACACATTTGAAAAAGGATTAAAGCCTAAGAACTCACTAACTTCTCTTTGGATTACTTTCTTTTTTTAATAAAGTGTCATCCTCATACCCTTAATGAGCCAATCTCAGCCCACCAAGTGTCACACATCTGTTGTACGAAAGCAATATAACCAACTATTCCCCACCTTGCACAGACTGAGTGCTGCACAGCTGGGCTGTTCAAATTCTTTCATCGGGATCAGTGTCACACTGAATAACAGAGTCCCCTGTTTCTTCAGTTAGGTCTTTGGCAGCGCTTGACTTCTTTTAACTTCAACTTTTCCTTTTTATGCCTCACACAAAGGATAAATACTTTTAAAATTACTATGTATCAGTTGACAGGAAAGGTGGCTCATTTTTTCATATCTGATCTGTAGATATTAATGGCCCTGGGGTTATCTGAGAATGTGAGCAATGCACTAAAACTCACTGTAAGTGCTGCTCAAACAAAAGAAAACCAACATAAATGAACATTGCTAATGTCTTCTAAGAGCTACAGCCACTTTCGTATTTGAGGCATTAAATCAGATGTATGGAAAGTATTACACAAATTGATAGCACCAAGGTGCCTCTAGTTGCTGGATTGGGACACCCTAAAGGTAGTCCCAGCACCATCTCCGCATTCATCATTCTAACAGGTGACCATACTGAACATAAAGTTGTCTTTAGATTGCTACACTTTCCCACTTTCTGCTTTTGGCACAGATGGTTTCATGCCGTGATGAGCATGCAGGGTAGCTCTCAGGACCCCTGAGAGTTCCTCTCCCTCTCTGGCTCACCGCTTTCTGCCACCAGGAAGGCTGAAGTGTCCCTGGCTGACAGCCTGGCTCCAGTGCAGGCAGGGCAAGGCTGCAGGAGCCAGGACATCACCCACTACCTCAACAGCAAGTTTCACAGGAACTCATTTGCCTGTGAACAAAGTTGTAGAGTTTTAGAATTATCAAAGTATACTGGTCAATATAACCCCTGGACCCTGGAAAGCTTTGGTTTCCCCCTGTAATTTCTTTTCAGCCTAAAATACATTCCCTTAAGAGGAAAGGGGAAATTCACTTTGCTTTAAAGTAAAAGGGGTTAGGGGAGGTCATCTTGGTTTTTTTTCTCAATTTAACATGGAGCATGCAAGTGTGTCCATTACACAGCTCCTGACAAAATGTTCAAAAATCTCAAAATTAATCCTAGCAGGTTGTATCAATGGCCTGCAACCCTTCCTTTTCCTCAGAAGACTGTTGCTTTTCTGACGAGAAGATTATCATGGTAATCAGAACATCCATTGCTTTCCAGTTTCCATTCCATGCTTGTGTGCTAATGACAAATACTATGTTTTTGAGAGTGTAGTGCTAGAGCATCTTAATCTGCTTCTCCCATGGGGAGCTTATTAAATCATATAACTGCTGGCTTTCTGCAAAACTCCAACATTAATTTAACCAGTGGTCAAGTTATCTGGGAGACCATATATTCTTCAATATGTAAACTCTGTTTGGCAACACCTGATTTTATTTTTTATTTTATTTTTCTTTCCTTTCTTGATAGGTGTCCAAAAAGATCTTTTCTTTTTCTTTTTTTCCCCTTGAATACCTGTCCATCAAATCAGCAGCATCAGATGTCAAGAGGTAACAGTGTCTTCTTCAAACCTAAGGTCTAGGCTTTCAGGCCTTCTGTCCTCCTGTGTTCCAGCTCCTATTTTACATCACATCCCTTTTTCCCCATTGCAGTGCCAGCAGCATAAGCTATTTCTTTCTCAAGGCCTGGCCTACTCCGGAGAAGTTTTTTTAACACAGGCTGGTTAACTTAGAGAAAGGAAGATGTAGTTTTAACATAAGTTCACTGCTTTTTGTAAAACCCTAGGATTACTGTATCTAGGCTTACCCAATGATTTCCCCTTATGGTTTGCTACCTCATTTAAAGCACAGAAGTCAGACACTTCACCAGCAGAAATCCCACTCAGGTGACATGTGTTTGTTTCCTGAGCATCAGTGCAGCACTGAGAAGCCTGTACATCCTTGCTTGGGCACCTCCAGTGTAGAGGAGGGAGAAAATGGACCCCTAAGTGTTTGTATTCTCTGTACTTTTATGCCTCATCTGCTCTCTGTAAGGACTACAGGGCGCGTAGCCTTAGTATCTATGTCCCAACATGTGTTACGATGGCATTTCAAGGACTAAATATGCGTAATGATTTTCATATAGTGTCCTATGCTTTTTTCAGAATGTGTTTAGTTCTGAAACAGCCTTTAAGATCACCACTAACCATCCTTGTTAGTCCATACAGACTCCTCGAAAGCATACTTTTCCCATATGCTTATCTGCGTGAATAAAATGATAGCATTTAAGGTTGACGAAATAAGCTTTCCACATAGCAACTCAATGCCCTTCCTCCATGGGTGAGAAAATCTTTCTCCTGTTGATGCCCAGTCTCTACAGTTGCACAAATACGAACATTGGAAATGTGAGTGTATTAGGATCACTAGCTATTTCTTTGACAGTTGTAACTCATAACCTCAAAAATTTGAAATCCATTGTGCTGTGTGACTGGAGACAAGGCAGTTCAAATGCATATTGATGTATAAATGAGAAGAAAGCCTCTCCTTGCTGTGCTTCTGCTTTCCTTCCTTCATCCATGAAAGGCATCTTAGGGGATTTGCAGGCCATGTGGTGCTGGTGCTTGGCAGAACATTTCCCATGGCTCTGGCAGCAGCAAGATGGCTCAGTTCAATTTCTAGTAACTGCCAAGGCCACACAGAAACGCCAGAGAACAAAAGCACAGACTTGACTGAAATGCCTGTATTACACAAAGAAAATGAAAAACAAACCATGACCCCTCTGCAGTTGAAAGGAAGGATAAAACAACAAAAAAAGAATGCGCAAACATGTAAGCTGCAACAAACCACAGGAAAAACTGACTCGAGGAAACCTTTCAGTAGTAGAGGGAAGAGGAGAGGAAATAAAGAACAGGGGAGACAGATTCCAACAGTGAAGGAACTAAATGTAGCTTCAGCGCAAACCTTTTTCAGAAATGCATTGAACGCATCTACCACATAGTCGAAGTGGCTGAGAATGGGATGGAGCGATGCCATCGAGACAAAATTGTGAAAGCCCTTTAATCCAATAAGCATTCATTGGACATGTCATTTCACAATTCTGATTCACATAAATATACCCTAATTATTAATGGCAATTGTTATCAGCTCCATTTTAATTAGTTTGCATGCTCTAAGAACAGAACTGATGTATCATTTCATTTTGTATTAGGCCAGTAATCTTTATTTATACAATGTGAATTTAAGTGCATTGAGAAATGATTGAACACTCTCAAAAAATTATACTTGAAGTAGGTATTTCACATGAAGCTTTAAAAATATAAAATTAAAATCTATTCTCCTTATTATTCTAAAAATATAAAATTAAAATCTATTCTCCTTATTATTCTTTCCTGTCTCTTTTTCTGGGTGATATGAAAATGAAGGCAGGGTTGATGAGCACTGATTACCTTTCATCCTCTTTTTTTCAGTTAACATGACCCTTTGTACTGTGGGACTGCTCAGTGCTGGGTTTCTGCATCTGGTTGTGTGTATGAAATGACAGTATTTTACCTCATCTATAGCAATTTTTATTATCTTGAAAAAAGAAAAAATACTCCAGAACTGGGTTTGTCCAAGTTTTAGAATACTTTTCTGAGCTCTGCTGCAGGCTCAAAGGTTCTTGGAGCCAACTGGTCAAACAGATGCTCCCCCATCATTTGCCTAATCTGCTCTTTCCTAGGCCAGATAAATGCAGCTCCTAAAACCTTTCCTGAAGGTGACATTTTTTACATTTTCTCCACTTCCTGTTACTTTCCCATCTATCTAAATATTTCTTAGATCATGGTGAATACACTAGATTCCAGTCCTCCAGAATCAGAGAAAGAGCAGAGTAGCTCTTCCATGTGTCTTGCAAGCATGAGGATTGCCCCTCCCTGCAATGTTTTCTGCTATGCTGAGAAGTTTTCCATCCTTTGGATGTGCATGAGATATGCAATGGTGATGTTTACATTTGTCTAACATGATATGGCAACAACAGTGATTTCTAAAATATTTTCCATGGAAAAATACAGATGTCAACTCAACTGTTTCTCCATTCAGTATCTAGTTTTTCTTTTTTTTTTTAAAATAAGGATCACAGTAGTGGCCAGAATGACAAAATATGCACCTGCTTTCTATATATCAATCATACCTATAGAATTGGTGCATGTTCTCATGCACGTGCATGCACTTTGATTAATCAGTTTCTGTGTATCTCATCGACAGCATTTTTTTAAGAAATCCTCCTCATTCTGGAGGTGTCTAAAGGATTTTTTTTAATAGCCCAACTAAGGCACTCAAGAAGATACGTGCATGTATTTGCAAAATAACTTTGGTATTTTACTCTTTCTGGTGGCTATGGGCAACCTACTCCTTTTCAACCCAGTCTTTCAAAAAGATACATCTGGCAGCAGTGGTACATAACTGGTATGACTGATAGTCACGGATTAATAGTTGCTTCAGTCTCAAAAATTAGATTTTCCTTTTAAGAATAAGTTACATTGCAGAGTGTTTGCAGAGGGCATGCTGACAGCACAAGGAACCTCCATGGGTAGGCATAGTTTCAGTACAGATTTGTTAAGTACTTTTTAATTTTATGCACCTTGGGCACTAGTGTGTGACCTTATCTACAATGGTGTTATTGTGTCAAAGTAAGAAGAAGGATTGAAACAGGGCATGCCTGTTAAGAAATATTGCTCCAAACACCGTGAGAGATTCATACAGAAATAATTTCCTCTTAATACAGTTGATCAGTCTTGCTCTGGTAAGAGGGAAGAAGCATCAGACCAAGCTTTGAACTTCTCTGATGTTTTTTCTTTTAGTTTCTTTGCATGAAAATATTTCATACAGACCTACCTTTCATTTGTTAAGCGGAATATTTCAAACTTTGCTGATTCTAAAGATGCTCCCTAAAAGAGTATTTCAATCCAGGACATGGCTCTCTACCCTGTAAAAAGTAATTCCCACCAGTTTTATGTAACTAATAGTCAGTCTCAAGCCCTTCAAAGCTGAACTCCTAACCCCCTAGATGTTGGAAGCTCTGTTCCGTAGCCTGGTTTAATGTGAAATGTTGCTGCTTGGTTTTGCAGATTCGAAACGTGGCAGCCAACCTCTGTGTGGACAGTAAGCACGGAGCCACGGGGACTGAGCTGAGGCTAGACGTCTGCGTGAAGGATGGCTCAGAACGAACGTGGTCACACGAACAGGTATTTCAATGGTGGAAAGAGAAAAGCAGGTTAAAATTGTTGCTTCTCTTTTCCAGTTTCTAAACATTTCTCTGAGGGCTTCTCATTTTCCTAAGGCAAAGCAGGGTGTAGAAATAATTTGTGAATGATTGCTGACTTTAATGGCTTTTTACAAAGTACTCTTTAACATAACCTTGGACATTCCAACCACCACCAGGACTGTATGTTCGTCTTCATTTCTAAAAGGAATTGCAATGCCCAAAGAGCTTTTTTGTGCCCCATTCTCCCTCACTGTGTCATGAAAACATGTTGATTTTGGTTCAGTTACCTGAAAATATTTTAAATATAGTAGCTGGGCTTGTAAAGCTCGAGTGTTTTCTGCTTCTATGCTTTCATCTCAACAAGTGGTCATATTTTAAATTAATATGAGGCATAAGCAAGATAAAGGGGTAAAAGATAGAAAGAAAAGGTTTCACAAAGACAAGGGATGATAAAGAATCAAAAAAAGCTTTTATCTAGGTTGCTTAGGTAGAAAAACATTAGCTTTCAGGAGTACAGAGGAAAAGAGCTCTAATTTGTGCTCACTGTTGCTGTGAGTGCCATAGGAAAGGGATCATGACCCAAAAGCTGTGGATCTGGCCAATGTATGCAAAGAGAATCTGGATGAAAAGTACAACCTAACCATTTATTAGCGATTTTAGTGAATGTGCCTTTCACAGGGGAAGGTCCCAGATTAGAAAAATTTTCCAATACTGAGGAGAAAAATTGACCTGACAGTCACACATAGCACTTTACAAAAGCTTAGAAGCTCAGAGGACATCTGAGGGATATTTGAAGTGCTAAGGTCAAGAAATCTTTCTCCGAGGATACTGAGAAATGCAGGGGGAGAGGTGCAAGTGAATGAAACGCAGAAGCTGAAGAATGATCACAAATTAGGTAAGTGCCAACATGGGAAAAAAAAAAAGTTGCTGAAAGAAGTCTTCTTCACATAGCTGCCAAAGATGTATCCCAGTCACTAGAGAAATATAATCCTTTTCCGTTTATGACAGACATCCAGTATTTCAAACAATTAATTGAAGGAAGTTGTATGGTTCAGACTAGATCACCACAGTGCTCTCTGGCTTTAAAATCTGCAAACCTGAAGAGCTCCAAACCCTCCTCAAGAGGGGAGGGAGTCCTGAGACTGCCAGAGATGAGAGAAAGCAGGGAAGAAAACTGGATGAAAAGGTGAAAGAAGACCAAAAAAAAGTAGCAGGGAAAGCAGAAAAATGGGAGACTTGAAATATCCTTTGAAGGCGTAAGTTCTTGTGAGGAAAGGGATGCAAAGGGAAGAGGATAGGGGGAATGCGTGTTGCAGTGTAGGCCAGCGCACCGCCGTGTTTGGGATCAGACTCGATGTAAAGGTCTGATGCTACACTAATGATGAAAAGCGACTTCATTACAATAAATAGCGTTAAAGTAGCACGGAAGTGGTTCAACCAGCCAGCTCCTCCGATCGCAGAACCAGAACTGGGAAGCCTCAAGCACGTCCGCGCACTCCAGGGACAGCACGAATTCTTCTGCCGCGCTGGCGCGGCACAGCGCGCACCTGCTCGCCGCGGGTAGCGGCAGCGCTGCCCCGACCCGCGCCGTGCCCGGCGCTGGGACGGGCCCGCCGAGACCCGGGCCCGGCCTTGGCGGGCAGCCTGCCGGGCAGCCCGGGGCCGGGGCAGGGCTGTGGGCGCCCTGCAAGGCGGCGGCCGGGCGGCAGAGGGCAGCGCCGGACAAGCCGCAGTGCGGAGACACCCGCCGCCGGCTCCGGGCGCTTCAACCCGCGGCGCAACCCCTTTGCTTGGGTTTCCATGCGTTGGGGAGGGACGGGGCGGGAGTGGGTTGGTTTGGGGCTTTTTTTCCCAGGAGGGAGGACTGCTTTCAGGGGGTGCTCTTCCCGCCTGTCGTGGTTTAACTCGGCAAAAGTTAAACACCAGACAGCTGCTCGCTCACTGCCCCCAGCCCGCAGTGGGATGGGGGACAGAATTGGGGGAACAAAGTAAAATTCGTGGGTTCAGATAAAGGCAGATTAATTGGACAGAAAAGGGGGGTGGGGGGCTGGGGGGGTGTAAGAGTAATAGTAATAAAATCTCTAGAATAATGTACAAGACAAGTGCACAATGCAATTGCTCAGCACCTGCCAACTGATGCCCAGCCAGTTCCCAAGCAGCAGCCCCCACCCAGCTTTCCCCCTGGTTTATATCTGAGCATGATGTCCCGTGGTATGGAATATCCCTGTCCCAGCTGTGTCCCCTCCCAGCTTCTTGTGTCCCCCGCAGCCTTCTTGCTGGCAGGGCAGCACAAGAAGCTGAAAAGTCCTTGGCTTAGTGTAACACTGCTCAGCAACAACTAAAACATCAGTGTGTTATCACCATTATTATCACCCTAAATCCAAAACACAGCACTGTACCAGCCACTAGGAAAAAAAATTAACTATCCCAGCCAAAAGCATGACACCACTGATATGAACACAGTTACTGATAGTTTATCCACCTGTCAATCAAAATCCTAGAAATCATGCAAGATATGTTTAGGAATCTTTAGAAGGTAATTAGGGTAATACATAAAAAAATATAGTTTATTCATATATGTAAATAATGTAGCTATAATGTAATTTATTATAAAAAATACATGTACTTTCACTTTCTCCTAGAAAGGAACTTTATTTTCTAAAACTACAAAATAGAAGTTTTAGAAGAAATATGATTTTGTCTCTTACCTTACCAGATAAGGACCTGATATAATACCAAATACAATATAATACTGTATTGCTGGGCAACTTTTTATTTGCGTAATTTTAGTCGTGGTAATATCCTATTGGTTCCTGGATTCACTTAGAAACTAGTTTTATTCAAGTATTCAGACTCCTGATATGAGACATGTTCATCTGGCTGATAGATTTCAAGGGTGAGTTTGTGCAAGGTACAGATTTTAAAGATACCAGCTCAGAAAGAAAGGAAAGAATCACAGAATCTGATAAAATAAAAGATGAAGCAAACGAGGTAGTAGACTCGGCTGAAACTCAGAATATCTATCCCATAGGAAATTACAGTATGTTCAAAATATTTCATGCAGGGGAGAACTTGCAATTTTCCTCTAGAAAAGAAGTTCTGAAAATTTTTCAATTTAGAAGGCCAAAACATTTTGGTGATGCGGAGCTTGGGGGATTTTTTTCAGAAACTATATAACATCCTTTTCTCACTTTTTCCTGAACTTTCCTGCAGCTCACAGTGGAGGAAACATGAACACTGTGTTAGCACCTGGGCTTCCACTACTCCAGCCATAGCCAACATCTCCGTGTCCTGTAGCCCCCCAGAAACCTGCAAGGCAAAATATGAAGTTCCAGTCTGGCAAGCAAAATCTGTCTCTATGTTGATGACAGTTGATAGAAGTGAAAAGATTCCCACAAAAGAGTGTTTAGATTGGTATATTTTCATGGAAATTTCTTAACTAGCTCTCCATACTCAATCCTAAAGGCTGCCCAGTCAGGAGCATTACCTACAGTGCAGGTAAGACCACAGTCTAATGAAACATCACCCCAGGAGAAGAGATGTCATCTTCCACTTGCACCACAGCAAGCTAGGAAGATTAACTTTGTTAAAGAGTATTTGGGAACAACTGCTGAACACCTGACCAGCCCTCAGAGAGCTCCACTTTGTTGCTTATGTCTTCCTGAGTTTGTTGCCTACATGATTTCTGCATATGCCAGTAGAAACCAGAAGTATTACTGAAAATATAAAGCATTTTATTATCATATCTCCAATAGCATGGATTGATACTGATCTGGTCTTGTAACTTCTGGTATAAATTTACAGATTGTTCAGTGGCAAACTATAGTAGCTTGCTTGCGACTGGTGCAGCAAGTGTCAGTGCTGCCGCTGCCTCTAGAGATATAATACTTTGTGCCACTTGATTCATGTCACATTACTAGGGCAGGAATTAAAAGCTGACAGTCTCAGCTGCCGTGGTGAGGGGCACAGCCCTTCAGCAGCCCCCAGGAGAAGAAGGATACATTCCACCCCAGAGCTGTACAAGCCCTGGCGAGCAAACAGCAGACTAAAGGTTTGTGGGGCACTTGCAGGCTTTCTGGTGAACAGGAGAAGGGTGGGAAGTGAGGATGAGTGTTGCTGCAGTTTCTGGAAACTTCCCCAAGATTAAAAAACAGAGGGGAAGGAAAGGGGCAGGAGGATGGCACCGCATGGCGTTCTCCCACCTCTGTCTTCCCAGAGCTAACTTCTGGCTTCAGGGGAAACTGGAACTCTGCTGAACTAATAACCAGCAGCAAAGGAAAACGACAGGCATCACACTCTCTTCTCAAGTTCCCCAGCCTGGCCAGGGAGTAGGTCAACAGGAGTCACCTCTAACATGGCCCAGCAAGTAGCCATGCAGCCTGCCCAGCTCCTTCTTCTCTACTTGAAGGTGTAGTTCAGGTCAGAGTGCAGTTCTGAACAGTGGCATTTCATCTTTGGTGCAGGGCGCATGTTCGCTGAAGCCTAACGCCACAGTCAAAGCACCACGCCAGCTGATGGACCCCAGCCAGGCAGAGTAATTGAGCAATGTTGTCAGGCTGGAAAACATCAATGGTATCAAAAGGGCCTTTGTCCTATAGATGGTCTCAAGCCAATGGCTGTATCAGGCAATCATTCTTCAGGCCCTGTGCCAATTATAAATGAAGCTGGAAAGCTGTATTTTCCCCAATTACTGCATGACAGGGTTAGGCTGCATGAAAAGCTAAAGCGTGAGGGCTGAGGGTTGCTTGGTTGCAAGTGCGGAGGATGGAGCTGTGTTTTGCAGGCTCTGTGACATGAGAGAAGGCAGAGGAGCAGAATGAGCATCCCCTGAGCCAGGACAGAGGGTTTCTTGGGTCCAGCAGGGAGCAGTGAACAGCAGCCCTGCAGGCTGCAGGTGAAGAACCAGCCTGCTGTTTGTTAATAATGTGTCTGGAAATTTAGGTCCAGCCTTGTTTCAAATCAACAAGCAAACAGGAATGAATGAAGGGGTGCCAAAGGGTTCATCCACTTCTCATAAAATCTAACACAGGTAACTCCTCACAGCTTAGGTCAAAGGAACAACAAAATCCAAAGTGACAGATGGTGGCAAAACTGAGCATTATGTACTCAGGACTTCAACTAGTAACATATAGCATCATTGCACATTATGCATCAGAGAGTTTTATGTTGGCCAGATTTAGTGTTCACTAGAGAAAATCTGCTGAATAATAGAGGATAGCTTACAATGATGAGATTGGAAGGACTGTAGTCTTCAAATTTTGTCTGTAATTACAAGATCCTAATATTCATTGGGTGTATAGACAAGTATAACCTTTTTTCCAATATTTTTTTTTTTCTCTCAGCCCTAAAACTGAGATCCTGCCCCTAACAAGGTTAATTTTGTAATAGTATTACTAGGGACGAGACGTACTTCTTGATTTTAAAATGACATGGTTTTACTAAACAGGAGACTAAGAAGGAGGAAAAAGAATCTGTGCTAGTCTAAACATTGAGATCTAGTATTACACAGATCCTGGCTTTCAGTGGAAGGGAATAAAAAACCCCTATCTGTTACCATGTCTTGACTTTCAAAGAGGACACAGCCCTGGCAGTCTTTAGAAACCACATAGGAGTGGAAAGGGCAAAGGGATACCCTGGATCAGTATGATCTGATTTAAAGGTTAGCTTGAGCTCTTTCAGATGTACTGATGCATTCAGTGGGGTAGTAGTCTTCCAGACAAGGTCCAGAGAGCAGCAGGAATTGGCCCCTCAGCTCACCAGTCATGCGCAGAACGAGAAATTTGGAGAGTCACCCACTGGGAAAAGTGAGGAAGGTCCTGCAAGAGTATCCTCGCTTGTAGTAGTGATGAGAGCGAGAATATCACAGAACCACTGTTCCACACCATTCCTCTAGGTATTTGTTATTCATCGCTTTGAACTCTAGCTTTATTACTTGGCTGTAGAAAGGTAAAGGGTAAGAGGAAAAAAAAAAGGCTTTTTTTTTGTTTTTTCCTTAAAGGAAAATTATCTCAGGCTTCTCTTTTTCTAAAGAAACAGCAGTGTAGATTTTTTCTGTACCAAATCTTACTTCTGTCTTTGCTTGTGAACTGATAAGTTATCTTTGTGGGGAGTCCATGATGCTGCTTCCAAGAAACATGAAAAAAAGTGGAAAAAGACTTAACCTTTTGAAAAGCAGAAATTGCTTTGAAAATGAAGTTAAAGCTGTCCACTGCATTTTACTGCAGTTAAATGTAAAATACACTCTGGGAGAAAGAAGAAATAAGCAGGACACAGGAGCAGATTAAGAAAATGCAGTCTAGGAAGCTTGTAATATGGGAGTAAATAGGGAGTGACAGCAGCTAACAGAGAGCACAAGGGCTTACAATAAGACACAGAACAAAAAAGGCAAATAATCAGATATATGATTGTATTTTGTGCCTGCAGGCCAATAGAAACAGTAAGGCCTCTCAAATGTGGCATTGGGAGGACGGTACAGCATGGAAGATGCAGCGTTTTTAAGAGATGTATCTTTTAGGAAGACCAAGGAAAGAAGATAGCTATCACAATGAAGGGGTTAAAACCTGGGAGCCACAGTAGAAGTGTTCAGGACGAGACTTACATGACACTGAGCGTCATCTGTAGATACTGGTTCTATCAGGTAATATATCCATTGCAGGGAGCAGCTATAGACAAGGAACGAAAGGACCCTGAGATGAGGTAGCTCAGCTGGAGGCAGACTGAGGACAGTATGAGGAACTGCTTCCCTGCATAAGGAGCCTGCATGCAGTTCTTCATGAACCATCACAGCTACACAGTTTCCACTAGGAAGGTTTGCTCATTTAAAGAGAGCCTCACTTCCTCAGGTTGTGTTTCGGTTTATACTACAGAAAATCAAAAGTCATGCAGAAAGTCGAAGAATAGCACTGACACACAAAAAAAAAAAAAAAAAAACAAAGGGAAAAAAGAACTCCTAACCCTCACAGCTCTCAACAGAGCTTTTAGGTAGTCATTTACAACCTGCAACCTGTTTTTTGCAAGGATTGGTCCATGGGAAAGGAAAATGCACTCCGCATCTTTAAATTTGGTGCTGTCAGACCCATCACCTTCATCTGATGATTGAAGGACTGCAGTGTCACAGCATCATTTCAGACAGCCGGTGTCTAATTGAGAAGGATTCCTCTATTAGCTGTGAGCCACCACGATTTCTCTCAGGCAGTGAGGAAAAGGGCTTTAACAAGCTGCCTGTAGCTCACAGGTTTTGCGGTAGCAAGATGATTATTTATCATGTGTTGTTTGGGGGAAAAAAGACAGTTGAGAGAGTATATGCTAACATTGTCCCATATAAACAGAAGGAAACTGTTCATTAAACATGGGAAAGATGCTGTGGTAGGCAGATCTCTCTAGGTAGCTTCTTCAGACCCAAATGAGAGCTAGAGGAACAGCACTACAGAAGCTTTCTGAGTCCTAGGTAGCTATAGTCCTAGGGCATATGAGTGCTGCTTTAACTGAGGTAACTATTCCAACGTATCCCCTCTCCTTGCCACAGTACTGTGTCACCAAAGATTTTTTTCTTCCCTGCCATAGGTATTGTGCCTTCCTGGGGTGTATTCCACATCGCTACTGACACACTTTAATTAAGTCAGTTGGCATCACTGAATTGTATGCAGGCAGGATCTCATTTAACTGGCAGCTGGGATGTGCAGGGTAGGGAAAGGGAAACATGTATCAAGCTTTGTGTGTGGCTTTAAATGTTTTTCACTAGTAATATTATATTGCCTGATTGTTTTTCTAGCTCTTCACCTTTGGTTGGAGAGAAGACATCCGCCCCGGGGAGCCACTTCACACCAGGAAGTTCTGCTTCGACGCCATTTCACACAGTAGCCCAGTCACGCTGTATGACTGTCACGGGATGAAGGGAAACCAGCACTGGAGCTATAGGAAGGTCGGAGTCACTGTGGGGCATCGCAGAGGTTCAGACTGTCTTGAGCCTATATTCAGTTTAATGCAGGCTTGTGTTTTCCCATCAGAGAAGTTTTGTTTTAAAATCCACCCCATCTTATTCCAATTTAATTTTGTGGTAATCTCTCTAGAGTATGTTCCTTTTGAGCGTTCAGCTATTTAGGTCAAATTTAAATGAAAATGGATCTGATCCAGCTCAGAGGGTGTCTGTGTTGGATCTGTTCCCTGAAAGGTGTTTTACCATTCTGGCACTTCAAGATGCTTGTGTCATTTTAACAGAGGCTCTGTTGGAAATATTTTCATCCAATGTGACAGCAGCAAGAAATGCTGCTCATGAGCTAAACATTATTATTTTACTACATTTTGAAGATTATAAGTGGCAGAAAAATCTCCCTAAAAAAAAAAAAAACAAAACCAACATTAAAATCAGTTCTGTAGGCCCAAAGGTTGGAGTTTATAAATTAAAGATAAGCAGCTTAGACACTACTTTGATCTGCTAAGTTTCAGCCCATTTTTATAAATCACTGGAAACAGGAGGTCAAAGTAGAAACTGTCAGAGCCTCATTGAGGGCAAAAAGTCCTGGTAATACTACCAAGTTTTTGTTGTTAGGTTTTTTAAATGGTTAATCAGCAAGTTGCCTTTATTAAATATTTCACTATTAAACTCTGTATTCCATGCAGGATAAGGGCATACATTTCTCTGAAGCGCTGAGGATTCCTCTCACGCATCCTTCACTTTTCTTTGGCCACTGTGCCTTGTCCACAACCTTGATTAAGCTGTGACCAAAGTGCCAGGAATTGGTCTTTGCCAGATAAACCTCAATACTGCTTTCTAGTTTGAAATCACATACAGTAGAAAACTAATTCAGAACCAATAAAAATAGGTTTGCCCCAACCCTTTTTCTGAGTGACTACTTATTAACCTGTGGCTTTTTACCCTATTTATGTTGCAGTCGGAGATCCACCACAAGATTTTCCAGAAGTGTATTCCCTTTGAAAATTAAGTGTTACCTGTAATATAGTTAGAATGCATAGGCCAGATATTTAGAGGATATAAATTGTCATGGCTGTATTGCTGCATATCTGGCTTTATAATGCCATAATAATACCTTCTTGCTTCAAAACCCTTATGATTTATCTTTTTGCCTACCCGAGCTACAAGAAAGAAGCTTTCATACCTTTAGCACTTCATTGGTGCTTAATGTAGCCAGTTCATAAGACAAAATGCAGGTCTGGAGCTGCCCTCTGGAAGGCTCATCACCTTTGATGAGGACAGAATACAGCAGATAACTAAAAAAAAATGACATCTGAAAAAAATACACCATGTGAGTTCTATGAAATTCTCTGCCTAGCTTCATTTTTAACTTCCAGAAGGCTGACAGGGCTCATATAAAAATTGCAAGGCAGGCAGCAAGAAACAGCACAAAATTTTGTTATGATGGAAGTACTGTAACAGTCTTAACTGTAATACCAACCTGACAGCAAGCTGATTAATTGCATGAACCTTCAAATTAAGAAACTGCTTTGAAATAATAGAATTCTGTATACATTGTTTTCTTTAGGCTTAGTTTTAGTTTGGCTGCACAGTAAGCAGTTTTTTATTGTTTCACATAGTCTATTTCCTCAGATACAGGGCAGATTTACATTAGAGATTTTTGGTGGTACAGCTATACCTCCAAAATGCTCATGATATAATCCTTATCTAGTTTTGAAAGCATCTTGGCAATAGGATTTATAGTGGGTCGTGTGTGTCCCCCCCCAAAAAAAACAAAACAAACAAAAAAAAAAACACCAAAAAAAACCCCCACAACCTGTAAAGAGAAAGGATGTTAATTGAATTAACTGAATCTGTACTAGAGCTTTTTACCTAGAGAATGGTATGCTTCTAAAATTGCATCCTAAATAAATAAGAGTAGTAATCTCTTATGCAAGAAGTACCTCCTTTATAAAAACAGAAAGCAAGTCAGTAACTCTGTTCTGTTCTCTGCACCACTTACAGACACCATGGTTCCCTAATGGTCATGTATCAATCCTGCCAATAATTTTTCCTATGCTTTAGGAAAAATTACTTTGCTATTAAGTATCTTATAATATAATTAATAGGAAGCATTTCTTACCATGCTGTCATACTGTTCCTATAAAACTAGAAGATAAGAGGTTTTTAGTCTTTTAAGGATGAGTTTCCTCATGATCATTTGCATCCTCGAGCACTGGTAAGAAGTTAGGGCTGTGATGTGATTACAAAGTGCTGCAAATACAGTTTGAAGCCAGACACTGTTTTAAAATTCCATATGCTTATAGCATAGACACCCTACCAACCTGTATTTGGATACTGGCAAATAAAAGCAGCTTAAATATTTTAGTGGCAAGTAGAATACATTAATATTTTACTTTGGCTAAGGAGTGCTCTTCTGAAAAAAATAGCTTACCCCATTACCCGCACTTTGTTTTTTATTGCAGTGCAGTCTCAGAGTGTGCAAACTGAATTCTTTACAGATGAATGAAACCAAAACTAACACTAATAAGCATGTGTCAAAAAACTATTCCTATTCCCATACTGCTTAAGCCACATCTGAACAATTATTTGAAAGTCTATTAAGTCTGTGATATTAAGTAATCAGTTTTTTAGGATCAACCCAAAATATTAGTCTACAACCAACCATACCTTTAACAAAGCCCTGTAAGAAGAAGTGGAGTAGAATGAATCCAAGTAATACCGTAAACACTGCCATGGGTTGGAAATAGAAGAAAGTGAATTTATTACCAGGAAAAAAAATATGTTGACACCATAATGGGGCTCACATCAATGATGGGAGCAATGTGAGAAATTCAAAAGAGAAATGTAAGTAACCTGAAATTTCTAGAGATTTGGGAGAATAGTGGTTTCCCAAGCTAAAGACATTTCCTTGACGCTATTTGAGATTCCTAAGCATGCCAGTGCCAAAGATCAACAGTGCTTACAAATTTCCATTTCTCCCAGTGAAGGAATACACCCCTGGTTTTCAATGTAGCATCATTCTGGGTTGACAGGTAATACATTGGTTCTGATAAAATATGATTCAGTTTGTGTGCCCTCATCCCATTAGTGCTGTTTGTAGAGCGCAAGTATCCAAGAGAGGGTTGATTTCATAGGTCTTTAAAAAACTGTGCAAAATCAATTTCATTATACAATAATTCTACCCTGAGTCTAGTGATTATGATAGACTCGACTGACAACATCAAAAACTTTGCCCAGAGAGTGTGGTTTACTCATACTGTCCTGACAGCTTCAGGGACAAACTGCAAGAGTAAGTTCACTCTTCACACAGCAGGTATGTAGATTATTTCCTCAGACAACTGAAGACATGTCATTGTGATAGTGGCTTTTATCATATGGACATCTGTCCTGCTGAAACTGCTCTGGGGCTGAAACTGCGCTGGGGCTACCAACTAATTTCAGATAAACCACTGCAGCCAGATAATGACTTCCAGTTGTTATTGACCTTGACCATAGTTATAGCAGCGACCTAGAAGAAATGAAAGGTTCTGTGTCTCATTACCAACTCCCTGAACTGTCGAGGCCCATTATCTTATGGAGAAGTTTCTCCTTCTGCAAATACGCTTCAGACTTGCCTTCATGCAAAATAAAAAAAAAAATCACTCTGCTGTTTTCAGATGTTAGAAGTGTCTCCACAAGAGCTCTCATGGGTTTGTAATATTGGTGTAAAGAGGAATTCACATCTTTCTCTTGGAAAGTTCTTCCCTACAATGCACATATCTGTTACCCCTTAAAGTCCTGAGCCTGTTTCCATTGAAACCTATAAGAGCAGCAGGCTTTCACTGTAGGTCGGCATAAGCTTGCAGTGATAAAATAATAGGGCTTTTTATGTAGCTAAGTCAGCCAGAAGTTTTTCCAGAGTGATAACTGTGTCCCTGTTCTTAAAAGACTCTCTCCTCTCCTCATAATGAGACTTTCTGAAAGAAAGCACCAACAATGCTTCACTCAGAAATTGCATCCCCTGGATATTTCTGTGAGAAGAAAGGCCACCAGCTTTCTTTGGAAAGGCTGGAGTGTTTTTCATAGCACACTTTTTGTACTGAAGCTGTTTGGTTTCTTCTTGTACCAGCTATGCTATTACAGCTTCTAGTATTCCAGCTTCAGCTTCCTGATAGCTTGGCTAACCGTCATGCCCATCTATAATGCAAGGAAAACCAGATGCCACCTTCCTCCCAGGCCCCACGTCAGGCAGTGTGGCCGTGGCACAGTCACTGCATCCTGAATTTGGGCAGTGCCACTCCATCAGTCTCTCACAGAAGGACAGGAGGAGCTGGCAAGGTGCAAATGGGTTCCTGAACCACCCCACAGGGTGTTTGAGAGTTCTTGCAGGCCCACCTCTTAACAGGGACACCACACCCTACATGGTACAGTTAGCCCCTTCTTGCAAGCTGAAGTATCCTACCTGCTCACCTTGTAGAGCAAAATGGAGTGTTTGATTTAGTCCTGTCAGCTTCAATGGCATCCTTGTGAGTTACAGTCTTGTGTGTGTGTGTGTGTGTTTACCCACTGTTTGGGGGTAAGGGCAGATACTGGAGATGAAAACCAATGTTTGTGAAAGGCAGATGTAACACCATCACACTCAGCCAGAGCACAAGATGCTTTCGATTTTGATCTTTGTGCATATGCTAGTATAAAAAAAGGACATTGTACTTTAATAGTGTTTCAAAACAGAATCAATTTCATCTTTCCTAAATTTAAAAACCAAAAAACCTTTCTTTTTCAAAAGGGTTTGTAAATAGCTACTATTCCTTATTGGTTTATTGTGTGATATTTATTTTTGTCTCCATACTTCTTTTTGAATTGTCAGGTATTTTTAGGTAAAGAGAAGTTTCTGTATGATTGTTGCTCAGCACCCAGAGCAGTTTTGTGAGCTTTTAATCAATTGCAATTTGACAAGTACCTTTTTCTTTTCCCCTCTCACAAACTTGGGCAAACAAGCACATCTTGGATTACTGTTAAAACACTGGCAGGGCACGTCTGGCATGGAGGGACAAATCCTGGATGTGGTTTACCAAGAGTAATGTGAAATTTGTTTCAACAGATACAGTAAATGTAGAGTCCCTAGAAACTTTCAAACCATCTAATCACACCTACATCTGTCTCTCTCAAACACTTGCCTACATGAACTAAGTATGTTAAAACTACCCAACCCACATATACCAGTTGTGCACCTGGATAGTTTCTGCTTTACAAAAGATTCACAGCCAGTTTACTTACAATTCGCTCAAGTTTTGTGAATTAAAGTTAATAAAACTAATCATCATAAATATCCTTTTTAAAGCAAATGAATCCATGCTTATCCTCCCAAAATCTCCATAGGGAGCTAGAAGAGTGTTAGGATTTCCTTCTTATTAGGAGAGCATATTTCAGTGGCTGGTCTTATCAAGGCCATAGGCAAAGTCTGCATTTCATGGGGTGAGAACTGAAATCATCAGTCCTGTGTCTGTTCCTCACACCACTTCAGTTAATAATTCATTTTTAACATCTTCATCAAGTTGAATAGCATCCATTTGCCAGACAGATTGTTACAGATCCTCCTGCCCAGAAGCATGACAGAAACTGTCAAAAACAAATCCAAGCAAAAGAAAACCACTTTTAAGGTTCAGACATTTAAATGGGCTCCGGGCAAGTACATGATATGCAAAGATTATTAAAAGACATTCTGTTTTTCATTGTATTGTGTGTTTGTTAGTTAAAGACCAGAGGATGTCTCCTCATTCTTTCTGGAATCCCCGATTTCATGAAGGATGATAACCCAAGGGAAAAAAAATCACTCCATTCTCTACAGCTGCCTAATAATAGCTGTGTTTATTACACAAGGTTAGCACACAGAGACCACAAAATCATTTCAGATAGGGCTATGTTAATCCATGTTCTGTGAAATGAGAACACTTCCAGTGACTTAGCATTTGCTACTTAATTCTATTTTTTTTTCATTCCTGTAGGACAAAACTTTGTTCCATCCGGTAAGCAGCAGCTGCATAGATTGCAACCCAGCTGAGAAGAAGATTTTCATGAACAGATGTGATCCTTTATCTGAAACTCAACAGTGGATTTTTGAACATATAAATATGACTGTTTTAGAAAAATTTAACAGCAAGGCCAGTTCCTAGAAAGAGAAAAAAAAAAAAAAAAAGGAAAAAATGGACACACCTAATTACGTGCAGACTGCAGACTACACTTTTGCCAGCATCTGGGTCGAAGGAGTCAGGAATCAAATTTCCTAGATCCAGGAAATCTGTTCTGAGGATTAAGAAAATGCCACAGCAAGAGCCAGCAGGCTGTCCTTGTGGATGTACAGTATCTGGAGAACTTGGCCAAGAGCCTCACCGGATGCTGCTGAGAACTTCAGGCTGAAAATTCCCTTGCTGGTCGAGGGAAAAACTTTGTTTAAAAACTGTTTAAAAGTACTCCAAGTTAATAAAGTAAAACAAAACTCTAGAGTTTCTCAGGTCAAATCCTGCTGTAGTGAGTAGCTCAGAACAGATACTGTAATTTGGGATGGGTATATGGTGTGCATGATGGCTACAGGAACCTGAAGGAATCCCAGGTTTTAGAACTAAACATGCTGGTAGAAGAATAATGATGTCTCAGCACTCCCTAGACAAGATATATGCTCTGTTGACATTCTCTTAATAAAAGGTTGGGTTAAGCAGGTTTAACCCTCAGAACTGCTGCAATTAATTTTAAATACCTCCCTTTTACATTCCATTCATTACCAAAATAGGAATGGTAGAAATCTTAGGGTCTAGAATTACACTGTAGTGAAGCATGAAATAAACTGTAAGGTTTTGCCCTCACATTTCCTCCCTTCAGGAAAAAAAAGCAATCGAATTTCTATATATAATATATTTAGCAATTGTGATTCCCATTGTCACAAAAGGTGAGAATTTTTTAGTGGCAAATATAACAGCAGCAACTGCAGCATAATGGAAGGCTTGTGGACTAGCTGTCGTTTCAAAAGGTAGAATCCTTACCAAAATATAAATTAAATTGAAAATAGGCTGGGGGGAAAAAAAAAAATCAGGCAAGTAGGAAATAATTGCATACTGCATGCTGAACTAGGTTAGTCAAATTAACATTGGTACACTGCCATCACCTAAAAGCATGGACTCCCTGCAGTGCAGCCTAAAAGATCTTGCAGAGATCTTGCAGTGCTCTTGACAGGTAGGAGTGGAGTGAAAAACTGACATGAAACTGGTTGGATTGTTTCAGACTTTTTTAAATCTGTGGTGGAAATCGCATGAACTTTCCAGAGTTAGCAAGTGAATGGTATTGTAGATCTCACGATGGAGGAAACAAGAAGTGCAAACAAGTTAAATGTTACAATATTTTGGTACTTTAGGCACAGGCATAATGCAGGGTAAGACAGACTTCTGCCACACTGATGATCATTACGGCCCATGGTGTCTCCCTGATGTATCAAGCTGTTGGCATTAGAGGTCTCTAAAACTTGTTGAGGGGGGCCTATGGTTCTTCTCAACAGAAATCAGTTAATACAGATGGTGTGGGACATAACTGATAGGTTTGGAATTTTTCAAGATAAGAGCAAGTATAAATTTATACATATGTGGCCTGCTTTTACTCAAAAGATGAATTTACAGATGAAAGCACCATAAATGCAGATAGATCACATCCTCTAAGAGGTGGCAGTAACAGTGCTTTCAGGTTCCAAAAATATCAAATGTAATTAAGTTGCTTATTCTGATTGCTGGAGAGGTGGCTGACTAACCAAAATACCGACGTGCAATCTACCCTGTTTTGAGGCAGTAGGATGACTGTGTTTTGTTTATTGCTCCTTAAGCTGTGTTTATGCACAAAGAGCATTGATTGCATCCAGAGGATGGTTCCAGTACCAATAACTATGCTATTTTATGGCAGCACCTTGTAGTTGTAAGACCCAAAATTGTAGGTCATAGGAACTTTTTAGGAGGGGAATGAGATCTTACAGCATTCAGGATGCACGCACTTGGAAGACTGTGAAATGCATCTGTACATTGAGCAAATGCTGCTAGTTAGTGAAGAGATCTTTCAAATAATCTGACCAAAATGCATCTATAGAGTTAGACTTGACATTTCATGATTTTAAAATAAGTGAGCTTGTTTAGGTATTGTTTAGATTAAATGTGAAGATATGGTGCACTCAGGAACAGAAGCAGTAAGGCTACTGTATGAGGATACTTCGGATTTGTTTAGCTACCAGTATACAGAACCAGACTAGCCACTGCAGACTGTCAGCCTTCCCAGGTGCAGGTCTCACAGCATCATTTATTTGCAGCCTGAACATGAAAAAAGAGGATTTGGAAAAAGAAGAAAATGGCTGCCTAAAATGTAAATGCAGCTTTCGAATTGCTGATTGTAACTGGCCTCAAACTGTCAAAGTCCTGGAAGCAACACTGTATGCCCGAAATAGAGAGGCAATGGAGAATTGCTAAACCAGCTAAGCAGCTTATGTTATGCACACATTGGTAGGGTTATATCATTCAGTGTCTGCATCTCAGTGGTCTGATTTTGAAGTGTCTACTGGGAACTAGGCTCCTGTTGGGGAAGAGAACTTCTATGCCTTTTACAACCCTTGTTGAGTAATATTGCACTGCATCTTGCACTGCTAAAGGAAACCTTCCGCTTACTTGTAGCTGGACACTAATTGTAAGCTCTAGCAGTCCTTGTCAGAAAACAATCCACAGAATTAATATTCAGGTATTCTGGGGGAAAAAAAAAAATTATCTACATTAATGTTTTCAGGTTTTATAGGCAAAATATAAGAAACATATATCAGAGTTTGTTGTGGTTCAACAGTGAGCAACTGCTGATTGGTCTAGAAATATTAAGGTTAAATGAAAGTCCATATCCTGAGAAAAGTTTAATAAGAGCGTACCACAGTCCAGCACATAAACATGCGCACACACATCTATATGTGTGTGTATATATAAATATACATACATATTTATATGTGACCAGTGAAAAGAGGTAGATGGAGGACAGAGGTTTGTTTTCAATTCACGGGCTGATCTTTCAAACTGTGCAGAACGACACAGAAAAAAATGATAGGACACATTAGAGTCATAGTGAAGACAGTTATCTCACTGTTTTCAACTTAAGCAAATTACTCTTTTTTAAAAACAGAGGCAAAAAACCTAGCATGCAGCTTCACCACAGACAACTGCAATCATCCTACTATGCGTAGAAGGTGGCCCTAGGGACAGAGTGCTTCAGAGCTGGGCTCCTGTAATGTCTGGGATGATGGATTTGCAAAACGGTTATGACTTCCTAAGCACAGGACTCCTTCAACAGAAAGTTTTATTAATAATAAATGATCATGCCTACCTCTAAATTCAATTCTGTCTTGGGTGTTCTCCAAGCTTTCCACTGATAACAGTATTTCATGACTAATTTAACACTCAGAATTGCTTTAAGTCTTCCTAGAACCATTTATTTTCCACCCAACAAATATCTGAACAACTTGATAGAATGGACAGGTATATCTTCCTCTCATATTTCACCAAGAGTATTTAGCTTTAATATGCATTTCTTCAAAAGGCTATTTCTTCACAGATTTTTTTTTTTTGTTTTTTTTTAAATGCCAGATAGTTCTGAACATGTCTTGAATCTAGTGCACAGGTAGTGTTAACTGACGTAGGCTCATCCTTTCAGTGGAGCTATACTACCCCAACTGATGACTTGCTTCATTTTTTTCAATTAATTTTATTATAGCAGAGAGGACTTTCATCAACATGCCTGAAAAGAAGATCTTTGTATCTTAAGAGTTCATCAGCACCTACCCTAAACTTTTTCCATGTAAGCTTATCTGACTTTTTTTGTGGACAGCAAGCTACTACCACAGGAGAGAGCAACTGGAAAAACTGGGATTAGCACCGACTGCAACTAAAACTCTAAGATCACATGTGTTTCCCTGCATATATTCCAGAATCTAAACGAAACGTAAGATTTGGGGGAGAGGGCTTAGAGGAGAGAGGAGCTGGGAAACAAAGCATTTCATGTGTTGGAGAGCAGCCTTGTTGCAGAGGCATGACAAGACTTCACTTTTGATTGGGCACAGTCTTATTTCAGAAAAATGAAGTTGCTTTAGAAGAAATGTTTCTGCAACAGTGTGGATATTTTAATGATATAATACATACTTCCTGGGTGCTATCAGTTTACAAATAAATGGTCTGTAGCTGCTGAATTAGGTCTTTCTCATGATAAACATAGACAGTTTGAAAAGAAGCTGACAAGCACTTAACAACCTTTGATTACTGGCAATTTACCAGGCATCAGTGTTTCCATGACCTCACTGAAATCGGATGCCACAGAAGACCATAGAAGAAACAAATATAAATAGCTTAACCAAATTGATTTGATGGGTTGCACCTCTGTAAGAGTGGATGTCACCTTTGTCTAAAAAAGAATAAAAAGCCATCATAATCAAGATTATTTTTTACTGATAACTTCTACAAGGGACTGAGTGGGATACTTTTAACCTACCCAGATAGATTGGGTATGTCGCATTTTAGGACGACAGTATTGGGAAGCTTTCAATGTGTCTGCCACCAGGGGTGTATCCATTTTCTGTTTGAAGAGCATCAATCTTTAATGCTGTTAGCCCAGCGTTTTTCAAGAGAACACGAGATGTACTTTTAAAAAAGAATATGATAATGGATTTTTTTTAATCCATCAAGGTTGTTAGCAAAACCATTTCAAAACCTTTGAAAACAAAAAGTTTACTGCTCAGAAGTAGCTTATTTATAGTTGGTATTAGTATTATAAAGTTCATTAATTCATTTTTTTAAACCCCTTCCAAATCTGTTTCGTATATCCTCTTAGAAAGAGCACAAGGGTCCAAGATTGCTTTTACATAACATTTTGAGGATTTTGCCCTGTCTGAAAGAAAGTTTTGAAAGACCTTTAAAAAATTAGCAACTATAAGCCCTAAGAAAAAATACCTGGCTATTATGTCTGATGTACCAAGAGATTTTGCTAAACTTCTTGTTCTAAGATAGTATCCATTGACTGGAAAATGTTAGATAAATAAGTAATATAGTTTAGTAAATCTTTAGTGTATAGTGCTTTCTATTTAGGAGCTTTTACTCAAAAAAAAAAAAAAAAGTGAATCTGTATAGTTAGTCACTGATGGGATTTTTTTAGCCAAATGTAATACATAAATCTGTCCTGAGGTCTACTGTAATCTCATATTTCCTTGTTATAATTATGAATACACTGGACTGAAGAAAATCTAAACAGAAGAAAAAAACCATAAAAACTATCTAAGAAACCTCTGTAAATACAATGAGAAAGTTTAGCTAGAGATGATCAGAAAAACGCATCATATTTCCAAAGCTTCAGCACCATTCAGAAAATACATTTGCTCTGCGCAGTGGCTTTCTATTCTTTCCATGTATCATTAATATCAGTGGTACTACTCCTGAGGCAGGACTTCTGAAAATGATGTGCTATAATTTGGCACAGTAGATGGACAGCATGGTGCCAGAGAAAAAAAAAAAAAAAAAAAAAAACACTTTCTAGGAACAATTCCTGAAAAAAAATGTATTCAAACATTGCGGTCTGGTATGCCTTAAGAGTCTTAGCTATTTATAAGGTTCCCGTTATCTTAGGTTTTTTGCCTTTTTTACAGAACCTGGTAGTGCAGTAGGTGCTTCAATGGCCCTTATGAAAACAACACAGACAACAGGGGAACAAAGAGGATATGGGTTAAAACAATAAGAATTTGTGGTTACCTAAAAGGCGTCGTGTCCACAGCACTGTCAAGCAGTTTAATGACACACAAAGAGAAGTTCAGGTTTTTTGTGTGGCCACTGAGGTAGATGCCCATCTTCACAGAATATATAAATGAGAAGGAGCCTTGCAAAGTGAGCCAGCAGGAAAGCTCATACTCAACAGAAGATGTAGAAAAAGTCACAATGATCCATTTTAGAGAAGCAGACAAATAGGGCGATGAGGTGGATATCATGGACAGTGTAAGGGATGTGAGGGAAGCTGCAATGAGGCAAGTCTGGTAAGTGGTACTATCTAAAAGACATTAAGACATAGGAAAGGAAAACTTGGTCCTCATTAACCTTAGCTCTCATTAACCTTGGCAGTATCCCTAATGCTTTGTCAAAGTATTAGATGATTTAATTAGGTTAATCCTTCACCTCTCCCAGTAAATGACTCAAGCTGGAAGGAATCACAGCCCAAGCAAATTTCTGTTGATCAGTTTGGAGTGTCTAATTGGCACAAAACACCACTAGGCACCATTTAGTCAAAAACTGCAACCGGCACCAGAACTAAAACAGTATTATGAGCCTGAAAGTTCTGCAGGCTTCTAGCATCCCTCTGTGTAAAAAAGGTTTCATTTGCCTAAAGGAGTGATTGATGGTAATGATCCTAGATTAAGAAGATCAGGAGTCATGAGCTTGCTCAGAGGTGAAAGGCCAAATGGTGAGATTAGGAGTTGGCAGTTTAATTGAGAAAGGAAGTAGGAAATAGGTGGTAAAAGGTAAGAAGCAGGAATCGGGTTTAATTCTGGATATGAAGGAAGTATGACCTATAAAGGTCAGCCACTGATAATTTTAGAACCCTCTTCATACCAGGGCTTGTCTCTTTATTTCCATCGTAAATATTCAGGAATTGAGAGGCAATCAATTCCACCCACTCCTGCAAGGGACTTACATTTAGAATAAAGAGAATGCATCATCTGAAATGTATTGATCATGAAATACATGAGCGCAACTAGAGCAAAGCTTTGCTGGGCACCAAGAGAGAGCTGAGTTTTCCTCCAAAGGTATGTATGTGCGTTCCTGAGGATACTTTGTGGGTGGTGTGTAGAAGCAGAACATTATGGTCACTGTTTTACCTCAGATCAATATTTCTCTGCATCTCAGGCTTTTTTTGAAAGAGCAAAAGTGTTTACCTACATTTTCCAAGGAATGTCAACCCAGATCAGTACAAAGTAGCTCTGCCTACTCCCTATGTGGATCAAGACAACATGTGTTTCTCTTCAGAAATCACGTAGAGCTCTTAAAAAAAGAACAGTGTGGCTCTGTCTTCATGACTCCTTGCAGTCTTCACCTCTTTTTATCTATTTCAGTTATTTTATTTATTCTTTATTCTTTTTCCTATTTCCCCACCTGCAGGACTCTGCCAGAATGCTGGTCCTCATTCTTTCCTCCTTTCTGGTTTGTGCCAAGGTGTTTCTGCTGTTGCAGATCCCTTCCTCAAGCTAAGAGTGACTAAAGCTGCTTTGATCTTGACTTGGCAGAGCCACAAACCTTTCTGCCTCGGGTACTTCACTTGCTGCAGCTTGTGCTAGCAGAGGGGAGGGAAAGAGAGAGGTACCTGAGGAGGAAGAGGAGGAAGAAGTTCTGTCCTTAGGGGCCAGTCTCACTACAGATTTTGTCCATGGCAGGCAGACAAACATGTCTGAGGGAGAAAATTGCATTGGTGATCTACCTTCCCACTCGACTTCAAAATTCAGTGCTACCCAGACAGGGGAATATGTAAGAACAGAAGCATCTTATTCAGTGGATATACTTCTTAGGAATGTTTAGAAGCAGCTGAACTTAACCTTGGCAAGCAGGTTTTACTTTGTGATTATACTTATTAAGCTAATGTAGATACAAGAAACTGAGTTAGAATTATATTAAAATGTGGTTTGTATAAGCCACCAAGGTGATATAACAGCTTTAACTGAAGGCATTGTTTCAAATGTGAAATGGATGTGTAATCTCCGATGAATGCATGATGCTGGTTAAACGCTAGTCAAGCTGCAGAGGGTCAGAGGGCCTTTTATTACAAAATGCAAAAAAAGAGAGAGATTTTCCAATGTGCAGCAGATTTTGCTTTCAGCTGTGCAGGGCTCCATTTTATTCTCCAATATGCCAGCAAAATTAATATCTATAAAAAGATGTCCCCATGATTCTCATTATCAAAGCTGCATTTGCAGAGATGGCAGTAAAATATAATCTTTTCTTTCCTATTAGCAGAAAACCCTTTCATTTGTTTCCTATTTGTTTTTATACACCTTCAGAGTCATTTCTTTGTAAGCATAACACATGGATAGAAGTTGTATCCTGTCCGTTCACTAAACGAGTTCCTAGGAAATCACAGCACCAGTGTGAAGGCTGTACAAATGCACTTTTAAAAGGATTGCCAGCCAAGGAAGAGGGATTTCATATAGACAAAAACTAAGCCCCCCTAAAGTTCGTTTTCCTTTAGTCTTGTCATATCAGCCTCCAAATTGCAGCTACTGTTTTACATCTGAATTTATCATGGCAATCTACACAATGATGCTTTATCAGGGTTCTGTTGCCATTTTTCCATAGAGGTCTGCACTGTGGCTATATAGACCTGATCTTTGGGATTGGGAGTCTTCCTCCACGCTTGCTGTCCCTGCAAGGGGCACATTCCTTCTGACTTTGGCCTGACCTGCAGTTTTCCACCTCAAACTCTGTTGGCCAAAGTAGATTAGCATTTACCTGCTCTTCAGATGATCTGGTCCATTGTGCATCTCTTAACATTTCACAGCAGTCCAGCCCAAATAAACACACACATGGTTTACCAAGCATTAGGTGGCAAAATAGAAATTTGTGGTCCCTTCTGAGCCTCTGAGATGCTTCTGTTTATCAACTAGCCTTTCCAGTGGTCAGTGTTTTCCAGGCATCTCTGCGAATAAACACCCTTTCCTGCAGGTATCCTGCAAAATATCCATTTCTCTCACTTTTCTGAGAGTCTGGAATTACAGCCTTCACTCGCTGTTAAACAACATTCAGGACAAAACATTCCCTGGCAATTCAACTATTATAAACTATTTTTAAAGGTCCAAGAAGAGCTGGAGACAACTTTGTGTAATCCCTATCCAATGTGCTACTAGGCAAGGCAGCCAGTGATGAGCTGGGCTGATAAGCAGCTGGTAGAGCTCAATCAACAAGTAAGATGGAGTTGTCTAATTTTCTGGGAATCAAGGTCAAATTCTTGGTTATTGTAATTTAGGAAATATAGCTCTCTAAAAAAAATAGGGAAAATATTTTCAGGTGTGTGAATTTGAAGTATTATACCATAGACTACAATTAGTAATATATACATTATAATAAATAAAAGAAAAACATACACTTCTGTGCTGACTAGTCTGAGATAGTTGGCTTAGTTGTTATTAAACAACAGCTATAGAAGCTTTGACCAACTTACTGATGCAGTAAAATAATGTTTTCAATACATGCTTAAAGGATTTACAGAGAGCACATGCCTGTAAATTACTAGACTGTAATTAAGAAGCAGAACTATGGAAGAAAAATTGTACACCTGTCCTATTTTATATTTGGATGTATTACATTATGGACTACAAAGTAAAAGATTGATGAAATACAGTTTAAAAAAAAATTACCATGATCTGAATGAATAAATACCTCTCAGAAGTTACAGTATTAATGTTTCAATTTGTTGTACATCTACTGCTGCTAAAATAACCTGCTGTGTCGAGTGGGTGAAGGACCAGACAAGCCCAGCCAGCTGCAGGGTGGCCCAGGGCTGTATGGCTGCTCACCATTCCCACAGCCCCCAGCCACACCAGCTGTCTGGTATCAACAGAAAGAGAAACCAAAGTCATCTTCTCCAACAAAGAGCATTGTTAACTCCAGCAATACCATAACTCGTATCTTGAATGGCAACTTAAATAAGAGGTAAATACAGAAGTGAGGACAAAACAGTCATACAGACATAATAGTCCTCAAGTGCCAAGCCATTGAAAAAGTCAGTGAGGACTTGATTCTAGTGAAAAGTCATGCAAGTAGAGATTCATTTGTCCCCCTTCCACACACATACACAAAACCCCCTAGAAATTCCCAGCACCACTGGTTCTTCTTCTATGTGCAGCTCATAAGATAAAAAATACTTCATCTTCCTAAGCAGGATTAGTCTGTTGAAAGTGGGTACCTGCACTGCAAAAGTTTAGGAGTCACATACAGGAGCAGCAAAAGTCAATCAACCATCTTCAAAGAGCAGGGAAGGAAGAGCTGCTTATTACCTATTATTTTATTTATTTTTAAATGAAATATTTTTATTTTTTTATTTGCATCTCTTTAAGACCTATAACTTAACTTTATGCATACCTATACACTTCAGTTCTTCAGTGCTGCACCTCTATCCTAAATCTTTCTAATCTAAATTATTTGGTTAAATTCATCCCTGAGATCCACTGCATATGGCAGAGTTGTGGTAGGATTTAACTGGACACAATCTAATTTTTATTTATTCAGGCATCTTTCTGAATGAACAGTTAAAGTGAACATTGCCTCTGAAGACCTCTGAATGTCTAAAGTAGCAAAAGTAAGAATATTCTAAGCACGCACTGAACATATATGACTGTTCCTTGTTTAGAGATGTTAAAAGGGTTCTGTAGTCAAATGCAAACTGAAAACATTCCCAACTGCAAAAAAAAATAGAAAACTTGTTGGTTTCTACCTAAACTTTCCATCTAAACTGTTAGGGACTAATTCCTTACAGGTAGTTCTACTGAATAAACCTTGGTAAATACCTTTCAAAAATTATGATAAACTGAAATGGTGGTTTTAACAACAAAACAAAGTACAAGTAAAGGTGATGTTATGAATAACAAAAACTCCTATCAAGTCCCTAATGAGGCTAGAGTCATTAACAAGGCAGTACCCTTGGCAAGGGAACAACAAAAAACTACTATTAAAAGAACAATAAAGTGCTTTAGATACATCAAAAACGATTAGGCATTAGTTTTAATATAGCCTAAAGTTAAACACAGTAAAACAACAGAGGATTCTCCCATTTGTATCATTTGAAGTTTGCAGCCTGGGGAAAGCACTGTGTGTAAAGAAACCAGAGCACCTTATGTGAATTGTATATCAATTATCTAATTACCCCTGATAACATCAGGTGAAAACCTTTAAGGAAAAAGCTTTAAAGAGCTTTTGCAGGTAAGAACATGTCAGGAGGGTAATAAGGTTTGAGCAGAGAGAAAAGAAAGTAGAGTGGACCATGTTTTGCCTGAAGTGAGGGGCTTGTTCCTGGTTGCAGGGATGAGTGATAGACAGGAGTTACACAGCAGTTATTGGTGTGCATTTATCAACTCAGAACACTGCATTTCAGCATGGGAAGAGGGTTAAGGAGGCTCGGCAGATTTCTGCCTTGACTTTTCTTGTAGTTCAAGGCTGAGATGTTGTCACATGTATTCCTGCCGGTCTGAAGGCAGAGGAGTGTCCAAGTCTGGCTCCTACTACTCACCTCCCTGCCTCCTCTGCAATGCCTGTGGATGGGAAAGGGTGAGGGCAGTTTGTGATACTACTGGCTGGGCAGTATCCCACTGGAGGGAGACTGCTCTGACAGAGGAGGTCACCAGCAGCTACAATATCTCAGCCTTCAGATACAGTGCCAGGATAGCAGCAGCCATTTGGAAGCACTTGCAGAGCACAACTGCCCACAGCCTGAATTTCCATCATGACAAGCCTGTGACACCACCAGCTCGTGCAGTAGCTGCCTGTTAGCTCAGTGGTGGCACTTACATCCCTGATTCTCTGATGAGTCATTCCCTGCACCAGAGATGTGTTGCCTGTCTGCACAACTGGCAGTGTTACGAGCTCCAGTCAACAAACTGCCCCAGATGGGTGGGAAGGAGACACATCTGAGCACTCCTGGTCAGCAGCAGGGTCTCCTTGGTTTTGAAAGGGTATTGTAGTGACTTTTTCAACTGGAGGCCTTGGGGAGTAGATGGAGTGTCTGGTGGGGTGTATGTGTTTGGATTACTCTAATTAGATTCTATTCTTGGCTTTTGAGATGGGGGGGGGGGGGGGGGAGTCAGGACTTTTTTAATTATTTTTTTTTCCTCTGCCTAAGTGATTAAGTGACATTCACCACTCTCTTAGTTAAATGTGTATCCTGATTTAGAACTAGTAAGCTTCTATTTTAAAGAAATGCCAGGGTAAACTTTCATTCTGGCATGGGGAAGCAAAACTGACAAGTGGAAAGAAAGTAGCTCCCAACAGGCAGGCAGACAGACAAGTGGGAAGAGCTGAGAAAGCACAGCTAGGGGAGTAACCCCAGCAGTAGTAACTACAAGCTACAACTCTCAGCCCTTTGCCAAAGAGGTCCGCTCAGTAGCTACTGCCTGAATTAGACAAGATGAGGACTGTATCTTTGTTATCCTCACCAACCTCCCAGAACCCAAACTGAGAGCAGGAATCCAGTCATCAGTGGGCCTGAAGTGCCTTCTTGGGTCACTTGCCCCACACACTTCAGGTGACCCAGGAGGATCCATGTTGGCACCACCAGCATAGGAGGCTGCAGTCAGGAGGAACTGCTGCCACCTGAGCCACCCCATATCTCTCAGCTCCTCACCAATCCCACACAGCAACAGACCACACCAAAGGTTATATAGAGCCTTTACAGCTTTGCTCTCGGGGGATTTTTTGGAGCTGTTTTCCTGCAGGGGCTCCTGTTTGTACCTCCTGATTAGTGACCAGCTGTGGCTCCACCATTTTCGCGCCAAGAAACCTGCATTTGCAGCCCTCTAAGAAGGTATGGCCCTGACTCTCCAAGAACTGGGGTACACAACTGAAAGGAGATCACACCAACCCAAAATCAGGTCAGTGACTAAACTATTTGATGTTTGCAAGTCAAATGTCAGTTTCATAAAGGAGCTTATAAAGTCATTTGCAATTGTTACTTAGACCTGAGAGCAAGAACTATTTGTTTCTGAAATAGCAGCTGGGATTGGGAGGGAAAGGTGGAGAGAGAAAATTGCAATGCAGTCCACTGAGAAGAATGCAGGTGCTTTTACTATTAAGAGATTATGAATGGGATATCAACAAGGGACGCTAACTGACTGGCACACAGGTCTTGAATAACCACAGACCTAGGACTATAAAAATTAACGGCAAGCTGCATTTGCTGGTTTCAGTTTATTTCCTCTAAATAGCATGCTACAACATTTGTGCCTGTGACCTTTTAGGAGCTCTAACCTGCTTTTCAAGGCTCTAGCTCAAGAAACTACAGCCTGCCATATCTGTTTGCTGGCCACTTGGCAAGGATGATGGTGCACTCTGCATCTTGCGAAGCAAAGGCAAAACGGCATTGTTTCCTATCCCACCCGGCCGTCAGCATGCCCAGACCTATTAGTGTTGCTGTTACGCCTATTGCTGTTTCTGGTAAAATAAGGAGAAGGCACTTTTTTGGTAGTCTAGGCAATACCAGCAGTCTCTTAGGCTAATAGGAGACGTGGCATGGCCTAGGTAAGCTACCTTTTTTCCATCCTGTAGCTCTACATGATTACCTGGCAGAATGTCTAGTGAAATGTGATGCTGTGTGGCAGGCTAGCTAACATATCTCTTAATATTTTTTTTGGTGTAATTAGAAGAGAGTTTAGTACTTTGTTAAAAGCTTTGAGTACAACATCCTGCCTCTTCCCTCCTCTGACATACCTTTTGCATTAATAAATGCAAAGTACAAGAGCATGAACTCAGAAATTTCCTGTCGTTTGTGCTAGCTACTTTTGGCATAGGGGATGTTGCTGAACTTTTGTTCCATGAAAAAAAATCCGTCTCTTGTATCAGTCTTTCGTCTGACCTGTTACTGACATAATCTTCAACTAGCTTACTCTTAAAAGGCTGAAGCTGTGGTGATTCTCAGGACAGACTTGTCATGCATATGTGATGAAATTAAGGAAAGTCTAGTCATGAATAAGGTTTATAACGTTTTCAGTTCCCCTGAGAGGAAAATTTACTTCCATCAAAGTAAATTTAGAGCAAAATATTTCCTGTTTGAAGCAAGGTGAACTAAAATTTTTTTTATATTGCTTGCCTGGCACGACAATCCTTACTTGGTGTCTGAGCACAGTGGTTGGCATATGCAAATATTGCAGCTCATTTTTTTAAAAAAGCATGTTATATCAGTAATAAACAGTTTGCATTTCAGATTAAGAGACAACAGTATATCAGAAAATATTTACCCAGAAGAGCAGCAATTTACAGACAATTTAACAGCAGTTTAAGACTTTTTTTTGTCAACATGTGTATATGTTCAAAGCTCACAGCTTTGTTATTAACTAAGGTTTTCATTTGTGTGCTAAGTAATTTTTTTAAGGAAAATTATTAGATTTTGACCAGCGGATATCTTTGAATTTATATTCTGCCAAAAGCAGTAGTGATTTAGAACTGAGGTTTTATAGCATGTGATATGTAAGGCATTTTTAGCTTCTTGTGGAGGTTTTTTGGATTTTTTTTCTGTTTTGTTTTAATAGATCATAGTCTTTCTTCACTTTTCTAGAGAGGATTAACATAAGGTCTAAGTGTTCTGCTTGAAGCAAGGTGGAAAACCTAACCTCTTTGCCTTTGTTAGTTTAGCAGTCTTAGACCATTCACCAAACAGGAACCTTTTTACTGAGAACACATCTTAGTCCTTCTCTATCTCTCTGGCTCTTAAAAAAAAAAAAAAAAAAAAAATAAATTAAACATAATTATCTCATTGATCATCTGGAGGAAAAAGCATCCCACAGCGAAGTGGGATGATCTTTTCCAAAAATCATGTAGAGATAATGACAAGCTAGAGGAGGAAACAGCAGAGAGCAAGAAAGGGTAGGAAGAGCCCAGTAGTTAATGCACAGTCCTCAGGCAGACTTGCAGTCTTTTGGTCAGGCTGTGTTGTGTAAGAAGAGTGAACCAGCGTAAGAGAGTTTTGTATTGCCGTTGTTACTGTGCATCTGGTCCCAAATCTGTATTGCAGGCCTCTCTTTAAGCTTTGTTGATTGTAATGGCAACAGCTGTGTGCAAGTATGAGCTTACTTGCATGGAGATGTTCCTATAAGCAAAGCCAAACCCCAGCAAAGGTGCTTGGGCTCCATAGTGCTGGATGGTTTGTGAATCTGACTGTGAACAGATGGTGGGGACAAGGAGTACCCTCGTTCTTAATGAAATATTGTTTACAAGGAGAATACCTGTTGGTGTTTGGCTTATCTCCAACGGATGGAGCTTATGGAGCTGCAGTAACTTCCCTTGCAGGGTGTGCCACCACCCTCCGTGCTGAAGCACATGCTTTCAGGCCACAGTGAAGTTAATTAAGAAGAGCTCACAAAATGGACCTTTAGAGGTTCCAAATTCACAAAAAAGTTATTTGCTCCATAAACCACATAGCTACCTATCTGCAGCAAAGATAACCTATGTCAGATAGCCTAGGCAGCATATATATGTATGGCTTTGTCATACCTGAAGGCTTCACCTAATTGCTGTCTTCCTTGTAGCAGTGATGCCTCAGAAGAAAGTCCTCAAACCTTTTGACTGGAGCAGGGGCCCTGGCTCCCACTGCCATAGCAACAGAAGTGCTCCCTGCTGAAAAAGCCAGGCAAGTCCAGAAAAGGTCACAGAGACCTTTAGAAACCCCAGGAAGCTTTATCCTCAAAGAAAGAGGAAGAGGCACAAGCCTGAGGCTGGAAAGACAAAATGGTTTGCCAGTGGCAAGCATCCAATATTCACCAGTTTACCTCATAAAGTATATTTTTAATGTGTTTGTATTGACTTCAGGGCTATTTGAGCTCTCAGAAGGTTTCTGAGAGGAGTGGAGGTTGATAGGGTTTGGGAAGTGAGGATGAGAAGACTGAATTTTTATTTAGTTGTCATGCCTAGAAGTTATTCATCATAAAGCTGCAAGGACTGAGGCCTTGTGGAAAAAGCCCCAGAGCTGCAAGAGCTGACATCAAAAAAGAGAAAAATATCTCTCCCTTGGCTTCTTTTCTGCACTCTCCTGCTCCAGTGCTTGGCAGAACAGATGTAAAACAGAGAACGCTGCTGTTGGGGATGCTGGTTACAGTACCAGATCTGGGGTCATCAGAGACAGCTTAGTCCTACCACTTATGACAGGCTGAATTTGTGGGAACTGTTTGGTCCATTTATCAGATCCAGGCAGGCTCGTCCTCTGTTTGAAAAGCTTTTTAAAAAAATTAGAATTTTTAATGTACCCTGTCATGCTTAAGGCTGTATATGATCGCAGTTCACTCTTGCATATGCTTAAAGCATTTGTGTGATACTTCCTTAAACCTGTATAAACTATGTCTGAGGATAAGTATTTTTAAAAGTGTTCCCCCCCCCCCCCCCGGTATATTAAGGCTGCTGGAGTTAATACAAGGAAGAGGCTGAATGAACAAGCAGCAAATGCAGCCTTGGCTCACTGACCTGAAACACTGCACTAGCCAAGGAACAAAAGCTTGACTCTGCTCTCCTTTCCTTTGCCTCTCCTAAAGCAGCCATGCCAGGTAATATCACTGGGCAGCAAAACGAAGCAAAAAGAGACCCCCCTCATCCCTCTGTCTTTAGGGAGGATAAACTAAAAGGTGTTGGATGGGAATGTGTATTGAGGATTCAGCTGCATCCTTGATACTGCAGCCTCCTCTACTCCCAGTGCATGCTAAGTAGGTGATTCTGAATGCAGGAAACTTTTTCATCAAAACAAAAAGACTTTAAAATACCTACAGAACACGCTTGGTGTTAAAGTTGTATTACTGAGAAGTTAATGATTAAAAAAATAATTATAAAGGCATAGTTGTTACAAGGAAGAAATAGAGCATTGATAAGAATTAAGCCCTCCAAACACCTTAACATATGGAAATACTCAAGTATTAACATTTTTTTAATGTTTTATCTTTCTACTTGTCATTTAGCTTTTCATGTCTATCTGTAATGTATGTTATTTGTATATAAAGATCCTAACATTTTCCAGGGTCTTTAAGAAGTCTGCAGCTAGCAGTTTAATTTTTTTTTTCTTTAGGGAACAGTTAAATCCAGTCAGTGGGTATTGCAGTCTTGATTATGGAAAAGCCAATACACTTACACAGCTTCAGGCAGAGTGAAGAACAGACCCAGCACAAGCCTTAGTACCCTGGTTAGCAAATGATGATTTAGGCATATGTGTAACTTCATGATAACAGGGTCATTGTAAAGTCACTATCGCATAATCCCTGAGGAAAGGGCAGGGCAACTGCAGCCATGTGTGAAAACCTATACATGTACCAGATAGCTTATTTTCTTTCCCTCCCTACCTCCCTTCTAGGAGGCTTGCATAGCATTCTTATTCTCCAATTATTTGTAATTATGTTTCACATAGCTCATTATTAACAGAATCAGCTAATTAACCAAAAAGCTGCCAATGAGGCAAAAACTGGGAACTCAAAATGTGGTATATGCAGGAAGCTTTAGAATAATATGCTTTTTTGGGATGCAAAGTGCTTCAGCACATGCTGTGATTAGCTCTGAAGAGCAGGATGAGAGGGGATGTAGTTATGCCAGGGGAGGCAGGTTAAGGAGGAAAAAAAATCTACAATACATGACTGTGCCCTGGTTCACATCAGGGAGTGCTAACCTTGGGTTTCAGATTGATGGCTGTCCTGCAGCACCCAGGGAGAGCACACACAGCAACAGGCGCAGATGGAGTTGTGCCAGGCTTCCTTCGGACAGTGCAAATACTTCAGGACCGACCAGTGCAACCAACAAAGCCAACTCACATTGTCTGGCACAGCCAGCCAGCCATGTGGCACATTGGTGTACCTGTGCTACAGCATTAGTGCAAAAGTAAATACTGGCATCTAAACCCAAAATCATTAGGTCAAGCATACTGAAGGCAATAATTAGATGCTAGATAGGCTTACTTGTCATGAAACTTGATGTGAAATAATAATACAAGTATAACAGACTGTGAAATGTCAGGAACAATTGTGGCAACCAAGCCAGCCTGCAAAACCCAGGCGTTTTAGATTAACATTTTAGGCACTGCTGAAGTAAAAAATATGACACACAAGTCTACCATTTTGGATTGGACTGAAACTTTACATAAGATATCTCAAGTTACTGCCACTTACACTTTACATAAGATATCTAGAAGTGCCACTTATGGGTGGAAATGTTGGTCAGGCAAAGAAAGAGAATGAGTCACCTGTTAAAGGAATGCGTAGTGCAAATATTTTATGCATACAAATACTACGTGCATACTGGAGGCAAATTGGACAAATAACTGCAGAGGTATCAGCTGCTGCTAAGGATGACACGCCCTTGGGTTTATAAAGTTACATATTAAGGGTAGATGTTCCCAAGCAATTCAAGCACAGCAAGTAACTCAGAAAAGAAAGAGTAACTGCGCTGTAAAGGATGCATGCTCTGAGCAAGTGTTTACAAGCCAGCAGCACAAAGAAACCGATTTTTTTAAAATCTTTTAATTCTAAAGAGTAAATCTTTAAAGCAGTGCGAGGGAGTCATGCACACAAATCTCATTATTCTGAAAGCTGCTTAGAAACTTTAGCCCTTAGAGTCAACATACCACAATGCATTCAGAAGTACAGTTTCAAAGAGTTACAAATGCTTCTAACAATTAGCTAATTTAAAAAAAAATGAAGAAGGAAAAAACAGGATTTAAAAGGATTTAAAAGGAAAGAATTACGGAGGGGTTATATGTTAAGAAGGAGGTAATTGAAAGGGATTGAGAGAGGTAGAGTAGGAACTGGATGTGGCTAAGGTATTTGCAAGATTAGTTGAAGAAAAGTCTGTAAAACTGGAAGTAGGAAGCCAAATCCTGGGACACGTGAATGTAGTGTCTTTGATGTATTTGAAGCTGCATGATTTATATATAATCAGCATATGGCCTGTGGACCTTAAGAACGATTGGGTAAAAGTAGTGATGAAAGCTTGCTAAAATACAACCAGAAAAAGTAATATATAGTGTTTGATGCACAAAAGATACTTATATTTTCAAAGATTAAATACCCAGTCAATGGTACCAAACAGCTGCAGGTATTTCAGCCTCAGGAGTCTTAGGGAATTAAGAAACTTAATAGTAATGGCAGCTGTGACTTGTTATGCAAGCTGGTTTATTGAAAACAAAAATTGTCACAGGATTTATTACTGCTTTAAAGGTGGACTGTGAGTTTGAAACTCATTTTCAAATGTGTCCTCAAAGACACAGGATGATATGGGTGTTAAAACTTGGGACACACACATGACAAACAGGGGCAGTTGGAGGTGATGAGGAAAGCTCTGGCATGTAAACAATACTGACTCTCATCGGTGCAGATACACCTTTTGAAATTCTTGCAGGTTTTTTGTATCTATAGAAAACATTTTTTGCAACTCCTGGGTAAGTGGGTTGTGTGTGCATGCATGTGCGTGCTTGAGGTCTCAACTTCTTCCAGGATTAATGGACTGTAAGTACGTGCACCATCCTGTAGGCTCCCTTAGTAACAGACTGGACTAGTCTGTGCCAGGCACTGAGCAAACACGGGACAAGGATACACAACAGACAGTGTACAAAGCAAAAAGACAGCAGAGGAAGATAAATAAAGAGCCAAACCAGGTCAGCACGACAGTACCCAAACTCTGTACTCCCTTGCCAAGCCTGCAGATCTCCTAGCATCCTTTAGCATTTTTGCATACTGAAATTTCAAAACCAGAAGGCAAAGGAATCTCTGTCCTGATGTTAAGCAGACTCATTTCTAAGATTACTCTTATTTAATTTTCATTGCTTCAGTGAGCGAGTGCCATGTTCAGAGTACTGTCAGCATTGAGGAAGAATAGACAAGCACTGAGAGTTTCATGGTCACAAAAATAAACACTGTCAGCAGGATACATAAAATAAGGTATTAAATCTGAAACATGATATCACAAGAGAATGAAGAAAAGCAGATGCATCTGCTAAGCATTTCTGGACAGATTGATTTACATAATGTTGTTCTTTAACTATGCAACTTTAAAAAGGTGGACAGAACAGTGCTTCAGATCTGGATAATCAGCAATGGACACCAGATATTTATTATGTCCAAATAAACAAAAAAAAGCACCATCTTTTTTTACCTCAGGCCAAAACTCCTCAGGATGATCATCCCCAGAACCCCTGAGGTTATTCTTCATGGAAAGTCGGGTGTGTTCAGACAACTACATGAAAATTTGTCAGCTTGTCCCTTCTTTAGAGCCCAGGTGTCGGCACACTTAATACAAGGACTGTTGTAATGAAGACGTGCTGTTGTGCAGAGGTGAGGAACCTCAAAGTCATAAACTTGGGCAGGATTTTACCCATCAGAAGCTCTTGAAGAATGACAGCCATTTACTGAACGCATTTTCCTATTCTTTACCTTTTGTACCAGGTCTCAGGATTCATCAGCAAGACTCGTATTACCGTAAGGTGCTGGAGGCTTGTTTGATCATTGTGAGAAGCCTCTCCCACATCTGCAAGTAGCAGGGAGAAGGCTGCAACAGCAGAAGATTTTAAAAGATCTGGCTTTTTCTTAGTCTGTGTAGTGAGTGTAGATGCTGATGCTGTCACCGGTCCTCTCCCTGCACTGTGGGGCACGGTGAAACACTTGCCCTCATAATGGAAATTATTGTGGATAATTGAACAGAGAATCATTTAAATGTACCCAGATAATTGACCAGGAAACTGGAAATCCTGGTATCAGGGTTGGAGCATCATGAGCAACTTACACTCCATAAAACAATCCTTTTTTTGGTTTGTTTGTTGTTTTTTTTCTTCTGAGGGAGAGGAAAGAATGACAGACTAACAAAAGGACAGTAGTAGGAAAGGAAGGATTTGGTGAAAGCTCTAATGACAGAGGACACTGTTACTAGATGAAACAGTTTCTGGGAGGCGTACAATGAACTATTTTAGTGTTTAAGCAACAATTCAAGTTGTGCAGCCACTCATAAAAACTTAAAAGCTCTTTTTAAGATAATTGCATGCATTTTACATGTACGATATGCACTTCCTCTTTCAGAGAGTGCAAGCTATTGATCACTCCTGCCTAAATTAATAGTGCGTTCTCTGTCTAGACTGCAAAGCAGTAAGTACTTGTTTAATTAACTTCCGTAGGTATTACAAGGAAAATTATGCCTAACAGAGTCCAAAATCCAGATTCCTGAATGTGGGAAATTTTTAAGTTCATGTGACTAATACACTTTTTGAATAACAACTTTGTATTTTTGTGCTGTTTACAGGGCAATGACACTCCCAGTTTAGCACCTCTATAATTCACACAAATAACTCCCCTCTCCAGTGCCCATCTATCTCCATCTCATCAACCTGATATCATGAAAACTATAGATAACTCCAACAACTGTAACTTTCACTAATAGCCTACAAGCTGCTCAGCTCCTTGTGGCTGATGAATTTGAGAGGCTGGCCAGAAAAAAGTGGTGAATATTTAGTAGCCTAGTGGGCATTGTACATGACAGAGAAATACGAAGTTAGAGAGCATTCTGGTGTCATGATATTGCTACCACCACCAAACAACAGTTTGTACAGTGTTTGAACTGAGTGATGAAGCACAGGAACAGGTAACATCCCTAAAACAAAAGGACAAAGGTGCTATAATCTCACAGTAACTGTACTGTGTCCCACACCATCAAGTTTATTTTGGTATATTAATGCATAGCATCAGGAAGCCCATCACTGTCAGAAACACTAGTACAAATCTAGTTCATCCATCATCTCTGAGCTGCAAACCAAAATCCAGACTACCTACCTTAGCACACACTTTTGCCACATGTGCTCATAAGACTCTGAGATACAGCCAGAAACATGGACCACAATAAAAAATTGAGAGTCCCTCTCCTACGGTGAAGTCCAGTATCATAGTAGGGGACCTTGGTGGAAGAGCAAGGTGAATTGTCATGGCTTACTCTAACTTGGAATATTATTAATATCATCACCAGCCTGTGTGCATTTTTTACCTGCCTAGATGACATTATTTTATTACCTATCTGTGGGTTCATCCTAAAACATTAAGCCCAGAACAGTGGGATTGGGCACTTTCACAGCATTGGCTGTGGAATGCAATACATCTATGTGTACTTTTGCTGCAGGTGCACTCATCCTACCTCTAAGAAAATCTGCTTTCCTGCTTCTAATGTGAGCTAAAGCATAAGACGACTTCTCAAACACAGTATGTAGATGTGAGGCATGTTAATGCAGGTATCAGCTGAGCCACAACTGCACATTTGAAGGTCAGGTAAGTCTTAACTTAGGCAAAACTCATGGTTGATACTGATCTGACTATTTCTCAGATGAAATTTCAAAAAGCCGTGTTTCAGAATGGATTTTTTTAATCTGCTGGTACCAAGCATTTATGAATAGCATTTCCTGCTTTAGTAATCAACTCACATAGGAAAGGAAAATAAGTATGTGAAAAATCTGCATCTTATTTACATTTGTAATATTACATAATTCTGAAGGTATCAGTAGAAGCATTTAAATGAGGGTTTTGACAACAGTGCTCTACCAAATGCAGTGAAAAAAATCCTTTTGTTGTTTAATTAAAGGAGATTGTAAGGACATAATTAGAAAAGATGAGGGTAAGGTTAAAAAACATACCTCACCCACTACAAAAATGTCTGTGCTGTTCTTGGCCCATGTTTTAAGTGCATATTAATAGATCTCCAATAGCAGGTATTTCTTGTTCTGCACGTAGCAAGTTGTCTTGTCATCTAGTACTTTATCATCAGGTATTAAAAAAAATCATCTGGCTTTCTGAATAATAGATGAATGCATGTTTGTAGAGCATCAATTTAAAAAGTCACAATACTTTGCCCTCAGGATGCAAACGTGGTACTGCTTGAGTCACCCAGCACCTTGCATAATCACATATCAATTTAGCATTGCTAATTAACGCTCTATTTTTAGTGCTGTGATTCTGTGCATCACTACTGTGATACACATAACATGGATGCAGTGTACCCTTAGTTTAATAAGTGTGCTGGGTTATTTTCCAGTGGTCACCAGTTGTGTATCCACTGCTCCATGGCAGCTCACCCTGATTTAAGCACCTCCCCAAGCTGATGAGTGTCTTTGCAAACTCTTTATGTAATTCTAGCAATGAGCAGGGAGGACTATAGACTGCACTTTAAAGTGCACAAATACAGTCTAGCCCCTTAACTTCTGATCTGCAACAGGCTTTTAGGTGGAATTCTTATCTTATTTTGCAAGTCTCCTATATTTTCTGATCTTTCAAACACCTGGTATTCACATTTAGCTTAGAAAGAGAAAAGATATGATTCTTTTGAATAGGAGCGTCAAATTTAGAGTTAAGAAGGCCATAGCTAGTTATTTTTTATCCTAAAACCAATCAGAGGTTAAATCTTGGCTCTATTTAAATCAGCGGCAACATTCCACTAAGTTCAAATGAAGGTATTCACCCCTACTAAATACTTTATATCCTAAGGGCTTTGTAAATTGCTGCATAGATATTACTTAGTTAATGAAAAAAAACCACTCACATTTGCCTTTAGAAAAGAGAAAATCCTCACCTAAAGTAAAAATTTTTTCTGCCAGGTTTCTGTGGGCAAACTGACAGAGGTAATCCAGCAGTGATGGAATATTCTGGGATTAATTAGACGTGGCCTAGATACATGCCAGAGAGTATCAGAACTGACATAAATGTTGCAAGGAACAGTGCCTCTATCTCCTTCTTTCTGGTAATCAACCCTTACACCAGAGGCTTAGCAGGACAAGTTTGAAGAGAGTATTTGGATATAAGCCTGACAAAGAGGCAAATTTACATTAATTTTTGTTCATAATGTAAGGCTGCTTATTTGAATCTAAAATGTATTGAAGACGTTTTAGCTACCTGTGCCTTGTAGGTTAGTAAGAAGTCAACCAGGTTTTTCAAGCAGTTAGTCAAGAATTTACAAAAGCTCTGCTGTGGACCACCATGCTTTAACAGAATATGAAGTTTTCCTCTCACTTCTACTTTGTCCCAAAGCACTATTTGAGGGTAAAAAAAAAAAAAAAAATTCTATCAGTTACACAGATGCTGTATTCATTTTTAGACATATAAAAATACATCAAAGTTTTTGATAGTAAATGAGGAATGGAATAAACACTTTGGCCTAAGGTTTACAGGAGCAGCTTTCATTACTCAAAGGGTCAGTAAATGCGAAAAAGAATATATCAGTGATTCTTCAGTTTAATTTGAGATAATGTTAATTGGAATAGTCTTCAGCTCTATAAGCATGCTCTTCAAGCTGCACCAATGAAATAAATTGATTAATTTAATTTTGTCCTTAAAAAAATAATAAATCTTTTCCCACTTACTCTGTAAACTCCAGCCAACTTCTAAACCTAAAGGATCTCCCCAAGCTGATCAAGTTACTCAAAACAAAGATTTAGTTAAGCCAGTATTATAATAAAAATACAATCTCAAGATTTGCTTCCTGCTAATTGCATGCACCTGGAAATTTTAGAGGATTTTTTGTTTAATTATAATACTTAGCCAACAGTCATTGCACTTATACATTAGAAAAAGGGGGCTGAATGGCAGTGAATTAAGAGTTCTGGGAACCGACAGTATTTTAAGATGGATGAGATCCTGCCATTGTCACTATTGCTTGTCACAGGTGACTAAAAAGCAGTGGAGTTCAGCTTGCCAAGATGATGAATTTATTACAGTTCTTCACCTTTATTTCAAAGTCTTTTTGACAGGTCTAGGATTTTTTTCTCTTAAGTTGGTTGTTTTGGGGATTGGGTTTGGGTTTTTTTTGGTTTAGTAGGAGAAGGATGGAAAACATACTAAAAAAATAAAATAAAATTGGAAGTATCTATATTGGTGCCTGATCTAAAACTGCACAAGTTGGAAATCATTTAATTCATATTAAGTAGGGATATCTATCTGTGACTCTGGACCTGAGAAAAGGGAAAAAATTCCACAAAATGATGCATCTGCATGTTGTACTAAGACCCTTATGAAATCTATTTCATTGTGATTATATTTAGTTAAAGACTTGAATGCGTGCAGTGTTATGATCCAACAGCTGCTACTGCCTGCAATTCCCAGAAAACATGCCTTTTATAACAGAATCATTTCACTGAATTACTGATCAATACAACTTTGTGTCGGATAATACTTAATAGAAATAATCTACTGTTTAAGAATTTCTCTCCAAACAGTAGCTTGGTAAGAAAAGTGGCTGCTCAGTACCCTGGCGTTTCTCAACCACTGGTAATATCAAACTTACCACTTAAGAAATCTACAAAATAGGAAGAAAGCTCAGAGATGCCTAGAAATGCTTTTACGATTCATTGCTACTAAGACTCTCAACTTCCAGTCATCAGTTTGTGATGGAGGCTCTGTACCACAAACTGTAAATGACTAATGGCAATCATCTTGCTGTTGTTTTCTGTTGCAGACACCTTTCCCATCCCCCAGGCACCCAAGGACCCCAGTTTGAAAATCAGAGTCCAGCTGATCTCTGTGTTGTTACTCAGTTTCTATTATTTCAATGTTAATGTATAAACCTAGCTACTGAACTAGACTTTTCCAGGAATTATTAATTGACCTTTTACGTATTTATGTAAAATGAGGCAGATGACACTTTCTGAAATAGTACTTTACTCACTTACCCTGTGACTAAGTTAAGGAGCAACAAAAGATACTTGTTTCTGGAACTAGTAACTGTTGCATGTCCACACTTTTTTATGTGACAACTTTTGAGTGTCTTTTATTATTTGTCTGTGAAGCTTCATAGGGCTTTATCTTTTTCAGACTTGACACAATGGATTTATTGAACATATCCAGTGCTTTACAATTGTTTATTATCTTCAGTAGTTAGGTTTTGCTTAATTTTGAACAACATGACAGAATATATCCTGAAGAAAAAGCTGTCAAACTGATTGAAGATTTATAGCCAATATAGCAGACATGATACTTAATCATTAATACCCAAGTTGCCAGTTATTTGTTAGACTATCAGCACTTTAACACTACACAGAAAAGTCGGCAGAAACATGAAAATCTAATTAATTTATAGTTGTAAAATGTTCCATTTTGTACCTCAAATGCACTGTGGATCTTGTTCAGACTGACAATTTTATCAGATTAACTCCACTAATTTACTATACTTTAAAAGATTTTTTGGAAAGTAAATCAGCATCTGAAATGTGGGTGTTTACACCATTCATTTTTTCAGCAGAACAGAAATTGCCGCAACCTATTTCAATTTTCTCTGCCCTAGATTCAGGAAATGATGCAAGTTAATTTCTGTTCGAAGTGCTCAGAAACATGACACCTTGGAAAAGGATATTTTCTGGACCTGAGATATATGACTACATCTGGCTCAAAATACAGGTGAGAGTTCCTAAAAAAAACATTTAAAATGTATTTTTTACTTTTAAAATGGCAAAACCATACTTAGAATTATTCCAATTCTCTTCAAACTTAAATGAAACACCCACGTAACAGACCATCCCATCCACTATTTTAATGAGATCTAAATCTGTCAAGCATTGTCAACACTCATCACAGTGTGGATATTTTGAGGACTTGCAAATCCGGAAGAAGTTAAATTTCTTTAGACAAAGGCAGTATTAATATTACAACATCATTCATAAACATTGATTGGTACTCAATACCGGAAAGGGCAGCTGAAAAAAAAAAAATTGATTTTTTACATTCCAGTCTTCAGGACATAGGTAGTATCCAGATCAGTACAGAATAACGAGCTCACTTACTGTTGTGTGGGAAAAGAGAAGAGGAGCTAGAGGTGATATTGCAGGAGGAAAACTGACTAAGTAGGCATGACAGGAGTATGGGGGCTAAATGTAATGACAGGAACTTCATAACATGTTCTTCATAAAAGTGACAGGAAAAGCAAAGGAGTCAAACTGCATTCTGCCAAAAGCATCCATTCAAATCCTGAAATACTGAAGGATAATTTTTGGTAGGGCACATGTTGCTAAACCTCTGCCTTAAAAAAAGAAGGATAGATGAGAATTACAGGAAGAATGGTACTAAAGACTAGAGGTCATGAACACAAAACAGTGAAGATGAAGCCCATCCCAGTCTAATTTGCAAAAGCACGTATTAAGTATTACTGAGAGCCACTTACTTGATTAAAGTACTTTTAAAACAATCACAGAAATTAAGAAGAATTTAAAACCCTGTACTTCAGTTTCTTTTTATCAACTCTGAGGTTACATATACACACATTGTAAATATTTAGGGCATAGCTTTATCTCCATTGCAGTGTATGCGGAACTCTGCCCTTCTGGATTATTCAAGCAGCAACTACCTCATTAATCCAGAATCTCACCGCAAATCCCTCAACGCTGGGGACAATGTTAGAAGGGAGTATGAGACAGTTTAACATAAATTAAGATAGATCTGGCCAGGCTCCTTCAACCTCACATTGAATTTCTACCTTCTCAGGTGCAAACCAGGGAAGGAGTGTCTTGGATTCCACCTGGACACCCCAGGACTTCAATATGCAGCACTAAGAAATCTGCTGTCATGCTAATACACCACAGGAGTTTTCCACAACTGTCAATGGCCAGCTTGCCTTAGAGCCAAAGTAGTAATTTGGAAAACTGTGAAAGATTTGTTCAGAGATGACTGCTTCAATGCAAATGACCTTAGAAGTGCTGGCAGTGGAGTAGGTAAGGTCAGAAGGGATAGGAAGAGGGATTGCATGGAGCTGGAAGTTTTCACTGGCACAGTGGTGTTGCTCGTGTGGAGGGTGTTCAGTTTAGGAAAGCAAGTTGCTGTCTGCCAGCTGGCACTTCCCAGCACTTTCTTCTTTAATCAAAGCATGACCAAGTTTGGCGTTACATGAAGCCTAGAGGATATATCATGTAGTGAAATACTGCACTAAACGAAGTGTTGGTAGTTAAATCTGGAAACTTCTGGGGAAAGTGAAATTGCTTGAGGTCTACAATCCATTGCTAATTTCAAAGAACCTATTTACATTAAAAAAAAAAAACACTTGTGTTTTGTGCTCACTGCACTTAGTAGAAATCCAGTAGTTGGTCTCTGACTTGCAGATTTTACAAAGGAGACCTATGTTGTCGGAAAACAACCTGCAGATCATCAAAATGGGGGTGTTCATGTGCAGCGAAGCCTTTACAGCAGCTTATTGTACTATGGAACTTTGTACTACATGACTTTCATCTTGATAGGTACAAATGTTTATAGGAATTTCCTTTCAAACACTGAAGTGAAATGAACAAGCAGAGTACTTTATTGTGGCCACATATTCAGGAGAAGAGTTAAGAGGCATATCCAGGTCCTGATGCTTCTCCAATGTGAGCAACTGGATGAGATTTTGACAACTGCTAGTAACCCTGCTCCAGTTACCATCCCCCAAATCCCTAGCAATAAGGCAACTGCATGGCTTAGGGGATTGGTAATCAGATACTTCACCTCCAGGTCAATGGAGGTCTCTGGTTCAAGAGCAGCAAGGCTTTGTAATGACTTAAACACCATCAGATATTTACTTGCAGGCATATGGAGAAGTGAACATACGATTTCCATGCAGCGAGCAGTAGACACGTCCACATATAGATACAAACATTGTGACAGTTGCCAGTCTGTTGGAAACGTTTGAATGACAGAATATCAGTTTAACAGAGGTTGATTAACTCCCTAATAACAGTTGGGATTTTGTCTTGTTTTAGTGCTGGCTGGGTAGCAAAAGCATCATGGTTTATAAAGTGTTTTGCAACTGAGGAAGGCAAAAATTCATGTTTAACTCTCCTTCTCTCCCTCTCCAGGTCATAAAATACTTTAAAAAGTGGTTTTGAATGCTACTGGAGGCAATCCAAAGCCAGCTTTAATTTGAATTTTCTGTCTTAGCTGGTACGAATTCAGCAAGAGGGAAAATATGTTCTGCAGGTCTTTTTAGGCACTTGACTACATAGGAAAAACTCTAAGTGCAGAATTTGAAACTTCAGCACATCCTTAATGAGGATAAAACTCAAAAAAACCCTACTTCCAAGGTCAGTATTAACCTGATACTACTGGAGTCAGACTGTGTGGCCTGTCAGTGAGAAAAGAAGGTGGATGATGCTCACTGTTGTGGAGGAACCAGGGCAGGCAGGTGTAATAGTAAAACAGAAATTATTCCTTCTCCAGTCTCCAGTCATCGTAGAGAGGGGCTGGCTGGCATGAACACCCTGTCCATTGGCCCGTACTGCCTCCCAGTGGGCGTCAACTACTTCTCTTTTGGGGGAAAAGGCGGGGTTTTTAAAAATACCTGGGACAGAAACCACTGTCCTCAGACAACTAATGGGGAATTCACAGATGGTGAGACTTTTGATATCTAAAACCCAAACACAACAAAACTCTTGGTCACCTTCCAGTGTGCAGGTCTCTGTGATAATCACAGATGCATGGTTCACGCACGGGTTTCTGCAGAACGTAAGCCTCCTTTTTAAAAAAAGTTTCAGCAGGCAGCCTTACAAATGTGAATTCATGCAGTATGAACTTGCACACAGAAGGCTCTGTTCCTGTCACTCTCAGCTTCAACGAGCAGTAGCAGAGCGGTCTCACATCACATGGCTGCAGCCAGTTCTATAGTACCCTTCGAGCAGTGCTAAGACTAACATTTTTTCTTTTCACTCTTCTTGACTGCTCAGAGCACTAGCACAGGACAGTAAAAAGGGATCCCAAAAATGGAGAATAAAACAATGGGAGGGAAGAGCACCATTCGCTGCAGTAAGGTCTCCAGAAAGCAGTGAAGGAGAAATCGAGGGGGAACATTTCCATACCTCTTTGATAGCCTAAAGAGCTTCACAGTTTGTAGTACCAACCTGCCTTGTCCTACAGGGCTCGGTGAGGCAGGGGATCTGTTCAGAGCCAGGCACCTCAACTCTATGCCTTTCCCAGCAAAAAAACCAATCCCTCCCAGCCCTGTGCAGGTGCTGTTATCTACCTGAAAACAGTCACGTAAACCTTTATATTGAGATGTTTATGTGGTTACTGCAACCACAGACAGGGAGGGGGCTTTGGGAAAACATCTCTGGGGACCCGTGGAAGTCACAGGGCTGTGTAAATGCTCGTATGGATTAGAGCTGTTGCCCATCCTTTAAGCATCGTGTTTCTCTGTCTTGTACCATGATCCTACACAAAGGGGGGGGGGGGGGGGGGGAAATCACACAGTGGTATAGTACAAGTTAGATAAATAAAGAAAGACTTCTGTGTCTAGGTGTGTCCAACTACAAAGGTCACTTAGGTGTGGCTTTTTTTTTTTTCCTCCAAAGTGATCCCGTTCAGGATGTAATATCCTGTTTTATTTCTACAGTGCTTATCATGAAAGTTAGCGTTCAGGATCCTTGGATCTGACATCCTCCCAGCGCGCGCAAGAAATAGAACTGAAAAACATCAAAACAAGTGGATAGTACTGAATACACAGAAAATTCAAAAGTACTGCATTGGAAATATTGTTCTTGCATCACTTTGCTTTGTGGAGACTTCACGTTACCGAGGTCGTGTGTGTGCAGGTGAGACTCCTTCGAAGGAGGAAATAGGGTGCCTAACTTCTAGTGCAGAAAATTAGTAACAAAATACATGCACACTAAAGTCTGATAACATCTCTGTAATCTCGTACTTAATCTGCTATCCTCAAGAAAAATCTGTTGACTTTCCATTGTTACTCTGCCCGGGCTGCATACGGTAATTACGGGGCCTCCGTTACCCTGCGCCTATGACAGTCACTCGTTAGGCG